>NC_085137.1:342671688-343409354 GCF_035046485.1 Aedes albopictus
ACTTTTCATTATTGTTCTACTCTACGTCTACAACTACTCACGCAACTAATACTGTGTGCAAGCTGTCATGCTGCTTATGCAGCAAGTAGCGATGATTATTACTAGGCCTGTTCAATGTGGTTCTCAAACTTATCACGCGTCGCAACACCCCAGCCCATAACATTCGGTATTATCGAATTTATCTTGTTCTTTAACGACGCCTAGTTTACCATTTTTCGGTCCAGTATCATCAGCGGTACTCACATGTTTCTGTCGGATTCGTCCATTCAGGCTTTTGGTAGTTACCTCCACAACTTTTCGATTCACTTCCGATTTCAGAGTGTTGATTACGAATGCCGAGTTGCCAAACTCGAGCGGATTGTACTCATCGTCCAACTTCGTTAGATGGTGTATTTTCTCCGGTGAACTATCCGTTCGGTTCTTCCCTTTTCGGCTAATCACGTCATACCAACTGCCTGACCTCTGAACCACTGCCTGCTTCCAAAGAAATCTTTCCACTTGATGTTCGTCTCGTCGACGATTTGTTTCCCGCACCGACACGTGCTTCGTAATCGCCCCCTCGATCGGTATCTGCTTATCTGGAGCTGTTCTGAAAGGTCCCTGCTCCTTTTGTTTGCACTTGCCAATCTGCTTGACGAAGTGGTCCTTGAGATTCTGTTTTTTCTTGAGATGCTTCCTTCTAGGCAGTATCATTGGATGACTATCCAGAAACTGTGGATCAGTTTTCCCGAGCAATCCACTTTCGAAGCAATCGTCAATAGATTCATTGGAGAGCTCCGGGTTTCTCCAGTCTAGTTTCCCTTTATCTGCTTTCTGAGATATTGCTACCACTGTCTCTTCCATCGAAGAACAGTTCTTAGGATGCGCGTGTTGGTCTTCGTTGATGATTTGCTGGTGGTAGCCCAGATAGTTACTGGTTGCCAACGTGGTCGAATATCTTGGTCCGCAGACTGTCCACCCAAGATTTGTCCGAACGGCGATCGGCTCCATCGGGTTTCCCACCCTTGCTTCTATCGGAGCAAACGATTGAATGTTGTTCGCACCAATGAGCAATTGAGGTTGACCTTCGTACGACTCTATCGGCAGTCCCCGCAAGTGAGCGTACTGCGCAGCGATCTCCTCGTAGTCCAGTTTCTGGTGCGGTAGCATCAACTTGTCGACGGTGTGGACAGTATGCAGCAACGTTTTGTCGTCGGTGCTGGCACTCGAACTTGATGCCCATAGACTGATCCGCCGTGTATCCTCTACTCTCGAAACGTTTCCTGTCCACCTGATGGTCAATTGCTCTTGTACTCCGACCGCGCCCAGACGGTCGGCGAGCTTTTGATCCATCAGCGTGACGGAAGCACCTTCATCCAGGAACGCCAATATCGAAATGGTTTTTCCCTGGTAGTGAAATTGAACAGGAACAATCCGGAACAGAACCGTACAGTTCGCATGGACGCGCGCACTTGTTCCGACCGCATTTTGGACCGGATTCAATAACGGGTTGTGAAATTTTCTGCCGTGGGTGTTGTGCTCGCTAACCTTTGCTGCTGAACTAGTGTTCATGTTGTGACAGTAGAGTCCGACGTGCTCTTCATTTTCCTCTGGTTGAGAAATTGTTATGCATTGGTGTAGCTGCTCAAACTCTATGTCGACGTTGGCTTCGCAAGCATCTGCTACTATATCCATAAGGAAATCCGTAAATGTTCGCAGCGTTACTTCGCCACGTCCTCTACGATAGTGGACCCATTCGCGCTTTTCGCGATCCGGTAGCTTTGCGACCAGCGACTTGATCAGTAGAGGGTTTAGGAGATGCTGTCGCATATCCGCAGCCTCCATATGATCGCAGAGTTGCTCCACAGTGTTTCCGAATGGGATGAAACTCTTCAGGCTGTCCGGTTGAGGAGGGTCTAGTCGATTAATTTTGTCCAACAGACTTTCAAGCAGCTGTTCCGGACGGCCGTAATGGCGACGCAGCTTCTCGATGACCCTTGGAATGGTTTCGGGAAGAAGAAGCTGACCACTCACCAACTCAAGAGCATCACCTTCGAGCGCTTCCTGCAGTCGCATCAGGTTTTCGTGATCCATGTAGCCACATGTTGCGTTGGACGCTTTGTAGGCGGCGTAAAACAGTGGCCACTGTGCCGGTTTGCCAGAAAATTTTGGGAGCTTGTACGTTAGCCCCTGCCTGGCAGCCAGCTGTGCCTTTGTCGGTCTGGGCTGCTGCCCCAGCCCGTTTTGGCTTCCACTGTCGACCTGCTCCCAGTTTCTCGACGCTATGATCTTCCTGGCCTGTTTCTCCATGGATGAATCGGAACTACGCCGATCCGAATTTTCATCGACAAAGTTTTTCGACACCGGCTTTGCCACCCTGACGCCCGAGAATCCCGCCAACTCGTTGTCCATGTCCGCCATCTGCTTCTCGAACGACTCCCGGTCCACTTTCATCCGCAGGATTTGACCTTTCTTCTTCTGGAGCATCTTCTCCTGCCAAGCATTTTTCTCTACTTCCTCCTCTGCGCTAATTTGCAGCTCCATCTCCATCTTCTTCTTTTCAAACGCCCACTGCATCTCCTGCTCTTTCTTTCGCAGCTGCATTTCCGCTTCCAGCTCTTCAATCTGCCGCTTCTGACGTTCTTCTAGCGCTCTGACTTTGGCTGAAACGCTAGACGCCCCCGAACGAGAGTTGACGCTGGCTTTGTCAAACTCTTCGGTTTGCTTCCGACTGCGAGTCTGCTTCTTCCGCTTTTGGTACTCCTGGGCTTTCTCCTGACAGGCCTCGCTGTGGCAGTACCAATTTTTGGGTTGTTTACTTGCTTGGATACCCACGCATCGGATGTGAAAGCACTCCGTGCATCCATCACATTCAACCATCACTTCGTCACATGTCGAGGCACCGCATATCCCACACGAAGTTTCCGTGAGATTTTGGACGGTTTTGTCCTTCACGGATTCGGAATCAGAAGTCATTTTGCGGGTAGGACAAACTCTCACAGCGACACTTCGTATCACTTCTTTTTTAAGAATGTTCCCGAAGGGAAACCGCAATTTTAAAGCAGCCGATTGGTTTTCAGCAACGCTTAAAACTGAAATTTATTGAATGAATTATTTCACAATTTCTAATCTAACTTAAATAATTACTCACAAGAAGTGGTTTCCTTTCCCACTACTTCTTCTCCAATTTCTCTCGAGACGATATTTGGCACCTTCACCCTACGTCTACAACTACTCACGCAACTAATACTGTGTGCAAGCTGTCATGCTGCTTATGCAGCAAGTAGCGATGATTATTACTAGGCCTGTTCAATGTGGTTCTCAAACTTATCACGCGTCGCAACAACAGTTTAGGAATAGTAAAATCAGAGATTTGTGGATATTTTTGACAAACATTTCTCGCGTTACATTTCAAAAGCGCCTATCCCTAAAATGTAAACAAATCGATTTTGACACCATTCCATAGCATCTCCCAACAGTAACATACTGTGCAAACATCACCCACCTTATCGTTAATCTTATCAGAATAAACCCTACTTCCAAAACGGCCAATAAAAAATGTTTAACCAAACCCTCCGTTTATTTATTTATTTACCATTTACATAAACAGGCTTGTGTATGCCCAATGATGTGTACATAAAACTAAGGTACAAAAGCATTGAACAACCTCGACAACTTTCCGTAACGAAACACTAAAATACAATGCAACTATAAATTCCACTAACTACAAATTTATCGTTCAAATACAGACAACATGTATGATTTCTTATTTGTAACTAAACAGTGCAGCAGATAACATAACAAAGCACATGAGAAAAACATTATAACAAAATAAAAAACAATCCATCATGAAATCACATAATTTACAATATAGAAACAAATTACAAAATGTCGGGTTCCAGATGCCATCTTACTTTTTTAAACTCTCGAAATATAATAGGGGTACTCACTAAACAGATTAAATTGCTGCGTAAGCCATGATTTTCTGCTTATTTGAAATGTTTCATTATTTTGCGAATGAAATAATCAAAGATTGCCTTGGCAATCGCGACGTTTAATCAGTTTAATCAGTTTACGCTGTTAAGTGAATCCCCCTAATGTTTTTAGGTTTAGGCCAAGTAGATGACATCATTGCGGCAGACTTCCATTTACGATTTAATACTACTTTGAAAGAGACATAGCTAAGTGCACTGCAATCAATCCATCGTGGAACTAGTTTTCTAACGTTAATGCGCTCATTATTAAAGGTGACCAAGCAACGAGAAACCATGAGATGCACAATGCACATCTTCCTCCGAAACGCGTCCATCGGTGTTAGTCAGCAACAAGTCGAAGTTCTCGTCCACGCAAATCGAATCGGGTAACCAACTCGCAGTATCGGATACGTTTGATATTTCACTTGTTCCTTCTTCCTTCTATCGCGGTGAATTCTTTGTTAAGTGTCGTATCCAGGTATCTCAGTGATTGTTCTCATGCGACATGATCACTAGTGTGGGTCATCGGAACCGTTTTCTCAGATCAAAGCTTTTTTGGTTCCGTTTCGGGTCCTGAGTATCTGTGCAAAATTTGAGCACGATCGGTTGCGTCTGCACTTTGCGCATTGCAATTGAAATTTGTATGGGATTTTGTATGGGAAAACTCACTTTTTTGCATTTCTGTCGTAAGTTGAAAAAGTTTGTCTGAAACTTTTTAACCGATACTGTAAAATGATAGCGTAGGATGTTCTGAAAAACTTTGTTGAAGACCGCAAAGCGATCAGATGCTTGTGGAAATAGATATAACCAACGAACCGCATGCATGTGTTTATGTTTTAACATGTAAAGGAATAACAATAGCAACAAAATCATGCTGTTCCGCCTAGTAATGCCAAGGCTATAACTTTTTTCATGACCATCAGATCACTTCGTGGTCTTCGACAAAGTTTTTCAGGACACCCAAAAATCTAAGATTACAATTACATTATCTCAACAAAACAATCAGACAATCATAGATTGAATAAATATTCTAAAAAACACCGTCTTCAACCAGAGGCTGTACAGACTAAACATTGAACAATCACTAACATTAGGCAACAGACATTACACGAAAAACACCCAATGAAACATTTCCGTTTGACGAAAATTTTTCACCAACTGGAGCAAGAATCGAACCCACAAACAATAAGCTGAATTAAAAACAATGTTGAAAACTTGTAGGTACCTATTTTGTGCTACTTGTTTGTATTCTATGTAAAGCTATACAATATTTGTATTTTATAAAGTTTCCAATTATATTTAAGACATGATTTACGAAAAAAAAAATTAAAAAAAACTTTTCAAAATCACTTTTTCTATTTATTAAGAAATGTGAAAAAAAAAACTTTTTTTCTGATGTCCACGTGGACAATGGGGGAGGGGGGGTAGGGGTCAATGAAAAATCCACGCTTGTCCATGGGGAGGAAGGAGGGGGTAAAAAACCATGAATTTTCTGTCCACGTGTTATATGGACGGCCCGATTTAACACAAAAATAGAACTTGTAATAATTATTCATCGCAACATGTCCGCTCCCCATTTTTACGAACATAATTGTAGGTCGCCGGGGCCCGTGGTGCAATTGGTCACACGTTTGCTTCATAAGTAGATGGTCATGGGTTCGATCCCAGCACCGGCACTTTCGTCAGTTGATCTTTCCCACTGAGAGCAGCTGACATTGACCCTCTTCTGAGCCCGTGGCTCAAACGAACATGGATACATGGACATCGGCGAACGGCAACTCATAATGGACTTCCAATCGGACTGGAAAAAGGTACAACCAACAGCCACATGTCAACATCCTCGTGCTCATCATTCTACCATGATAGGGTAGATAGTGAAAGCAGAGCAAAGGCAACCAGTTCGATATAGAAGAATTAGAATAGAATGAATTTAGGCGCTGTACAAAGTGTAGGTACAGCTTGCAATTGGAATCGCTCACGCAGGCCCTAGTGGACAAAAGAGCTGTAAAAGTGGCGCCAAACAGGCAACTGCATCGTAGCTCTGCGACCCGGATCGTTTTCGGAATTTCCCTCTACCGAACCACCGCCGCAGGCGGCAGACGATACGTTCGTCTGGGACAAATTTGGCCTATGCTGTGGGCCTATGTTACGAGAAAACGGAGCATAGTTAATTCCTTGGGAAAGACACAATATAGTGTCCGAAACGCCGGATGAAAACTTAACAATCCGTTTTTGAGTTTTTCTTCCAAGACTGAAAGCCATAACATAAAAACATAAGATCAACAGTCGATTCCTCAAGAGAATAAAAAAAAACTGTAGGTCAACTGATAACTATTTTTGCTGATTGCCATTTTGATAGAAGGTTTAAGTTTATTACAAGTGCCCAAATTCATCATCCTCGGCAAAGTTTTGCTGAAAGTTTGCATGTTTGCTTCGGCCTCTATCCGTGATGCAAATGGTTGTCCCTTATCAATAAAAAAAAAAAAATCTACCAAACTGGCATCACAGTAGATTGTATAAGCGCAAGTATGCCAACAAGAAGCTTCCAACCGGCTTTTAAAGGAGCGTTTCATAAATAAACAAATCCTTGTGATCGGCAGACTAATGCTCCAGAGTGAGACCACCGTATCTTCGCAATGAGCTAGACTGGTGGTCAGACGCTATGGCGACGAGTGGAAAACCAGAGAAAGCTTTCGCTCCACCAGGGGGGGTTTCCCCCCATTTCCCGGTGAGAGAGCACCGAAGAGTGAGAGCGCGCGAGAGCATCAACCCGACCGACGAGTCCTGAGCTTTTGCCGAACCGGCGGACAACCGGGAACCGACCTCGCCGTCTCGTCGGATAGTCGGCTTAGCTTGGCTGGCTGGCGATTTTTTAAACAACTCCAAACTCAGACACGAGTAGACTTTTGAAGCCGGCAGATCAAATTTGCACGCGTTTCGTCTCTTCACGTGTGTGTTGTTTGTGTGTGAGGTGGTAGTTTTTATTGCCAAACCATTTCCTTCTCCATGTGAGCAACTGTGTGTGCGAGGAAATCGGTGGAAGGTGTTTTTATCGGGAAGCGAACCGACAGGCGAAAGGAAATCTCCACCACGCTGCGTTGCGGTTTGTGGGGAGGCGAAGGGAAACCGGATATCCCCGTGTCGGAAAATAGCCAGCGCGCTTGTTTTTTGCCCTGACCACCACCGATTAGAAGCGTTCGGGTGTGAAGAGTGAGATTTATGGGCAGGTTTTTTTTTTTCTGCGGAAACCAGTAGTCATCCAGTAAATTAGTGGAAATCTGTGAATGAAAAGTTATAAATTTTAAAGTTTTACACCCGGATCTTGCTAGACAGAGGAGAAGGCCATCTCCCGGTCACGTCATCGCGTACATGAGAAAAGTCCATAATCATCGCCAAAAACAGAAACTTCCATTTCGTACCCAGGGAAAGGTTCGAACGTGTGGAAAGTACAGTTTCGTGGGGGAAATACGTGCGAATTAAGTTTTATGCGTCCCGGTCGAACATGAGTGTTACGTTCCTTGCCGGGTTGGTGTGTATTGTTTAGTGCGAAAGAAACGAGCGCTCAAGTTGTTCAAAGGCTAATCTATATTAAATAAGCACAAGAGCCCCAGCATCATCCAACCAAGGGAGGCCAAATTTCGTGGAACCTGGCAGTGAGTGTTTTGCACGTAAAGGCCACCAATAAGCAATTCCGTGAGGTCGTGATTGTGTGTATGTGTGACCCAAAGTTCAGATTGTCCTGGCGGGATTGTTCCGAAAGAAGCTGCTAGCTAGTGACATCCACACATGTGTGCTCTGGTTGTTTTCGTAAAGTTTTCTCACGGAAAGTTGTTCAAAGTTCGACAGATAGCAAGAAAAGTAATTTAAGCAACTATTATTCCGCTGGGAATTGCCGATATCCAGACGCTGATTAGAAGGAGTGATGAAGTTTGTTTGTCGCTGCCAAGCGGCTGAAAATATCTAATAACCGAAAGGGAAAATCGGTGTCCGGTTCAGTGGATCAGTGCAGAAGCCAAAGTGCTCAACCGAGCTGGTTCACCAGTGGAAACGAGGCGAGCGAGAAGATTAAAGCCGTCGACGAGGGAATTTGGACGAGAGACTTTAAAGTAAGTTTTGATGCTGACGACATCGGATCGGCAGTTGTTGCCTTTGGAGGGGCCTTTTCGTCGGCACGTAAACAAGTGATTCCTTTTTCGATGTTTCGGCTTTTGCGGAAAGTTTTCCTTGTAATATGATTAAGGATGTTGAAACTTTTTCCACGCTGGTGATTTCGAATTGATGTCCGCCACAGGACTTTGGTGAATTTATTTTTAATTGGTTTTCGTGGATACACTGGAGAGCATTGTATTGTGATCAGTCAACTCTGGATGAATGATAGTAGGTTTCAATATTAATTACTTGTGAAACGTAAAAATCGCTTTGTAAGAACAGCACTTAGTGATGTTAGGGATGTTTTCACAAAAATGTTTATAAGAGACTAGACTAGATGCCCCGACAAACTTTGTATAGCCTTCGTTGGGGTGTTTGACAACTGTTGAAGTCAATACAGCCCAGCACTCTATATTGGTTCCATTTCGATTGTGTTAATTTTCTTCCACGTTCATAAAAAATCAGTACTTCAGTATCAATTTTCTTACTTTTTAGTGGATTTTTGTACCTGTGCCTGCTGATCATTACTGATGTTAATCAGTTAGCTTAAGAAAACTGTTTTACCAACCTCAAAAACAGTGTTATGTGTAACTTGTTGGAACTGAGACTGCAAGCTAAAGTTTGAGCGATTTTTTATTTATGATTTGTAGCATCAAGTTTTCAAAATTCTGCTGTTTGGAAAGTTTCCATAAATAGGAACAGTCATTAGTATGTTTTCTGTTCGGATGAGCCACTGCGACTAGTATTTAGATTTTTTGTGACATTACTCGTATCCTTAATGTTTAGTGCATCTCGTACTGCTCCATTGCCATTGAGAGGCAATAAAGCATCGATTTCTGTTCAGTTCTTGTTTTGGTAACTCAGAGGTTTAAGAAATCGAATGCGATGAGAAGGTCCCGTTTTCATAGAGATTTAAATCCCAGTAAAAGTGCACCCCTAACCAAACACAATCAATTTGATTTCTGAGAAAAAAAAAAAAACAAAACGGTGGTACTGATATTTATCCAAGCATCAGAACTCTAGCCCCATCCATGTATTGGGTCTAGTTTAGTCCCAGGATAGCTACCAAATTAGAGAATGTGTTCCGCAATAAGAATTCACGTACCGTAAACCGGGGTCAAATTGATCAGCAGGGTGAAATTGATCATTCGGGTACTACATTGTAATTCCATACTAGGAATTCTTAAGCGTTGTAATGATCCTAAACTTTTTACGTCATCTGGTTTGTAGATGTCTAGAGATGAGTGTAGGACTTTAATTTTTTAGAAAAAAAGTTAGATTTGCTTTATTTTTTAGGAATTTGCAATGTACTCATTTAGCTAAAATCATTGTTGCTAAACAATCGATTGCTAATAGGACTTCCCTGTCTGTGGAGAACACGAACAGACCACACGCGCTTAAAGATTTTCAACTGGCAAGAGCGTTTGCAAGAAAAACTATTCGTGATGCTAAGACAGACTCGTGGAAAAAGTTTTGTGAAAGTTTTACACCAAACACAAGCTCAAAAGAAATGTGGGAAAACTATGGAAGATTGTGCGGGAAAACTAAGAAAATTGACGTTACTTTGGTGATTGATGGAGAGCATATATCGGATCCAGTCGCTGTCGCCGATATTCTCGCTAACAAGTTTGAAGATAGTAGTACTGATCAGTTTGAAACTGAGTTAACTTCAAGTGACGATGATTTTGAAGAAACCCATTCTACTCAGGTGAGTGACTCGGATTCTCCACTGAACGAAGCTTTTTCGATGTCAGAGCTTATGGAAGCCATAAAAACGGCTAAGGGACAATCTGTTGGAAATGATTTGATTGGTTATCCCATGATCCAGAACCTGTCGATGAATGGTAAGTTGGAACTTCTTGATGCTTATAACAAGATCTGGGCAGAAGGGCGATTTCCTGAAGACTGGAAAAAGGCAATTGTTGTTCCTATTTCGAAAACAGAAACTGTTTATCGTGCAGCTGAAGGTTTTCGTCCAATATCATTACTCAGTTGCGTCGGCAAAGTTTATGAACGGATGGTTAATAGAAGACTAGTAAATTTTCTTGAAAGCGAAGGTTTTTTCCACCCAAATCAGCATGCATTTCGCTCTAGTAAAGGCACTGGAACCTACTTTGTTCAACTAAGAGAAATTATTGAGAATGCTTTACTAAATGACCAACATTGTGAAGTTGCCATTTTAGACATAAAAAAGGCATATGATCAGGCATGGCGGCCACACATAATGAAAAACATCAAACGCTTAAATGTCGGAAGCAATATGCAAGCCTGCATAGAGAATTTCCTTCGTGATCGTCATTTCCAGGTGACAGTTGGCAACCAAAAAAGTTCTACTCGAACGCAATTGAATGGGGTCCCACAGGGATCCGTGTTATCCGTAACCCTATTTTTAATTGCTATAAATGGTGTTTTCAGAGATACCAAAAAAAGTATTTTGTCTTATTTATGCCGACGATATTATATTAATTTCTGTTGGTAAATCGTACCGATGGGCAAGGCGCCGTATAGCTGGCGCCATTGAAAAAGTAAGTCGATGGCTTCATGAAGTACACTTTTCTGTGTCAGCTGAAAAATCTAAAATTATTCATATCTGTAATCGACGCCATCGATGGAAAGGTCAGAGAAAACCAATTAAAATTGATGGAACAGAAATCCCGGATGTTAAAACTGCGAAAATTCTTGGAGTATTTGTAGACAGTAAATGGAAATTTCAAAAACACTTCCGCGAAACTATCCGCAGTATGAAAACACGTATAAATCTCCTTAAAGCAATTTCCTACAGAGCAAATCGAATATCACTTGAACGAATCTTCGAAGCAGTATGTGTATCGAAACTTTTATATGGAGTGGAATTATTTGGAACTAAATGCATTAAACCGTATACTAAAGTGTATAACAAAGCTCTTAGGATTGTTACGGGAGCCTTCTGCACAACACCTGGATTTACCACCGCGATAGAAGCAGGAATTTTACCATTTGATAGTAGAGTATTTAAAACAATGATTCGGAGATATTGCAAATATGCTGAAAATCCTAATGTTACAACTGCAATCATAGAATCTGAGGTGAAACAAATGTACACTGCAATAACTAGCTCGACCTTGCCAGACATCGGAAAACTGCTTTGGATTGGCCGTCGTCCGTGGAACAAACCAGCCCCTACTGTAGACTGGTCTGTACGAGAGATGACTAAAAAGTCCGAAACACCAACTTCAAATCGCTTGAAAGCCCTATCCATCATCGAAGGAAAATATCGTAGCTATCATAAATTATACACGGACGGATCGAAAGCGGATGGCTTAGTGGGAATCGGAGTAAAAGGTCCTGATATGGTAGTATCTCATCAACTTCCGGAAGAATGCAGTGTTTTTTCTGCCGAAGCAGCGGCTCTATTGAAAGCCATAGATCTTGCTCATTTCTCGCCAACGGTAATATTTTCAGATTCAGCTAGTTGCTTAGCTGCCATTGAAAAGGGAAGTATTAAACATCCATTTTTGCAATTGATAGAAAAGAAAATGTCTAATAAACAAATTGTTCTCTGTTAGATCCCCAGTCAAGTTGGAATATCTGGCAACGAGGATGCTGATCGCGCCGCCAATTCGGGAAGAACAGGTACAGTTCTAACTACAACGGTTCCTGCTATGGATGCAAATTTGGAAAAGCCACCAACGGAAATGGGATTCTGAAAAGCATCATCTACTGAGAATTATAAAACCAACAGTTTATAAATGGAATGATCGTCTAAGAAGAGAAGAGCAAAGAATTCTATCTCGTTGTCGTTTGAATCACACACGTTTAACAAAACAGAGTCTCTTGGGCGAAAAAAATGTAACAAATTGTAAAAATTGTAAAACAGTTCTAGATATTAAACACATTGTAATCGATTGTCCAGATTTCCAAGATGCAAGAAAAAAGTTCAAATTAAGTCATAATTTTACTGTAGCGATGAGTAATAATAGAAGAGAAGAAAATAGGTTAATTTCATTTTTAAGAGACATAGAGCTGTATCATAAATTGTAACATGATTCAAAAACAGAGGTGAATGAACGGTTATGTTTAAAGCCTCTCTAATAAAATAAATAATAATAATAATAGGACTTCCCGTAAATTCTCTGTTTTAACATTTTTGTGGAGCCTTGGTTGAGAAGTTATGTAGCTAATCAGAACATGAAATAGTAAAAAATAGTTCATTTTATGATAAAACAGTCATTTATTGTGTTATAAATCACTTATTTCAAATGAAATTGCCTACCTTTAGGCGTTTAAGGGGAAATTTCAAAATTTAATTTTGGATGCAAAGTATTAAATTCACTAGGGGGTGATACACAAATTATGTCACGCAAAAATTGACCTTTTTCAAACCCCCCCCCCCCCCCCCTTAGTCACACTTTTTGTATGGGACCTCAATATTTTTTGTAAGGGTTGTCACACTCTGTAAAACCCCCCTCCCCCCCCTAAAAGTGTGACGTATTTTGTGTGCGGCCCCTAGTTGTAAGATTTTAAACGCGTTATTCGGTTTTAGAAGAGCAAAATTTAGCAGAAAAGGAAATTTTCCTTTCCAACCGATGCTTAATTGTATACTGATCAATTTCGCCCAAAAGTGGCATTTCCAATTTTTGATTTTTGGAGTTATTTAACTTAAAGTTTAAATTTGTTGAACAAAATTCTGTCACGTGGTTCCATGGAGATCCACTGGGTACTGATTCTACAGAAAATCTTTTGGCAATATTTGGAATTTAACTAATGTTATCCGCAAAAGTTGTTTTAAAGTGATCAATTTGACCCCGGATTACGGTAAGTCCTTGAATTACCAGTACTTAACAGTCCTTAAGAGGTTAGTACTTAAATAGATACGTGAAGCATGCATGCTTTCTTAACATCAAGTGTAGTCTCGGGTAGGCAAAGTCAAAGTAAGGTTCACCGAGGCAAGTTGAAACGGGTGGGGTAAGATGAAACAGCGGGTTAGCATGATGTTTTTTAACGATGGTAAACAATTTGATTGCCATAACACATAGCTTTTGATTCAAACAATCTTTTAGCGAAGGATAAATTTCCAAATTGTATTGAAATCTATTTTAAAACTTCGTGTTTCATCTTGCCCTACCCGTTTCAACTTGCCCCGGTGTACCTTATTTAACTATCAGCATGAAATCCAATCTTAAAAACTGTCACCAGGGGATTTTTTTATTACCGCACGGGTTTGGGCCGAAGGTTCTCAGATTTTCATGAAACTTTTTCCACATGCAGGGCTCATGGTTATATGAACAAAAAAAAATCAGGGTCGCCTATTTTCCCGGAAAACTCACGTGGTTTTTTTGTTTTTCCCTGACACTACTTACTTTGAAAAATCATAACTCAAGAACGAAGCATCGTAGAAACAAAGTTTTTTTAGAAAAGAAAGAAAAGTCGGAAAAACTAGGCTCGAGTTCGCGGAAAATATTTTTGAAAAAGTGATTTTATAAACTTTTATCGCTGAAATTTTTGAAATGCACTTTTTTTTTCTTTCCTGAGTTATGGATAAATTTTGTGAAAAATTATCATGTAAGCCTGTAATATGTCATATTATATTATAAAATTGGTTTCTACGATGCTTCTTTCTTGAGTTATGATTATTTAAAGTAAGTAGTGTCAGGGGGAAACAAATAAAAACAACCTGAGTTTTTCGGGAACATAAGCGACCCTGAATTTTTCTCATTTTTTTATTCATAGAAAGGGTGTCCTGACTGAAATTGCACCACGGAAAATAGTTAATAACTTTTGATTGCATGCATCAAAATGGCTGATTTTTCAACCAGCAACAATTTATTTCGTGTAGATGATGCCATCAAAATCATCAGAATCGATTCATATTGACGGAGATATCTCCGGAGCGAGAAACATAGATTTTGGGAATAGATTTTGGGAATGCACCAAAGCCGTTTTCCCATACAAACTAGTCAATTTTAGATTGCATATCTCAGATATTTCTCAAACGATTGTTCTCATTTTGCTGTAACGAACTACAAAACATTTCAATTTTCTAAAACCATTGATAAAGTTCAAAGATAACTTTTGATGATGATTTTCTGAAGAGAACAACATGATTTGACTTCAGTATTTTTTGCTATGATATGTTTTGTCTTGGTGCATTTTTATTGTCAAAATTCAATCTATCTGTAACTTTTGCATCAACGGTTATCTTTCAACTTTTTCAATAGTTTTTGAAAATTGAAATATTTTGTAGTTCGTTACAGAAAAATGGGAACAATAGTTTAAGAAGTAACTGAGATATGACAATCTAAAGTTGACTAGTATGTATGGGAAAACGACTTTGGTGCATTTTTATTGTCCGATACTGTACTGAACCGATTACAATGATTTTTTTTTTCTGTAGGTGGTGTATGTAAATGGAAGTATTGTATTAAAATTTCATTAGATTTGGTCAAACAGATAGAAAATTGTGGCCGTATATTTAGCCAAAATTCGCAATATGCAAAATTGTTTTAATGTATTGTGACTAGGGTGGCCCACACTTATATGAAAAACAAAAATTTCGAAAAATGGCAAATCTTGCCTCCTAAATCAGTTGCTCTGGACTCCCAGAAGCTACGTTCAAAATTTGAGCGAAATCAGTTGAGCCTAAGAGGGCGCTCAAAACGCATGAAGTTTGTATGGGAAAACTTGGCCAAATGTATGCAGAAATTTTAAGTTTTCGAATTTTACCGCTAGGTGGCGCTGTAAGCGTTCAATAAATAAACCCTTTTGTATTATGGTAGGTGACTATATGCCAAAAAGCTTTGTCGAAGACCGCGAAGTAATCCGACGGCTGTGAAAAAAGTTATACTCTAGGCAAAGTGAGGCAAAGCATTGAGATTTCATTATTGATAAATTATTCCTTTACATGTATTGAAAAAACAACAATAAAGTTTATCCTCACTTTACCTAGGGTATAACTTTTTTCACGGACGTTAAATCGCTTTGCGGTCTTCGACCAAATCGTTTGGCATATAGTCACCTACAATAATACCTGAGGGTTTGATGATTGAACGCTTACAGCGCCACCTAGCTGCAAAATTCGAAAACTTAAAATTTCTGCATACATTTGGCCAAGTTCTCCCATACAAACTTCAAGCGTTTTGAGCGCCCTCTTAGGCTCAACTGATTTTTTTTTCAAATTTTGAACGTAGCTTCTGGGAGTCCAAAACAACTGATTTAGGAGGTAAGACTTGGCAATTTTCGAATTTTTTGTTTTTCATTTAAGTGTGGGCCACCTTAATTGTGTCACTCACAGTTTTCTAAGTTTGAAAATGTTAAGCCAAACTGGCTCAAAATTTGATTCAAAACATGTTATTAGATTAGGTTAACACTGTCAAGTTTTATTGAGAATCGCAGCAGTATTGACAGTTTTATAATTGAAATAGTGCAAACGGACCTTAAAATTGTTTAGAAGTGCCTAAAATGCACTCTGAGGCAGTTTGAATTTTTAATTTTATAAAAATAAGTACTCAACCGATTTTGATGAAAATTTCCTCACCTAACATTTATTATGTTGAAAACTTATAGTCAAATTTTCAGACGTTTTGACACAGTAACGGTGAAGTTATAGCCTTAACCATTTTCAGAATGAGTGTACAAGATCCTAAGAATCTAATATTCTCGCGTAGGAGACATCTCCGTCAATAATTAACCGAATTTGATGAAATTTGTATGGCATCATCTACACACAATATACTGTTTCTGGTTCAAAAATTAGCAATTTTGATGCATGCAATCAAAAGTTATGCACTATTTTACGTGGTGCAATTTGGGTCGGCACACCCTTTATTCATGAGCCCCGCCTGTGGAAAAAGTTTCATGAAAGTCTGAGACCCTTCGGCCCAATTTGTATAATAAAAAAAAAATCCCACCAGTAACAAGGACTGTGTAAATACCATGAATCCTTAATACCAAAACACATAACCCCAGCTTGTCAAACCGGATTTTTATCATTTTGTCAGGAAAATGATATAACCGACTGAATTTGAATTTAATTGAATTAAACCATAGAATGGCGACATCTCATCAGCTACTTCGCATTATATCTTATCTTTATAAGAACAAACATCCGTCTGTCTGTCCGATTGGTGAAAAAATTTTTATGTGTAAGTTTTTGAGGTAGGTTATTTCTTCCTTATGTTCTAGCAACTTTGACGACGACTGTTTGGTAGACTTTTTGGGTAATTTTTGTGTCGTTTCAGTCTTTTAGGGGATCAAAAACAACCATATGTTTTCTATTTTCAACGTTTCGATCCTTATTGGATCTTCTTCAGGGAACCTATAATTTTATTGGACGTTCACATTGGTTTTTAACATGTTATGCAACACTTTTGTTGTTTTTTGAAAAATTTTAACTGTCATTCCTTGTTATTGTTTTTTTTTTCACGGCTTTTCAGGCTCGAAAGAAGTTGATCATCAATATTAATTTCTATTCCCGATCAGATCAACCTAGATAGCCGAGAAGTGGCGGTAGCAGTTCCCTCAACTGGCTAAGAATATCACTACGGATTGCCTGTTCCGGTGTTAAAAGTCCATCAAACAAACGACCATGGTGTCAAGCGTACCGTACCTAGGAATGGATGGCTAGGGGGGTCTAATAAAAACCTAACCGTAAACGGTGCCTGTGGAGTACCAGGGCACCATCCACAGTATTTTGCCTTAAATGTGTTAAACGGTGCAATGACGCAGTGGACCTTATTTTAGTAAGTAGGTGAATAAAATTTGTTCCTATTACTGAGTTCATTACTAGAGACATTGTTGCGATTAAAATAGAGGTCCCAATAATCCAGGGAAAAACAGAGGTATGCATTGCTTCTGCATATTTGCCAGGAGAAGTTGATAATGTGCCGCCATCTGTGGTCGTAAGTTTTTTTTTAATAATTACAAAAAAAAATAAACGCCCAATTTGTAATAGGGTGCGATACAAATGCCCATCATACCATATGGAGCAGTACAGATATTAATAAAAGAGGTGCGGATCTCCTGAATTACAATTCGTCTAGTAACGTAGACATATGAGATAAGGGGATTGTCCAACTTTAATATATGCTATTCGACAGGAAGTTTTAGGTCTTACGCTTCGCAGTTATCTGCTATCACTATCAGATAAGATTGTGGATTGGCATGTTTCTGATAAAGAATCATTGTCAGATCATAAACATATCAGGTTCGATTAGGGGTCGTCCATAAATGACGTAGCTTTTTGGGGGGGAGGGGGGTGTTTGTGATTTTGTGACGAAGTGTGACGATAGGGGGGTAGGGGTTTGTGATATGCTACGTAGCTTTCTACTAGGCCTATAGAAAAAAAAATATTTCATAATTAATAAACTTTTTACTTGCATTAAGTATTATTATCCAGTAAATAAAAAAAATGCATGATTTTTTTTCTATTTACCGGCTTCATTTCATAAGACATGCAGCTATCGGCTATCTGAGAAAGTGGTTTTGAAATCCTGCGCAAAGAATAATATATTGTGTTTGCAGACAAAAATCAATTTCGCTGAAATGCTTCTCAAGACCAATAGTTTGCTGCTTGATATAGAGGGCACTGCACGCCGCAAAGGTTACAAAGGAAAATTTTTCTAAGCTTTTGGCATTACGGCAAGATTCCAAGAGTTCCTTATATAGTTTCTACAGGACTTCCTCGAAGAATTCATCCAACAATTTCTTAAGGAACTCCTCTAGCAACTTTGTAAGGAATTTCTCATTGTGTTCTTCATAGGTTTCCCAAACACGAGAAGGGTAACATTTCCACAGGTAATCCCAGAAAAAGAAAACTTCTGGAAACATTTAAAAAGGATCTGGAGGAATCTCCGAAGGAATCCTTGAAGGAACTTCCAGAAGAATTTCAGAAGGAACTCCTGGAACAATCATGAAAGGAAATAGAGAAATTTCAAAAGAAATTCCGTGAGGAGTACCTGGTGCAATTTAGATGAAGCTTTCGTAGAAACCTTGATTAAACTTCTGTAAGAATCTTAGATGGAGATATTTGAAGATTGTCAGAAGGAACTCCTGGTTCAATTTCTGAAGAAAGCACGGAAGAAATAATTGAAAGAATCCCGTAAGGAATTTCTGAAGCAATCCCGAAAATAACTTTTGGGGAATCACAAAAGATTATCTGGATAATCCTGGTGAAATCAAAGAAAGAAAATCCTGGAGGAATTCCAGAAGCAACTAAAGGGATTCCCCGCAGAATTCTAAGGGGATGCTGGAAAAAGTTACTGAAGGAGTGGGAAAAAATCCTGGATAAATCCTAGAAGGAAGTTCTCGAGGAATCCCAGAAGAATCCAGGAAGGAATTCCTGAAGGAATCCAAAAAGGAACACCTGGAGGAATCACAGAAGTAACTCCTAAGAGGGTTTTGAAAGAATACTGGAGGGGTTGCCTACCGAGATCTTGGAATTTATATCTGAGTTAATTCCTGAAGGAAGCCAAGAAGGAACTCCTGGAGGAATCACGGAAGGAACTTTTTTAGGAAACACAGAAAGAAGTTCTGATGGCATCTCAAAAGAAAATCCAGTTAAAATTCCTGTAGAGATTTCTAAAGAAACTGCTGGTGGAAGAGAGGAAAAAAACCTTGAAAGAACTCCTGAAGGAAACCATGGATAAACTTTTAGAAAAACCTTAGAAAAAAAATCCGGGAACTCCGGAATGAATTATTGGAGGGATCTTTGAAGGAACCCCTGAAATAATACAATAAGGAGGAATTTTCTAATGGAATACCAAAAAAATCCTTGGAGAAATCCCAGAAGGAAGTGCTGGAGGAACTAAAAAGGGAGACATTCTCAAAAATGGGAATCCCAAAATAAACTTCTCTAGGAATTTCAAAATGAACTGCTGTAAGAATTTTAGAAGAAACTCCTGCTGGGTCTTCGAATGTCGTGGTGAATTTTATTCTAATGAAATCAATTTGATATTCTTAATAGATTTATTAATGAACAAACTAATATCTTCGGAAAAGCTTCTAGGTTAATATGGTAGCAGAACGATGGGTGGTTTATTGAGTCATTAGCTTTGGTGATAATCTCCACTGGTTGCACCTATGGTCTTGATGTCGGCGATCTGAACCTGGCAGTCGGCAATGTTTCTTGCTATTGTTGTTTTTTCATAATATTCTATTAGCATACAAGTTAAAATTGAAATCAGAGCTAAGTTCAAATTTTTTTTACATGAAAATTTTGTTGAGGGGGGGGGGTGTTTAACAGGCTACGTCATTTATAGAGGGGGGTGTCTGAATTTGTGACGAAATGCTACGAGGGGGGAGGGGGTATTAAAAATCGCTCAAAAAAAGCTACGTCATTTATGGACGCCCCCTTATAAAGCCGGATCAAATTTAATTGAAAACTACAGAAATTCAAAGAAAACTAACTGGGACCTCTACCGCTTTTGTTCAATGAATGGAAATTCATATAAGGGTGAGCAGATCTTGTCTGTTTCACAGCTGGAAAATGCCTCTGAAGAGATTATTGAAAAAAATGATCTCATCATATCATGCTAGCTACCAAATCCGACAGCACATCTAACAGGGATGTGCTTTGGTGGAATGATAAGCTGACAGAACTGAGGAAGAAATGTAGACGGTTGTTCAATAGAGCAAAAGTAACGTCTGATTGAGTTCAGTATAAACAAGCACTTACAGAATACAACGCAACGGAGCATTGACGCTAGCCAAACGGCTGGACTGGAGACGGGTAAGTGAAGACATCAATAACGCTCCTACGGCTGCAAGGCTTCATAAAGTCCTATCGAAAGACCTTTCAAATGGTCTTGGAAGTCTTAAAAAGGAAGATGGCAGTTTTACTGCTGATTCTTCTGAAACATTGGAAGTGATGATAAGAACTCACTTCCCAGAGCCGATTCCTTATTCGGATGAAGAACGGGACTCAGATAAACCAAGACATGCATGGTCAACCAATGCCTATCAAAAAGCTTGTGAAATCTCCACACCGTCGAAGATCGAATGGGCATTGAATTCTTTTCAACCTTTTAAATCTGCCGGGAAAGATGGAATTTTCCCAGCTTTACTTCAACATAGAAAAGAAGCGATTTGTCCGCTCTAAACCGAAATACTCATGGCGTGGCGTAAGGTTCGTGTTGTTTTTATCCCAAAAGCTGGCAAACGGGACAAATCAACTCCAAAAGCATTCAGACCTATAAGCCTTTCTTGTGATCTGTTAAAAACCATGGAGAAAATAGTGGATGACTTTGTCAAGTCTACTAGCTTAGTAGAAATGCCTCTAAGCAAATGCCAATTTGCTTATCCAACAGTCAAATCTACCATAACAGCGCTACAGTCGCCAGTCAGTAAAATTGAGAAATCATTTCAAGCCAAGGAAATAGCCGTGGTTGCTTTTCTCGACATTGAAGGAGAATTCGTTAACGCATCCTACAGCTCAATGCGTTCAACAATGGAAGCAAGGGGCTTGGATAAATGCATTATCGAATGGATAATATCGATGCTTAAAAAATCGAGAGATCTCTGCCGTTCTTGGAGGTGTGCATCTGTCAGTAAGATCTGTGAAGGGCTGTCCTTTAAGGAGGAGTACTACCGCCTTTATTGTGGTCTTTGGTAGTGGACGAACTCCTTAAGGAGAAACTTCAGATAATACAAACATGGCTGCCACAATGGCGAATCGGGTCCTCTACTCACGTTTTCAAGAGCACCAATCTTGAAAATTTGTAAACAAATGCTCTCGATTTGTAAAAGCTGCATCTTTTTAGAAGTGAGCAAAGCCAGGAAAAACAAGAGCGGCTGTGCTCGATGCTTTGTTCGTCAGATTTGTGCCTCTAAAGTTTGTATGAAAAATTGCAATGGGATTTCTTGATGTTTCATCTTAAAAAAACTCATCAATCAAGGCTTTGAGGTTATTGGATACGCAGATGATGTAGCTTTTCTGATACGTGGAAAATATGACGACAGGATATCCAGCCGGCTACAATCTGCGTTGAATGTTACCCTCAAATGGTGCCGAGAGGAGGTATTAAACGTAAACCCTTCAAAAACTGTAATTGTACCTTTTACTAGAAGGTTAAAAATAAATCTTACTGAACCTTCTTCAGATCGAGTTCAAGTTAATCAGCTCTTGCGTCCACAAAATCGTGAAATTCGCAAAAAAAAAACCCAGATTAATCCACCTAGTGGTGATAGCGCCTTTCTCGTCGAATATATACTAATGATCTTTACATCGACATAAGCCGATCCTGAGAACACTTATACGCTTAATACGATTCATGTAAAATTTGACCTCCTTATGAACCAAATTGTGCACAATAATTTTAGACGCAAAAGAAGATTGGAAAAACTTTATTCAGTGTTGATGCTTTATATTAACACCACAGGAATTTGAAATGGAGTGCTTTGATGAGATTACTTTGGTTACGATTTTATTCTCTTGTACATATATGAATACTTTGACTATTTCTTCACTTTTAATCTTACCCAACGTTTACCAGGCTATCAAAAAAAACACCATTTGATGTATTGCTACATTGGTTTTGTTCACTTTCATAATTCCACTATTTTAAGTGCCGCATGCTTGGTTCAATTTTACGTTTGACCATTTCCGGCGGATACCTGGAACCGATTCCATGGCACTACTGGTTGTCCCAAATATTGTATGGATATGGCTATTTTCTTGTCAACTGTTTATCAGGCTGCCTAAAAAGCCGCGAATTGATGTGTTCCATGGGGAGCATCCATTAAGTGCGGCACGCTGAAATTGGGAATTTTCGAAGCTCCCCTCTTCGTACGGGTTCTTCCTATACATAACCCGGGAGCATCGTGTACTGAGTACACGCACCATGAAAAAAGCTCACTTGTAGTACAAAGCGTGTGCGTAGTGTCGCTGAGGGTGGCTGAAGACGCGACTGCTCGAATGTTAAAATAGCTTGTCACACTTTTACAATCCCCTCTCCCCCTAGGATCGTGACGTACTTAATGGATGGCCTCATGTATGATTTTGGTTTACTTTTATATTTTACCATTTCCGGCGGGGCACTCGTTACCTGTTCTTCAACACTACCGGTTCTCCCAAAGGTGCGTCTGAGACTTTTTGCTGACAAATTATCAATTAGGTTATTGAAAAAGCCGCGATTTGGTGTGTCGCATGCATAGGTTCGGCTTACTTTTATATTTTACCATTTATGACGAGACACCCAAATTCGGTTCTCGGACAGGACCTGTTGTCCCAAATTTGGTCTGCGACTATTTTTTTTGCTAACCGTTCAACAGGTTACCGAAAAAGCCGCTGTTTGATGTGTCGCATGCATGGGTTTGGTTCACTATTATATTTGGACACTTCCGGTGGGACATCCGGAACCGGTTCCGGAACACTACTGGTTCAGATATGGTCAGATACTAGTTTCTTGCTAACTTTTCATTAGGTTATCAAAAAAGCCGCGCTCTGTTGTGTCGTATGCATGGGTTTGTTTCACTTTTATATAAGGCGATTTCCGACGAGACACCAGGAACTGGTTCCGCAATACAACTGTTGGTCTCCAATGTGGTCTGAGCCTACTTCCTTAATAACTGGCCATCAGGGTATTGAAAAAGCCGCTGTTTGATGTGTCGCATGCATGGGTTTGGTTCTCTGTTATATTTGGCCACTTCCGTCGGGACCCCCCGGAACCGGTTCCGGAACACTACCGGTTCAGATATGGTCTGATACTGTTTTCCTGCTAACCGTTCATCAGGTTATCGGAAATGCCGCTGTTTGATGTGTCGCATGCATTGATTTGGTTCTCTTTTATATTTGGCCACTTCCGTCGGGACCCCCGGTACCGGTTCCGGAACAGTACCTGTTCATATATGGTCTGATACTGTTTTCTTGCTAACTGTTCATCAGGTTATGCATGCATTGGTTTGGTTCTCCTTTATATTTGGCCACTTCCGTTGGGACCCCACGGAACCGGTTCCAAAGCATTTCCGGTTCAGATATGGTCTGATACTGTTTTCTTGCTAATCGTTCATCAGGTTATCGGAAATGCCGCTGTTTGATGTGTCTCATGCATGGGTTTGGTTCTCTTTTATATTTGGCCACTTCCGTCGGGACCGGTTGAGATATGGTCTGATACTGTTTTCCTGCTAACCGTTCATCAGGTTATCGGAAATGCCGCTGTTTGATGTGTCGCATGCATGGGTTTGGTTCTCTTTTATATTTGGCCACTTCCGTCGGGACCCCCGGAACCGGTTCCGGAACACTACCGGTTCATATATGGTCTGATACTGTTTTCTTGCTAACTGTTCATCAGGTTATCGGAAATGCCACTGTTTGATGTGTCGCATGCATGGGTTTGGTTCTCCTTTATATTTGGCCACTTCCGTTGGGACCCCACGGAACCGGTTCCGGAACACTACCGGTTCAGATATGGTCTGATACTGTTTTCCTGATAACCGTTCATCAGGTTATCGGAAATGCCGCTGTTTGATGTGTCGCATGCATGGGTTTGTTGCATTTTCATGGCTGACCCCTCCCAAGGGTACCGGTCCGGAACACCTAAATGGCCATAACTCCGGAACGGCTGGACCGTTCCGAACCATTTTCAATAGGAAACAATGGGACTATATGCCGCGTCGAATGAACCATCGGTCATTAAAATTGGTTGAGGTTTACTACCAAAAAGTGATGTGAGTTTTTTGTACACACACATACACACATACACACACACGCACACACACACATACACACATACACACACACAGACATCACCTCAATTCGTCGAGCTGAGTTGATTGGTATATGTGACTCGTCCCTCCGGACCTTCTATCAAAAAGTCATTTTTGGAGTGAACATATAGCCTTTCCAGTACACTTAGTGTACGAGAAAGGCAAAAATGTACGGCGATCTAGCTAGGTTTACTAGTGACCTTGGTAAACAAAAAAATATCGACATCTCGTATCCAGGAGAGTGTGCGAGCTGTTTTTGTAAATGTTTAAGGGTTACACATTTTTGGTATAGTCTGGAAATTATGCACTTATGAGCAGGGAATGAAATTATCAGCCAATTGAGACGAAAATTGGCGTTTTCCGAGCTACCGAACAATTCAACGATTCTTTTTCCAACGAAAAATGTTTATCGTTCGCTGCTGTTGTCCACGACCAAAGATAGCCGAAAACTGAAAATCGCTCTTGCCATTTTCGGTATCCAAATTTATCACCTTGCCGGTTATCGCGATAATTATCAGGAAGCAAATAACAAAAATTGTGCCGCCAACGGGATTCGAACCTAGACCCTCCACAAAAATGTTTCTCAGCGCGCACCATAATCACGCGACCACACAAGCTGTTCGAAAGGAGGAAGAAATTTGATTCATAAAAGCTACATTTGGTGGTGACGGCCAGGCGGAAAGGCGAACAAAGCGCAGAGAGCAAACCAGACGGCTTTTCATTCCTGGTGATAATTCATTTTCGGCGCGGCGGGACGAGCGAGAACACATTTTCGGGAGAAAACCGGGTCTGAATTTATCGCACGTCTTTTTTCGCCGAAAATGCGTGTGAGAGAGTTTTCTATGATCGCGATCGTGATCGATAATTTCATTCCCTGCTTATGAGTAGGGCTTACACATTTTAGGTGCTGAGCGGTTTTAGCGTGTGATTTATGGACAGCCCCAGGACCCTATTTTTGGATTAAGTTTTGATATTTTGCATCTTGTAACAACCAAGTACACAACAGCTCTTTGTATTGATACTAATGTATTGACTTTTGCAACGGAGCAAAAGATTCCATTTGACAAAGAATTGATATATATGTTTAATCTCCTCCATTTCTCACGTCACTTGCGTTGCTTCCTACAATTCCATTGTTTTCTCCCCATCTCGCAGTATATCAATCATCAGCTGCATTCGCCGTTGTTAATCCCCAGTGGCATTGGATGCTAAAAATAAGTTGCAAACGTTCAAAATTAGAATTCTGCTACAACGATTTTCACCGTCATCTATCGATGTTCTCCACACTGCTGTCGTTTATTGCAAACCGATGGGAAAATTGAACTGAACGGCTCAAGAAAAAAAAAAGATCGAAGCAAATATATACACTTTCCCCACCAACTCCTTCGAAGCCAGATCCAATTTTTCACCAATCCAGCAGCACAGTAACATTGCTGCCCCCAAGGTCAGCATCAGCTACTGGCATCGCACTGTCGTCGTCGGTCCAACCGATAGCAATCCAGACCACATCATCAAATCATTCCCTTAATCCCGGCCGCCTGCCACCACCAACCCGTCGTCGTGTCAAGTGTGCCACCCCGTTTCCCCGTCAAGCTGTCCCATGTGCTGGCTGGCTAGGTCGTCATCGCGTTGGCGCTCGATGCAATATGTTACATTCCGATATGCAGCGGTACAACATGGCTCTGTTGCTACTTTTGTCGCACGTATCGAGGGGACCGGGACATGGATCGCTGCAAATTTGTTCGTAATGAAATGAAAGCTGGTTACTCATGGTTTCCAAAATTTTAGCCAACCAACCACACACCGCCCACTGCCCCCAACCTTGGTACATCCAAACTCCACTTGTAATCTTTAGAGATTTCCATGGAATCTCATAAAACTTTTTTTTCTTGGATTAATTTCCAGAATTCTTGCAAAAGTATCTCACGAAATTCATTTAGGAATTCCTTCAGAGATATCTCATGGAATTCTTCAGGTATTACTCCAAGGATTATCCCAGAGATTTCACCCGAGATGACTTCAGAAATTGCTTCAGGGATTTTAATCCAGTAACCATTCGAGAGAAAATATCTACTAGATATCTGCACAGGGGAGTTCTTTTGGGGATTCCTTCAGGAAATCCTTAGAAGATTCCTTTGAAAATTCAAAAAAATCTTCCAGGGAACATAAATGTCATGAAAATGTAATTTTGTTATTTACAAATTACACTTCCTCAAGTAATTTGTGGTAATCAACGATATCATTAATTTTGATAATTCTCACCACCGATAGTTTGCACTCAAAGTAGACAAATTTCAAAAATGTGATCACAATTTTTCGGGAAATTTTGCGACATTTTCCACCTCTAATTCTTACAGTAATTAGTTGGAACTTATAGAAAAACTGTGGAAAAAACCGCTTGTTGAATCTTAGATAGGAATCTAAGGATAAATGTTTGCCACAGGAACAATTTCAAAAAGAACGTGTATAGAAATTTGGTAAGGAATACAAGCAGGAATTTCTCAAGGAACTGTTGTAGGATCTTTTTTTTTTCTATCTGTATTAACGTGGTTTTCGGCTCTAGACTAGTTCATCTCGGGACCCACGCTTTACTTCCCTTCTGAAGGAAGAACTCACATTTTAAGTGAGTTTGTCGGGAGTGGGATTCGATCCCACCCAGACAACCAATTTGCACGTATAATGAAGTTTATGTTAATGTTATACGTACTTTTATGCGGTCAAGTTACATCGCATAATATGCAGTAAAAGTGCCTTATGCGTACATAAGTGGATGCGCTTACGTGTATTGACGGAAAAATAATAACGCTATATGACTTGAAGCGATACCTTATACGATGCACGGTCTGCACTATTGCGACGTAATATGGTATCTTATGCGACTTAATAATATTCGAAAAATAAAAACAGTTCTTGTCACCTTAGTATCGAACTAATAACATTATCGAGCCACACTTCACACTTAACACCAAACACTACTTATGGAACACACTGGCTAATTGTCATGACATTCTAACTCACCTCAGTGTTTGTTGGAATGCATTTAGTTTCCCTCCGTTGTGCGTGTTTGGCAGGCTATCTGGAGCTCAAAATGACGAAGCGTGATTCCTCACACAGTTATCACTACCCCTCTCTTGCTAGCACAACCCATTGTTAATGATCAGGTCAACATAATAAAAATGATGACTTTGTAACTTGTTTTGTCACCATAAAGATGACTGCTCACTTTCTTAAAGCTTTCCGGAACTCCCAGAATACCTCTATCATTGTTATCACGTATCACTTTGCAATATGCCAACGTAAACAATTTTAGCTTTTGCGCGTTTGTATGTACATTTTAACGAGTTTATTTTAACTTTTATGCGATTCAGTTTGTACACCAATGCGAGATAAACTGACGTAATATGAAAAGTACCATGCAAAGTCGTATGACCATCGCAGTACGCGAATATGCGAATTCAATTGACACTGCGAGTTCACTCGAACGCTTTTGCAAATGAGCAAAGTTCGTCGCAATAAAACATCAGAATATCGTCCACTACGATGTAGTCGTACATGATAAAAGCTAATTTGAACTCTTATATGACTTCATCAGATACATCGCAATAAGTTAAAAAAATAACATCATATGCGATGGAAATTGTACCTCAGCCGTACATATATGCGGTAGGGACTAAAAATAAACCGTTATACGATGAATACTGTGCATCCTTATGCGATTCCTGGTTGTCTGAGCAGGTCCTCGGCGGGATAGTCACGTCCCAGCAAACCAGTAGTCGTATAGGGATGTAAGTCTAAAGTTATATTATTGGACAAATTAAGTAAAAATTATATAAGGTGCAATACCAGATTAGGTGAAATCGTTTAAGAATCGCACAATTTTGTCCGATTTCATTTGGCAGCATTAGTAACTTTAATTTTGCGTTAACAATTATGCAACTTCAAGTTGACATTCTTCAACAACATCAAATGCACTTGTTGCGACTTCAATGTAATCTTAAATGCGAGATTATATATGGGGTCATATTTGTAAAAATGAAATTATACGGTAAGGGGTTCTAGTGGATGATGAAAATAAAGTGTTTTAGGAAATATTTCGCAAGGCGCATCGTTTAACTCAATTAAGCACAGATGGAGGCCAATTTTATTACATTCACCTACCTGAATGTCCTACCAGCAGCTTCAAGGGCAGCTCTGTCAAAAAACCAGCCCAGCCGTATCGCGGATCAGCAGCTGCGCTGTTCAAGAAGATGTTTCTCTCGTTCCCTGAACGATTTCTTCATTCAGCTTCTGCATAGCTTGATATCCACATAATTAAAGAAATTCACGCAGACACCAACATCGATTTCACACTTTGCTTGAATTTTCATCAAGGTTGCAACCATTCATTTGTAAAGATTTACATTCATTTGCTATTATCTCAGTTCAGAAGCATGCTATCGAAAAACAATGTATGGATGAATTTGACCTTGTAGTTTTATCTGAAAGTTTGCCGAATAACATTGGGGTCGTACACGCATTCTAAAGTCGTGAGCGAGCTGTGAAGGCAACTTTCCACAGCGTGAATGAAATTTACATTCACCGAATGGAGAGTTGCCTTCACAGCTCGCTCACAACTTTGGTATACGTTTGCGACCCCAATGTTATTCGGCAAACTTTCAGATAAAACTACAAGGTTAAATTCATCCATACATTGTTTTTCGATAGCATGCTTCTGAACTGAGATAATAGCAAATGAATGTAAATCTTTGCAAATGAATGGTCGCAACCTTGATTTTCATCACCATTTTTGCAAAAACTCATACTTTTAACCAAGACTCGGACACGACTTGTTGTCATTTTATTGTTTGTGAAAACGAAATCATATCAAGGCACAAACCAAGTTATACTTAAAATTATATAATACGCCGAATAAATTCACCTAGAATTAAATGTTTCAAAATGATATTGTCCATTTTCAACATTCCCTTTGGATATTTACATGATTGAGTTGCGACAGAGTAACGTCAACCAATTTGTTAGCTGGGTTTGGGTGCACAATTTTATCACCCAATACTGGTACTTGTAGCCATTGAGACCAGCCTTCTAATTATTGATAATTGCTTATATTTCACGTCCTATAACAGTCAGTGATTGACACAGTGGTAGGCTTGAAAACTTCTTTTTTTATTTGAACATGTAAAAAGGAAATCGTATATACTGCCAAACAAAGTTATAAAAAGAAGTTATATTACATTCCAAATGAATTCGCCTGAAGTTGTATAGCATAAAGTGGTTTTCTCAAAATGTACGTATATGGCCTCCAAATTTGCATCTCCATGGTGCATCTTATACAATGTGTTCAGGACGAATAAGAGTTCACTTAGCACAGTTGCAGCAGAGTTATGTGAATCAATTTGTTGGCTGGGGTGCTTTAACCATCACACCAGGTCCGCTCCCCGCCTAGAGGATCTGTTGGATTAATTTCAGCAGGATTTTTAGGCGAATTTTATGAAAATAAAAATTCATGGAAGAACTTTTGAAAAAATCCTTGCTGAAAGATCTAAAAGAAATTCTAAAAATACTGGAAGACTTTCTGTAGATATTTCTGAAGAAATTCCTGAAAAATGTTCAGAAGGAATCTATGAATTACTAAAAGAATCTCTGAAGGAAATAAAAAAACCTCCAGACTTATTCCAGTTAAAATCCCTTAAAAAAATAATTGATTTATATTTATTATGGAGACTTTTAGCCCTTGGCTGGGTCGTCTCTAAAAAAAATTGTGAAAGAATCCCAACGAAATTACAGAAGGCTATTTTTTGTTTCGAAAACGCTTTGAATTTATTGAGAACCTATAAAATAATTCGTAGAGAAAACCTTCAAAGATTCCGTAGGAATTGTGTTTAATTTCTACTAAGAAATTTCAAATATACGGAGGAATACTATTAGAACCAATGGAAGAATTTTTGTAGGAATATCTCTTCAGAAATCTCTGAAGGATTCCTGCTAGGGTCCCTGACTGTAATAATGCAAATATCCATGGAAGAGTTCTTGCTACATTTTCTGGATGAATCCCCAAAGTAATTACTGGAGACATTCTTGCGGATATTTCAAACGGAGTTCCTGGAGAAGCTTTTGAGAAAATCTCTGGAGGAGTTTGTGAAGCAATACCTTTACGAATTCCTAAATCGAAATGCTTTCTACAAAATATCGCTATTTGCAAGAATTTTTTAGACAGTCTTTGTAGGAACTTCTGATTGCAGAGATGAATCAACCTACGGCTAAACAACTCAATCATAAGGTAAAATAAAGCTTCTGGATTCCTGGAGAAAATTATAAAGAAATCTCTGGAGAAACCTCTAATTCCTTCAGAAGGATTTCCTAAAGGAAACCTTTGAAGAAGTTTGGAAGTTATCCCAGGGGAGTTTCAGAAGGAACCCATGGACACCTCCAAAGTAACAAATCCATTGCTGATTGGTTTTGTTTGATTTTTATGGGGTTTTATTACAGCAATAATTAAAACTCACAGTTTTAGGATTACTTTTATGAAACCCATTGATGAAATATTTTATAGTATACTTGAAGATATCCATAAAGCCAGATTTTAAGAGTAAACAAAACTTTCTGATATGTAAAGCTCCTGGCATTCATTATTACCACAATAAAACCGTTCAAACTCTCAACCAGGGGTGCCATATATACAGATTTATCAGTATAATACGGATTTTTGGGCGTCCGTACAGATTTCGTTTTATATGAAATACAGATTTTTTGAGCTAGATTAGCTATTTTATTTTTGTATGTTATACGGATTTTTCACCCAAATGTTGTATGGGATACAGATTTTTGAAAAAAGTGATACAGATTTTTCGAAAAATCATCTGGCATCCCTGCTCTCAACAGATGGCGATCCGTGCGATTAGTAACAACATCTTTTGGTGGAAAAGCAGAAACTATGACACTGCTAGGTTTATTGCGGTCAACATAAAAGTAAAACAAGGGCTGAAAGTCTCTCTAATAAAGACAAATCAATCAATAAAAGTAGAACTGCTTTTGGTTTTATTTTCACTAATTATGGTCGTCGCCATATTGAAGAATTAGCTGACGTGAATGGAAAATAGTCAATTTTGCTCAAATAAGCAATGAATTATTAGTTTGCCGCAATTTCCATAACATGCTCACATAAATAAACTCTCTCAGCTGAGTTTTCTTGTGATTTGAGATAGTTTTACTGAATTAACAAATTGATTTATTCCATTCCAAGATGATGATATTCATTATATTCGAGGCGCATTAATTGTATGTTTCTGCAAACCCAATGTTCACGGTAAAATTTAATGCACATAAGCCTACCAACACAATAACCACTAAAATATTACTTTGAAATGTTCCCTTTCTACTTACAAATGATGTATCCTCCTGAACTTTACGTGCCATCGAAGAAGCTTCTCAGCATCTTGAGCCGTCATAGTTTTTGATGAAAAAAAAAACAACAATCATCATAACCTTTTTTTCGAGAATGGAGAAGTTTTCAACTAGGTTTTAAAACGTTTTTATTGCCACTCTTAATGCGGTTTGCAAAACCTCTCCGAGATTGGTCCACTTAGCCGGAAGATGCTCTTAAAGAGGTTATCAAGAGGTTTGATGTATAAATCAGTTTTATTGTAAGTGTTATAAAATTGGTCATGGAGATCTCTTAGTGAGCCGAACAAAACTTAAAATGTTACTTAGGGTTTTTAAACGCATAATTGGTGAAATTTTTGAAGAAACTCTTCAGAGCTTATCTAAAGGATCAAAAGGAATTTCTTAAAGGTTTCCGGGAAGAGTTTTTTTTTTAAAGGAGCCTTGAAAGATTTTATGCATGATTTGTTGGAATAATTCAGGCATTCCAAGAAAAAAGAAAAGACTCGAAAATAAAAGTGCTCCGATTTTGCTCAAATTCAGTAGTAATGTTCTTCACCAAAAAAAACTCGATTTATATTATTTCGTCATTAGGGTGATCAATTTTATGACAGGGTAGTCAAAAATATAAAAATTTAGTAAGCTACATTTTTTTAAATCATTACTTTTGAACCATTCCACCGATTTACAGTCTTTTTTCACAAATAAAAAGATTTTTATTTGTAGACTTTATAAAAAAGGCGAAAAAACTGGGGGAAATTGATCAATTTTCTCCTATTCTTTCAAAAAACAACAGGTACATTGCATATGATTCCAAACATATGTTTTCAAAACATGTACTGTGTGGACCAGTATCAAGTTAGGTTAACGAAATTCTTACAATAAACTGCTACATGTTTTAAAAATGTTCAAAGAGCCAAATTTGAAAACTTTCAATCCGAGGTGAAGTTGATCAACCAATGACATAACATTATAAGATTGGAATTCTATTGAACAAACTCAATTTGATGATGCTGAATCCACTACAGGATTTAAATTTTTTACAACTAGTGTATTTTGTATGTTAAAAATAAAAGAAAGTTTAGCGAGTTACAGAATGACCCTTATTAAACGCTGAAAGGTAAGCAATTTCTTTAAATAATCGTCTTATTTCGCACAATATACTTTTTTCAATTAAAGTGTTTTATGAGCCATCTGATTTGCAAGGCGTTGATGGGAGGCGATTTTTCGAAAGACAGTCCTATTACCGGATGTGTATTAAAAACATCATACAAAAAAGTCGATGTTTTCATGTAAAATCTGGCAAAATTGGCATAAAAACCTTCAAAATCTCCTCAGCGGTTGAAGGACGCGGATCCCATAGTGATCAACTTCACCCCACTGATCAACTACCCCCTAGATCATCGCTTCCCAACCTTTGCCCCTGCGGCCCCCAGTCGTTTGTCACCCCGCTTTTCGTAGAACAATCGAAGCATGCCTGCAAGCAGGGGGGGGGGGGGGGGGGGGTCACGAAACGAAGGTTGGGAAACCGTGCCCTAGATTACGGTAGATGTCAATATTGAAAAATGGTCAAAATATCAGTTTTTCATTGATTTTCACAATGTTGGGCCACAATGACTTTTTATTTTTTTAAACGAAAGTTGAACTATTTTTACATAACACATCAAACAATTAGTAATTTTCTTCGAGCCATTTCTGAGCTGTTTTTTTTTAATTTCAAGTTTTGTGTTTATGTTTCTATGAATTACCATACGTCTCCATCACTTTATAATAAGGGGCTGTCCATAAACCACGTGGTCATGAGGGGGGGGGGGTTCGGCCAATGACCATTTTGTATGGACGAATAAAAAATTTTGTATGGACGCGGGGAGGGGGGGGGGGGGGTTGAGAAGTCCCAAAAAAATGACCACGTGGTTAATGGACAACCCCTAACCGTTAGCTTTATTTATATTTTTTTATTTATTGATTTTTAAATAAACAGCATTTCTTCCTTCCGGGGTTCTTCCATGAATACCTTCCTGGATTCCTCTAGAAGAAGAATGTCTTGTGGGATTTGATGAATTTCACCCCAAATCGTATTTGGAGTTGACAGCACCCTCTCAGATTACAATGAAACTTTCTGAGTGTATAGACTAGATAAGCCATTTGAAACAAAATTGTCCTTTTCAAAAGACAGTCTAGATGAATTTTGATGAAACTAAGTATGCAAAGTGGCTTATCCAGTCAAGGTTTACATATTCAGAAAGTTTCATTGTAATCTGAGAGGGAGCTCCTAACTCCAAATGCGATTTAGGACGAAATTCGCCATTTCGTAAGAGAAACCATTTGTAATAAAGTATTTATTTAAACATAAAAATTGAATTGATTGAATGAATAAGATTTATAGTTATGTATTAGTTATAAGAGGCCATCATTGGGGCATAAGATGTCTGTTGATGTTAATAATAATGATAAGACAAAATCTCCTTGAATAAATGAGACAAAATCTCTTAACAAATTGTGTTTCATTGGATTCTGAGATGATTATGACCTTCACTGGTTTAGTTTTTGATAACAAAAGACACTGAAAAAAAATCGTTTGGACATGAACAAGTTTTTGTTGGAAAAACTTTTTTTTTTCCTTAAAAGTGCCCTTCTGGTGGTGTATGGACGGTTGGTAGGGACCATAATTACCTATCTTGAGACAAATTTTCATTGAAATCGAAAATGGTGTTTTTTAGTAAATCGACTTTGAATTTTTAAAAATGATTTTTTTCTCAGTGTAGGACTCAATTTGGATTTTTTTTACAATATTATTTTCTTGAAACTTGACGTATTTAGTGACTATCACCCATACAACACTTTTTTGTAGAAGTAGTCATTTTTTTATTAAACACATGTGAAAAAAATCGGTAAAAAAATTAGCCCTTTTCAAAAGATAGTCTAGACAATTTTTGAAGAAACTAAGTATTCACTGTAATCTGAGAGGGTGCTGCCAACATTCGTTAGAGTTGGCACGAAATCTGCCTTTTTTATCAACTGTTATCGGGATTCCTCCACGAACTTCATGAATTTATCTACTATTTTTTTTATTCCTCCAGTATCTTCTCCGGAGAATCCAAAAGAAGTTCCTTGTGGGATCCCTTCAGGAATTCCACCCTTGATTTTTTTCCAAGACTCCTCCAGAAGTTCTTTTCGGGATCGCTTACGAACTTCCTTCCAGGCATACCTTCAGAAATTCCTGGAATTCTTTCTTGGTTTCAGCCAGGAAAAACTTCTTGGAAGATTCTTCCTAGAACTTATCCCGAAATTATTTCCTTGTGAGATTACTTAGTAAAGCCTTCCGGCGTGTCTCCTTCATTCCCCCATATTGTTTTATGGGATTCCAGCAGTTTTGCATAAATTCTTCCAGATGTTCGTTCTGGGTTTCCTTCAAAAGTTCCTTCAGGAATTCTGGTATCTCGATGATTAGGACGCAATCAGTAAAGTACTAGATTTATAGTAATGAACTGAATTTCTGGATAATGAGAAAGTAAATTTTTTGTTACTGCAGGTTTTTTTTTTCATTATCGTACCAATTGAATCGCAGGTTCTCATAATTTAATGAAATGTATTTTCATGGATAGGGTTCATATATATATATGAACAAAAACTAAATAGAAAAAATCAGAGTCGCCTAATTTTCCAGGAAAACTCCAGTGGAAAACAAACATTTTCCACAGACACCACCCACTTCGAAATACCATAATTTAAGAACGAAGCATTTGTGAAATCATAAGCAAATTTTCTCAGCAATTCAAAACAAAAAAATACAAAATAAAAATTGTTTTCCACAAAATTGTTCATTGTTGAGGAAAATCAGTTGAAGAAGTCGGAAAAACTTTTTTCGAAATTTGGGAAATTTCCCAAAAAAACTATATTTTTTAAAGGAAATTTTATAAGCTATATTCTGTAGAATTTCAAGATGTGTTTTTTCTTCGTTCCTGAGTTATGACCAATTTGTGGAAACTATCCAGATTTTGGTTGATTTTCAATCGTCTCTATTATGAATTTGCTCAAAATTGGTCATTACTCAGGAACGGAGAAAATCCACATCTTGAAAATTTTACAGAATATAGCTTGGCTGATACAAATTTATTTTTGACTTTTTGTCTCCCCCCCTTCAAAAATTTTTGGCTCAAAATGGCATTTTGAGGGGGCAGATAAAAAAACATTTATCAAAATATCGAGTCTTGCTAAAAATTCTTTAACAAATCCGATGAGTTTTTAATATTTTTCAGATTAAATGCTTTATTATTTCCCCCCCCCCCCTCGACCAGCCAAGGAGTGGTGCGACAAAAAGTGAAATAAATATTTGTAACGGCCTTATAAAATTTCCTTTCAAAAATATAGTTTTGTGGGAAATTTTCCGGACTTCGAAAAAAGTTTTTCCGACTTCTCCAATTGATTTTCCTCAACAGTGAACAATTTTATGGAAAACAATTTTTATTTTGTTTTTTTTTTTTAATTGCTGAGATAATTTACTTATGTATTCACAAATTGTATCTACAGTACTTCTTTCTTGAGTTATGATTTTTCAAAGTTGGTGGTGTCTGTGGAAAATGTTTAATTTCCACTGGAGTTTTCCGAAAAATTAGGTGACTCAAATTTTTTCTATTTACTTTTTGTTCACATATATATAAACCCTACCTATTTTAAAAAAATCATTAAATTCTGAGAACCTGCGTACCAATTTGTACGATAATAAAAAAAATCCCCTGCAAGGAAATAGAGCAAAAAGCAAGGGTTTTATGATTTCTGTGCCCATTTGATCCTGTTTGGCCAAAACTTACTTAGGGTAACTGTGTTGTTGTATTCCCCATTTATTGCAATTCCAACAACACAGTTTCCCAAAGTTTTGCTCAAGCAGCATCATATTAGGTTAGGAATCATAATACCCATGAGTTTGCAGCGTTTCAATGCAGTATCAAAGAATTTTGCATCTCACCGTACAAAAAACATCTCATTGCTACAAATCTAGTACTTCATTTATTGTGTCCTATTCCTTCTGAGAATCCCAGAAAAAAAGTACTTCTGAAGGCATTCCAAATTAACTGAAGTCTCAGAAGAAAATGCTGGAGGAATCACAAAAATAATTCCTGGAGGGTTTCTGGTACTCCAGGATGCATGCCAGATGGAACCTCTTTAGAAATCTAAGAAAAAAAACCTCCTGGATTAAACGATGCAATGAGCAACTTGAGCAATGAATGATATTAAGGTAATGAAAACCACCACAAAACCTATCGTCCAAAATTTGTTTTTTTTTGGTCATCCACAAGGCAGTTAACGTTGTAAATAAGTTTTTCTTCTGGTCACCTTTGTCGTACAACAAGAGTAGAACACTTTACTACTTTTGGATCTGACTTTGAAGTATTTAAAGAATCCGCTGCATTGAGGAAAGGAGGAAGCTGGTGAATCGGGAAGTTGGAGGTTTATCCATAAATTGATCCCGAAGAATCGTTCCAGGAACTCGTCAGAGATTCAACTTCTCCAGTGATTCACGTGAGAAACCATTCAGGAATTCTAAGGTTTCTTTCGAGCTTCCGCGTTTTTTCCGAACAGGAGTTTCTTCCGAATTTTTACCAGGATGAGTACCAAGATTCCTACAAGGATTTTTCTGGGAATTATGACATGAGTTCCGACCGAAAACACACTTAGAGTTTATTAAGGGCCTCCCATCCACTTCCTGTGATCACATTGCATTGTTATCTGTTTAAATTGAAAGTGCTATTTGAGTATGAATTGAAATTATTTGACACATTTAAATTTGCTCAAGGTGTTTTTTTTTTGTTCATGTTACTATTGTAATAGATAGCCCATGCTTTTTTTTTTACTTATTCGTTTATTTGGAAGCCTCGGGCGCCACATGGGCATAACTAAGCCGAGCCCATGCTTTATCTACATAAAACTACGAGCATACAGATTTCGGACGTTCCTCATATTACTGCATAATTTTCAGTTAGCCGCATATCAATTCCACTTCACATGCTTATTCGAGAGCAAAATACTTACTTCCAGCAGCATCCCTCCTCACATTCGCATTCCATATCACGGCCCAGCAACGGGGCTCTTCCATCATATCGCTTCCACTACTGACCGACAACAGTGCGTCCGTTTAGCTATAGGGGAGACTGAGGAGACTTGATCCCTGGGGAGACTTGTTCCCCCCATATTTGCTCGGAATCAAAAACATTTTTCTTCTAGCATAATTTTTCCAAAACTACTCCTGGACAAACGACTATGTTTTGGCTACAAGTGATTTCGATTGTACATTGCATTATTTTTTAACGGCTGATGGTTTATTTTCAGTCCTTCAGAAATCTTTTAGGCGATTCCGAAAAATATCAATAATTTTGTGAAAATTGAACGAAATCGTGTCAAAATTTCACAGCACATAGTTTAAATAAAATACTTTCAAACTTATTTGTCCAAATAAGGCTGTTGTTAACATATTTTAATTGATTCAGCTTAGTATACACAACAGTGACATGGGGAGACTTGATCCCTCGAGGATTACACACACATTATACATGTGAAAAATAAAATTCTATACGGAAGCCTCTATTTACTTGTAATTGTAGTCTATTCAACGATAAAATGTGTCAGATAATTATAAGTTTAGTACAAACCAAGAAAAGGGGGATCAAGTCTCCCCATTTTGAAAATACGGCACATCCTTAAAAATTTAAGGGAATCTTACAATTTCAAACACTCCATATTCATCGAAAATACAAGAAAGCTCGAAAAGAAAATAAATAGGAAGACTCTGGAATTATTTTCCCTTTAAATAAATCATGTGCTTAAAGGGGGATCAAGTGTCACCCATTTTTGAAAAATACATCATAAGACATGCCTCCATAAAAACACAGTTTTGAAAACTTTAACAATAATTTAAAGGCCTTCTGTTGTGTATTAACTTGCAATATATGTTTACCTGCCATTTTGTGCGGAAGTCGGATCTAGTTTTGTGTTTTTTCTTAAAGTTTCAGGTAAATTAAGAAAAAGGGATCAAGTCTCCCCAGTCTCCCCTACCGGCATGATGTGGATGTGGACTGCACTTGAAATGAATAAATAAATGGAAATTAGAGAAACTGATAGACGATGTGCTAGCTTAGCTAGCTGAAGTCCAACATAGGAGGAAAAAATCGCTACTGCAGAAAACAACCTCCACTAGGTTAGGTACGAAATGCACAAAACGAACCGAGAAAACCCATAGGAAAAAGGATGTCGGCACCGCTATTCACATCCGTTTCGATTCCGGTCGCCACCGTCACCGCCGCTGCCGCCGCGCTGTTGTGTATTGCACATGCGATGCTGTTCTGCAGAGGAGGTTTGAGTAGGATGCACTTTTTGAGCTTGACGTTAATAAAGCATCATATAGTGACATATGTCATGCACTTTGAAGAAATTGAAAGTTGTTTTCAAATTTTATTGAAATAAAACGTCAGAAGTCTAGACTCTAGAGCCTAGCGATTGATAAGCAGATGAATCTTCTTGGTTTAACTTTACAATTATGATACCACCCCAAGCATCACACAAGTCACAAAAGAGTGTCGACAGCGCAGGTTTTTGGTTGGATACGAATCAATTTCAAGTTATTCTGCCTTTGAGTTAGAATAACATGAATGTGCTCCTGTACAACCAAAAACCTGCGCTGTCGATACTCCTTTGTGACTTGTGTGCTGCTTGGGACAGAGAAACAGACGTAACTCTAAGTAAGAGGAAATTTATCAAAAACCTTTGCCCGGTGTCTTTTTTATGAGCACACTGCCACTTGTTGATAGAACCGCGCAAGACACTGTCGGTCATGACGGATTTCGCTTTGCCTTTTAACTAATACGCACACTACTACACAAATCGCCTATAATTTTCATTTGCATCATTCAGCAACGTGTACGACTGGCAAACGTCAAAGCGATCGAACACTAGCGCCTCTGGTGGAAGGATCGCAGAAATCAAATGGAATTTGAATTGATCGTTAAATGCATGTGTCAAGCCGTTTTGAAGAGTGTTACGTCTGTTCGTCTGTGATGATACAGCCTGTTCCTCAACTCGGTAGCAGTGTTCTATGAGTACTGTTGAATTCCTGGCTTCGGCTGTATAGGACCTATTGAGCTAGGTAAGTTTGTTCAAATGGCGCATTCCACACCGCCACCCCATAGTATGTAGCACAGTCAATGCATCCATCCAGTCAGTTCGAGTGACGACGATATGCTTTGACGATGCTTTTTTTTTTGTTCCTTGGCTGTCGCATTCTACGGGTCTCGTTAGCTTTATCTCTCCATGCACTGCGTAGTCAGTCGTCTTTCGTCTTTCATCGTCCTCGCCGCCGTCTTCCTCATCGTCATTGTCACCCACGTTGCTCTTTTCCAGCTCTTCTGGTGTTATGGTGATTAGCCCCTGCAGTGCACATCATGCTATTATTATGACTGTTTCACTGATTGTGTGTTTATGGTGTTGTGTTCGGTTGAGTTTTATTTCTGTAGGTGCAGTCTATGGAGCATTCGATTTGCTGAATGTTAGATTTGAGTTATTGCCCAAGACGGAATGGGTTGGTAATTTGCAGCCATTTGGAACGTTTTCTTTCGGACCATTGATTTCATGACCTGTTTATAGTTCGTCTTTGCTAAAGATATCCTTTTGTTTTCTTCTTGGCGTAGTGTCGCAATTTGAACGAGTGTTCATTCTTAGCTTATTAGGGGCTGTCCATAAACCACGTGGTCATTTTTTTGGGACTTTGAAGATGCTCGTATATGTCAGGTTCAGGACACTTAAAATTACATGATATTTTCTAGGTGTGTAGTTCATCTCGGGACCCACGCTTTACTTCCCTTCCGAAGGGAGAACTCACATTTTGCGAGTTTGTCGGGAGTGGGATGCGATCCCAGGTCCTCGGCGTGATAGTCAAGTGTTCTAACCATCACACCAGGTCCGCTCCACTCAGGTGGTTCCTTGGGTTTCTTTCCCTTCGCAGAACACCCGTTAGCGATGACTTCGAGAAGTTGTACTATCTCCCGCCATTTTTGTACTCGGCCCGCCATTTTCTCTGTAGTTCAAGTTCGATTGGAGAAACCATGGAAGTAAGGTGTTAGTGACCTCTGCTATGCATAGGAGTCGTCTCCATTCCACTCGGTCCATGGCTGTGTGTCTCCAGTTCAGAACTTTGCGAAGGGTCTGCAAATCGTGCTCCACCTGGTCGACCCACGTTGCTCACTGCGCACCACGTCTACTTTTACCGGTCGGATGACTCTCGAGAACCATTTCAGTCGGGTTGCTATCCGACATTCTGATGACGTGATTCGCCCACCGAAGCCTCCCGGTTTTCGCGGTGTGGACGATGGTTGGTTCTCTCAGCAGCTGATGCCATTCGTGGTTCATTCGCCTTCTCCAATTTCCGTCTTCCATCTGAACTCCGCCGTAGATAGTACACAGCATCTTCCGTTCGTAAACTTCTCTGCAAGTAGAGTTCATGCTTCGTTCACGTGCCCATAGAAGACTACCGGTATAATTAGCGTTTTGAAGATAGATAACTTCATGAGACGGCGAACTTTGTTCGATCGTAGAGTTCTGCGGAGTCCAAAGTAAGCTCGATTTCCTGCCACAATGCGTATCTGAATTTCTCTTCTGGTGCCGTTGTTGTCGATCACCAGTGAGCCCAAGTATACGAATTTTTAAACCGCCTCGATTTGAACACCATCGATAAAAATTCGAAGTGTCGGGTGGGGTCATTCCTCCCTGGAGTCCTTTGCCATCATTTACTTTGTTTTCGACAAATTAATGACTAAACCTATTCGCCTGGCTTAACTCTTCAGTCGGATGGACGTTTCCGCCACCGAAATCGTTCCACTCGTGTTTATTCCCTCTCTCCTTATTACAGTTTCTAAGGCGATGTTAAACAGCAAGCACGATAGACCATCACCTTGCCGTAACCCTCTGCAAAATTTGAAGGGACACGAGAGTGTCCCTGATACTCGAATTACGCACATCATACGATTCATCGTCGCCTTGATAGATCGTATCAGTTTATCCGGGAGTCCGTATTCGTGCATAATCTGCCATAACTGTTCTCGATCGATTGTATCATACGCCGATTTGAAATCGATGAATAAGTGATGTGGAGTCACGTTGTATTCGCGGCATTTCTGCAACACCTGGCGGATGAAGAACATCTGGTCCGTTGTAGCGCTTTCATCCATGAATCCAGCCTGATGTTGCCCCACGAACTCTCTTGTAATCGGTGACAGACGGCGACATAAGATTTGAGAGAGAATCTAGTAGGCAGCACTCAGTAGTGTGATGGCGCGATAGTTCGCGCAATCCAACTTATCGCCCTTCTTGTAGGACACACGATGCCTTCCATCCATTCCTCCGGTAATTCTTCCTCCTCTCAAATCTTGGTAATGACCCAGTGTAGTGCTCTCACCAGTGCTTCTTCGCCGTATTTTAGAATCTCGCTTGGCAGCCTGCCAATCTCCTCCTCAATCTCTTGGAGGTTAGAGGCTGGAAATCTTTCGTCCTGTGCACGTCCTCCTAGGTCTGATACCACGCCACCTTCGTTGATTGCAACGTTGTCATTTAGGTACTCATCGTAATGCTGCCGCCACCTCTCGACCACCTCACGCTCGCACGTGAGAAGATACCCGTGATTGTCTCGGCACATGTCGGCTTGGTGCACAAAGCCTCTGCGCGAGCGATTCAGTTTCTCGAAGAACATCCGTGTATCCTTAGCTCGGTACAAATCTTCTATCGCTTCGCGATCTCGTTCTTCCTGCTGGCGCTTCTTCCTCCAGAAGACTGAGTTCTGCCTGTTCCGCGCCTGTCTCGTACTCGTATGGTGTTGCAGCATTCTCGCCCATGCTGCATAAGTACTTCTCGTTTTCAACTGTTCATATTTGCCGTCATATCAGTCGTTTCTGTGATTCGGTGCCCAGCGACATCTGTATTCTGTATAGTCATTTTGAATATGTCAGGGCAAGCTTCAATGGTCGCCTTTATGGCTACTGTCGGAATACCATCCGTACCCTTGTTTAACTCGAGCGACTTCGCTTCTGCCACACGACTTGGCATTTTAGCTAACGGAAGCCTTACCATAAGAAATAATCGTGCATAAGAACCCTCTTACTCGAAATCACCCCAAGTGGGCGAAGCGATATAAGAGACCCTTGATGCAGTTTTTGTTGCTGTCTTCATTACCCATCTTGTTTTCCTCTAGCATTATTTCTACATCTAAGTAATCAAATTCGCCACAATTTATCCAACAATTCGTTGAATTCCACAACACGTGAGCAAACTAAGCCCACCGTTTCCAGATATCACCTCCACACATTGAACGATTCGCTATCGCAGAAAACACACAAAATGCTCAATTCAACTTTGTCCTACCCAGCACAAATCAAATATGAAATGCTCAGTGCAACGCTCTGGCGAGCAAGGGGCACATGTGATTCTGTCGAAGACGGCATGGCTCGTGCCATGATGTCATTCGCCATATCTCCATGCTAGGCCGTCGGTTGAAGCGTATCCAGCCACCACACTGCAGCCAAAAATAGCGCACATTCCGATAAATGTACTAAGCAGCCCAAACACGTTCAAATCATCACAGAGTGTTTCTTCCACTTGCTGGGTTGTCAGGGGCTTCATTATCGTGAAATATCGAAATTGTTCTATCCACGAAAGTTTCTTGCGTATTAAATAAGAATCAGGATTGTAAGGCATCGTAAATCATCAGCTTAGAGCTCGACTTTCTCTTACACATACCTTAACCGTCCTTCACGAGATACATCCGTTGAATAATCACGCACACCGGCGTCCGTCAGGCACCTCACTTTATCGGATCCTAAGCTGCAACCGATCAATAAGGCAACCCATTTATTGCACCCATAAACAAATAGAAACGCTCCATAAAAAATCAAAAAGCGCTCCATAAAGAATGAACATATCAGGCCAAACATGTCTAAAGGTCCTATCTGCAGAAGAGAGGCTCTCTTTGGTTTCCCTCTCTTTCGTTAATATCTCTGCTGTTTATTTGTATTATGATTGTCTTCTTGCATTGAACGATGGTCAAAACAATCGTCTTTTGATTTGTACTGCAAAAATAGTTGAAAAGTGTACCATTACATTGCAATAATTGAAAGAGAAAGTGAACAAAGAGAGCCTCTCAAATGCAGATAGGACTTATTGAAATGTTTGGCCTGATATGTTCCATGAAAATGTGCAATGTTACCTATAAATAATAAAAAACGTTCCATACTTTATGAAAAATGTACCGGTAAAACATAAAACTTTCTCATTAAAAATGAAATTTTGCACCAATAAATAATACCTAAATTCTCCATAGTAAAATACAAATGCTCCATAGAAAAATGAAAATGCTCCATAGAAAATATGAATTGCTCCATGAAAAATTGAAAATCCTCCATAGATAGCATATTCCTATAATGTAATTCGACAGGGCTAAATTGCTTTACATTGCACTGTTTTAGTGATGCAAATGTTTAAAGTTATGGAGAATTTTTATTTTTTTATGGAGCAATTTGTATTTTATGTGGTGCAGCTTGATAATACTTATGAAGCATTTGTCTATTTTCTATGGTGCAATTCCAATTTTTTATGGTTCAATTTAATTTTTCTATGGAGCAATATTCAATTTTCTATGGGTACAATTTTATTTTTTTATGGAGCGTTTGCATTTTTCTATGGAGCATTTGTATTTTATTATGGAGTATTTAAATATTATTTATTGGTGCAAAATTTCCCTTTTAATGAGAAAATTTTATGTTTTACCGGTACATTTTTTATAAAGTATGGAACGTTTTCAATTATTTATGGGTAACATTGCACATTTTCATGGAACATATGTTCATTCTTTATGGAGCGCTTTTTGATTTTCTATGAAGCATTTGCTATTTGTTATGGTTGCAATAACCTTTTGCCGATCAATAATTACTCACAGCTTGAGGATGCGATCAACAACACAAAACCAACGACGCCGTCGATCGAACGATCGCCGCGTCGCGCCGGTATCAATGTGGTGAGTTCCCATGTGCTCTTGCTCCCCGCCGCGACCGACGACCGTCTTCGTCATCGTTTGCGTCGAGCGCATGGTGTGCATTAGTATGGGACAAACATCAAATTCTCGCTCCAGTCGACTTTTTTGATTCCATTTAGGTCCCATATGAACTGTGCAAAATTTCAGCGCAATCGGTGAAACTATAATTTAGCGCAAGCGGTTCAAAGTTTTCATATGATTTACTATGGGAAAAGTTACACTTTCAATCAAAAAATCCCAGAGGTCGCCCTTTGTCTCCTTAATTCAAATCGATCAACGTTTCTTGTAGAAAAATCAATTGTGAAACTTTCCTTCGAAGACCGCAAAACGATAGGATGCTTGTGGAAAAAGTTATTGATTTATTACCGATTAGTGATCCAACGAACGGCTTTTTGTTTTGTTTTATTAGCAGCACTGTAGCTGCTGCCTTGGCTGCTGCTGTTTCTGGGGGTGGTGATGCCTCCCGCCACCCCATGCAACAACGGCAGCAGCAGTGCCGCTGATAAAACAAAACAAAAAGCCGTTCGTTGGATCACTAATCGGCAGGGGCGTACAATTTCGTTTCAATGATACACTTTCATGCAACATTTGAATGAGTCACTTCAAGTGTTTCGTACATTTTTCTAATGACTCGGTCGTTAAAAAAAACTTTTCCACTCATCGTAGCACTCGGTAGTCTCCCACCCGGTCGCATTGCTTGTGCTTCACCCGTCAGAGCATTAGTGTCTCACTGGTGCGCGCTAGTCTCTCAATGGTTACGGGCGCCGGGTAATTGGATTTGAGTGGTCGAATTTGTTATCCTCTTTCATAAAACATAATTATCATTCTATTGGCGTGCACCACTATTTAAAAATGTGATTTAAATAGTGTTTTTAGCATGTTGAAGTATTTCAATGACTCATAAATGAAACGAAAATCCAAGTGTATCATCCCATGTTTCATACACACTTGTTTCTGTGGCAGCAACGAACGAGTGTGTTGCTGGGTGAGAGATGAAGCATCACAGCAGTCCGTTCGCATGGGAAACGATTTGCTACAGTCGTCGTACGTCATGTTTTCCTTTCGAAATTGCACGACCCTGCTAATCGGTAATAAATCAATAACTTTTTCCACAAGCATCCTATCGTTTTGCGGTCTTCGAAGAAAAGTTTCACAAATGATTTTTCTACAAGAATCGTTAATCGATTTGAATTAAGGAGACAAAGGGCGACCTCTGGGATTTTTTGATTGAAAGTGTAACTTTTCCCATAGTAAATCATATGAAAACTTTGAACCGCTTGCGCTAAATTATAGTTTCACCGATTGCGCTGAAATTTTGTACAGATCATATGGGACCTAAATGGGATCTAAAAAGTCGACTGGAGCGAGGATTTATTTTTTCCATACAAGCGTGTCCCATACTAGTGTGCATCTCCTGCGCCTCAAGAACCATACTTGGGAGCGGATGTTCGTTTGTATGCAGGTCCGAGCATACCGGTTCTCCCACAATTTCGCTGCTCAAAACAGAAAACTTTAAAAACACGCTCCTACCAACCAACCAAAACCTCCGAAAGCAGCCAAACAAACAAGCGAAAAAAAAACACAAAGAATCCCAGGGAAACGAAGAAACTTTTCCAGTACGTACGATAAAATAATTAAAAAGTCAGGTCACACTCTATGCATGATAGGGGGATTAGGGGCATAATGGACACCCGGGGCGAAATGGACACCCCTGTTTTTGTCGAAACCGTTGACTTTTATGTAAAACTTTTAATGCACAAGTGTAAAGGAACAAGTCATTGTTCTATTTTTCAAAAGTATCATTTATATTCCTTCAAAATAATAAAAATATCATTGAAATTGAAGTATGTTTTTCATATGATGGATTTCTTATAATTTCGAAGCAGCAGTAAATAAGGTACTACGCGTTTTTGAATGTGTCCACCATAAAACAAATAAAATGTTAGCATATCTACATGTACACGCAGATTTAGCAATGGTTGAAGTATTATATTTTTTATCAGAACTTACTCAAAATAGCAATTTCAATTTGGTAGTCGATTCGGGGCGAAATGAACACTGGCAATTCTGAATGGATGTATGGGCGTTGCATACTGTTAGGCGTTTTAGAGAGAGTGGAAAAAATCAATCCGATTATTTTAGCCTAAAATTCATTTAATTTACTTTCATGTTATGTAAACTCGTCTAAAATGGAGTATTATATCTGTGGTATTGATCTCCGTAGGCAAATTTCTTAACTGGTCGATATTATCAAAGATGCAGCATAAAATATGCAGGGGTGTCCATTATGCCCCGATGGGTGTCCATTTCGCCCCGTACCTTTCCTGCCAGCCCCAAAAAACACACGGTTTTCAATTCATTATTTCTTCACAATAATGACATTCTACCAGCTGTAAATGATTGAAATACGTAGGAAACAAGTTAAAGTTGTAAGCCAACTGATAATATGTTAAGTTTTTGTCTGTTATACAGGCCTAACATACTCATTTGCTTAGGGTGTCCATTATGCCCCTAATCCCCCTATAAGTAAACAAAACGCTGGGAAGTTTCAATGCTGCGCGTTTTCTTGCACTTGTTCCTTCGTTCTCCTTTTTTCTCTCTCTCTCATGATCTTGGGCTGCAACGAGTAACGACTAGTGGCGTAGCTAGGGAAAAGAGGCTACAGGGACAACCTTTGTTGCAGGTTATGCGCCTTCAAATATCTAGATTGAGTTTAAATAAGGGCGAAAGTAACATGAGCGAGTTCTCTTCATCGACTCTCTCTTCTACAAATTAAAGTGACAAGATGCAAGTATGATTGAACTTTTTGGCCATAGGTAAATCGCTAGGTTGCGATAAAAATGTTTATCTCATGTGAAAAACAGATATTAGAACGATTCATGGAGGGTTACAACAGAACTCTATGGAGTAATTCTCGCTGAGACCGGCCTACTATTTACACCTTTTCTTCAAAAACGTTTAAGGTGGCGATTTTCTAAAAGTCCTCCCTAAAAAGTAAAGAAAATGCATTTGGTTACTCAAATTGATGGACCCCCCGTTGGTTTCAGCCACAACATTTTTTGCATACCCCTCGATTTTGGTCAAATTGTGGCTCATTTAATCCGTTATAACTGGAAAGTTTCTCCAGAAACCACCTCAAAACGAAATGTTGTTGAAAAGAGGAAAGATAGTGCTACTTTTTACAATTATAAATAGTTGTGTCGGCCATATTGATTTTGGCCGCCATCTTGGATTTTTATACCATTTTTTTTTTTCATCATGATGTCATTCACCGATTTTCAATTTTTTGCATCAATTGAAAGCTGAGACATTTATACATAACATATCAAAAAATTAGAGATGTCTTTTTCTTATTTCAAAAGTTATGTAAACCATGCCACTTTTGCGCACTGGGCCCGGTGCCGGCCGTTTACATAAATGCAGCATTATTTCGTAGTGTTTACGAACACGAATTTAAAATCTGAACCCATGAATAGATAGCTGAAGGTTTAAGATTTTCAAAACACTAAAAAAGTTTTAAAAGCAATGGCCGGATTATTGAGGAACAGTCAAAAACGGAAACGAACCTCCGATTTACCCAAATTTTGCGGCAGGTGCTTTTGTGAATACATGCAGGCGTTAACTCTGGTGCTGTTGCATGTTGTTGCCGATGCGCATGGAAAATGTATGGAGAAAACGTGGCTTGAGTTACAAAACTGCAGATAACTTTTGATAGGAAAAAAAGACATCTATAATTTTATGATATGTTATGTATAAATGTCACAGCTTTCAATTGATACAAACATTTTGAAAATCGGTGATTGCCATCATGGTGAAAACATGTTTTGGTATAAAAATCCAAGATGGCGGCCAAAATCAATATGGCCGACGCAATGTTTTATAATTGTAAATAGTAGCTCGATCTTTCCTCTTTTCAACAACAATTCGTTTTGAGGTGGTTTCTGGAGAAACTTTCCAGTTATAACGGTTTAAATGAGCAACAACTTGATCAAAATCGAGGGGTCTGCAAAAATTGTTGTGGCTCTAACTAACAATGGGTCCATCAATTTAAGTAATTAAATGCACTTTCCTTACTTTTTTGGGAAGGACTTTCAGAAAATCGCCACCTTAAACTTTTTTGAAGACAAGGTGTAAATAGTGGGCCGGTCTCAGAGAGAATTACTCTATGGCAAATTCATGTAAGATTTTGTTTAGGAATTACACGATTTTTGTCGGAAGTCAGTACGCGAAAGCGAGCCCGATCATCAGCAAGCTTCATTTCTATGCGTGTTTGTTTATGTGTGCGGGCTTATTGTTTAGTCGACGTTGATGGATGTATGCACATAAATCGGTGAGCTCGTTCCATAACATGTAAATAAGTAGATTGGAGAAATTTCCAAGAATTTATTTTCTAAACTTATTGATAAATTCACCACGATGTTTCTGAAGAAATTTTACAAAAAATATATTGGTAAGTTTGGGATCAATTCGCAGGAAACCCGTTAAATTTGTTCTCAGAAAAAAATCCAAGAAAATTTTTCAGCAAAACTACCAGCCAGTTTTACTGAGATCGTATCTCTAATGATATCTGGATCAGTCTTGGTTGAAATTTCTGAAAAAATGTATAGAGATTTCTCCAGAGAAAATGTTGATACAAATATTGAAGAATTCCAGGAATTCACTAACAAGTGAAGAAGTTCATTACTAATCAAGCTTTCGGTATTTTTCTGTGTAATGTCTTATTGGAATATCCTTTGAGAAAATTCAAGAAACTTTCCTGGGATAAATGGATATACTTGTGGAATTTCTTCATATAACTAACGTAAAAAGAAGTTCCAGAAAAAAAAACAAAACATGTCAAACTTATTTACTTTACTCTATCTTTTAACGAAGTTCCTGAAAGTATTTCTGAATGAATCCAAATGAGTATCTTCCTGTCTACCATACAAGGTTAGACTCAGAAAAACCCCTCAATTACTAATAGTGGAAAAAAAATCTAGCGCAAGTTTCTTGGAAACAACGGGGTTCTCAAAAATTTTCCAATATCATACACGGTGCAACAACGTGTCTACTACTTGGAAAACCGGGAATCCACAGGGAGTTTTATTTTACAGGGAACACTGTAAAATACTCAGAGAATGTTTTGTACACAATTAATTCATTGCCTTCTTCCGGTTTTTAAAGTCGACCAGTATAACTAAAATAGAAGTAATAATTTCGAGCATTTGAAGGCAAAAAGAAAAGTTACCAAACCGCGATTCCGTATCACTAGTCCGGTACTTTAACCAACTAACCCACAGAACAAGTTACGATTTTGTGAAATAGAAAGTCAAAATAGTTTCGAATCACCATCCTAACCGGGTCCGTACTTCACCTCTGTATCTCTCCTTCGGCTCTTAGATGTCAATACACCGCACTCTCGCGACAAAAGACCAAAAAGTGTGAGCGTATTGGTTTATAAAAGCTCGACTGACACATACTGCCTATGATCGTATAACTGTCCCATATGAATAGGATACCCTGCAAATATGGGACTGATATGCGATCATAGGCAGCATGTTTCGTCAACAACCATTTGATCGAGCTCAGTATGCGTTCCCAGACAACCAGTAATCGTATAGCATGTTGAATAAGATGAAAAAGTGGAGGTCATATGCGTACATGCCTCCATTTAGCCGCATGTAAGATGTACGCATATCGCCTCAACTTTAACATCTTATTCAACATCTTATACGATCACTGGTTGACTGGGTCGAGCGCTGAATTGTGGACCAGTTGCGTGAAGAGCATGATAAATTAGGAAGGAGTCTGGATAACCGCGCTAGAGGAACAAAAGGAGAATTCATAGATCTAGCAGCTGTTTTTGGCAAGCCGACGATTCCTATAAAATGCTGCAAATTTCATGTGTGTGCGGATTAAAATCCATCTTGAAACTCCGCTACAAGCCTGTGTGCAGAAATCCCGTCAGGGTTTCTTTGTTGAACTTCTCTGAAAATACATCTTGGAATGACTCCCTGGATTTCTCACAAAATTGCTTCCGTATTGTTTACGCCAGTTTTCTTGGTATTCCTTTTTCTTCCCGGAGATTGCACCGGATTCCTACCAGTATTTATCCAAGATTCAAACAGATCTTTCCGGCATTGTTCCTCGTAAATCAACCAGGATTCCTGAATTTCGACAGATTTCTCCTGGAATCTGTGACGGAGAGCCTACATAATTTCCTTCCTAAATTATTTCCAGAGGTTTTCCCAGTTTTTATCCCAGAGATTTTCCCAGAGTTCCTCCTGCGTTTTGTCCAAACATCTACAAGAGTTTACCTATGGATGTATCGCAGATGTTGTCGCGGATTTTCTCTCGGGAATCCCCTTGACGATTTTCCGCGATTCCTTCTGGTGTTCCTCTTGGGACTTCCCCAGACTTACTATAGGATCCTTATTCCTGGGGTTTCTTATATAGCTTCTCCAAGGATTTCTTAAGCAGTTTTCATGAATTTCCTGCAGAAGTTCCCCGGGATTTCTTCCGCAGTTTCTCCTGTATTTTTTCAAGAAATTGTTGTGAGCATTCTTCCAGAATATCTACTGGAGTTTTAGCTGGGATGTTTGTCCAAAAATAAATCTTGTGAGATTTATTTCGAAGTGTTACAAGAGATTTCTCTTGAAGTTTCTTTTGGGACTTTTCTCAGAAGATTTCTTCCGGTTTTGGGCCTGCGGATATCTCAAAGATTTTATCTGAATTTACCCTTGGCTTTTATTTTTTTATCCTGGATTTTTTTTTGCTGATTGGCTTCGGGAATTTCTGCAGGAGCTATTACTGATATTTCTCATGGAGTTCTTCTGTGATTTCTTTCAGAGCTTTACTCAGGCATTTCCTCGTAGTTGAATTTCTTGCAGTGATTCACCTGAGATTTTCTTTTTGAAATATTGCTCCCAAAGCTCCTCCAGGAACAGCTACCAGAAGTTGTCCCGAGATTTTAGATGCTCGTTTCAGGATTTCTTTGATAGTTACTCCCAGAAATCTTGCAGAGATTTTTCTTCGGAATGTCTCCTTGGATAACTGAAGGAGTCCTGGTAAAATGTGGTGAGAAACAACACAAAGATTTGTTGAAGATATCTTGAGATGAACTTCGAATGAAATTCTGAAAAGTACTGGAACATCACGGAAAAAAGTTCAGGGAGTAAACCCGGAAGGAAATAGTAAGGTAATTGAAGAAGCAACTCCCGAGAGACCCCAAGAGGAAATACAGGTGATATTAACCAGGAAATTCAAGAAAAATATATGAAAACTCTGCAAAAGCTTCTACAAAAATCACGAGAAAAACTGTTTGATAGGATAGCTTTCCAAGAGAAATTCCTGTAGAAACTTTAGATAAACTTTTAACAAACCCCGTTGGGAATCCAGCGAATAAACCTGAAAAGATATCGGAAAAAACGCTGAAGAAAATCACAGAAGGTACTACAACAGAGACCAAGACAGAGACTCCGTTAAAAACTTCAGCAGAAATTCGTCGGAAGAGTTCTGACAACTGTGAAAGAGTTTAATAAAGAAATTGAGATATAAACTTAAGGAAGAATTCCGGAAGAAATTCAGGGAAAGAATCAGGATTTAAAAAAAAATCCTCCATAAGGTCTGTGGTATTGCTTATTAGACTCCCAGATTTGTATGTTTTGCCTTTCTCGTACACCAAGTGTACTGGAAAGGCTATATGTTCACTCCAAAAATGACTTTTTGATAGAAGGCCCGAAGGGTCAAGTCACATATACCAATCGACTCAGCTCGATGAATTGAGGTGATGTCTGTGTGTTTGTATGTGTGTGTGTGTATGTGTGTGTGTATGTGTGTGTACAAAAATAAACTCACGTCACTTTTTGGCAGTAAACCTCAACCGATTTTAATGACCAACGATTCATTCGACGCGGAATCTGGTCCCATTGTTTCCTATTGAAAATGGTTCGGATCGGTCCAGCCGTTCCGGAGTTATGGCCATTTACGTGTTCCGGGTCGGTACCCCAGGAAGGGGACAGATATTAAAATGATACAAACCCATGCATGCGACCCATCAAACCGCGGCAGTTTCGATAATCTGATAGACGGTAAGCAGCAAAATAGTTTCAGACCAATTCTGTACCGGTAATGTTCCGGAACCGGTTCCTGGTGTCTCGCCGGAAGTGGCCACACATAAAAGTGAACTAAACTCATACATGCGACACATCAAATAGCGTCTTTTTCGATAATCAGTTGAATGGTAAACAGGAAAATAGTGTCAGATCATATCTGAACCGGTAGTGTTCTGGAACCGATTCCTGGAGTCCTGCCGGAAGCGGCCAACTAAAAAAACTGAACCAAACTTCTGCATGCGACACATCAAAGATCAGCTTTCTCGATAAACAGTTGAACGGTAAGCAGGAAAATAGTTTCTGACCATATCTGAACCGGTAGTGTTCCGGAACCGGTTCCGCATGTCCCGATGGAAGTGGCCAATTAAAAAACAGAACCAAACCCAGGCATGCGACACATCAAATAGCTGCTTTTTCGATAACCAGGTGAACGGTAAGCAGGAAAACCTGTTCCGCATGTCCCGATGGAAGTGGCCAATTAAAAAACAGAACCAAACCCAGGCATGCGACACATCAAATAGCTGTTCCGCATGTCCCGATGGAAGTGGCCAATTAAAAAACAGAACCAAACCCAGGCATGCGACACATCAAATAGCTGCTTTTTCGATAACCAGGTGAACGGTTAGCAGGAAAATAGTGTCAGACCATTTCTGAATCGGTTGTGCTCCGGAACCGGTTCCAGGTGTCCCGCCGGAAGTGACCAATTTAAAAACTATTAAACCCATGCATGCGACACATCAAACAGCGGCTTTTTCGACAATCAGTTGAATAGTAAGCAGGAAAAAAGTATCAGACCATATCTGAACCGGTAGTGTTCCGGAACCGGTTCCTGGAGTTCTACCGGAAGTGGCCAACAGAACCAAACTCAAGCATGTGACAAATTCGATGAGTTCAGCGATTTTGCTTAATTGTTTTGGTATTTTTTCATCAAACACATTTATTATTTATCACCTCCCAATTGACGAGTCAACGAGCACTGTGACAAAAGAAAAAAATTAAATTTGTTTCGTTCTAGAGTTTTCTCAGGATTTAGAAACACTTCGGCTTACGTCGACAAAAAAATCTTGAGTACATATTCGACGAGAAAGGCACTATCACCACTAGGTGGATCAATATGGGTTTTTTTATATATTTTTTATTTGTTTTAATGTCATTTCTTATTTAAGGGATTATACGGTGGAAATGTCAAAGCGATTTCTTGCAATTGACTCAAAAGTACTCTGCCAAAATCCATAAATATTTCTTAACCCTTTTTTGTTTTGTTTTCGAATGCCTATGTTTTGAAAAATAAGTGTTGTTGGAAGAACTCCCTGGAAAAACTTGAAAAAAAACCTAATTTTAACTAATGAGTAGTGTGAATTGTGAAACTCCTGAAAGCAATATTTTTATACATTTCCTTTTTTTTGTTTTTTTTTATATTTTTATTTTGATTCTTTAAAAAATATATGAAAATTTCGCTACAATTCTTAGTTTTTGTTTTATAATATTTGTATTATTGTTTTATATTCTTAATTCCGGATTTCAGATGAATTTGTATTTAGTAAAGTACACAAATTTCAATTTCAATTTAGTTTTGTTAAAACTAAATCGCACTCTACCTCGCCCCTTTCCGTGAAACTTCCTAACTACGCCATCGCTTTAGACGACGGCGACGCCACTCAAGTTCAAATCGTAGAACCGAACCGGCTCGCTTGGAACGAGTTGGATTCCAATTGCCCCGCGGCGGCAGCGCTGATGATGCATAGGTCTGTGTTTGTACAACTGCTGAGTTCCCTCCAACGATTCCCCTTTTTCACGGTTCCTATCGAATATACATACAATCGACGCTCGCCCCCGCCCTTTCCGTCTTTTTAGATAAACGTGTAGAGCATAGAGGAAAACTTTAAAGTTGCACGTTGTCGTTCGTTAGAGGAGTCAGTTAAGTCTTCACAGGTTTATCTGACGTATTGTTAGACAGCCTGCACCATGCCCTGCACCACGCTGATGTAGTGGAAGTTCCTACATCACACTGCCGTCGTCGTCGTCGTCGTCAGTCGCGCAGACAGGCACGATTTGTGCGGTCTTATGGGTTCTCCCTTTCTCACCCGATAAGTCAGCACGCTTTGCGCTAGCTTGGGTGTCAAATTCTTGGTTCATAAAATTTATTTCCATTTTATGGAGTCACAAACTGGAAGTGCGATAAAGTTTGATTGCTGAAAAAGTGGATGATAGCTCTCCGGAATGTGTATTCGTTTCACGAAAGTTGAGAAAATATAAGTTTGAAAAGTTCTGATACTCTGGCAGCACTGATTTGTGGTGCTTGTTGGGAATTCTCATCGATGAGTTGTAGGTGGTTGCTTATCTACAGATAGATAGATTGATGGTGAATCCAATTCTCCGAATTTGGTGATACTATCGTTTATTGGACGTGCTCTAAAGAGTGAGCTCATTCATTTCGATATAAACTTAAAGAATACCTACCTTGATACCTTGTTAGCTACAATGTAACTTAACCCCAACGCCGAGCGTACAGTATACTGTATACCATAGAACACCATCTTAGTCGGTCTTGGGCGATGTTCCTCCATCCCGGGTAGACGTGAATATCGTAATCATATCTTAAAACGATCAAATTTTGATGTCATATCTTAGGGACTGTTCATAAACCACGTAGACCAAAATTTGTCCATCTCAGACACCCCCCTCCCCCCTCGTAGACTTTTGTCCATACAATAATTTTAAAATTTGTATGGAGCGTAGACCTTGGCCAGAGACCACCCCCCCCCCCAAACGTCTTCGTGGTTTATGAACGGCCCCTTCATATGATATTGATGAGATATTCAAAAAGTTTCCAAATATCTGCTCAATATCTTATCGTGATATGATTTCAAAATTAGTTCTTAATTTGATCTTTGGAAAGCCCAGTGCAACCCGCTGTATACAAGTTGAAACTTCCCAACATTGCGCATAAAAACTATGTATTTTAAGTTTTCAACTTTCATTATGCGCCGTCCCCAAATAATGTAACTATAGGAGGAAATTCGTCCTGTTTTAGGCGCAAAATAAACCAAACATGTTTCTACAAATGTCGTTTTTAAAGCTTTGTTAACAATTGGGTTTTAAATTAAGAAAAATTCAATGAATTTCTATTTTTAAACGAAAGAGCACCTTTTTCTGAGCCGCAATGATTTTTTTCAGATTTTTAGAACTTTATTTTGGTATCTAAAATCAATTTCAAAGAGATTTTTTGAAATCACCTTTTGACAGCTGGGCAACTGCTTGACAGCTCCGCTCAGTACAAAATGCGACGAGGGGTGATTCGACAAATCGCTCCCATACAAATTTCAAATTGATTTTTAAATAGGTCCCCGGGCACTAAAATTGATGAAAATTTGGATTTCGGCTCAGTTTGGCATGTAGATTCAGAATATGGAATTATCTCAACACCACTAAAGAAGCCAATTCAGAGAATGAGTATAAAATGTGAAATCATCTAGAGAAAAGTGCTCTCTTAGTTTAGAAAAATATGCAATTCCTAATTGAGCCTTAATCCATTTTTATTTTCCATACTATCACGTCAGTTGGCAAATTTTTGGTGGAAACTGTGTTAATATTCTGCAATCGAACATTTATCTTTGGGAAATCTGAAAAATACTGCTCAAGATCAAAATTAGCTCTTCCCATTTTCATCTGCAACATCCACAAATCGAAAGATCTGAAAATTACCGCTCAAGATCAAAATCAGTTCTTTCACACATTCATCTTCTTCTTCTTCTTCTGTACGGCTCAACGTTCTCACTGGAACTTGGCCTGCCTCTCTCTATAACTTAGTGTTCTTTGAGCATTTCCACAGTTATTAATTGGAGGGCTTTCTTTGCCTGCCATTGCATGAATTTTGTATCTTGTGAGGCAAGCACAATGATACACTATGCCCAGGGAGTCGAGAAAATTTTCCCGACCGGAAACCTTAACCACTAGGCTTACTGGAGACCCCACTGGACATTCATCTATAACATCCGAAAATTGTAAAATCTGGAAACTACTATTCAAGATCATAATTAGTTCTTTCACACACACATCTACAACATGGCGGAACCAAACCAACACAACTACCATGACTCACAAACACCTTGGAAAACGTAGAACTTGATGCTCTTGTTACTTCCTATTTCCAGATATAAGTCGTAGTGCAGTGGTAATGTCACTGCCCATATATCAGTAAATCATAAGTTCGATTCTGGTCGCGGCCATTTTTCTTTTTTTTTACTCTAATCCATCTGTCAGATCATTTTATGATATTGGTTAGATGTGCTACAGCACAAATCTCCCCAGATATTAGTCTGATCATCAAAATGAGATATTATTATGTTCTTCCCCATACTAATTTTTGATCTAATAGCTAATTATGATCTTGAGTACTTCACTGAGGAATATCAAATGATGATATTGTTTTGATTTTTACTTCCACTCGGCATCAGTTTACCCGAACGTGTAGGGATAGCAGATCTTCTTCAATCGCGTGCAGACAGCGTGTTTGCGGCCGCCCACGAAGTTGCCGACTTCTACCTGATTCCCTGCTGAATTTTGTTTTCGCTATTCTGTTATCCGACATTCGCACTACGTGTCCGTCCAGCCCACCAAAGTCTGCCGTATTTTATATTTTATTCGCATCTTCATACACTTGGTACAACTCGTGATTCATGGGTCTGCGCTGCGTACGTACGCTACCAGCATTTTCTTGTTTTCCACCGAGAATTGTACGCAACACTTTGCGCTCAAAAACGTTGATGGCTTTTCGGTTTACCTCCTTTAAAATCCACGTCTTGTGGCCAAAGAATGCAACCGGAATAATCAGCATCTTAAATAAAGCGAACTTCGTTTGCTTTCGCAAGCTACGGGACCTAAGCTGGTAACGCACTCCTTGAATGGCCCTATTCGTCTCTTCACTTCACGGGAAACTTCATTGTCACATGTCACAAGCGTTCCAAGATAAACAAATTCTTCAACAACATCAAAAACAACCGCATCAATCACTACCTCGGCACTAATACAACTAGGCCTGCCTCGGTATCTGCCCGCTATCATGCACTTCGTCTTGGTATAGTTAATCGTCAAGTCTATCTTTGCTGTCTCTCTCTCTCTTCAAAGGAGCATAAGCTTTCTGAACTGACCTAAGATCGATATCGTCCACAAAGCCGAGGAGCATGTGCGATCGTGTGATGATGGAACCATTCCTCTGCACGCCAGACCTCCTTAATGCTCCTTCGAGTGCAATGTTAAACACCAAATTTAAAAGGGCATCAACCTGCTTTAATCCATCCGAAGTCAGAAACGAGGTAGAAACTACGTCTGCGATTCAAATACAGGGTTTTGATCCATCCAGCTTTACGCAGATCAGCCTAATTAGTTTCGCTGGAAAAGCATGTTATGACATTATCTGCCATCTGCCTAATCTGCAATAATCTGGTGGATTGATTGATGTAGCTGTTCGCTTTCACGCTTAAGTAGTTCGATCGGGATCTCGTTCTTCCCAGCAGCCTTGCTGTTTTTCAGCTCCTTGAGGGCCTTCTTATCCTCATCCAGTGTTGGTGGTTCTACTGCTTGACCGTCATTCATTCCTGTTCCTGGATGCACCTTCACTCCGCACATCGTTCCTGTCTATACCTTCCTGCGCTTCAGCAATCACACTCTCTTCGTGCTGTCATTTTTTTTACTGAGGTGGCTTTGTTTCTCTGCTGCTCTTGCCACCCTGTACCGCACTCTGTTGATCCGGGTACCGGCCACTAGCATCCGACTTCTGGCGGCATTCTTTTCGTTCGTCATTGGTTGGTACTCCTCGTTGAACCAACCATTACGGTGGTGTCGCTGAACGGTACCTATCGCCTTTTGCGCTGTTGTTGTCACTGCTTTACGGATAAACCCCTATAAACTGTTGACATCTCCAGATCCGTTGGTCTCTCCTATCATCTCGTTCAGCTTCTGATGGTAGGTACTGTGCAGAAACCCCTTCTGCTGACAACTGTTGGATATTAAAACGCATCGTTCTGTTGTTTCTTACTTTGTGGCGCTGGATAATCGCGCACGGATTTTTGCAGCTGCAAGATAATGATCCGAGTCAATGGTCGGGCCTCTGTAGAACCTCACATCTTCGATGTTCGAAAAATGTCGCCCGTTGTACTCTATCTGGAAGCACGTGTCACCACTAGGGTGTCATCAGCTGTGTTATCGGATATTCTTACGTGCGAAATAGGTACCTACTGCCAACCCTCTAGCACCAGCGAATGTCACAAGGCGCAGACCATTATCGGAATGAAGGCTTTCCGTTCTAATGACAGGTCGAATAAACTTTCTCTGCCGCATGCATTTGCATCTTCGATAACTATTTTGACATCTTGTTTTGAACACTCTCCACTAAGGTGGCCCACACTTATATGAAAAACAAAAATTTCGGAAAATGCCAAGTCTTACCTCCTCAATCAGTTGTTTTGGACTCTCAGAAGCTACGTTCAAAATTTGAGCAAAATCGGTTGAGCCTAAGGGGGCGCTCAAATCGCTTGAAGTTTGTATGGGAAAACTTGTCCAAATGTATGCAGAAATTTTAAGTTTTCGAATTTTGCCGCTAGGTGGCGCTGTAAGCGTTCAATAATCAAACCCTTTGGTATTATTGTAGATGACTATATGCCAAACAACTTTGTCGAAGACCGCAAAGTGATCCAATGTCTGTGAAAAAAATTATACCCTAGGTAAAGTGAGGATAAACTTTATTGTTATTTTTACAATACATGTAAAGGAATAATATCAATAATGAAATCTCAAAACATTGCCTCACCTTGCCTAGGGTATAACTTTTTTCACAGCCGTCGGATCACTTCGCGGTCTTTGACAAAGTTGTTTGGCATATAGTCACCTACAATAATGCCAAAGGGTTTGATTATTGAACGCTAACAGCGCCACCTAGAGGCAAAATTCGGAAACTTAAAATTTCTGCATACATTTTGCCAAGTTTTCCCATACAAACTTCAAGCGATTTGAGCGCCCCCTTAGGCTCAACCGATTTTGCTCAAATTTTGAACGCAGCTTCTGGGAGTCCAAAACAACTGATTTAGGAGGTAAGACTTGACATTTTTCGAAATTTTTGTTTTTCATATGTGTGTGGGCCATCCTACTCTCCACATGCCTTATCAAGGCTCTCATACAACTCATACTTCATGTCATCGGGTTTATCGTTTGTTGACGCATATAGATGCTGATCAGGCTGTTGATGAAGAATTTGCCCCTCATCCTCAGCACACGGATTCGGTCGATTATAGGCTTTCACCGAATAACTCGTATCATCTGCTTACCGATCACTATGAAGCCAACTCCACGTTCTGCCTTATCTATAGTAGATGTGATACTTGAATGAAATGTTGGCTTTGGGACCCACCGCTCGGAATTCACGTTCTCCAGTTTTTGGACCAGCTTATCTCATGGACTTACTTACTGAGCACCCATGGTGTCGCTATCGGCTTTTGATGACATCGACGTTGGAGATCCAATTGTAAGGTCACCATGTGCGAATTATATACCGGAAGCATCTATTGATAAAAACATGCAGCCGTTAAGTGTTTTCCGTAGATACACACCAAGTTTCACTGGCGTACAGCAGAACAGACTTCACGCTCGATATAAAAATTCTAATTTTGGTGCATCGACTAATCTGATTGTTTTTCCATACATTTCTTAAACTCGCAAAGGCAGCCCGCGCCTTCTTGAACCGTGCACCTATGTCGATCTTGGTGCCACCATCGGCCTCTATTTGCTTACCAAGATATTGGAAGCTTTCAACATACTCCACTGCTTTCCCAGCTACCATGAAGCTATATGGGTTAACCGTGTTAACATCCAACGATTTGGTCTTGTTGTCGCTGATGGTGAGACCTGCCGCAGAGGAGCGATCAAGCTCACTCGGCATATCAGAGCGCCATTGAGCTAAGAGAGCATCGTCATCAACTAGTTCGAAGTCATTTAGGTGCTCCATGATAATGGGTTGTCACAGTAATCCACGATTTGATTCACGGTCAATCGCACCAACCAGGATCACGTCGATTACCATGAGGAACAGTAGCGGTGATAGGATACATCCTTGCCTCACTTAAGCAACGACCCAGATTGGATCGGACAAGATACCGTTGTGCAGTACTCTGCACGAAAACGCCCTGTACTGTGCTTCAATAAGGCCGATGATTTTCTAAGGGACACCCTTGCGTCTGAAAGCTCCCCACATGTTTTCATGATTGAAACGGTCGAAAGCTTTTTCGTAATAAATGAACAACAGAGATTCTTAGAGTTCATTGATTGGTTCCAAGATGATACGGAACGTGACAATATGGTCCAAACAGGTTCGTCTGGCACGGAATCCTGCTTGCTGCCACCGAAGAGTTGCATCAATCTTCTCCTGTATCCGGTTAGGGATCACTTTGCAGAGCACTTTGTGAACGATGCACAGCAACATGATACCCCACCAATTATCGCATACAGTCAGGTCACCCTTTTCGGGAACTTTTACTAAGACGCCTTGCATCCAGTCGACCGGAAATGTCGCGGTTTCCAATATGTTGCAGAATGACTGATGAGTCAGTTGTGGAGATACTACGGGGTCAGCTTCGAGCATCTCGGCTGATATGCGATCGATTCCCGGGTGCTGCTCGATTTCATGCTACGGATGGATGTTTCTATCTCCTGCACTGGTAGAGCGTCGGTGTCGACACGGATAATGCGTCAAAGCCTTGGCGGATCATGTTGAGGTGTTGGCGGCATGAGCGATACTTAAAAAGGGTTTCCATAGTGCTCTAATCTACGTTTTAGATGATTAGCCGGCTCAGTCAATAGCTGTCCAGATGAAGAAGAGACGAATGGCGCCGGTCTTCCAGTCGGCGTGTGTTGATCCGGCGCCCGATTTTCTTCTCCTGTCGATGGATCCTCGCAATGCGCAGCCGGATCTCGCCGTTTAGGAGATGATGGTCGGACGCAATCTCGGTGCTACGTTTGTCCTGCACAACAAGAAGGCTCCGTCTCCATTTTCGGCAAATTCAGATGTGGTCGATCTGGTCTATCTCTTGGATAACTGCCACATTTACACCGAAGTTTTGCAGTTCACGAGCTAGGAGCCCAGTCCCCAAGTTCATTCGAAGTTCTGACGTTCCAAGAACCACACACTTAGTTTTATTTCACGAGCTCGGCTGTGCGAATCTCGGTTTCTGAATTTTAACCGAGACTCAGCTAACAATATGGTAGGTTGCTTAACAACAGGGGGTGTTGTACTGATTCTCGGCATTTTTAAGCTGAGATCTCATCAAAACATTTAGCTGACTAACCGGCTGTGCAAATCTCGGCATTCGTAAACCGAGATTCGGCATTCTAAATTGAGTGTGCAACATTGACATTTCTATTGCTTTTCTTGATGTTTGAAGGTCCTTTACCAGGGCCGCACTGCCTACATCGCACTGCAGCGGCTACCTCCTTAGGAAAAGCTGACGCGGTACAGTATTTCTTACTCAACCGCTGGATACCAGAACAGACGCTGTTTGAGCAGCACCTGCACCTCCTTGGTAAACAGACGCTCGGTACATACCTCCAGGACAACACTGCCAAGACTGCACTACCAACTAAGCACACAACTCTTAGCTGGCGGACAAAGACCGATCCATCGATAAGTTCATGGAAACATGAGGTAGGAACTTGTGAGGACCGGAGCTGTGTTGGACGCTCCGGATTGTCAACTCACTATTTTGCAGCCTGTATTCTTTTACAAGTGTACCATTGTTTGAAAAACCTTGCTAGAAAGTCTCCAAAAACTTTACTCAGAAACTCTTCAAAAAATTTCAGAGAAATAATCAGTTTTAAATTAAGAAACTATCTTTTATGTATCATTTCTTTAAAAAGGTATATTCGATGTAGAGATATTTCAAATTTATACACCCCCACCCCTAAACACAGCTGACAATGCGTCGATTGGTATTGAATTATTGATTCATTTGCGATCAAGCTGGAGCCCTTGTAAGCTCCATTTTGATACATCGCATCACTCGGGTTCCACGGCACCTCATTCTCCAGCAAGTCGCGCGTCTGAGCAATCCGCACGCGAGAGAGTGAGCACCGTGCAATACAGTCCGAGTCCCACCGTGAGCTCCCTTCCCTGATTGAAGAAGCAGGCACTTCCACCAACATAGCGAAGCATGTTTTTATCGTTTCCAACTGCACGTCGCGCGTGCTGCGCTGACTCCATACATGTAGCTGACCGTCGGTCGTCGTTCAGATCGCCTACGTGACTCAGAGTCAGAACCGTATGTGCGCGGGGAATTCGCCTTGACGGAACTCTTTGAGAGAATTGCTCTGTGCGTGAAAACATTTTTTTTTAACATGGGAAAGGATAGGAGCTGCATTTTCAAATGCTTCTAAAATATTTTAGGGACTTCAGATTGAAAAAAGAGTTAATGTTTTGCAATATACTTTCAATTAGCTACACTATAACTGGTTTTAGACAAAATGTTTTTAAATCACAATGTTATGTCTATAATATAGCGTATCAAAATCTCATTCGATAACATTAAGAACGTTTTGCTTAAAAAAAATTCTATAAAGAATTAGAAGCATTTGAAAATGCAGCTCCTATCCTTTCCCATGTTAAAAAAAATTGTTTTCACGCACAGCGCAATTCTCTCAGAGAGCCTCCGTCAAGGCGAATGCTTGCATTGCTGAGAGTTTGTTGTTTTGTATGGGTTTCCTATCGCGCGTCCACCAAGCCTGCAGCCAGCAGCAGCAACAACGGTTTATCGCTGCTTGCTGCATGCTACAAAGTCTGCCGTGCCGCGGCCGTCTCATTTGCTTGACCGTATCGGTTGATTGAGTGCATTATCGCTACGGCGCGGCGGTGGTGGTGGCTGGCCTCTCTTCCTCCTCGCCATGTTATTTAGTAGGAGCGCGCGATATCGTGGTGCTACTCATTCAAGTCCTTCTCCCGCATGGTGGATGGTGGTGTGTGGTATGCGCTTTTGTGGGACAGGCATTGACTACGGCGTCGATGTATCAACTCCTGAAGGGGTTCGCCGACTGATGTAGTGTGAGGGGACCGCTTCTCTCTCTCAGCTCAATCTCCTGGAAGCGGACGACGGTCGCATGGTGCGCTGGATGTTTTGAATGTGCGGCTTGATCGCGTCCAACCACTGCAGGAAGGGGTGGGTGGTAGAGGGTGCTTGCGCACCGCGCATTCGCCTTGACGGAGGCTCTCTGAGAGAATTGCGCTGTGCGTGAAAACAATTTTTTTTAACATGGGAAAGGATAGGAGCTGCATTTTCAAATGCTTCTAATTCTTTATAGAATTTTTTTTAAGCAAAACGTTCTTAATGTTATCGAATGAGATTTTGATACGCTATATTATAGACATAACATTGTGATTTAAAAACATTTTGTCTAAAACCAGTTATAGTGTAGCTAATTGAAAGTATATTGCAAAACATTAACTCTTTTTTCAATCTGAAGTCCCTAAAATATTTTAGAAGCATTTGAAAATGCAGCTCCTATCCTTTCCCATGTTAAAAAAAAATGTTTTCACGCACAGAGCAATTCTCTCAAAGAGTTCCGTCAAGGCGAATTAATGGCAACAACGTGGTGTCGCTTGTGTTGGTTGGCTGCGAGCGGGACCAGTTTCTGAGAGAGACCGAGAGCGTTGCGTTATTCTTTGCGCGAGGTTTCGACTTCACAAAATTTGTATTTTATGTTATTTGTTAGTGTTCTTATTGATGCATGTTCGTGCGTTTAGCCTCGTCGCATAGCAGAGCGTTTGGATCGATTGTGATCGAGAGGAGTAGTGATTCTAGCGTGTTTTGTTACCCAGCAACTCGTTGCGTTTGCGTTTATCTTGTCGTCGTTTGTCGCGTTTCGGGTCGGTCGGCTTCAACGATTTTTTACGGACCACGCGATCGATTCCGGTCGTTTGAATGCGTTTGTTTTGTTTGATCGTTGGATATTGTCTGGCACCGCGTTTGCCGACGGGTTATCGGTGAGGTGCGTGCAGTTTGGGTGGATGTTTTGGAGGGTCCCGGCCGGCTTTGGCGAAAGTCCCCTGTTTAGTGTGCGTGCACTTCGGTACAAAAGAGTGCTCCAGTCAGCGTGGGGTGCTATGCGAAAAATAAATAGAAGTGAATCGTGGCGTGCAGTAACCGAATAAAGTATAAATAATAATATCCGTTCATGAAACGGTTCTAAAAATAGTGCGGAGTGATTTTCGGTGTTCTTGCTTTGTTTCCCTTGGTGTGCATCCAGCGTGTGTCAGCTTTTTGGAGTCGATCGGAACTACGCGACAGACTAATTGACTGTCGCATATGCAGAGTTTCTCAACTTTATGTGAGCGGATGAATAGTTCTGAGTGTTGGTGAATAGTTCTGTTATTGATTGTTGGTGAAGAGTTATTCATTCTATTGGATTTAGAGGTAAACAGTCAATTTAGACGTAACGATATAAAAAATAGTAAAAACCCGAACGCTAATGGAAATACGATTATCAAATATGAATCACAAACGGAATTTTTGGACACGCAACAGAAAGTCCGTGGTTTTGTCTAGTAGAGCTTTCCCTTATCTAGAAAGGCTATCACATAGTCAAATGAAAGTTGGACGAACGAGTCCTAGAGAGACCAGTATGTGTTCAAAAGAAAGAAATAACAACAATACATGCACTCACCGGCCAAATGCCTCTCGACCATCGATCCTTTCGGCCATATGTCTAAAAACTATTGGCAACTTCCAGCATCATTCATCGCTACTGGTTTACTACCGTGACAGGGTAATGGCGTAGCCCACTTTGTCAAGAAGACTTGTAGTACTGCTCAAAATTTGGAGTCACTGTTAGCAGATCCACCTCGAATTAAGGTGGAAACATTTATGGTAGTGTGTGTAAATCTTCATACTCACACCAATACACTTTTACACTTTTATTCAATACCTCCTTTGCTCAACAGGCGGCGGTGCCATCGGTGTCGCATGCCGTTAGTATTGGAAAACAACAGAGTTGCATGTCTTCTTGATAAAGTAGTCTTCGGTAATAGTCATCACTATGCACTTTGAAATGTACGAGTTGCTGAGCACATCATGTATTGGCCAACGTAGTCGATTCGATATTTCATTAGCAACTAAACCATCACTTTACATTTTCGACATCCGCGAAATGGACCACCAGCTGAAGACACGAAAGAAGGTCTGAAGACACAGGAAACTTGTTTTCCCTGCTCGAAAAACTTCGTAAAGAAGAAATACACACAAATACACTGGAAGAGATGCGGAGAGCCCAATGAAGGAATTCAACACTGACAAGGAAAGTCAACGTGGAATGCATTCTAAGAATGGCGTAGATGCCGACTGATGAAGATGTGTTCGTGTACTACGTCAAATTGCCGGACGACACCGAAAGTTAAAGTTCTTGCAAGGTCTTCACGAAAAGCAATATCCTGAGGTTTGTTCGACCCGTCCGGATTGATTTCGAACCTCCTCGTCCACGGTATTAAGGTGAATGTGCAAGAGTTGCGGAGAGAGAATGTAGGATGGGACGACACTATCCCATCAGAAATCCTGCAGAGCTGGTTCCGATGGATTGAGCGTCTCTCCAAACTTCGGATCACACGATGCTGTTTTTCCGCATACGATCCGGATAGTTTTCGTTCACCGTAGTTCCTTATTCCATTTTGTAAATCCATAGTCGAAATGGCTCCGCTGAAGTCATTGTCAATCCCGCGATTGGAGCTGTAGGCACCGGTTATTGAGAGGCGAATAGCAAAACCTGTCACGCTGTCCATCAGTCGCAGATTATTTTGGAGTGACTCCAAATCTGTGCTTTCCTGGATAGATGCAGACGATCGGAAGTATCGCCAGTACACTGGAAGAAACTTGGCCTGGTAATTGGTGTTGGGTGTCCACAAAACACAATGTTGCAGATGAAGCCACTAAAGGGGAAAAAGACCAACATTTTCTTTGGAAGTCGATGGATCACGGGACTAGACTTGCTCCTCCATCCGGAAGATATGTGTCCACAGCAACAGATACCATTAACAATCACGGATGAAGAACTACGAATCGTATTTGCGCATCCTGCAGAGGTAATAGATCCGTTCAACGAGTACGACCGGTTTTAAAATGAGAACAAATACTACGTACCACAGTATATGTATATTCCTTCATTGGTCGATACCGAAACATGGAGTATTGCGAGCCACATGTGAGTTGACGCAGGAAGACATGCAGCGAAATGGCGGCTCAAACCGAAGTCTACACCAAAGACATATCCATCCTGCGAAAACAGAAATAACAAGGTGGATATAGTCCGTTGAAACTTAACAGAAGAAGTTCGTCGTTAACTATCGCCATTTTGGAGTGGTTCGTATGGCAGGTCCAACTGACGTCTCGCTACTGAATACAGGAACGATGCAAAGTTCCCAGTAATCTTGCCGAAACATCATCGCTACATCTTTTTGAACACTTGAATGTTACTTCGCAAACTTTGCGTTTCAGGAATACCCGGACAACTAACTGGGATCGATCCGGATAGAAAAACCTTTTTACAAATGTTTCCAGCTTGAAATCCAGTTTCGTGTTCAAAAGGAATCGTTCAACAAATTTCTTTACCGATTCCTGACAGAAACTTTCAACGCTGTCTGTTAATTTCTTCTCAACTGCGTACACTCATTGCACAATTATGGGTCACACACAATTATTAGTCACTTTTCATTTTAATAGATTAATACTAATTAATTGCAAGCTTTTGCTAGCCATTATCATTTTCCGTTCACAAGTTGATTTGTTTTGTGTCACTACACGTATCACACATGGGCTTATACGTCAAAACATACATGTTTTCAATATTTTTTGTTCGGCGCAAAACCATCTGTCAAAGTAACGCTTCGATTGTGAATATAGGAAAGTGTAGTGTACAAAGGTATAATTTACGTTCTTAATGTAGAAATTCATGTGACTGCAGCTAATTAAAGCTTAGTTCAGACAAAATTTAAGTGACTCATTATTGTGCCAAGGAACATCGAAAATCACACAATTATGGATCACTTTTTGTGTAGCATGATATTGACAGTTCTGCGTACTTGGGAATTGCATACTTTTGGGCGATTATAGGTGGTTGTGTTGAAGATTTTGTCCCAAATTTGAAAAATTGATTCCAAATCGTGAAATCACGCTTCGTTAAGAGGTTTGAGACCAGTGATCATTGAATAAGTGATCATTCATTGACAAAATAGACAAAACATTATTGTTGAGCCGATTCCTCTCGATTGACCCATAATTGTTACACAGACAATTTTGACCCATTATTGTGGTTTTTATTATTCATATTGGTGAATTTTCACCGCCTAAAGTGAATTTTACAAGCAGATTTTTATATAAAACAATAAAACGGAGTTTCAATGAAGAGAATATAAAATAAAAATAATGAAAGTTTTATTTTTGTATGAAAAACGATTCATATTATGAAATGATTGTTCCTTGAGTGACCCATAATTGTGCAATGAGTGTACTCCAATCGTAAAAAAAATAGTTCTTGGGCGATTCTGGCAAGGAATTTCTCATGCTTCAAGATATGCCGAGAAATTCCTTCTGAACTGCAAACAGCTTTTGAGTAAAGTCAGTCGTTTGAACGAAATCCTTGCAAAATCTGTGGTATTCCGAGTGAATGAACTTCGTTCACCAAATGGCTATTTCACTTCTCTGATGAGGAGGTTCTGGAATACTTATTCTGTACATACTTTCCCGGATGTGTGGATCTTCGGATAAACCTGATGTCTTATCCTGTAGCAATGATTTTCTGGCTTCGGCTTGGAGTTTGGTAATTAAAGCATCAATTGAGTGGACACTTAATAGCTGTACTCATACGCGCCAACTTGTGACGTAGTTGGGGGGGCGAGGCCTCTCGAAATCAATGAAATTCGAAAAATATTGACGTAGTTCATCTTATTTAGTAATATTCACGTAAGAACAGCACATTGAGCTGAAAAAAAGTTGAATATTGTCCAATTTTAGAGAGCTTCACCCCCCCAACTACGTCACAAGTTGGCGCCTATGGCTGTACTACTTTCGAATCTTCTGGAGCAGATGAAATATATCCTGATTTGCTTGAGAAAGGTTTTGATTTTTTCAAACAAGTTTTGAAAAAACTAATTGTTTGTAGTTTTGCCACAAGGTGTATTTCCAAATCTTGGCGGAATATTTCTGCAAAGAGTACTCCAAAAGTGGGTCGTGCGTAATATGAAGTAGCAAAGAATTTCAGGTCTATCAGTTTGACCTCTTTTCTTCTAATATGCTTAGGACGTATTGACGATCATCACATCCGTGATGTTCATTTGGCTACATACCTTTTCATGTGAACCAATATGGCTCTACCAATCTAGTAAGTACACTGTGACTCTTTTACACAAAGCTGCTTAGGATATCGAGAAAGCATTCACTCAAAAGCAATCTTGTTTGGGTGTTTTCTTAGATATTGAGAGTGCTTTTAACAACGTGTTTTTTGATACCATATTCGAAGCCGAGCAGAGTGATGATACATATTTCCAATGATTTCCAGTTGGATTTACCAAATGATCGAAAACCGACTTTTCGGCATTACGTCTGACAGTGATTAGAAAATTGAGTGTTTGTGGATGTCCTCTAGGGGAAGTTTTGTCACCACTTTTATGGAATCTCGTAGCAGCAACGTTATTGAGAATTACCCTTATAAACATTTCGAGAATTACGTCATACTAATCATAGTTTGATAAACACTGCACCTCACAATAGACAACAGTAATTTTTCAAATATTTCCTTCTCTTCATTCTTCTCCCCCAATTTCATCCTCAGATTGCATACCATAGAGCAGAACAACCGTTCGAATCGGCTTGACGTGTCCAAAAAGTTCATGACATCTTCCACGGTTGGGCAGAGTGCTCCGCAGAGAACACCAAAAGTGACAGCTATTAAACATTAAAGAAAAGAACTGCACGGCCTCAAGAACTGCGACTAGGGGACATCGAAGACGAAGACGTCCAAATACGAATTCCCCCAGCCGGAGTGGATTCCCCAGCAACGAGCAGTCGGTGCCGCGGAAAAAAAAGTTTTGGAAATCATCCAGCAGAGTAAACATAAACAAAAGAAACATAAACCATTTGACTCGTGTGATGAATTTTGAAGAGCGCGTCATTGCTAGAGAATCGAAATTCCACATTCGATGGCAAGCCTCACATTTCTAAGCTTCTTCTTCGTTCGGTGTGAAAGATAAACAATACTGTTTCCCTGCCTCGACTCGAGTACACAGTAGATATAGCCGCCATAAGAGCTAGCGTCATCAGTTTCTACTTAGCACCCACCACCCACAACCCCCGACGTTGTCGTCGTCGTCGTCTTGAGCAGATCTATCTATACTACTGCTGCATCGTTAGAGTAATTGTGTACATGTGAATGTTGATAAAAGTTATGAAAATATAATATTTGTAGAAAATCGAAACCGCATCGTTCGGGAAATTAGCGCTCCGCGGCCAATATGTATTCCGCACATCAGTAGATTGTTCAACGAAGCAAATAAGCCCCTCCGCCAGCAAGTGTTTTATAAATGTGTGCATATGAGATTAAATCATTCCACTTGATGACGCATAGCGTGTAGAAGTAAAATTTTTAAGCAGAAAAATAATCGATAAGTGTTTAGCGCAGCTTGTGTGTTCTTGATGAGAGAAGAAGGAAAAAAAATCAGTCAAATAGTCAAGTGTTTCCAGCGGTAGAAGAAGAAAACAACAGAAACCAGTTTTTCCAACGACGACGAAAGTGAAGCGAAAAAATAAGAGTGAAATTTATTGCTCAACCAGATCATCTTACTTCCTCGGAGTGATTTATAGGGAAATTTTAAGCCACGAGCAGCAAGAAATCCAAGTGCGTGTCGAGTGCGTGTGTTCCAGCAGTGGGGCAGCATTTGAAGCTAGTGAATTGTGAATCAAGGAAGAATCAAGAAAGAAGTTTGGCTCAATTCCAAAAGGTGTGCATAACGTCACACAGCTCAATTCCGTTTTCCTGTTCTATCCTAACTACATTACATCGACAAAGGGAAACCCCCGTCCTTCGGCAGTAGTAGCAGCAGCATCAGAATTTTCAACAAAAGTCATCAGCAGTAACACCCAACGATGGATATCCTACCGAGTGGAAACATCTTCCGGGAGCTGCAGATCATCCATGATACCGGGTGCTTCTCGTCGGAATCCTCGATCGAGGACCAATGGCAACAGGTAGGTTGGATTGTAATTCGATAATCAAAATTGGACCGAAGTTTATAATTATACTTTATAATGTTTTTCGTTATGATGACAAGCTTTTTTGAAAACTACATAATAGCCCAGAAGAACAATCCAAACAATTAACTATTAATTTGAACTGATAGATTTTTATCCTGGGAGATTACCTGCCATCAGGGATGGCATGCTCCTCAGTGTGAGTGCAAGTGTGCGCGGTTTTAATATGAAAATGAGCTGCACTGTGCACATTTTCAGTGCGGTATGCCATCCCTGCCTGCCATCACATTGACCAGGTCAAATTTCTGTCAATTTTCTTGGGTCTGGTTTTGCAACGATGTCCTGCTTGTATTCAGTCTAACAGTTGCTTTTAGATTTTGTCTACGCCCCTTTGTAAAATGTGGACGACCCACCTCCACTTTGGTTTCCGATTTTTTTTGTCATTGAGTGTTCTCCACTGATTCAAACCAGGTTTTTTTTGGCGAACAGCAGCACAGATATATGATAAAAATCTCTTAATGAAGCTGATTCATCCCTGTCGGCACATCTTTTTGCCGCCATCGGCCGCCATTTGACTACCAAGATATTGGAAGCTTTGAACATCCTCCACTGCTTGCCCAGCTACCGTAAAACAGGAACAGTTGAACGTAATTACATCCAACGAGGTGATCTTGTTAACGTTGATGGTAATACCTCCCTCCAAGGATCGATCGGCTAGATCATCAAGCTTACTCTGCATATTAGAGCGCCGTTGAGCTAAGAAAGCATCGTCATCAGTCATTTCGAAGAATTTAGGTGTCCCATGGTAATGGGCTGCCACAGCAATCCACAATTTGGTTCACGATCAATAAAACCTACCAGGATCTCGTCGATTACAATGAGGAATAGTAGCAGTGATATTATACATCCTTGCCTCACTCCAGCGACGACCCGGATTGGATCGGATAAGACACCGTTGTGCAGTACTCTGCTCGATAATGCCTCGTACTGTGCTTCAATACGGCCGATGATTTTCTCAGAGTCACCCTTGAGAGTGAGGGCTCCCAACATATTTTCGGGATTGAGATGATCAAAAGCGTTTTTGTAATCAACGAACACCAGGTAGAAAGACTCTTGGAATTCATTGATTTGTTGCAAGATGATGTGGAGCGTGGCCATTATGATCAACACAAGATCGCCCGGCACGGAATCCTACTTGCTGCCGTGGAAGAATCGCTTCAATTTTCTACTGTGTTCCAGTTAAGTTTTCTTTGCAGAAAACTTTTTGAAGGATACACAATAACATGATGCCGTGCCAATTATAATTATCGGTTACAGTCAGGTCACCTTTTTGAGTATCTTTACTAAGATGCCTTACATGCAGTCGGCCGTAAATGTCGCGGTTTCCCATACATAACAGAATAATTGATGCAACAGTTGTGCAGATACTATGGCGTCAGCTTTGATCATCTCGCTTGACCCCCTGGCCTTTGTTCTATTTCATGCTACGGATGGCTGTTTTCTCCTGCAATGATTGAGCTTTGGTGTTGACACGAGTTATGCGTGGAACTCTTGGTGAATCATGCTGAGAGGTTTTTTTTTCTACCTTATCATTAATTTAAGGCTCATGCGCCAACAGGCATAACAGAGCCGAATTCAATTGAAACTATTTACAATTTCATGGGAACCGTAAAACTCGCGGTTTGGTCGAGGTTAGGGGGAACAAAAATATTTGAGGAAAGGATATGGTGATGGGGCTTTTCGTTGACACGTGACAGCTTGGTGTGGCGTATTGCTGCTGGTCAAACGTAGAGTGGGCAAACAACCTGTAACGATACTTGCAGACGATTTTTGAAGGGACACAAGGTAAACAACACAGATAAAATTTTTCAAGTAATTTTACACGAGAAATTATGCACATAACGGGAATGCTCAGTTTCGTTCAATAATACACGAGTTTTAACTTTTACACGCTTCGTTTTTCAGTTAATGTAAATTTCAATTATCACGAAATCCAGCAGCTCAGTTTCTTATTAGAATTTACATCCAATTATCCATAGCGCACAAATGAGAACAAGGTGGACACACGATCGATGTTTTAGATCAAGCGGAGGAGAATCGGATTTCTGATACGGGGATATCGGCTGGGAGTTTCTGAGAAAGAACGACGATTCATCATTTTGTACACTTTTGGTAAACTTTATTATTCAAAATCACTGTAACTGCTCAATGACACAATTTTTCTTTCTCAAGCCTGCGTTGCGTTGTGGGGATCCCATACAATAACAAAGGAAACCGGTGCTGCAGATTTTTGGCTTGTCCTCCCGCAAATTCACAAGTTTTTGCACACATTCAGTTGGATGAGACCACAAAATCACACCATGCACCATTACGTTGTATGCCACAGATTTTTCCACACCAAGAACTGATACTTTTATGTTCAAATACGCGAAAACAAATCACAGCCACCACAGTCAACTTGAGCTTACAATATGGCTGCTCCGCTGTCATCCGCGGCGACGGCAGACGAACGCATCGGTTTAAACGAAAATCGTGTAAAATCGCGATAAGAAAAGATTAATTTTAATTATTCTTACATAATATTGAGCGGTTATTAGCATTCCCTGCATGTGCATGATATTTGGCACAACTTAGTGCTGAGACGGAGGTTACACGATGCAATATTCAACGAATTTATGGTTTGTGCTAGAGCTAATATTCGTATTTTTTATCTGTGAAGTGGAGCAACAAGACTGGGATATCGAATAAAGACACGAGGTGGACAAGTGGAACAACAGGATGGGGATATCAAACGAAGACTTCAGCTTGCTTCAAGAAGTCGTACACAGCAAAAAAATATGAAAGTTAAACAGCACCTAAATTGTAGATCAACTGAAATTTGCGACAGAAAAATGTAAATCGCCAACATTCAACGTCAGCCGAGCAGTCCGCTGCTCGTCAGACGGCTTGTTTACAGATTTTAAAGCATATTCGCTTTAAATTTACATGCATCTGCTATGAACCATGCTAGCCACTCTCCGTCGTCAGCTAAAGAACGGCTGCTCGCAGCTGAGGCGGTTTCCCCGTTGTCTCTCTCAGTACTCTTTGCAGCAGTCGGAGCATGTCGGGAATGTGTGCATTATGGTAGAAGCAGTTTAACTTTAACTGTCTGCTATTCAACAAGCTGAGATAGCCGAGAGAGCTCGGGCGTGCTACTCATACTACAAGGATCTGAGTTCAATTCTCGCTCGGATCTCGATTTTTCTTTAACAGATATCTGCAATGTCATTTTAAGATCGCACAAAAATTTCCATCATATATGACGGGGTCCTTTTGTTACATTCGATCCGTCATAATTTTACAGGTTTTTTTTTCGAACTGTGTACACAAGCTTCTTATACTCAAGATCAAGTTTACCCAACACATCTCTAATGTCTTCCTTTTCTGATGTCCCTCGGGCTCTGAAGGATAGCATAGCATAGCATAGCCGACCGTACACATCCTGGGGTGGCTGTCGATAGAGACGTTTAATGCGCCAGAAAAATTGCCTGGAACTTGACAAACCTTTTATTGAACGACCTTTTTGTTCGACACCTGGCCAGGTCCTTACGATCAGCGGGGATGGGGAGGAAATGTTGATTAGATATCTACTCAGAATATGTCCAAGAACTTGGGCCACTTCATAGATATCTGGAGTTGGAAGTTGGATGGGGTTTTATGGGATGCTTCCCTTGGCGAGAAAGCATTTATGTAATGCATTTCATAATATGAAAAGTATGTATTATACACATTTACCTGATTATACCAGATATAATGAAGAAAACAATGAACAAAATCGTTCGATCTCACCGAATACAAGGATTTGAGTGGGGCATGCATCCATCTCGTACACTGGTTGACACAGCTCCGGAACCCAAACTGCAACAGCTGGAACACATCCGTTTCGAAGGCAGCGTCGCTCCGCTTTTACTTAGTCCACCATCCACTAGTATTTATCCTATTAAGCATACACTTTACTTTCTACAATATCATTCCATTTGAAAAACTCACAATTTTTTTGAGACACACAGAGTTAGAGTTCTATCAGCCGAATATGATTCAAAGCATTGACAGGGAGCAAGCTAAAAACACGGCAAGTAAAAACTTTGCGTCCGTCTTCCGTCGCGGCACACTACGATATCTGGTGTCCCTCGGACCCTGAGGAATGCACATAAATCGGATCTGGCAATACCGTATTCGGGACATTCCCACACTACATAATTGATATCTTGCACGATTGCTATCTGTGAGCCCTACTCGATAGAAATGCGAGCCCAGAGAGTAGTGATTGGACATAAGTTGACACATTATCTTGATAAAATCTCGGCCTATATCCAACCCCTCGACGTTCTCGTTAAGGGATCCGATTTTGACTGAAAAAGGAGCGTGTTAAAAGCGGAACCTATCAATCAGAATCCTTCCTTGCGATTATGTTGAAAATGACTACTGTAACAAAACCGAGTCGGGGCCCGTGGCGCAGTGGTCCACACGTTCGCTTCATAAGCGGATGGTCATGGGTTCGAACCCAGCCCCGGCACTTGCAATTTTTCGTCAGTTGCTCTTCCCCCCGAGAGCAGCTGGCACCTTGACCCTCTTCGGAGCATATGCTCCAACGGACCCGGAATTTGGATATCGGCGAACCGCAACTCATAATGGACCCCCAATCGGACTGGAAAAGGAACAGCAGCCACACACCAGCATCATCGTGCTCATCATTCTACCATGGATAGGGTAGAAGAATGAAAGAAGCACAAAGGCAATCAGTTCAATACAGTAGAATAGAATAGAATACATTTAGGCGCTGTACAAAAGTGGAAGTGCAGCGTCCAATTGGAATCGCTCACGTAGTACCCTAGTGGACAAAAGAGCTCTAAATTAGGTTAAGTGATTAAGAATAAAAAAACAAAACCGAATACTTTATATTATAAAGTTTATAACTTCTCAATGGTGATAAAGTAATACGACATGCACTATACAAAGCACACGGGGATACCACAACAGATCAAAATATTGGTCGCAGTGGTTATGTCCCGAACAGAGAAAAAAAAAACCCCTTGAACCACGTCTTCGATACCTGTGGGAGAATTGAATGTAGCCACCTGCCCAACTCTCCTGCATCCCATTTTTGTTGCCAACTGACTAATGGCCGATTTCACCTCGGCTTAACCGGTAAGCCAGGCTTACCCATACAGTTAAACCTGGCTTAACGCTTAAGCCAGGATGAAGTAATCGCTCCTAAGGCATGCTGACGAGCAATCAAAAAAAAAAATCATTGAAGACGATATGACCATCATAAATATCGCCTTCCATAGCGCCCACCTTGGCGAGTGAGTCCGCTTTCTTATTGCCCGGGATCGAGCAATGCGAAGGGACCCAAACGAAGGTGATGTTATATGCTTGATTCGTATTTCGCTTAGGAAATGCCTCACCGGCCTCATTGAGCGAATAGCTTCAATTGAACTGAGACTACCTATCCGTAAAAAAGAAATATTGATCAGAGGGAAGAGAGGCGATTCGCTCTAATGCGTAGTGTATAGCCACCAATTCTGCGATTTATACTGAGCAAGGACTTTGAAGTTTATGGGCGGCGCTATGAAGCTCATTAAATACACCAAATCCAGCGGAATCATTTATTTTTTACCAAACTTGCTTGCAAACATTTTTGGAATGTGCTCCGATCGGAGCGGATCTGGAACTGCACGGATTTCTTGCAGCATGGACAGAACAAAATTATAGTGGAATCGAAGAAGTCTGGGAAGTAATCACGGTTGAGAACATTCGAAGAAGGGTTAACCTCCAGAGTCATGTACGAGTAGTACACTGTTATAAATTTTGTTTGATGAATTCGTTCGATCAGCTTCTCAAATTGTTCAGTTACCAATAGATTTGGCACCACTCAGCGAATGAGGAACCTCAACGACAACTCCACGAAACGATCTGATAAAGGGAGTACTGCTGCTAGTACCTTTAAACTCATTGTGTGCGTCGAGTTCATGCAGCCTAACGCGATCCGAAGACAACGACACTGAATACGCTCTAGCTTCAGGATGTGTGTTTTCGCGGTGGACTGAGGGCAAAAGCTACCGTATTCAAGAGCTGACAGTATCGTTGTACGATAACGCTTTATCAGATCTTCCGGGTGGGCTCTCCACCATGTTCCGGTGAGTGTACGTTTGAAGTTGATTCGTTGTTGGCACTTCTGGTACAGATAATTAATGTACTTTCCCCAGGTGCCTTTAGAGTCAAACCAGACCCCAAAACACATATGTGAAAGACCTTGAGTGAGTTCTTAACCCAAAATTCATACTCTAGATTAGCTGGTTCACGCTTCCTAGAAAAGACAAAAAACTCAGTTTTCTCCGGGGAGGAATCGATGCCTTGTTTTACAGCCCAAACAGACAAAATGTGTAAGGTATCTTCATCTTGCAGTGGTCCTTGCAGATCTTTTGAGCACGGGCTTGACAGGGATCCATTTTGGGCCCGACCCTCTGGAATGTCATGTATGATGAGGTTCTAAAGCTGAGCCTTCCCAGAGGTGTGAAAATTGTTGGCTTTGCAGACGATGTGGCGTTGCTAGTAATTGGTGAGTTACCAGAAGGGGTCGAAGCATTGACAATGGAGGCCGTAGAAGCTGTTGAAGGCTGGATGCGCGGGAAGAAGCTATTGATAGTTCACCACAAGATCGAGCTGGTGATTATCAGTAACTGGAGGTCAGTGCAGGTTGGAAAGTGCATTATTGACCCAAAGCGTGCAGTCAGACACTTGGGAAAGATGTTGGACAATCGACTTTACTTCAACAGTCGCGTCGATTACGTCTGCAACTGCAAGAGAAATCCGTGCGGTGGTGATCTCAGCTCTACCTCGGAGCATGTCCAATAGAGTGGGTCAACGTTGTATGGAGCAACTTTAAATATGATCGTATCAACCCGGAACAAAGCTTTTTCAGTGTATATTAGCGTCTGAAACAACTGTGCAGAATTTGGGAGCGATTGGTTGTGTCCCCGTATTCTGCATTGTGATTGAAATTTGTATGGAAGTTAGTATGGGAAAACGTACTTTTTTGCATTTTACTCATAAGAAGAGTTCTTTTGTCTAGTACCAAGTTACTAATGACGTTAAAGTTTAGCCTAGGATATGCCGACAAACTTTCCCGAAGACCGCAAAGTGACCCGATGCTTGTGAAAAAAGTTATTTGCCTGGTAACTTAGGCCAAAAATTGAGATTTTATTATTGATGTTATTCCTTTACATGTTAAATGTTAAGCACCACCGGGTAATCTGTACGATATAACTTTTTTCACAAGTTTCGAATCATTTTGCGGTCTTCGGCAAAATTTTTCGGCATATCCTTGGTTATAGTTTAACGTCATTAGTTAGATAGTTTTAGACGAAAAATTTCAATTTATGAGAAAAATGCAAAAAAGCACGTTTTCTCATACTAAATTGCATACAAATTTCAATCGCTATGCGGAATACGGGGACGCAATCAATCGCTCCCAAATTTTGCACAGTTGCTTTGGACGCTAAAATGAACCGAAAAAGCTTTGTTCCGAAAAATCGACTTTGTTGACCCAGTCTAAAACAGCAGCAGCAGCTAGAGAATGTTACTAGCGAGCGTATCATCGTCCATCATCAGACACGCAGGCCCAGTTAGTGTGGTCAGTGGCACTGAAGACTGCAAGAAAGCCATCGTCCAATCTGTTGATGTGGAGCATTAGAGCACACAGGGAGGTAAACTTCCACATGACACAATTTCTGTCTGGTCATGATTGCTTTAAACAGTACTTGAACAGATGCGGTCATGCCAGGTTGCTGACACAGAAGAAACACCGGAACACGTCATTATCAGTTGCCTAAGATTTGCACACCTGCGAGGTGAACTGACAGTCATTATTGGCGGCACTGACGTCAGCGTGGACAATATTGTCGAATTATGTGCAGCGATTTATGCCAACCAGGGGAGCCAACCAGCTCAGCCAAACTAGAAAACTAACAAATATTAAATAAAAGAAAATCGGGTTAAGTACGGTTCCTTTGAATTCCACTAAGAATTTGCATCCTTTGACAGATACGTATTTCGACCTCAACTGTAAGGTCGTCTTCAGTGTCTTGTACTTGACTCGACTCGACTCGATACAAGACACTGAAGACGACCTTACAGTTGAGGTCGAAATACGTATCTGTCAAAGGATGCAAATTCTTAGTGGAATTCAAAGGAACCGTACTTAACCCGATTTTCTTTTATTTACAGATATTCCCCTAACAAGCCCAGGTTAATCATCATTAACAAATATTAACAACAGGAGCCGAGGGGCTCGGTATGGTTCCAAGCTACACACATGTCACAGAAGAATCACAGCTGCGCAGGTTTTGATAGCGCAAAAGTCACTGTGACTTACTTCTAGCAAGAACTATTTACTTTTAAGAAGTACAGGGGTAGGCGCAAATTCGAATCCCACACAGTGGTTTTAGAAGATTATTAAACTTCTTGATTCAACAAAAAAACATACACACATACAGACATCTCAACTCGTTGATTGGCAGCCTTCTACCGAATACCCGTTTCTTTTTTTTTTAGTGCATACATAGCCTTTCAGTACACTTTGGTGTACGAGAAAGGCAACAACATCCGCTTCATGAAAAATACTTCGAAGCTTTGTGTCACATTCATGGAAGTTATTACATATCGCATTATCAATTATTTTGCCACAGAGTGCCTTCTTCTGCCTTCCCAGTATTACGTGGACCTTAACGACCTGCTTATCGTTATCTATAATGACAAACAAATGCCGGTTTTTTTTATCGTTCCGTATCGCATAAATTTGTGTACACAGAAGCGTTGTGTTAATGATTCATTCCTTCGAACTTTTGCATGTTTTTGAAGCCTGAAGATATGATCGCCGAACACATTCACGTTCTTTCTGACAAACTGTTCATACTGGGGCAAAGCATGACTCTGCTCATGGAGATATAGTCTATGACCAATAAAATCAACTACGTTCTGTCGCGTTTCTGAACATGGTTCAATAAAAAAAATGTCGCAAAGCAACACAGCACAATCCGTCATCAGTTTTCACCCATCGAAAAGTGCACGTAGGTACGCCTTAATTCAAATCAAACTAACCCGAACACTATCAATGACCATTTTGTAATCTACTTTGCACCGAATTCCGGGGACCCACCGCCGTAATGTCAACGGAAACATACCTTTCCCGTTCGTCGTTGAAGTGCACTCACAAATCCCTGGCAATGTCCCACCACCATCCATCCATCTAACCATCCATCCGCCATGCTTCACAGTTTAATCCAATTGAGCAATTTAGTTCAAGAAAAGACCACTTCGGATCGGACACAGACGGATGACATCTTTTTGCGAAACTGGACCGTCAAGTCACGAGGGGAGTGTGAGGGAGGAAGTGGCAGCTCAGCATCGTGCTGAAAAGTTGAATTGAATTATTCTATTAAGACGACCGCACAATGGTCGGAAAAAGATAAAGTTCGGCCAAAATTCTTTTTATGTGTTTAATCGAAGTTATAGGTTGCCTAGATATGGTATATAGTGTTTTTAGTGTTTAAAAAGGGGTATTCAAAAATTACGTAATTTCAATAATTTAAAAAACAGTGGAAATCAGTAAACTCCATATTTTTTGCGTTTTTTGTTAGAAAATCAATTCGGATTTAAATAAATGATCATCTTTCGATCAAATCCAATCAAGTTTGTTCAAAACGTGCGAAAAATGTGGAAAGATAAATTTTATTTCAGTAAAAAATGGAAAAATAACGTAAAATATATGAAAAAACATGACTTTTTTAAAAAGCTCTAATTTGAAAAACTGCAAATTTCTGCAAAATATTTAAACGTTTTTAGGCAGCCCTAAGCATGATGTTTAAGATGTACTATTCGAAATTGCGGCGACACGTGACGACACGAACCGTTTTTTAACTTAAAAATTCCCAAAATTTCTAAGGTACAATATATGGAAATTTGAAAAGTTTTGTGACATATTAATTTTGCACCATACGTGCATTCAAACAGTCCAATAACAAGCTTTCATATGCTGGATAACTTAAAACATATATTCCATTCTCAAAATATTATTATTTTACTTTTTTCGAATAATTCATTTTTCAATTTTATGACTTAGGCCACTTTGGCAGTAAAAATGTCATTGAAATACAAAAGCTAGTATTCTTTTAATTAAGAATCATAAAAGTACAGTACATTAACTTTGTTATAAGGTGAAATAAAGTTTAAAATTATCAATTTCGTTTTTTGGGAGTTTTGGCCGCCCCTTTGTATGGAGCCCGACCAATGTGGACCGATTCTGGCAAAGGGCATCGTGGAAGCCTGTTTGGCAGTGCAGTTTTTTGTGCCCTACTGTTAGTTGAAGTAAACCAACCGAAGTCGGTTGATTGTTGTGGGAGCACTGTGCGGTGCCTAATACCGAGTTACTAATTGACTTTACATGGTCATCCGGATAGCGTGAGTGAGCCGTGCATTGTGCAGTATAGGTCAACAAGTTCAAGCCTCAACTTCAACGGATGCTGTTGCCAAATCGACTTGTACGGTAATTTATGGCAGAAACGTTTGACTCTTCTACTTGCAGCAAGTTTCCGGGAAAAGTTTCGTGCAACTATCCGATCCCACAACTCGTCTGCAGCATTAATTTTCCGGAAAGAGCGTATGAAAAATTAGCTTATTGTTCCATCTACAAAGCAAAGTCAGAGCACGAACAGGAGGTCCTCCTCCCACGTGGAGCGCCCAGCTCCCGGAGCCACGAAGGATACGCTCGAGGAACAAACAATTTCAGTCGAGAAGTTGAAAGCTGAACCGTTTCATATTTCCGAAAACAACAAAACTTGCACTCTCTATTTTTTATCCGTCTCGGTTCGCTGTGTGATGTGTCTTGGCGATACTGTGCAGCAGCAATATGAGAACACCGCATTGTTTCGATGTTGCTCTCCAGCTGGAGAGAGGTGGAAGGATATTGGGCTGTATCGTTGCATCTTACCCGCACCACACTCACGGGAGTTGAGGATTGTGCTATGATTGCTATACATAATGCTCGAATGAAATGAGGAAAGAAAATCACATTTCAAATCTTTCTGTTTGAAACCCACTCGATTGGAAATTGAAGTTGTAGAAATAGTTGTTGCCGTTGTTGTTGAAACAGATGATATTGCTAAATTGAAAATGTGAAACATTTTGGTTTAAATGTTTTCTTTTTTTTTGCGTGGATATCGATGGCATATGTGAGTAGCTCTCAAACTATAAGTAGCCTACAGGTAGTCGTAGATTGTATTATTGTGAATCATGAAGGACTTGTCGATATCTCAATATCCATCTGCTAGCTGCCCTAGCATAGCAATTCAAAACCTTCCAGCTGTTATGTATCATTCCAAATGCACAATTCGTTTAGGTATTCCAGCCTACGGAATGAATGAATTCATACAGCCACAACTGTAAAGGCGTGGGTTTCCAGAATGACCATGCTGGGGGTAACGGGTTCGAATCCCGGTCGGACCGGAATTTTTCATAAAGAAATTGTCCTTGACTTCCTTGGGCATAGAGTATCTTTGTGCCCTGCCACACGATATTTATACACAATGTATTACACATCATCATTGACAGAACAATCTCTCAGTTAATAACTGGGGAAGTGCTCATAGAACCACTGAGAAGCAGGTGTTGTCCTAGTGGGGACGTTACGCCAAGAAGAAGACATTACTTCACCCCTAAGCGGCTCTAAGTCATTGAAGATTTTTTTCGGTTTCCCAGAAATTGGGTACTGCTTGTGCATTAAATTGGGTCACTTCAGGATAGAAATCAAAATATTTGGCAAAGCGGAAATTGATTTCTTTTAAGCAGAAACAGCCGGAAAATCGTCTGAACCGAAAATTCACTCACCTTCAAACACACCACTCAATCAGCCAGCACTCAGACCCGGCAGCAGCCGACCGCCGCCTGCCGCCACCAACACCGTATGCCAAGGAGAAGCCTCCGAGCCAGAAATAGAAAGTAAACAACAAAGCAGAGAACAACCAAAATATTAAGGCAATAAAATGAACCCTCCATTTCTCCGTTCGCCGTCGCCGTCTACATCGTCGTCATCTACCTTTTCGTACCACACGCCCACCCGCCGACCAACATCCTTGCGTTCCTTGTCTCGACCTCAATTCGGTGTGCGCGCTTCATTGGAGAAGAAAGAAATTCTGCACGTGCTGGTAATTTCGTTCCCCCGTCTGTCCGTTGGACCAGAACCGCAATGTGCCTAGGAGCAATTTGCCGAGGCCCTACACCCTATGCTGTCCGTCCAATCGCCTAGCCGTCGTACCTACTTTTTTACGGTGCAAAAACTTCCCAACATCATCGCATCGGTAGGGATCTTTTTGCCCGCGCATCACCTCCTGACCGCATCGGGGGGCGGTAGGTAACCACTCGCGTCGTCCTTTATTATTATTCTACGCATACACTGTGGGTTTCATCCCCGTTGTGGCAAGTGTGCCCACCTGTGCCACTTTCCTGTTCATCAAAATGTGTCTTGACGGCGACGAGGGTGCGCTGTTATTGCTACATAACATTGGGCTACCGCCACGGGCAGAAGGTGGTCGCAGGAACCAGAGGTTCTGGTGCTCGTCTGCCAACGGAGTCGGAGTTTACTTCCGCATGTGGATTGTGGAACTTCCGTTTGATTTGGCCATAGGTGTCATTAGTATGGAAGAGCCTTTTATAGGGTGACTTAAACTGAAAATTTCGCATGAAACTAAGTTTCAGATTGGCTCAGTTTTGTTTCTTTTTTTTTGGGATTATATGGCTTTCCAACCAAGTGGGAACCAAGAACTTGATGTTATTAAGGTTTTTAAGGGGTCTCCAGTTAGCATTGTGGTTAAGACAATGGATCGCCAATCCGGAGACGGCGGGTTTGATTCCCGTTCCGGTCGGGAAAATTTTCTGGACTCCCCGGACATAGTGTATCGCTGTACTTGCCTCACAATATACAAATTCATGCAATGGCAGGCAAAGAAATCCCTTCAATTAATAACTGTGGATGTGCTCAAAGAACACTAAGTTGAAGGCAGGCAGGCCAAGTCCCAGTGGGGACATAGAGCAACAAAGAAGAATCTTTGGGCAAAGAACAAAACATGGAAGTGCACTTTGGCAATATTTATGGTGTTCATATTTCTTTCATGAAAAGGATAAGTTGTTTCTTGGAAACAATTTCGAAAACAACTGCTGCATGCCAACAGAACGGCGATTTCGGTGTAACATCTGAGTCATTAAATCTTTAAATATCTAGGTTCGCTCCAACAAAATCAGTAGATTTTTTTTCTTTAGCAGTTGTAGTGTCAATTTAAAATATTTGAACATATGTTCAAGGCAGGCCCGTTCACAGAAGTGGCGCTAAGGGAGGGGTTTTTGCCAAATTCGGCAAAAGGCGGAAGGGCGCCTAGTGTAAAAAGCGTCGGTAATGGGAGGGGTTTAACCCCCAAAACCCCCCCCTTGTGCACGGGCTTGGTTCAAGATACGTGAAACAAAACTTCAGAATAGATTTGAGGAAATAAAAATAATGCCTTTTCATAACCCTGCGTAGATCATAGGTTCCCAAACTTTTCGGTTGGCGACCCCCAAGCTACCGGGCGAGCTTTTCGCGTACCACCAGCAAAAAATGTGAACTTAGAAAAACCATTACAAAACACGAATTGAGGATATCCAGTAGAATACTACTTATAATTGAATACTTTTTTTTGTTAGATTCTTCTTGATTCACGACACTACTTTTTGTTTCAAGTTCTCGTCAAATTCAACCATTGTGAAGAATGAGCATTAAGTTAAAATTCACAAATACAAAGAAATTAAAAAAAAAATCAAATTCAACCAATTTCAAATCAGTATCAGATCAATACTTCAATGGCTTTAACATGAAGAAAAGTAATGATATAAAAATATATTAATTTTTAAGTTTCGATTCTTCCAGAAACGATAATTTCAAATACTGACTAGGTTTTCTGGCGTTTATGAAAATTCTAGACAGTCATAGAAGATTTTAATGATGAGTTATTGACTAGAAAATTGTCAGGTATACAGCATAAAAAAAATATAACATCTAAGAAATATAACTTAACAACAGCACAATTTGTACTTAAACAAATATCAAAGTGAGACTGTCCCTCACAACCCCCCGGATAAAACCTAGCGAGGATAAATGGCGTAGATGTCATTGGAATCACTTTTCATCAGGGCAGAGGATAACATTTTCAGCTTAAAAGTTGAGTTCAATTTCCAAAAATGCACTCAATATTCTAAATGATGTCTGAGACCCGCAAAATCCCCGAAAAACTTGCCTTAACTACCTGTAACACCTTTCAAGAATGCAGAATATTCTCAATACATCCCCTGAAATACCTCCGAAAACCTTCCCGAAACTTCTCCCGAAACCCCCTGTCTCATCCCTGAAACCCTCTGTAATGCGTATGGGACCCTTCGAAAGTCCCTGTAACGCTTCTGAAAGGCCTCGAAATCTTTGGAACCGTTCTTGAAACTCCCTGAAAGTACCCTGAAATCCTGAAAAACCTGATATATTAAGGGGTGTTTAAAGGAGGCGTTTCAAAGGACTTTTCAAAAGATTTTAGGGGGTTTCAGAAAACCCTGAGAAATCCATTTTCTTTTGTTTAAAAAATTCAAGATTGAATAGAATCGTGACCGCAGGTTCTTGTGGAGTCCATTGTAGGCCCGACATCCACTCAGAGATGCATTTTGAACGCTCATGTGCGGTGAGCGTGCCTAAAGTGTTCCCTGATTGCTCTCAAGTGCGTGTTCACACTTTTGAACAAAATCTAGGTAACTAGATGGCTCACGCAACGGTGTTCAAAACTGCCAGTTCAGATCTGGAGCCATTGATTTGTCTACCGTATGTAAGACTCGAGGTGTTCGGCTGCGCTTTCAACTTATCACCAATGACGATTTATTGGTTATTTTCCAACCAGCAGCCCACCAAATTTTCCTATGAGTAATCATTTATTGAGCGTGTCTCTAAGTTGGACGTTGGGTGCAAGATAACCGGGATAAAAACTATCATTACACTGCGTCAGAAACGGATCGTGGTGCTTCGCACGCCGTACCATGGCTCGTATGGGCATCGACCGGAGTAGCAAGTAGCACTTCTGGTCCAACATTTTATAATTGGAATGAAACTGATGTCCAGGAAGTGGCCGGGGCTCTAGCCGGGGCTCGATCTGGTGCGGTGAAGCCTAGATATTTGGAAGCTTACGGAAAGTGGGTGGATGCCTTGTATAGGAACGAGCAAACCTGACTATATATATTCATGAACGGAGAATTAGCTATCAAATTCGTAGGTTCTGCAGATATTTCGTATCCAACGATGAATGCGAAAACCTTATGAAAATCTCCGATTGACCTCAACCGACAACCACGTCTTAGCGATGATGACCGAATGTAAGTGAAGTCAGCAAATCGTTGCTTAGCTACACAGTGCACTGCGTTCAAACACCCACTAGTGTTTGAACTTGAACACGGCTCACGTGAGCACTGCTTTTGAACAGAACATGAACAGAACGCGTTCAAATGCATCTCTGCGACTGATGATGCGTCGTCGTATTAAACGGCCAACTATATTGTCTGCCGTTCATCCGAGGTAGGCGATGCCCTCCAGCACTTAGAAAATGTCCACGTCCACTGCTGCCTAGGCTTGCCCCATAACACCTTTCAGGGCGATAGCAGGTATGAGAGTCCATCACCTTATCGTAGTCCCCGACCAAATTCGAACGAACTGGACAGATCGCCCAAAATCCTTACGCAGTTTTTTTTGCGCCGCCCATTGTCGTTGCTTTGATCAATCCAGTGAGCTTCGCGGAGAAGTCATTTTCGTCTATGATTTGCCATAGCTATGTGCGGTCGATACTGTCGTATGCCGTCTTGAAGTCGATGAACAGGTGGTTTGTTGGGATCTGTCGCACGGATTTGTCGCACGGTGAAGATCTTGTCCGTTGTCGAGCGGCCGTTGGCCTAATGTACTTGACCTTGACTTATTTTCCAGGAGTCTGGAAGTCCTGACGAAATTCCGGAAAGAACCGGCTGGAATTTCTGGAGAGGTACCTGATGCCAATCCTGGTGTAAATCTGGATAAATATTAAAAGAACTTTGAGAGGTACCCATAAAGTTACTCCTAGAGGAGACCTAGAAGGAATTCCTGGAGGAATTCCGGAGGTAGTTGTGTGGGTGAGATGGCAACAGCTGATATCTCGTTAAAATATTTACTGATTCTCGGTAAAGTCGCTCCTGATCGAACAGCAATGATCGGGCCCGAGCTGAGTATATAATATAGAGTGGCACACGCTTTTGCCATCTCACCCACACAGTAGTTGCTTGAGGACGGATTTTCCAGATAAATCTAATACTCCTTGAGGATTCACTTAAGAAACACCCAGAGAACATCTAGAGGAATCCCAAATAGTTCTATCTTCAAAAGAACTCCCGGAGGAATCTTAGAATAAATTCCTGTAGAAATCCTAGAAGAAACTCTTGGAATGGTCCCGGCTTGATAACTTCCGACATTATAGGTGAAAAACGACTGAAGATGTTCTAGGATTGTACTTTGTAGGCAACATTCAGAATTGCTATCACGTGGAAGTTCTCCGACTCCAATTTATCACCTTCCTTGTAGATGCGGCAAATGACCCCTTCCATCCACTCCTCCGGTAGCTGTTCGGACTCCCAGATCCGGACTATCAACCGTTGCAGGCAGGTGGTCAACCTTTCCGAGCACATCTTGATGAGCTCCGCTCCAATATCATCCTTGTTAGCTAACTCATTGCCATGAGTTGCTGGATAGCATCCTCTCCCTTTAACGCAGCCTTGGTCCTTCATAGTCTGCACTTCACGCACCATTTACATGCTCTTTGAAGTGCTGCTTCCATATTTCCATCACTTCACGTACGTCTATTAACCCGGGAGCGGTCGCGTCGTGTACTGAGTACACGCACCATACTAAAATGCACGCATGTGATACACAGCGTGAGCGTGACGTCGCTGCAGGTAGTCAAAGACGCGAATGCTCTAGGGTTAAGAGGCTTCTGACCTTATCCCTGCAGATTTCCGCTCGCGGCACGCCTTAGCTGTATGTGTTGAGCTTCTGGTAGAACTTCTGGGTTTCAGCATAACGGCACAGCAGTTCCATTTCTTCGCACTTCGCTTTTTCCAGGTTGCACTTTTCCTCATGAAAGAGACGTGTCTGTTGTTTGGTATCGTTCCACATTCTGCCGGATTCAATGTTGCAGCATTACCACACCCGCTACGCTCCCCTCCAACAAAATCGCTCTGCACTCCTCATTCGTTCCATTGACTCCGTTCCACGTACCCGATGATACTCTTGACTGCATTGTTGATGACTGCTTCAACTGAACACCGTCGTCTAGTAACGCTGCCTCGAGGTGACATTCAGTGCTTTATACACCCGTACCGCGGCCGTCGCTGATAGCGTACATTGTTGACGACGGAAAGTTTTGGGCGCAGTTTGACCGTCACGTCTGGTAGTAGTCGAAGTTGATGTTAGCACCACGATAGGTTCTAACAACGATATGTCGAAGAAGTGCCGTTCATCAATAAAACTTATCTGACCGGTCAAACTAAGGCCTGAGTGTCCACTGCTGTACGTAGGAGTCGTCTCCATTCTACTCGGTCCATGGCTGTGCGTCTCCAGTTCCGCACTCTGCGATGGGTCCGCAAATCGTCCTCCACTTGATCGATCCACCTAACTCGCTGCGCACCACGTCTTCTTGTACCGGTCTCCTGATACTCAAACTACGCACATCCATGTTTTCAACCTGCCAACTTCCTCTTTACTCTCTTGGGGGTTAGGGGCTGGAAATCTTTCGTCCTGCGCACGTACTCCTAGATCTGTTACCACGTCACCTTCAATGCTTGCAACATCTTTATTGCAGTGCTCATTCTAATGCTGCCATCACCTCATGACCTTCTCATGCTCGCTCGTGAGAGGATCACGATCTTGTTCTTCCTGCTTGCGGTTCTTCCTCCAGAGGACTGAGTTCTGCCTGTTTCGCGCCTGTATATAACGTGTCTAATTCGCCCTCTTACGATGTTGCAACATTCTCGCCCATGCTGCATTCTACTCGTTTTTTCAACTGTTCACATTGGCCGTTGTACCAGTCGTTTTTTGGGATTCGGAGTCGCGAAGCCTAGTGCTGTAGCCGAGGTACTACCTATGGCGGATCGGATGTCCCTCCAGCCATCGTCTAGTGGCGCAGCAAAAGCTGCTCTTCCTTTGGTAGGATCACTGCTAACTGGTCACTGCTAAGGTTCCGCAGCCACTCAATGTTGAGTCACGGCGTTCAGCTTCGAAACTTCATCAATAATAACATTGTTGAATTGCAATTCCTCTGCTTGGTGGTCTCCAGGTGGAACGATAAGAGAGGTTGTGCTGGAAGGTGCTACGTATGGCCATGTTTTTGGAGGCGGCGACATTGATGAGTCTTTGGCCGTTTTCGTTCGCCAGTTTGTGGGTGCTGAACTTCCCAGTTGTCTATATGAATTCCACCTCCTGGTCTACCTGCGTTAAAGTCGGTTTCCTATGATGTTTTGGGCATCGTGGCTTGGGCAGCGTACTCGCGTTTGAGCTGCGCGCCCTTTTCGTCATCAGTGTTTCGGAGTGTAGGCTGTGCTCGCTGATTACGCTGAGGTCGATGAACCGGCCCTTGATCCTCAACCTGCACATTCTTTCGTCGACCAGCCACCAATCAATCACGCGCTTCTGTGTAGCATCCATTACGATGGACCTGGTAGCTGGAATGACGACCTTTAAATGTTCGCACCATGGATTCTGTCCAACGTACCAACTGCAGTGCTACGATGCCGAACCCGCGGCCCTTCAGTAGATCGGCGAGTATGCGGGTGCTTCCAATGAAGTTGAGAAATCAGCAGTTCCACGTACCGAGTTTCCAATCACAAGTCTTTTTTGATCACTGAGGTTGTTGCCGTTGGTCTCGGTTCGAGGTGCTCTAAGGTGCGAGGAAATGTGCATTTTCTTCATCACCTCCTATCTCCATCAATATTGCCCTTAACTGTGTACGTTCCATGCTTTTCCGAAAACCGTTGTTGATCAACATGGCCAAAGAGTACGTGCCTCGTCGCTGCTACTTCCTTCAAGGCAAGGATCTAACCTCAGCAATAAGCATCCCCCATTACCAGCTCCAGCAGCAGTAGTTCATACGCGCTACACCACCATCGATCACCTTAATACAGAGCGCCGCGCGGAGTCGTTCCGTATCCGCAACTTCTCAAACAGACATCGTCAACGCACCCCTCGCAGCAATCAGCTGGAGCTGCCGTCATCCCCGCCTGGCGTACCAGAGTACTGCACGGGTAAAAATTATTGCCTGTTTGAAGAGTTCCTAGGCGAAAGCAAGGAAAAATCTTGAACGGTTTCGCGCAAGAAAGTGGCTACATCACAGACAGTTTTGCCCACAACCACCACCACCCATCGTCCACCCGCTGCGCGCCGCTGCTGTTTGGTTCCGATGGGGGTCGGCGGTGAAGGGCAATGAAAAATCCAGGAATAGAATGCGCGACTTTGCTTCTGGATCTGGGAGTGGGGTTTTGTTTGTGCAAAACCAGAAGGAGTATCTTGCCAGAACAAAGCACTAAAGCAGGAAAATGGCACGGAAGAAAGAAGTCGGTTTCTATGGTTGCCTGCCCTGGTGGTGGTGGTGAGAGAGGGGGAATTTTCTTCATCAGCAGCCCGATAGCACGGGAATGATTTCCCGTTCCCGGGTATGGATTCTCTTTGTATTGCGCTGACTGCGCTGCTGGCTGCAAACATTGCTCGCGCTGGAAGTTGGTCGACAGGAAGCTTCCACCATCCACCAGCCCCTAGTGTCAGACAGCTCGCGCTGATCTGCCCCGGTGAGGTAGTTTGGATGATTAGTGTTAAGAACGTGCGATTAACTCCGGAAAATGGTGCTTGGGGTTGCTGCAGATCCGGAAAACGGAAACTTTGTTCCTCCCCTAGTTGGGTGTGAAATTTTCGGTTTGGGAATACGGGTTCGACGGAGTGTTGTCACTGACGGTTTGGTTCGTACAGTTCCTCAGTGGATTGTCATGAATGAATGTTTCATTTTGGGATTATGTAAACAAGGCTGCTTTGGAACGGATTAGTCCCTTCGGTCAATAAAATAGGTAATTTCGAGCAAAAAGGAGCATAATTGTGTTTTGTTTTATCAGTATTACTATGCTTCTGGTTCAAGGCTGGTTTAGTGCTGGTTAAAGCCATGGTGAAAGATTCCAACCCTCGACGATTTTTCGGTGGTGACGCCAAATTTTCGGTCTATTTATATAAAACAAAACAGAATATAGATACTAGTCTGTCTCAAGTGACTTAAACTTTTTCAATATGTGTACTTTCGAAAGTAACAAATCCATTCCAAATATTTGAAATCTTGTTAATGCATTAAAAAGTATTATTAGATAAAATTTCTTATTAAAAGGGTAATCGGTCGATGTGGACGCAATATTGCAGAAATTAAAGCTTTTCAAGAACACTCAGAAATCCATAGAAAGGTACGAAAATATACAAAAATTCAGAAATGGAAAAGAAACATATAAAAAATAACGTCTTTGTGAATTTTTTATATGGTAGATTACAGTATTTTTGAACTCGGTAAGCTAATGATCATTTATGTTGTACAATCATCCTCTGAGTTCAAAGTGAATAAAGCGGACATTTATTCGACTTTCCATACAAGGTTGATAATTGTTTTTAACTGCATTTTTTTCCTCATTATTTTTTTGGAAATTTTGCTAAAACTTAAAGAGATGACCCCTTAAACTCGCCAATATTTCATCAATCTGACGCAAAACCTGCAGAGAAGATCGAAAGGTATTATATTCAGCTTTCAATTTATGGAAATGGATTTAAAAGAGGTTGGAAAAAATGCAAGATATTCAAATTTTAGTAAATTCCATATTTTAAAAAATTGTAAAATTCGATATTTGGCTAAAACTCAAAGACTAATCTACTTAAAAAAAATTAAAGCACGGTATTGAAATCAACGATAAATTGAGCTTAAAACAATTAAGTCGTTGACAGAAGTTCACGACTTTCGTTTTATTCTGTAAACAAGTCCATTTTTTTTCAAAATTCGACTTGGCGAAATGTTTAAATATTTTTATTAGGAAAAGGAAATTATTCCAGAAAACTGCTTGATGTCATGCCTGGTAATAAGTTTTGTAACTTGGAATTTATTTTCGGGTCTTGTACTTGATAATTTCTGTATAAAAACCCCGCAGAATTTTAGTGAAAATTAAGGAAAATTACAAGTAGACTTATTTTGTCCAGCAAAAAGATTTGGTTATATTTGGATGGGTGTTCTGATTCAATTCTTGGAAGACATTCTATCAGATTTCGTGAGTCATTTTCCGATAAAAATATTTGAAATATTTGCTCAATAACTTCTCCCGGAATTCCACAGAATTTCTGCCTGAGAGTAAATGGAGTAATCCCTGAGAAATTTTCAACAAAAGTTCTTAAAATGTTGGACTATTCAAGAAATTTGTAATTCTGTCAGAATTTGATCTTTGGATATGTCAAATGATCGTTATGTTTCTTCCTCCGATTGTTCTGAATTTTTCAAGAGGATGCACTGAAAAATACTCCATAATTCTGTCATAATGGTCTAATTTCCATTTTTTCCTTTTGTTTTAAAGAAATTCCTGCAAGGATATTGAAGGCAAATATTTGAAAAATTCTTGTACAACAGGCTGCGGCTTATTTTTCAAAAGTTGTTGAAACCTGGAATTCGTAAGCTCTGCTGGATTAAAATGACACAAAAAGAGAAACCTCTGAGCTTAAGCCAAAGTTGAATTTTCGAGTAATAAAAAGGTGTTTTCACTTCAATCTTTTTAATGATTTTTTCACAAATTAAATTTCGAATAAATTCGTTGACCATAGATTTTTCATGCAAAGTCACGCAAAATATGAGTTTGTGATGATTTCATTTATGTTTTGCTTCTCTTTAAAAACAATTTAAACTTTAGAGTCCTGTTACTTTTTAACCGTTTGACCAATTCCATTTTTTTTTTCTAGCTTGCTTTTGTAGATATTTTTGTTTGCCTAAAAATGCTGTGAATAAACTGTACCTTTAAAAAATCGTATCAAAATGGATAAATACTAAAAACCGTTCAAAAACACGCACTTCAAAAGAAAAATCAGAACTTTGGCAAAATTTTGATTGCTTTCATGCTTAGTTTCGGGCTAAAAGTGAAATATTTATTCTAAATAATCATATGGAAACCTCAAACTTCAAAATTTGGAGTGTTTTGAATCAAAAAAATATTTTCATGTTCGAAATGCAAGGAAAAAAATGAGAAGAAATCCTCCAATGTGTTCCATAACCCTAAAGATGCTAAATATCTGGTTTGGAGTAATAAATTGCAAACAATCTTCAAAAACTCCAATTTTGCATGAAATAAATCAAGTTTTAAGGCATGTTTTGGCAGTTTTTGGTAAGAAGTATCATACAAATAACTACTTTGACGAATAGGTTGTTCGAGGCAAAGATAGGCAACAGAAATATCTACAAAAGCAAGCTAAAATTTGAAATAGCTCAAACGGTTAAAAAGTTATCGGATTTTGAAGTAATTTTTTTGTGCAATAAATTAAATCTTTAAAAACTCATTGAAAAATTGAAAAAGTTATGGCACTTTAAGTGAAAACACCTTTTTATTCTTCGAAAATTCAACTTTGAGGCGATTGCGCTACCTCTAAATCTCAATATTTTTGGCTTAAACTCAGAGGTTTCTTTTTTTTTTGTCATTTGAATCCAGAAGGGCTTATGAATTCCAGGTATTACTTTTGAAAAACAAGCCGCAGCCTATTGTATAATTTAACTAAAACATATAATTGCATTTGTACATGAATGCCATCAAAAAACCAATAACTTCTCCAGGAATTTCAAGAAATTCAGCATTTGGAGCACAGTTTGGTCATACTATAGATAATAACGCCAGGAAAAAAAATGTTTTTTTTTTATTTCTGACAGATTTTTTTCCAAAAGTTTAAGCAAACACCTCAATATTTTGCCTGTAGTAATACGAATGGCGCAGAATGATCCTTCCAAACATGGACAAGTATTTATCCCTGAAATCTTTCTACGAGTTGCAAAGGACAAATTCGCAAAAAATGTCCATAAAAATTATTCAAAAATACTACGCCTTAAAAATGACACACTTTCAGGAATGCTCAATGTTCCGGAACGTGATTTCGATATTTTAAACATACATACAAGGATGTGTCCATTTTTGCATGGACTGACCAAACCAAGTGGAAACTACAACATTTCATTACTCTGACATTCATACACGCAACAGAAACACATGTTTGATGAACAAATTGAGCTTTGAATTGTGAAAAGAAATCCACGAGATCCGGTGGGAACCGAACCCACGCCTCCCAACTCGCTAGACGGGCGCTTCTTTCCTCCAAGCTACGGAGTCACTCGCCCTTCAGGTGAGGAAAATGGTCAAGTAGCTCCGTAGCTTGGAGGAAAGAAGCGCCCGTCTAGCGAGTTGGGAGTCGTGGGTTCGATTCCTACCGGAACACGTGGATTTTCACGCAATTTGAATCCTAATCTGTTAATTCAACACGTGTTTCTGTTGAATGCATGAATGGCAGAGCAATCAAACGTTGTACAAGGATATGTTTCCTTCCTTCCGAGAGTCATTTATCCACGTGAGTTTTCTTAGATTCCTCCATGTATTCCTTCCCAGATACCTATAAAAATTTCTTGTGTGATACTTTTAGGAAATCTCAAGGATTTTTTAAGCAATCACTTGGAACTTCCCCGAAAGATAAAATTCCTCAATAAGTTCTTTCTGGAGTTACTATAGGTTATCTCGTACTGTTACTCTTGTTTATTGTTTGGAATCCGATGAGGATTGTTTAAGGAAAGACTCTCCCTGGAATTTCTTCAGGAGTTCCTTCTCCGGTTATCACAGATGTCCATTTTTAAATTTCTTCTGAAGTTTCATTGGGGATTCTTTCTGGATTTTAACCAAGACATCATCCTCTTGAAATTCATTCATGAGTTGGTTTTGAGATTCAACAAGATTTTTCTCGCAAAATTACTACAGAAGTTCCTTTGTTGTTTGTCCAGAATTTGATACGGACTTTCAAGAATATTTTCTGAAATTCGTCCAAAAATTCTTTCTGATGTTCCTCTAGGGGTTCCATCGAGATTTTTATATGAATTTATTTCTACGATTCCTTCTAAAGTTTTTATAGGATTTCATCAGAAGTTTTTTCTGCGATTCTTAAGAGTTGTTTCTTGTTTTTTTGACATGAAATCCATTCGGGACTCATCCAGGAACATTTATTTTGAATAAGTACGGCTTTGGAATTTCATCAGGATTTCTATCTGCGTTTACTTCAAGAGTTCTGTCTGGGAATCGTCTAGGAGTTTATTCTAGGAATCCTTCAGAAGTTCCTTCTGCAAATCATTCAGTAGTTTCAGAACACCTTCATAGACATCCCTGGGAAGTAATTTCTGGGAATCCTCCAGAAGTTCCTTCTGAAAATCCTCAAGGAGTTCCTTGTTGGAATCCTTCAGAAGGTCCTTCTTGGAATTATGCAGAAGGTCTTTCAAGTTAGAAGGATTTCATTAAGAGTTTTTTTTCTGGGAATCCTTAGTTTCTTCAGGAAATCATTCAGGAGTTCCTGAAAAAAAATCCCAAGATTGAATTACTTACTTACCTTACCGATCAGGCCAAGGCCGGGGTGACCTGTGCTGTACATAGTAGCCGCCTCCATTCCACTCGGTCCATGGCTGTTTGTCTCCAGTTCCGCACTCTGCGTAGGGTCCGCAGATCGTCCTCCACCTGGTCGACCTACCTAGCTCGCTGCGCTCCACGTCTTCTTGTACCGATCGGATGGCTCTCGAGAACCACTTTAGTCGGGTTGCTATCCGGCATCCTGATGACGTGACCCGCCCACCGTAGCCTTCCGATTTTCGCGGTATGGACGATGGTTGGTTCTCTCAGCAGCTGATGTAGCTCGCGGTTTCTTCGCCTTCTCCAAGTCCCGTCTTCCATCTGCACTCCGCCGTAGATGGTACGCAACACCTTCCGTTCGAAAACTCCAAGGGCGCGTTGGTCCTCTGTATGTAGGGTCCAAGTTTCGTGCCCATAGAGGACGACCGGTCTAATCAGCGTTTTGTAGATGGTTAACTTCGTGTTACGACGCACTTTTTTCGATTGTAGAGTTCTGCGGAGTCCTAAGTAAGTACGATTTCCTGCCACAATGCGCCTCTAAATTTATCTGCTGGTGTCGTTGTCGGCGGTCACCAGTGAGCCCAAGTACACGAATTTTCCAACCGCCTCGATTTCATCACCGTCGATATAAATTCGGGGTGGCGGGCGCGCTGATTCCTCCCTGGAGCCATTTGCCATCATGTACTTTGTCTTCGACACATTAATGACTAATCCGATCCGTCTGGCTTCACTCTTTAGGCGGATGTACGTTTCCACCATCGTCTCAAATTTACGAGCAATAATATCAATATCATCAGAGAAACCAAGCAGCTGAACGGACTTCGTGAAAATGGTTCCACTCGTGTTTATCCCCGTTCTCCTAATTACACCCTCTAAAGCAATGTTGAACAGCAAGCACGAAAGACCATCACCTAGCCGTAACCCTCTGCGAGATTCGAAGGTACTCGAGAGTGTCCCTGATACTCGAACTACGCACATCACTCGATCCATCGTCGCCTTGACCAACCGTGTCAGTTTTTCCGGGAATCCGTATTCGTGCATAATCTGCCATAGCTGTTCTCGATCGATTGTATCATACGCCGATTTGAAATCGATGAACAAGTGATGTGTGGGCACGTTGTATTCGCGGCATTTCTGCAACACCTGGCGGATGACGAACATCTGGTCCGTTGTAGCGCGTTCACCCATAAATCCAGCCTGATATTGCCCCACGAACTCTATAGTCGGCGGCATAAAATTTGAGAGAGTATCTTGTAGGCAGCGCTCAGTAGTGTGATCGCGCGGTAGTTCCCGCAATCCAACTTGTCGCCCTTTTTCTAGATGGGACACACGATACCTTCCATCCATTCCTCCGGTAATACTTCCTCCTCCCAAATCTTGGTAATGACCCAGTGTAGTGCACTCACCAGTGCTTCTCCACCGTATTTTAGAAGCTCGTTTGGTAGTTGATCTGCTCCAGCGGCTTTGTTGTTTTTCAACCGGCCAACCTCCTCCTCAATCTCTTGAAGGTCATAGGCCGGAAGTCTTTCGTCCTGTGCACATACTCCTAGATCTGTTATCACGCCACCTTCGGTACTTGCAACGTCGCCATTGAGGTGCTCATCGTAATACTGCCGCCACCTCTCGACCACTTCACGCTCGCTCGTGAGAATGTTCCCGTGATTTTCTCGGCACATGTCGGCTTGTGGCACAAAGATTGAATTACTCTCCCCATGGTGCGATTAGAAGCTCGGTGACCCTAATCGCATGGCTACGAGGCTCTACTAATTCCAAACGGGTCAAATCAAAAGAAGGTTCTTTTTCAGAGATTCAAGAGCTACTTGGATTCGTTGAACAATCGAGAAAGTTGAAACATCCAAAATTAAAAGTTTTTCCAAAGTGAAGAAATGTCTAATTCGTCCTGGAGCTGGATTTTTTTGTTCTTGGAATTTGTCATAGTGGGTTGGGGTCACTGTTGGCTAGATTCCTAGGTTGTATAGTGAGTCGCATTAGTTTCTCCATAGTACTGTTGAAATAAAAGAAAGCGCGTCTCTAACCAAAGTGTCGAGTCTTGATCGTGCAGCCTTCTTCAGCACCTTGGCGAAGCTTCGCCGTAAGCGCTTCTGCAACGATCGTTTTTGGTGTATTTGATGCTCTATGTACTTTGGAAAAACGTTGAGATCATGTGAAAGACCGTAATCACAAAATGTTTACTTAAGTAGCGTTGAACATGCACCTCTCATGTGTCGTTCTTAAATTGCTACACATCGAGGTTTATTGAGCCAGTATGTTGTGATATTATTCAGATGATTTTGATTGAAGGATTTCTGAAGTAATCACATCCTATCATGCTTGCTTCACAGGTCAAATACTAATCTGTGATGTGAACTTCGCGAGACCTAGGCAGATAGGCAATGTAGTATACCATCTAGAGAGCTCATAAGCCACAACCTCATTGGCTTGCTTGTGATCACCAACGGTGACCCAGAATTAAAAAATCTCCATCCTAAACGATTGCCAGCCGCATCGCCTTCACCTGTGGCCAGGTCAAATTTATGTCGACTTGCTTGATTTCGTTGTCTGGGTCTGCCTCTGCTGCGATGTCCTGCTGGGTTCCAATCTAACGCTTGCTTGCAGATTTCATTTCCACCCCTACGTAGAGTGTGGCCGACCCACCTCCACTTTCGCTCCCGAATTCCGGTCGCTATCGGCTTTTGATGACATCGACGATGGAGCTCCACGTTGGTGATATAATTGTGAGGTACCATGCACGAATTATATACCGCAGGCATCATCTATCGATGAAGAACTGCAGCCGTTGAATGTTCTCCACTGATACATACCAGGTTTCACTGGTGTATAGCAACACAGATTTAACGTTCCTGTGGAATATTCGGATTTTGGTGATCTTTCATTTTTGGTTTCTGTAACGGTTTTTGGGTTTCGGAAACAGTAGGTTGTTGGCCTAAGGTCCTTTATCCACCGTGGTGGAGCTGTCACCTTAGATATAGCTTCCGGTGGTGGAGCATTTCATACTCAGGCGCTGGATGCCAGAACAGATGCTGTTTGACCCGCACCTCCTTGATGAATAGACGCTCGTACGTCTCCTCAATCTAGCTGAAGTCTGAAGGACAACAGTGCTCAGGCTGCACTACCACCTAAGCACACAACTCTTAGCTGGCGGTCTTTGTCATCGCTTGACCCGTGGAAGCATGTGGTAGGAGCTTGTGAGGACCAGAGCTATGTTGGACGCTTTTCTTGGCGACTCACCGTTTTGCAGCCCATGATAAATGATTGAAAATTGGTGAACTGCAACGCAAGATCTTTGAAGATTTCGAAATTCTATATTTTCAAAAACCTTAGATCTCAATTTTCACGTGAAACTCAAGTATTCGTGTAATTACAGATTACAGAAAGTGTGATCAATTTTCAATTGAGAAATTTAATTCGAATTGTTTTTAAATATAAATTCATGGCCATTGTTACTATTGAAATGTATTGCAAATGAAATATTTGTATCTAAACGGGATCCTATATGTAATGTATCCCTGGCTCCTATAATAAATCACGCCGTATTTTCTAGACCAGAATTGTACCGTTTAATGATATACTTTGATTTATCTGTGCTATGATCAACTGGAGTATATTGAATGCGGTTGTAAATCAGTAAAATTTGTCAGAACTTCCCGAATCTAGGTCCTTTGTCAGATTCTACAGGTTTTTTTTTCATGAGGAATAGGGTTCATTCGTTTTTTTTCATGAGGAATAGGGTTCGAGCCACTACATGTCCGTCGTCAAATCAATCGTGCTGTATTCGGGGCGAAAATAATTCGAGGAGAAGTCGACTGCAGCGTTTTGTTAGAGCGTTTGGGTACCTTTGCTCCTGAGCGTGTTCTGCGGTCAAGATCAGTGATCCAAGTAGCATCTAGGAACACAGTTTACGGCGCAAATGACCCAATGAATTCCACTTGCAGAGATTTTGATCTAGCTTACCGTGTATTTGATTTTAACATGTCGACTGAAACATTTAAACACCGATTGTATAGAATGCGTAGATTAAATTAAGTTAGTTTTTTTTATTCATTAAGACCATGCCGTCAGATGAAATAATAAATAAATAAGAAATAAGAAATGAAAAAAAATAAAAAAAAAATATCGCATAATTAGTATCTACAGCTTATTTCTAGAGAATTAATATATTATGGCTACAGTTGAGTCTTCCTTCGAAAGAAACATTTTCTCAGCATGACAGATCCCCACTATACCTACTAGCTATGTTCCAATTTGTGTGTCACATTTACTTTTGCCTGCTGTCCTCACTATTGCTATTAGTAAATATTGCAGTACTAGTACAGTTCCAGCAGGTTATACCGACCGACATGTCGTATTTTATTTTTTATATCCTTGCTCACTCTGTCGCCGTCGTCAGCTCCGTCGGACTGACAGTAATCCCAACCATTTGCTAAGCCTCGCTGCCTAGGCCAAGTGATGCCGTGACTGCATTATGTCCTTAGACCTCTAGGGCTGGATGAGAACCGTGACAGTGAGGAGTTACGGCTTGGTGCCTTGTGTGCGGTTTGTAGGCCCCCACGTGCGACGTCGACGACGAAGACGACGACGGTAAGTGTACCACATCAACCTAGGTCTAATGTCCTCACGCAAAGTGACTGCTTTTTTCTCAACATTTTCGTGAGCAGTAAATGGAGAGGTGCTTCCTTGAGGCCGTGCTCTGGCATTTGCCTTGCTTACCGTTCTGCTTCTGAGTATGCGAAGGTAGGCTTTACCATGCTGGGTATATTTTACGTTTTTTTTGGCAATGAAAATGAGGAACGTGCTTCGTCGGGTTTGGGTGAATGAAAATGGGAACGAGGTGGAATGGAAAAGTTGTGCCGAAATTTGGTGGTTTTTCTCCAAACAGCAATTTTATGGGTTACGTTTAAGGGCGTTGACGTGGTGTGTTGAAAAATAGCTTGAAGAAAGCCATGACAACACTTCGCCCTGAGTGATGATGTTGGGAAAGTGAAAATTAATCAATTGTTGTGATGTTGGGAATGTTTGAAAGCTTAAATGGCTTTAATTTTGTTCACGTTGCTTTTACTATCTGGCATTTGACGAAAAAGGACATCTCAAGTTTTTCATCTAAATCAGCAAAGTGTTTAAATGCAAAAAAAGTACAATTTCAGATCCTTACCAAATTGTATCTAACACTGAACAAAATTTAACAACCTTGAAGCTGTAGCTATAAGATGGAACGAAATCTCCATGTCGAAACTTTAAAATGATCCAAACGGGACACATTACCACCAGTCCAAACGCCATAGAACGGAACGTGGCGAGCACTCGGATGGCGACAGCGGAGAACATTGTCTCTTCATGTTGCGCTACCACTACAGCTACAGCTGGCCACCACCGTTTCGTCGGTCGGTCGTTAAGGAAATGAACAATCCTGAAGAAGTACTTTTCGAAAAGCTGCTCGCAAAAGACCCAATGACATCGAGTCGCTACAATCCGCCATCCAGGCCGCTTCGGCAACATACATTTCCGGAATGGAAACTTCAGGCTGAAGGGGAAGGACACAGAAACCAGACATACATATATCCCAATATCCGACGGAAGAGGGAAGTGTGACACTAGGGAGGGAGCGCGAGTGGTGGCGGCCTATTCCTGGAACGGATATTCCATGCAGCACTGACTGCCACCGACCAGCCAGTAGGGAGGTGGAGGAATAGTGGCTCCCAGGGGAATAACGCGGCATCGGGAATGCTCGGAACCATGTTCTGGAGCGCATTTCTGTGTGTTTGCCAGGGCCCGAAACGAATTACCAACTTAAAAGGGGTTGGATCGGGCTTCGGGGGAGGACATATATTTTTATGATTCATTATGCTTTTCGGTTCGTGCCGGGAGCCTTCCGGAGGTAGTAGGTAGTGTCTACTGGATGTCCCCATTCGATGGAGGCGGAAAAAGAAGCCGGAACTCAGCAGAAGTGAAAATTATTCTCCTGGTGGTGGTGTTTTCTTATTTAGGGTTGGTTTGCGGAGGCCTAGTTTCTTTCCTGGTTGACCTGGTACCGGCAGTCTGTTTTTTTTGCTAAACCAGTTTATGCGACAACAGAAAACTCGTCACTCGTACCAAAATAAATAACCATGTGCATTCATTGCACTGGACAAGATGTAACATTTTTGTATTTCCCCATTGATGTATGTAAAGATATTTCAAATCCTTGGTGAAATCCCCGAAGAATCTTCTTAAGATATCCATGAAAGAGTCTCAAAAGGAATTCCAGGAGGAATCCGTTAAGGTGCGCCAGGAGAATCCTCAAGAGAAACATAACTTCCATGAAGTAACTTCAGAAGCAATACCTGGAGACACTTCAAGAGAAATCTCTAAATTATCTTCAGGAGATTTAGCTGGAGATATTTCAAGAGCACTTGTTGAAGAAGCTCGAGCATTCTTGGTGCAACTGCAGAAGCAAACCTTGGTGGAGTTCCTGGCAGAATCTTTGAAGGAGTTTCTGCAGGATTCTCTGGAGTAACTACAAGAGGAACTATTCAAGGAACTCAAGCAGCAGCCTCTGAAGTGACTTCAGGATAAATCTCTTTAGGAACTCCTGAAAAAATACTGGGAAAACCTAATGACGAATTCCTGATTGAGCTCCGCTGGAAACTCCTAGATAAACTCCTGATGGAAATGCAGAACTCCATAAGGAATATCTGGAGGAGCTCCAAAAGGAATTCCCGGATGAACTCCTCCGGAAATACCAAGAGGAGCTGAAGAAGGAATCCATGGAGGAATTTCAGTAGAAATCCCTGAAGGTACTCAAAAAGGAATCCCGAAGAAACTTCTTCAATTTGCCTAGAAGTTTCTTCGGGATGCTTGGATCAATTCCACAAAAAAACTGGAAAGCCACTATGAGGTATCTTCGAATGATTCTCTGGAAAAATTCATAGAGCAACTGTGGAAGGAACTCTTGGGGGAGCTCCAGAAAAACAAACGAAAACTCCAATCCTTGAGATAGATCCGATATGGGTTGAAACACGGAATTAGAGAATATAAGGTAGTTTTTGATCTCCGAAATGAACAACCAACAAATATCCCAAAAAACAACTTTTGGCAAACTCCATAACGGAGAAATTCCAGAAGGAAACAGAACTCTAGAAAAAAAATCCCAAATGGTTCATCAGAAGAAATCTCTTGAGGAACTTCACTTGACTTCAGAGGGAATGTGTGGAGGAATACCTGGCCTATAGATATTTGAATAACAACTTGGTACAACTCGAAAAGGAATCCTTAGGAAGAATATTCGGAAGAACTCCAGATAGAAGCCCTGGAGAACGTCAGAAGAAATGTATGTAGCAACTCCAGGAAGAATTACCAGAAAAAAAAAACTACAAGAGGAATTCGTGATACTTAGAACTCCAGGAGGAACACCCAGACAAACTTAAAGAGGAATACCTGATGAAATTACAGGGATAAACTTGCTGAACTCCAGGTGGATATTTAGAAACTCCAACAGGACTCCCTGGATGAACTCCAGAAGTAATCCCAAAATGAACTCGAGAAGAAATCCTTGGAGGAGCTCCAAGACTTTTGAATTCTGGAACAACTCCACTCTTCCCAACTCATAGGTACTCGGAGAGCTCGGAAATGCATTTGCGTTTTGAAGATGGGATCTGCAGTTCTGTTGTCGGGTGTAATGGTTTACAGATTTGAGAACCTTAACATTTATTTTTACTCTGGTGGGTTGATCTCCATTTCATGGTAATCGGGTAAAAAACTCTGTCACATGCTTAAAAAGAGGGAATTTCAGAAGAATCCCTAGAGCAACTTCAACAGTAATCACTGTAAGAACTTCAGGGGGATTCTCAAAACTAAAACACCAAATCAATGCCTGATAAAATTCTTGAAGATATCTCCGGAGGAAGAATTCCTGATAGAATAATTGATTGATTGATTGATTTGTCTTCATTAAAGAGACTTTCAGCCCTTGGCTGGTTCGTCTCTTGATATAATAAAGAGAATAACTTCTCCTGAGCTGCAGAAAATTCCTGGAGGATCTTCAGGAGGCTTCCCTGGCGATACTCGAGAGTTGAGCCCTAAAGAAGTTTCGGAAGGAATACCTTGAAAACTTCCAGGGTGGAGAAATTCCAGGATAAATCTCTAGAAAAAACACCAGAAACAATCCCTAGAAGAGTTGCAGGAGGAGCCCTTGAAGGAGTGATGGAAAGTATAGAAAAAATCTCTGGATGAATCCCAGGTGGAATTCCAGGAGCTATAAGATAAATCCGTGGAGGACAAGAGAAATTCAAAGGGCAATCCCTGAAATTGAGGAACGGGCAATCTCTGAAGTAATTCCTGGATAGATTTATAAAAGATAAAATCCTCAAGCCATTGTCAGCGGAATTTTTAGAGCTGTTCCATGAGAATTCCCATGAGGAATTACAGAAGACATTCCCGATGAAATTGGAACTGCACTATTCGGAGTTAATCATAAAAACTCATCCTTGCTAAGAAAAAATGAGAAAAAAACTGTGTATACACTTGTTTAACACGTTTGAAATATTATTTTTTTATTTTTCTAAACACACACCGATGCATCGGACTCAAAACACTTTTTTTTAACATTTAGCAGCACTTCGTTTATAATTGACACTGTTTGCATTCGGAACGCTTGGAGCGCTTCCATTTTTGTATGGATTCTAATAAAAAAACAATTCTTGTGATTTTGAGATGTGGGGTCGATGAACTCTACTTGTATCGCTTTCAGTTATTCAAATAAGCATGAAGAAGATGACATTATTATCCATGAAGAAATTTTAGAATATTTTTTTTTAATTTCTGAAAAAAAATGAGAAGTTCTTGGCTAGATGGACCGTGAGCGAAGAGACAAGGCAAAGAAAAAAAAATGAGAAGTTCTGCAAGGGGTTTCAATGGTTTTATCCTTGGTTTAACATCCTTGTAAAAAAATCAGAAAAAAAAATTGCGGAAGAATCACAAAGCAATTTGAAAGAATACCCGAATAAATACCTCAAGAAATTATGGAAGAATTCATAAAGCATTTCATGTAGATTTTTTTTAAATAAACTCTTCGTGAAATTTCTGAAGATTTACGTGGATTCCTGGGAAAAAAAATCTAAACACATCCTTGGAAGATTTTTTAAAAGAATCTGTGAAGGAATTCCAAGGAGTGTTCTTGAAGGTTATTTTTAATGAATCCTTTGAGATTTTCTGAGAGAATTTGAAAATAAAATCCTAGAAAAACGCAAATTTGTAATGGTATTTATGATGGTTTTAATCATAGAATCTCTGGAGATTTTTTTTAGTAACTTTTTCGGGGGATTTTTTTACAAAAACCGCTAGACCACATGTTCACAACCGGTGGTCCGCGGCGTCCTGGGGGGGGGGGGGGGGGGGGTGGGCGTGAAGCCAGTCCAGGGGGACCGCAATGTTATCAAAGCAATTGTTAAATTTTTATTCTATTTTGTGCAAAAGATACCATTTTTTAATTTTGTATAACTCCACCCCCAAAAGCCACAATAAGGAACAAACTTTCAGTATAAAACGCCTTCAAAAGAAAAATTTTTCGGCTGCGCCGCTATTTTTCAGCCACGGCGCACCAAAAAAAAACTAGGTTTCGTTCATTTAATTCATATTTTTTTCTACAAATTTTCATTGGGCCCTAGAAGTTTTGACAATTCTTAAAGGGGGCCGCCACCTCAAAATTGTTGAGAACCCCTGCGCTAGACAAATTTCTGAATCCCTGTACAAATCCTGAAAATTCTTGAAATATTTCTTGGAATAATTTGATGACCATGAAGAAGCTGACATTATTATCCCTAAAGCAAAAAAACGGAACATCTTTTGAAGAGTTTTAAATAGATTCTCTGAAAAAAAAATCCTGGAAAACTTTTCAGAATAAGTATGCTGAAGAATCACAAAAAGTTTTGAAAGTAATACATTGAAGAATTCTGAAAGAATTCATGAAATAAAATTTAATACAAATTAAATTATTTTAAAAGATTTTTTAATGAGATTTTTGAAGGAATATATATGTATAATATAAAAATGGATTTCTGCCTGCCAGTCTGTCTGTCTGTCTGCCCCTTATGCATTCGTCAACTACTGAACCGATCGGCATGAAATTTTGTATGCAGGGGGGCATGCCCGAGCAGAGGAGAATAGGAAATTGATAACAACAGAATCATATAGCCTGTTTTTATATCATGATTTGTTATTGTTAACTTATCAAAATATATCTTTTTAATAACATGTTTTGTTGGGCAATCTTATTTAGTTATATTCAAATTTTTGGGATATATCCACAAGATAACATTTCAATAATATATTTTGTTGTAGAACATGTTTAGTTATTATTCTGCTATAGAGAACGTACAAATATGTGATGAAGAATAACACAACAGTAACAAGTTCACAAATTTCCTGTAATTAAGTTGTAATTGATCTAAAAAAACATGTTATTGAATTATTCTTCTAGGAACTTTTTTTTGTTATGATATTTGTTATTTTGCCGCTTATGACAGACAAGTTTATAACATAATATGTTATGCTAATAACATAAAAATTACTGATTCCATCATACAGTTATTAGGCCAAAATAACCTATTTTATTATGCTGTTGATATTTTCTTCTGCTCGGGTGGAGTCGGGGAAGGTTCTTAGCATACAGTGGTACAAATACGTTTAAACGCACTAGATTTTTGAACGGTAAATTTTGCTTAAAGGTCATCCGTATTTTATTGGTATATATTTTGATAGACAACCACGTAATACAATATCTGCAAGAGTAACGAAGAATTGTTTTATTTCGTTTTATTTTTATCAGGGAATAACTGTCTCGTTTTTGGTGGAAAATTCGTTTAAACGCACTTTTTTCGTTTTTTGCATAATTGTTTTTGACAAACTATTTCACAATTTTTTATATCAATATGCATTGCTACAAGTACCATCACTAGTGATAGTCAGAGCGCTATTATCATAAATTTTAATATACAGCAACATAAAGAAAATGTTTTGAGAAGTAGGTGCGTTTAAACGAATTTGTACCACTGTAGTGTGAGAACTGTGTTAAACACAGTAGGCAGTACGACGTTTGCCCGGACAGCTAGTATCTGGATAAAAATCTAAAGCAATTCCTGAGTGAAGTTTCCGAACATATCTTTGAAAGATTTTTTAAATATGTGAAGGAATTCTATGTAGCCTTTTTGGAGAAATTTTTTAAAATAAGTACATCGGGTATTTCTGAAGGAGTTTGTTCTTTCCATTTTTTTCAAAAAAATCCATAGATTCTGTAGGAACTTCTAATGGATTTTCGTATGGAAACCCTAGACACATTTTTTCAATTTTTTTTTCTGGTGATTTATGAAGGAATGACTGGACGAATTTCTGCATGAAGTCTTCTACTGGGCCAATAGTTCAGGAATGAATTCTTGCAGGAATTTTACCAAAATTTTCTAAAAAAAATGTGTTTGAACGTTTTGGATGCAACCCTGGAGAAATTTCTTAATCAATCTCTGAAAAAAAAACAAACTCAAATGAACTATTGGAAGGTTCCTAATCCTTAAAGAAACTTCCGAAAAATCCCTGGAATAATTTCTAAAGGCATGTCTGGACGATGGCTAATTTTCTGAACAAATATTAAGACGAAATTTTCTAGTAGGAATTTCTGGAGCATGTGATTTTTTTTAAAATGACTCTTTGTGAGGTGGTGGTAGGGAATCTTTGTCAAAATTCTCAAAAAATCTCCAGATGCATTTCTTCAAAGCTTCTAAAAAAATATCCTTAGTAAATCCTTGGAAGATATTTTAAAGAATTTATGCAGTAATTCCTGGGGAAATTTCTGAAGGAATCTTTGAAGAAATTTCTCAAAAAATCACTGGAGAATTTACCGTGATATCTTTGAAATATTTCTCTTCTTTGGCAAGATTTATAAAGTAATCCCTTGAAGAATTCCCACTCACAGACTATGTTTTTTGAACTTTTGCACGTAAGAAATAGGTAAACTGACAAAATAAATCATTTATGAAAAAAAAAAATAAAATAAATCACCCAAGCGATTTTATTGTGTTTAGAGAACAATAAGCTTCCAATATCACAAAGGAGATTTTTCCTTCACAAAAATTGCTATATTCGCAAGGGTTATTATTCTAATTCTTGTGAGTATCCGGCTTGAAATGCAATATGGCGATCATAAATCCACTACAGTAGTGTGCTGGATGTTAAAGGTGAAGCTATGACAAAGGGTGTATATGATAGGAAGTTGTTCGGAGTCCTAAAAAGTGGGTTGATAGATGTTTTATGAAGTTTTAGGCTCCGAATCTCGTTTTCTTGCTACTGAAACAAAAAAAAAACCAGGCAAGTTTTGAGACAATCAACTGAATATGAGGGTGACTGAGCCTGCTTTCTTGACCTGCACAATGGTATGGAAGTTATTAAATATCCCCAAAACTAACGAACCACGCTTCTGTCGAAGAATGGGTGTAAACGAACATTATTCTTGACTCTGTAAATTTGGACAATCTCCACTCCAAGGTATTTCGAAAGGTACTCAAGATATAAATAGCTTTATTTAACACAAGTTGCTGTGTAAATCAGGCTTCATTAGCATCACTGAACAAGTAAAATAACTAAATAACTGTTATTAATTCAATTTTTGACTCAGCTTCGTCGGGTTCAGTAATAAGAAAATATATGCCACTCCTTTGTTACAGAAAGGAGAGGGTCAAACTTATCCGGCTAGATGGAAAAAACAAAATTATTACAGGTTGTATTATTTTGTTATGACGATTTTTGTAACAACGAATGTTATAAAACATGTGCCGTTAGTATATAAAACGACAAAAGTTCCAACAAAATTCGTTCCAATTGAAACAAAAATATATCAAGTTGAGTTTGTAGCCATAACAAGATTCTATCAGAATTTGTAAGATCAAACTTACGAAATCATAACAAAATTATAACAAATTCTGTTATATAATTCAGAACAAATTTGTTACAATTTTGATACAAATCTCTTGGCTCTAGTGATCAAAATATCAAAAATTATGTTTTTACGACAACACAAAAATCTAATAAACTGAAACAAATTTGTTCCGAAAAAATAACAAAGATTGTAACAAACAGGTTACGAAATTATATTATAGGCAATAAAATTATAATGCATAATATAACAAATGTTGTTATACATCTGTTTGAATGCATGAAACAAGTTTTGTTATTATAATTTTGTTTTTTTTAGAATTATAACAAATGTTAACCTTCACGTACTCGACCCCCGACAACTCATTTTCGAAATGCTGGCATTTCGTCAATTTTCATCCGATTTTTTTGAAGCCACCCTCAATCGATTATAAATTGGTGCTAGTTTATTACACTGAAGTGGCCATGCAATATCTTGAACCATTCCGGAGATATTCCGGATTGTACTGGGGTCAGGGGGGGTGCCCAAAACGGCTAAAAGTGATTATTTCGTGTGTTATTGTGGTTCAACCACCGATTTGCGACATATCAACCTTCATGATTTCGAAGGACTGAGTCAGAAACGATAGACTGAAGTCTGTACCAACTAATATGGCCACCTCGGAACATCTAGCACAGGTTCCACGGGGGTGTCATCGGGGACATTTCTGGTTTGCAACTAAAACATGTCGTGCGACATATTCATAATTTTGAGAGAAAATTGACTGAAGTATGTATCAACTGATATGGCCGCCCCGGAACACCTAGAACAGGCTCCGCGGGGGACTCTCAAACTCAAAAACACACGAAATAATCACTTTTAGCCATTTGGCAAAACAGAACACCCGCAATCCCCTGACTCCAGTACTATCCGGAATATCTCCGGAATGGTTCAAGATATTGCATGGCCACTTGAGTGTAATAAACTTGCACCTATTTATGATCGATTGAGGGTGACTTCAACAAAAATGGGATGAAAATTGACGAAAGGTCAGCATTTTGAAAATGAGTTGTCAGGGGTCGGGTACGTGAAGGTTAATATAATTTTGTTATGGATATTATTCACATATGTAGAAACATCCTTATGACAAAATTATATCAAATTTTGTTATTTCTAACAAAAGTTGTTATAATTTTGTTATGATCTTGTTATGTGTTTCTGGTCTGGTTGCGTTGCATAAAAAAAATAAAACTAGAGCTAAGCAAAATAGTATTCAACAATGTTTTTGATGAACGATTTTTATGAGAATTTCTCAAGTTCTAACAGTCTCAAAAACCCTCTTCCATCTCTATCTTCCCTCTCGCAAACGTTCTGATAACGGTCCGAGAGGCACTTCTGTTTGAATTTAATTTTAGATTGGTAGCTAGCTACCGAAAATTGAAAGAGCAAAGAGAACGGTGTGGGCCCAAAGTAAACTTTGCCTCGCCCTTCGGTTCGCTGTTCTGATCTCCTTCGGCATGCACGATGTCCTTAAACAGACTAAACAGACTCTCACACACAGGCAGACACACATGCAGCAGGAAGGATCGGCTCACACGGTTAGTTTGTGCAAACATTGAGAATTCAGCCTGTGCCTAGTCGGTAGATGGGAATTCAAGGGGATCACTTCGGCAGACAGACGACGAGGCGCGGACAGACGGGTAGGACAGACACGACGACGGGGTTCAAATGTAAAAAAGTAGGTATTCAGTTGAGTTTCTGATTTTGACTTGGCAGCAGGGGTTAGCCTCGGCTCCGGTGCCCAATGAAGCAGGGAAAGTTCTTTTTGTGCAACATGGGGGCCGAGTGCTTGTAATGCCCTAGGATAATCGTTTTAATTAGTTTTAATGGCGCCGGCGGTCGGGGAATGAAAAGCTTTTTTTTCTGTTTGAGGCGGGTTGCAACTCGGCTCGGTTCGGCTTCTTGCCCCTTTTTGTATGGTGCCGGCGAGCGCCAGTCTACCACCGAGAGGGATAAGAGTAAAATTTAATGCCATTTTTAGGTTCCATTGTGGTTGATGGGGAAAATTGTTGAGGTTTGGCGTTGTGTTGTTTTGTGAGACTGAAGGCTTTAAAACGGGATGGAAGCGTTAACATTCCTTAGTTGCTCTTGTTCTTCTGATTGAGGTAGCTCAAGCTAAACAATAAGAATAAGGATTCATTTTGAAGTTGTGTGGATAAACTTTCTAAACCATTTGTTTGCAGTTTGCTCAACTTGCATGAAAAATTGTTCGTTTGAAGTATCGGAGAAATTCTTTCCACAATATATTTTCAGAGAAAAAAAATACAGAACTTCTGCCTGAACTTTGCATCAAACAACCCCCTGAGCACAGAAAATGCTCGCGAAATCGGAACGAGTGCGAACTACCTTTCAATTCTTCCGAGAGAATGGAAAAGTTTCGATAACATGATACGCCAGCCGATGGATCTCTATCAGCAGCTTTTGATCCAGATGAAACCTCTTTCTCACTTTATTTTTTCCTATTTTTCCATCTTTCCATCTCCATGTTTCTTTAATGAGCAAAGTTCAAATTTTCTGCGAAAACTTCCTACGACCCCACCACTATAGCGCCAATCTATCAATCATGTTTGAGTTATGTTTGAAGAATTACGCCTTCGATTAGTGTAATTCTTCTCCTCTCGGGAAAGTTTCCAGAAGCTTTTCGAACGTGTTTTTTTTTCTCTTCGAGTCAGTTCACTCTTTCACACTTTTGCCAACCTGAAGAGCATCAAATTAAATTCAATTAGATCTCGACTGCTAGATAGAAGCTACCGTGCAGCTAGAATTCTTTTCACACAAAGTTCGTGCCCTCCTGGGTTGCTGTTGGTTGCACAGTGGCGCAGAATTTGATAAAACTTTTCTCCGTCATCTTCAACAATAGTGTGGTATAATTTTATGTATTTGATTAGGTTAGATTAAGATACGCGTAAGACAAGTCATCCGGATTAAGTTTTGACCATTTCGAACCGAAACAAATCCCACTATGCCCGGCAGTGTGCATTAGTTAGCGGGATCACACTTCCGTCCGGACCGTTTCCGGGCTGCTCCCGAGAATAACAATCGAAAGCATCAATGACCGACCGGTAGTAGGTAGCTAGCTGATGGTAGCTGGTAGGTGTTGGTGTGTGTGTAGTTGGGAAAGGAGTGATGAAGTGACCAACTAGGGAATGAAAAAGGCAAAAAAAAAACTAGCGTGAAAGGAAACACCAAGTAATGTAATTATGTCTTCTCTTGTTGGGCTGCGAGCTGCTCGGTGATATTGCACTTGCTCGTTATTCGCGTAGTGATAAATTCAATAGTAGCTCATCAGAAGTTTCCGTTTCGGGTTCTTTTCAGCATTTGGGTGTAGGTCGGGAGCTCGGTTAGGCGGTGATGACACTACTGGTGGTTGGTTTTTGCCAAGCAACGTTAATCAAAACTTTGGTGACAGGTTTTTTGTATGGTTTGGACAAGGGAGTCAACTTTATTATGATGCGAAAGGCGACGGGTATACAAAGCTTTTCAATATGAAAATCGATGGGGTATAATGATAGCGTTTATTGCATTATCGACGACGACTTTCAGAAATATGTATTATGACAGATTATTCTGTGATCATCCCTTTTGTCCTACTATGAATCAAACTATCTACTTTCTTGCTCATCTTCACATACCTAACTCATGTATAAATTTCGCTAGAACCAAAAATAGACTAAAAAATTTGTTTCCCTACCTTCCAACTTTTCAGCATAGTATAATCAATACATCTACATCACGCCTACAAGCGAATTTTATCACCGCTTCACAGTCAGCTGATACTTTTCGCCGATCAAACAGCATCCACACACTTAATAAACACTCCGACATCCTGTCATGTGAGCTTGCGCTGACGCACAGGGCTCACTAAGTTGTCGTGATTAAGCATCTGCTATTCGACGTACCAGGCGCCATTCTTGTCTAAAATTAGGAAGATCGCATACATTCACACACTAAAGATAGTAGTAAGTCTCATGTAGTCATCTTATTGATTCATTGTGTACGTGTAGCCGGTTTGGTCTAGAGCAGTAACAACGGGCGCAAGCTCATAGTTTCAATCAATCATCAGTGATAGTAAGTAGTAAGCTCACTTTAAAAACACTACAAACACTCTACAAATGTTTCGTTTCAATCAATTGGCATTTATTGTGCTTTTGCTTTTGTTGCTATGAATCCTGATATAATCCATAATACTTATATTCAAATTTGTTTTGGAGAAATCCTGGAGAAATACTTGGAGAAATTTCTGGAGGAATTACACTAGTTTACAGCATTTTTGAACTCGGTAAACTGATGATCATTTTTGGTGTAGAATCATGCCCTGAGTTCAAAAACGCAAAGGATAAAAAATACAGTAGAGCGGATTTTTTTTCGACTTTCCATACAAGGTCGATGATTTGAAATCGGTTTTTGTTCTATTTTTAAGCAAAGTCGCTCACTTCACACATATCATTCTTTGTAGTCAATGCTCCGATTCAGCACCTACATATGATATGTCAAATAAACGTCGAGAAAGAATTTTTAAATTGTTTTTTTCTTATTGAAAAAAAAATACATTTCTTCATATAGGGTAGCGAACCATTTGGGCAGCGGCCGATATTTTGGGCACTCTTCGCTATAACTCAGCCAACTCCGAATCAATTGACTTGAAATTATGTACACGGCTAGATACTATACGTATATCATCGCGTTCCAAAAATTGTGTCAATTGGTTCAGAATTGGCTGAGTTATAGAAGAAAAGTGCCCAAAATAGGACCCCTGCCGAGATGGTTTCACTCCTCTAATTTTTTAAATTTTGCTAAAATTTAAGGAGATCGTCTCTAAAACTTGACAATATCTAGAATTTCATCAATCTGACGAAAAACCAGCATTCAGATGATCGAATGGTATTATATTGAGCTTTTAATGTATGGAAAAAGTTTTAAAATTTGTTGAACAAAACACAAGATATTTAGATTTTAGTAAATTCCATATTTAAAAAAGTTATTAAACTCGATATTGAGCTAGAACTCAAAAACTTTTCTACTTAAATTTTTTTCAAGCACGGTTTCGAAATCAGCGCTGAATTGTGCTTCAAAAATTTTGGTCGTTGACGGAAGTTTGCGACTTTTGTTTTATTTTGTAAACTAGTGTTTTTGGTCAAATACTTTACGGCATTATTACAGCCCGAGCAGAAGGGAATAGCAACAGCATAATATAATGTGTTATTTTGGAAAAATAACTGAGTAACGGAAAGAGTTATTTTCATGTTATTTACATAACATATCCTGTTCTAAACTTGTCTGTCATAAGCGGCAAAATAACAAAAAAATATAACAAAAAATGTTCCTGGAAGACCTGTTTAATGACATGTTTTGTTAGTTTCAATAACAACTTAATAACAGCGATTTTTTAAAATATTTCAATAACAAATTTTGATATGTATAAGTTATTGATAACAATCTGAAAACAAAATTTGCTTTTTTTTCTGTTGCGGATAGGAACTCCTCCAAAGTCCCATATGAATTCAATGGGATATGCAACAATAGCATCTATTGTTAAATGTTTCATTCATAATTGGGACGCTATTGTTGTCGCAAGCGATTAATTATCGAAAACAGAGAGAAACAATAGTTTTCGTTTATTTTCCAAACACCTTAAGATGAAAAACTACCGACGTTTAGATGCCCTTTATAAGGTGGTTCATTTTTTATAAGATTAATTACATTATTACCTCATGGATTGACACATTTATCCAAGTGAATCTAAGTGGGATCGATGCAGTGAAATCAATAAAAATAAAATGTCTAAAAATAATAATCAATGGAGTTCTTCTTCTTAATGACTTATTTTTTTACATTTTTATCGAAAAAGTGTTGTTCGTCCTTGAACTCCACCAGTTGATATAAAATGTTTCATAATATGTGTTGCGAAGAGATTCTTTCGGAGTTCTCGTAGCAGAAACTCGCAATTTGGAGTCTGTTCAGCTCAAAGCTATAAATAATGTTTTTATTACAATCAAGTTCAGGTTACTATTTCAATGTGTGTACTCACATTTTAGTCTCCGACTGAGTTCACTTTAACCAATTCGCAAACAGAGACAAGATATGTTTCCTAATTCTACAAACAAGATTTCAATTAACCTCTTTACTTCAATAATATTACATTTAATTTACCACACCTTAAATCACTAGTATTTCACTGTAGATCGAATATCTATCCAAAACAAAGTCTCAATTTCCAGTGCTTTCAATTTTGCAAATCATCTTTACTTATGTCAGTCAAGCCGTTGGGCCTAGGTAGTGGCTCACAATGGCTCACCGTAGGGTTGTTCGATACGATGGGCTGATGCGGTAAACATCCTCCCCCCCGTGTCGTCTGGACTTCCGGTTCAGCGTCACCAGGTATTCCGACGTCTAGCACAGCCAACTTCGTAGCGGGCCGTTTAAGGATTCCTCCTATAGTCTTCACCTCTGCTTGCCGTGTCACGCCGTCCTTGCCCGGAATAGTCCGGATCACTCGTCCACGTATCCATCTGTTCCTGACGGTTTCGTCCACCACGAGGACCAGATCGCCCACCTGAATCGGTCTTACGTCCTTAAACCACTTCGTCCGGCGGATAATGGTCGGCAAATATTCCAATACCCAACGCCGCCAAAAATTGTCCAGTGTGTGCTTAACCATATTCCAGCTACTTCGTAACGCCGTACCTACATCTGTTGGATACTTTTCAGGTTCGCGAACACCATTTGAGCTTAGCAACAAAAAGTGATTCGGGGTCAGCGATTCCTGGTCCGCCGTTTCCAAAGGGATGAACGTTAATGGTCGAGAGTTGACCATACTTTCTGCCTCAGCAAGCACGGTCGCAAACGATTCGTCATCCAGTTTTCGCTCTATAGGAATCGCTCGTAGTGCTGATTTGACAGAGCGAACCATACGTTCCCAGCAGCCCCCCATGTGAGGAGCTGCGGGGGGATTGAACCGCCACTGAGTGTTACCATTTGTGAAGGTGCTCCCCAGATCAGTGTAGATTCTGTTGATTTCATCTAGCAGTTCCCGGCTTGCTCCTACAAAGTTAGTCCCATTGTCGGAGTAGATTTCCAGTGGGGATCCCCTCCGGGCTATAAACCTTCTAACTGCCTTCTTAAACGCGTCGGTAGACAGACTAGCTACTACCTCTAGATGAATAGCCCTGATCGTAAGACAGGTAAAAAGGCACACCCATCGTTTAGCTGCGCTCCGTCCGACTTTCACCAAATATGGGCCAAAAAGATCAACGCCCACATAGGTGAACGGGCGAACATCTGGTTCTAACCGTACAGCTGGAAGCGGTCCCATTTTTGGAGCCACAGGCATTGCTTTGTGTATGCGGCACCACATGCAGCGTTTCCTGGTTAAACGTATTTCGACTCGCAGGCGTGGCACATGGAACTTCTGACGTACCTCGTTGACGATGGTTTCATCATTGGCATGACCATATTTCCGGTGATAGAAATCCAGCAGCAACTCGGTGACCCGATGATTTCTTGGCAGAATGACGGGAAACTTAGCATCAAAGGTCAGTACATGAGCTTCTGCGCCCCTACTGCCTACTCGCAGCACTCCGAAATCATCAGCGAATGGTGAAAGTTTCGCAAGACAACTGGACGATCCCACTGACTTCTGGCTTCCCCGGCAACGTTCCAAGTTTTGCTTGAGGATTGCGACTTCGTCCGGAAACGCATCCGCCTGCGCTAGCATCCATAACGTCCTTTCCGCTTTCTGAATCTCCGCACTAGTCAGCCCCATAACATCAGCAGGTTTTTCCTTCCCTTTCGCTAACCGTAGACTATCCACGAAGTGATGGACATACGCCACTGTACGCAGCATCCTTTCGAACCGCGAAAACCTTTCAGTATTCACCAATGGTTGTCTAACTAGGTGGCTGCACACATACGCTTCCCGTAGCTCCTTATCGCTTTCATCGGTATCTTCATCCGGAGTCTTCAACCAATGTTCTTCACTGTTGTAGAGAAATTCTGGTCCCTGGAACCAGCGGCTGTCTATGTTGTATGAAGGTCCTTTGCCCCACTTCGTTGCTTCATCCGCCACGTTGATTTTCGTTGAAATCCATCGCCATTCTTCTAGACATGAAAGGTTCAATATCTCGTCGACCCTGAAGGCGACAAACTGGCGGTACCGTCGCGTATCCGACTTGATCCACGAACAAACCGTAGATGAATCACTCCAGAAGTAAGTTTTCTGGACCTTCAGCGAATGGTTTTCCTCGATAGTTTTCCGTAACCGAGCTCCTAGCAACGCCGCCATTAATTCCAGTCGAGGAATAGATAGTCCTCGAAGCGGCGCGACCTTCGTCTTCGAAGCAACAAGTGCTACCCTGATCTGGCCTCGATCAATGATTCGAAAGTATGCTACTGCTGCGAAGGCTTGAGCACTAGCATCGACGAACACGTGTAGCTCTAGGGTTTCAAGGCTTTTCGGATCATACCCCGGAAAATAGCACCGAGGTATACGCAATTCACCCAGCTTCTTCAGTATGGCTATCCACTCCAACCAAGTTGCAGCAAGTTCCTTTGGGATTCGGCTGTCCCAATCGGTCTCGGTTCGCCAGACTTCTTGTATTAGAATCTTTCCTTGGATTACAAACGATGCTACCAGTCCTAAGGGGTCATATATACTCATGACCAGTCGCAGCATTTCTCGTTTCGTAGGAGCTCGACCACTTTCTAGCAGGCTTCGTACTTTATCACAGGATTGCAGCGAAAATAAAAAGACGTCATCTTCTTGTAACCAGGCCATGCCCAACACTCGCTCGAATCCTTCCTTCTCCGGTAACATGTCCTTCGGCGGTTTCCGGTCTACTTCTCCAAGCTTCTCTAACACGTTCTTGTCACTTGACATCCAATTCCGAATGTAGAATCCAGCTCGCTTGTGCACCTCGATCACTTCTCTCGCCACTTCACACGCTTCTTCCGCAGTGTCGAAACTGTCTACATAGTCGTCCACGTAGTGCCTTTTGATGACTGCCGCAGCTCCACGGGGTAGCTCCTGTTCTTGCTCTTGCGCGTTCAAATTCTTTATGTATTGTGAATGGGCTGGTGAGCAAGCCGCACCAAAAATTGCCACGTCAGATACCATAATTTTCATTGGAAGTTCAGGGGAATCTCGGTACGGAAACAACAAAGCGCTACGATCTTGCTGACGAATTGCGATTTGCAGAAACATCTCCTTGATATCTGCAGAAACTGCCACCTGTCGCTCCCGGTATGGGAACATTACGGACAACAACGGCGTAAGAAGATCGGGTCCCTTCAATAACATCGAGTTCAGTGAAACGCCGTCAACCTTCGCTGCTGCATCCCAGATGACTCTAATCTTCCCTGGCTTCTTCTCATTCACGACAACTCCAATCGGTAAAAACCATGTGCGCCGTAGGTCGAATCCTTCAACTTCTTCCGCTGTCGCTACGTGGATATACCCCTTGCTTATAAAATCCGCAATTTGCTGTCGAACGCTTTCATACAACTCCGGTTTCTTGGTTAAACGTTTTTCCAGGCACCTGAATCGACGTTCTGCCATCGGCCAACTGTTCGGCATCTCCACGTAGTCATGTTTCCACAACAGTCCCGTCTCGAACTTCTCGCCGCTCAATCGTCGTGTTGTGGATTTTAGGATTCCCAGTGCCCGTTGTTCTTCTGCTCCTTTCACAGCTGGTACCACCGCTATTCCCATGCTCTCGATGTCGAAGAAGCGGCGAACGAACTCGTGCAGATCAACGACCGTTGGCTCCGCGATGTGGAACTGGCGATGCATCGAATTCGTTTGAGGTTTCCGCAAACTGCCGCATACTGCCCATCCAATTCTTGTCTTCGTAGCTATAGGCTCGTTCAGTTTTCCCTCTCGCAGTTTCAGAGTTGCTAGGAGATGAGAGTTGCTCTGACCGATCAGGATTCCAGGTACCGCGGATCTGAAGCTCTTCACCGTTAGTTTATTGAGGTGCGCGTACCTTGCTGCCAGCTCTGAATAGTCCATCGTCTGTGTTGGTAGGCCAAGATTATCTACGGTGTACACATCGGATAATTTGTATCGCTTGCTTCCGCCGGCTTCGCATATTTCCATCTCAACTACTTCCGCACCCGTAATCGTCTTGTTGATGCCCCCGGTCCATTCGATGTGCAACGTTTCCATTTCTCCATTGACCCCCAGAGCGTCTGTTATCGATCGTTCAATGAGCGTGACCGATGATCCATCGTCGAGGAACGCGTACGTGTTGACCCGACCAGATTTCCCAAACAAGGTAACCGGAAGAATACGGAAGAGCGTCGAGGAGGATAGTTGACGATGAACTGTTACAACAGCATTCGTAGCCTTCGTCTCCGATGGCGGCTCAAAATGAAGCAGCCGGTGATGTCGCTTAGGGCAGTCGTTGATTCCACAGAGTTCACCTCTGCATGGCCAACGAGCATGAGATGTTAGGCAACGAGCACAAAGTTTATGCACTTTCACTGCCTTCCATCTGCCATCCAAATCCAGTCGCTTGAAGGACGAGCAGTTCTCGATTTGGTGGTTCTCAGCGTTGCAGACTGGGCACAATTTACCACTGCTCTTGTTGATCTCCCTCTCAATCTGCTTTCCACTGCTCGTTGCAGCTTTCTCTGCTCCTTCTCGTCGGCTGCCTTTCGGCTGGTTCGCTGAGACGTGTGCGTTCACGAAGGAGCGCTCCTTCTGCCGACTTCGTTCGTCCTTCACTGCTTTCTGCGGGATGCTGACAAGCGTAGTAACACCGCTCGCCGCCGAGGAAATTTTCGCCATGTATTCGCTGAAGACATTCAAATCTACCACCGGAACTTGCTCCTGATAGAGAGCCCAGCTGAACTTCACCGTCGCCGGTAGCTTGTCAACCAGCTCTTGAAGAAGGATCGGGTTTGCCAAATGTCTTTCTAAACCAACCGCCTTCAAGTGCCCGCAGAGGTTCTGGACCACTAGACCGAAGCTAACAAGAGTCTCCAACCGGTCTGGTTTCGGTGGAGGTGTTGCGCGAACCTTGGCGACCATGTTGTTGACGATCTGTTCCGGGCGCCCATACAATTGCTGAAGGGTGGACACAACCTGGGGCACGGTAGAAGGGTGGAGTAGGAAGCTACTGACGGAATCCTTCGCACTTCCCTTTAGACTTCGTTGTAGGCGGAGAAGATTCTCGGAATTGGTATACCCGCAAGTGTCCGTGGAATGCCGGTAGCTGCTAATGAACAGCGGCCAATCGATCGGATCACCAGAGAAAATGGGAAGCTCTTTAGTCACCACCTGCCTTGCCGCAAGTTGTTGCGACGATGGTCCAAGCTGATCACCTGGAAAAGGCGATCGCAATGCCTGAGAATACGTGTGCGGATGGATAGTTGGTGCGGAAGTATAGACATTCGAAGCGAAGGGAACTGAAGGTGGATTGTTCGTTTCCCAACCAGAGGATCCATGGTGCGCCATTGAATTCCGCTGACTGTTGGATAATTCAACGTCGACCGCTATAGGTGGTGGAGGAGGAGGAAAGGAGGAACCATCTACATCGCAATGATTGAAATCACCTCTGTGAGACGTATCCAAGGGCTCAGCCCACGACACCGGAGGAGGAGGCAACGGAGAAGAACAATGATCGTTTGTCGCACGATCTTTCTCTCGATTTATAATCTCTTGTACCTCATCATGTAGATCCCAATATTCCTTCTCTGCTACATTCCGCAGACGAATGGCTTCGTACTCTCGCTGACGTCCCGCTTCGATTTGAGACAGTTCTGTCTCACGCAGACACTGCAATTCGCTCTCCAGTTCCGCCATTTGAAGTCGAAGCGCTTCACATTCCTTGGTTCGTTCGATGAGCTGGCCGCGCAAATCTTCCTCCGAAATGCGCGCCTGCTTCCGCTCTTCGATCAGCCGTTTCTCCTGGTCTTCAATTTGGGACTTCATATCCGTTCGTTCACGATCCCACTGTCTGAGTTGACAACGCAAATTATCCTCTGATTGCCGCACTAGCTTCAGCTCGTTGGAATGTTGCAACTGAAGGCTTTTGATCTGGTGCACCAGCTCGACTTCCCTTTTCCTTCTCATGTCAACGTCCACTCGATGTTTCGCCACAAGCTCCTGGATCACTCGGTGTTCTGCTTCCATTTGTTGTGCATTCTGCCTACGAAGCTCGCCGGTTTCGGCACTCCAGCGTTTGTAGCAGTGGGCCCCGAAACGATTTATTTTCGGGATTGCGCCAGCTGGTGCTACTTCTTCGACCTTTAATAGATCGGTATAGGGTTGCAGGTCAACTAACGGCAAATCGGACGACTGCTCATCTCGATTATCCGCATCCGCCCCGACTGCACCTTCGAGAGAATCCTCTGATTCGTCTCCAATCGTGATGCTCCCCAATGTGCGAGGGATCGACTTCACCTCTGATCCGGCACACGGTCGGTTTTCCCCGATGACCTGAGAAACTTTGGATGTTGTAGCCTTCAGTGGTGTTGAAGAGTGTTGTACAACCTGCGGATTGGCTGCCGGTGCGTCGTCTGGTAGGTCCGAAATCGTAGCGATCGACGTAATTGTATTTTCTACGCCAACCTGACCGTAGCTTTTGACTGCTTCAGTCTGCCTGATCCAGTCTACCGTGCGTTGCACACTTCTCTGGCTACTCTGCACGCTCCGCACACTCCCTTCTTCTCCATCCTGTTGGCTCAACAGCTCATGCTTGCGAGCGATGAATTGTTTCTCGCGATCCAGCTTTTCTCGAAGTTCCCGTTCCTGCAGAGCTCGCTCCATTTCGATTCTCTGCCGACTCAAATCTTCCATGAGCCTTTTCTCCTCTTCCAAGCGCTTCAATTCCCGATCAATTCTTGTCCGGCGAGCACTAGACGAGCTCGAAATCCCACTCATAATACTCGGTGTCTGCTCCGGTACAAGGGAATCACCACCAGGAACGCATTTGGTACATACAAACTTCGTCGTACGTACCGTTGTCGTGCTAACGTTAGCACACGAAAAGTGGTACCACAGAGAACACTTCTGACACTGTACCATATACTTTTCCGAGTTATTCGGCCGATCACAACCGACACAGCCCCGTAACTCACCTCCGTCACTATCTATCATCGAAGGAACGAATAAATCCTCCGACGACTGCTGCGACATCCCATCTTCGTCACCCGGTGGAGTGGGGTCAGCATTCTCCTGCTGGATCGCCCTGGTCCGTGACCGAGTCTGTCGCACGTTAGACTGGAGGTCCATCTTTCTCGTGATAAAATCTTTGAGAATCTGTTGCGAAGAGATTCTTTCGGAGTTCTCGTAGCAGAAACTCGCAATTTGGAGTCTGTTCAGCTCAAAGCTATAAATAATGTTTTTATTACAATCAAGTTCAGGTTACTATTTCAATGTGTGTACTCACATTTTAGTCTCCGACTGAGTTCACTTTAACCAATTCGCAAACAGAGACAAGATATGTTTCCTAATTCTACAAACAAGATTTCAATTAACCTCTCTACTTCAATAATATTACATTTAATTTACCACACCTTAAATCACTAGTATTTCACTGTAGATCGAATATCTATCCAAAACAAAGTCTCAATTTCCAGTGCTTTCAATTTTGCAAATCATCTTTACTTATGTCAGTCAAGCCGTTGGGCCTAGGTAGTGGCTCACAATGGCTCACCGTAGGGTTGTTCGATACGATGGGCTGATGCGGTAAACAATATGGCTTCACAGTTAAAACGTAATGTCAGAAAGAAGAGGAACTAATGACAAAATAATATTTTCTCTTACGAAAATCTCAGATGGTGTAGTTTTGATTGCAAAGCTGGTTATGTTGTAATATTAATGATCAAATGTTTGTACAGTCTGAATGAATCAATAATAACTGAACTTGTGCTACAACAAAACATGTTATTGAAATGTAATTTAAAGAAAATATACCAAGAGCACGATCATAACAAAATAAGATTGCCCAACAGAACATGTTATGGAACGGTGATAACTTATTAAGTTAATAATAACAAACCGAGATATAAAAACAGGTTTTGTGATTCCGTTGTTATTATTTTGATATTTTCCTCTGCTCGGGAGGAGTTTCTTTGAGGAGTTTTGAAAAATAAAAATCCAAAAGAATCCTTGTGGAAAATGCCAAAGAAATGTGTGTGGGAGTTTTTGAAATACTTGACGGCTTGAAAAGATTCTGAGAAGAATCTCCTTGAAGAATCTTTAAACATATTTCTACAGAAATCCTCGATATGAAGAAATCTTTTTTCGAGTACCTTGATAAAGCCCGTATCCGAAGGGGGTCGGTGGTTTTGGTCGTTACACCCCCCCCCCCCCCCCCCACAGTGGTGCGTTGCTAAACAAAAGCCAGCCAAAACCTCTTAAAAAAAACCCTCAAAGAACATATGAAAATCATGAAATCTATCGCAAGTTTTCGCAAAATAAATCATACACCAATCGAAAGCACTGGTCTTAGGCTTACAAAATCGCATAATCACATCGCAGGCGCGCACATCCTACTATAGTTTTAAATCAATTTTGACTCAAAAATGGGTAATTTTCAAGAATATCGAAGGGTAACTTATTTTTAGGCAGCTTTTTCACAACTTAAATGCCATACAGATGATCTTCACATATCTACGAACAAAGCCTTCAAAGCAACTATTATAGTTCATGCGTTTATTAAAGCACGGGACACTGGCATAGCTGTGAATAAACATTATAGATTTTGTATGAAGGCCATAAACCACAGTCCGTTCAGGAGGCTGTCAAAAATTCAAATTTCAATGAATCGATCTGAAATTTTGGATTTCTACAGTTGAAATATTTAGAAATCTGACAAAAATATTATATCTACGTGAAAAGCATTTTCATTTTTTAGGTTTCGACAGCCCTCGGCCTCCCCCCCCCCTTTCCCATTGCCGGTGTTCCATACACAAGGTGCCCATCCGTTTTTTCGAAAATTAGGAAAAACCCGTCCCGTGCCACTTATTCTGTGCACATACCTGCTTGAAATTATACCTAAATTATCATGAAGAGAAATGCGTGAAGTTTGAAAGAATTATTGGAAAAAGTTGCAGTGATAATTAGAGAAATACTTTATGAAATCCTTGCAGGAATATCTAATCATAAATTCAAAAGAGTTCTGAAATATTGGGAAAAATCAGGGGAAAAAATCTTTAGATCAATTTTTAACGGTATACTAGAATTCCTGAAATAATTTTTGGTAGAATTTACAAAACAATCCTTCGTAAATTAACTATATAAATGTGTGGTAAAATTCCTGAAGAAACCAATAAATAAATATCTGAAGAAAATGCTTGGGAAAATGGTTGCTGATATTCTTCTACGAATGTTCGTGAGGATTACTAAAAAAATGTTCGAAAAAATTGAATGAGTAGTTTTTTGAAGAATAACCAAAGAAATTCTTGGAAATAATTGTAAAGAAATTTTTGGAAGAAGTGTTGAGGAAGTCCCAATTGACACGATGGAAAAATAATCTAAAAGAAATCTCGGAGAAATTTCCTTCTTAACATCCTTGAACAAATTTCAACAGAAACCTCTGATTTCATCAATGAAAAAAATCTTCGAGTGGTTCCTGGAAATTTCTGAATTAAACTCTGGAAGAGAACTTTGAAGGAATCCTTGGAAGAATTTTGGAAGGGATTTTAGAGAAATTCTTTATATAATTCAGGAAAAAAAAATCTTAAGACATCGTTGAAACATTTTTGAAGGAATTTTAGGAAGATATATAGATGGAATTCTTGGAATAATTTTTGAAAATGTCCTAGAAGGAGTGGCTTGACGAATTGTTGCAAAAATTCTCGTGTAAATTTTTGGAGAAATTCCTGACCAAAAACTTAGAAAAATACATTTTAGAATCGTAAAATCCTTTGAAAGAATTCGTAGAGATACTTCTGAAGAATTCCTAGAAGAATTACCCGCAGGAATCTCTGGATGAAATCTTTTAGAAAAATATGGAAGAATTTGTGAATAAATAATGCAAACTATTCTTGCAAGTACTATTAGAGATGTGATTAAATACTCTTAAAAGATTCCCAAATTAAAATGTTCTAAAAAAAACTGAAGGAATCTTTAAATGATTAGGATGAGGAAATTCTTAGTAGAGTTCTTAAGAAACCCGTGGTAAAGTTCCTATATCAAGTATTTTGGAAGAGATTCCTGAAGACATCACTTGCACCAACTATGGATACACGGTTCCTATTATAGAGGTAAAACTTAACATTGGTTCCTATAGTGGCGCATCCTATTGAATTCTTATGGGACCCACCACTATAGGAACACTACCCCCACTATAGGTGCAAAGGAGCAAAACAATTAAGGAAAATTGTTTAAAATAGGTTTTCGGCAAATCCTGAATACAAAACTGAATTAATATTATTTATTAGGTATGCGCATCTATTAAAAAAGTCCTTTGCAAGCTTTTTGGTCGAAATAGTGCTAAATTGCCACTATCACCACTATTGGTACAACCTCCACTAAGGGAGCTTTCACCCTAATCAAAACTCGCAGTTTTATGGCTACCTTTGTGAAAACCATTGATGAAATGTTTTATAGTATACTAAAAGATATCCATTAAGCCAGATTTTAAGATTAAACAAAACCCTCCGATATGTAAACCTTCTGGCATTCAATAATACCACAATAAAGCTGGTCAAACTCTCAACAGATGACGATCCCTTCGATTAGTCACGACATTTGTTGGTGGGAAAGCAGAAACTACGACACTGCTAGGTTTATTGCGGTCATCATAAAAGTAAATTTGCTTTCGTTCATTTTGGTCGTCGCCATATTGAAGAATTAACTGACGTGAATGGAAAACAGTTAATTTTGCTCAAACAAGCAATGGATTGATAGTTTGCCGCCAATTCCATAATATGGTCATTGGTCACATAAATTAACTCTTTTCTTGTGATTCAAGGCAGTTTTACTAAATTAATAAATTGGTTTATTTAATTCCAAGATGATAATTTTCGAAGCGCAATAATTTTAGGTTTCTGCAGCCCCAATATTCACGGTAGAATTGAATGCGCATAAGCCCATCTCCACAATAACTACAAAAATATTATTTCAGAATGATCGCTTCCTACTTTTTTTTTATCTGTATTAACGAGATTTTTAGCCCTAGGCTAGTTCATCTCGGGACCCACGCTTTACTTCCCTTCCGAAGGAAGAACTCACATTTTGCGAGTTTGTCGGGAGTGGGATTCGATCCCAGGTCCTCGGCGTGATAGTCAAGTGTTCTAACCATCACACCAGGTCCGCTCCCGCTTCCTACTTACGAATGATGTATCCTCCTGAAGTTTACGTGCCATTAAAGAAGCTTCACTGCATCTTGTCCTGTCAAAAAAAAAACAACAACAACAATCATCATCACCTCTTTTCGAGAATGGAAAATTTTTCAACTAAGTTTTAAAATAGTTTTATTGTTACTTTTATTATGGTTTGCAAAACCTCTCCGAGAGTGTTCCACTTAGCCGGAAGATGCTCTTAAAGAGGTTATCAAGAGGTTTGCATGTATAAATCAGTTTAATTGCAAGTTTTATAAAATTAGTCATTAGGAGGATCTCTTATAGAGCCGCACAAAACTTGAAACGTTACTTGGGATGGGTGTCAAAACGTTTTCAACAGTGTAATTTCCACATGGCTTGATGAGCCAATGCAAAATCAAGAAATTGACATAAGCAATCTGCACTTTTCACTCATGTTAGTTATCTGTAACTATTTTATTTCTATACTCTTGAAATCTAATATAATTTATTTTCTCTTTTTCAGGTACTGTTGGAGTTGGCAGACATCTTAACCAAGCATTCGATTCCCATAAGTATTTTAAATTAATAAGTAGTCAGCATTCTTATGTACTTAATAAATCTGTACATCTGGAATGTTTTATTAAAAACAAATAATAATGCCACCAAGGGTATCGAGTGTCATGCGTTTCTGTTCCGAGAAGCTGGTCTAACAAAACAAAATTTGGTAACGTAAACCGGGGTCAAATTGATCGCCGGGTCGAAATTGATCAGATGTGTTTCTTTAAATAGTTGCTTTAGTTATATCGTATAGTATCAGATCCCAAAAACACGATACATGTATGGAAATAATACAAAGTATGCTTTATCTAGCGGAAAAACGCTTGATCAATTTCGACCCGAAGATCAATTTGACCCCGGTTTACGGTACTGAACTTTCGGCAAAAAAACATTTCTATCATTATGCTATTATTGCTCCATCCGCACATCCAGAGAGTGTTGCAAGTGGACATCTATCTAAGGACCGAAGTCAAATCGGTTCACTAGAAACCGAGCATCACATCGTCAAACTTGGCCATTTTGTATGAAAAATGGCTGATTCTCTTATTGTTTTGTCCGACACTGTATGTCGTAGGTTCGATGCGCTTGGACATAGCAGGGATCGGATTACTCGGTGTACATGTTGATCAGTCGTGTCGTGTGAGATAGACCTTTGAGCATTACTTTGAGGTGTCGATGACATGGGTCAACAATTTTGGTACGGTATGGTAAAAAAATGATTAGTTCATATTTTTTGAAGTGGTTACGTTAGTGCATATAGTTTCGGTTGTTCAATTTACGTGGAACATGAGTTTTTATGATAGTGGAAAAGTCACTGAAAATGTGAGAAATTTTTAGTGTTTCTAGCGTTCATTTGTGACCGAAGAAAATTCTGAATTTTACGATGTAATCTGATATGCTACAATCAACATTTCTGCATAATATGGTTGATCACTGAGTAATAAGCCACTCGTTGTGGTGGCAAATAGTTTTTGCCAAATAACTTTTTCCACAAACGTCGTATCGCTTTACGGTCTTCGGAAAAAAATCTGGGATCTAATCTCACTCCCGTCCCGACAAACTCGCAAAATTTGAGTTCTTACTTCAGTAGGGAATTGAAGCGTGGGTCCCGAGATAAACTAGCCCCGGGTTAAAAAGCTCGTTTAAGTATCAAGATAAAATGCTTTCAAAACAAAAATTCACTTCATAAAGCTTCTGCACGACTGGTGGCCTTCATACGAAACACCATCGAACTTGGTACCAAAGACTTTATAAACAATTTTCCCAAAACAAGTTTTCCTCAATCAGAATAATAGGATCATGCAGGTCGACCTTCAGCAAATGTTATTACTCTTGAAATCAGCCTTCCATAACCAGGTCCCAGAATGGCACTGTTAGGGAAGCTATCAAAGCTCAAACAGCCACCAGCATATCCGGCATCCGCATTACCGCCTCCAGTCTGTGCGAAGGCTACACTTGCTAAACGTTATTGCCTCGTAAAACAATACTGCCGACCTAGGCAAATTTGGCCTCATCGTCATTGCTGTCCTCTGTGCTGCTAGGTTCCGACGACCGAAGAGAAAAGCAATCGATAAGTGCTCTGATTGAATCCAATAAGAATCTCGTCGCAGCTCCCCGTCGTCGATTGCTACACAGCACGCACTTGGAGTCCTTAACTTTATTCAGTACATTTTGTCCTTACCGCCACGCACGACACTACGCATTCCATCACCCCTCCCCAACGAAACCGTTCTCCTCGACGATGGACGATTTGCCATCAGCTTTTATCTCGCCATTTGGCCGGAATCCATTTGAGGTTATGTAACAAGAGAAATCCACACAAAAACAACCATCTTCCTCCGTAGTTGCTGCCGGCTGGCTGGCTGTTAGCTGCACGCATTGTATTCTCTGTATCAAATGTAGGGGGCCCGATGACAAATCACTTGCCTCTCCCATCCGATTCCAGTCTCCGCCAGCCCAGGACGCAGGACGAAGAGATCGCTCCATTATCTGCGGAACCACCCCCACCGAGCTACCACCTCGCGTCACCCAACGTCGTCGACCGGCGGCTGAAGGATAATCGTTTTTGGCCCACAATTCCTAATGCGGGACAGGCCACTACAAAAGAATAGGATTTCACCCAAGTGCGTTGAACGGACCGAACGTGTGCGCCCGTGCCCGTTCGTTCGTTTGGATACAATAATGTAGCAAAGTGGGCGACTTTAACTCCTTGAGGGGGACAGGCGGCGTGGACACCACACCGTGAGTCCTTAAGGGTAAATGCGTAGGAGAACGTACAAGGATTGGCCGGTCGGCCAACACGCCGTCGTCGGGATACCTCTCTGCGTGGACGACAGATGGTAGTGGGTGAATCTGTGTCACGTTTCAATTGAATTCGACGTCGACGCCCGGTTGCTGACACGTTGTTGATGCGAAATGGGCGCGTGCGTACGTGTGAGTTTTTGTCATTTGTCGAGGACCCACAAGACGGATGTTTAATCGAGCTAGAAAACAATTGGCTACCCGACATTGGGTGATATGTTTTAGGGTAGTTGAAAGGATTTTGTGGAAATGATTTGCGGGAAGGTACAATTGACGATTTGTGTGTAGTTTATGTGTGGAGAAGGTGGTTACAAAACTATACGAGAAAGAATATAACAAATTGCTAATACGCCCAGCATAGGCATGAACACTTGCTTAAATCGTGGTTGGAGTTTGCAAAGATGAGTACACCTCAGTGATCGTATAAGATGTTAAAGTGGAGGCGATATGCGTACATTTTACATGCACCTAATTGGAGGCATGCACGCATATGGCCTCCACTTTATCATCTTATGCAATGTCTTATACGATTACTGGTTGTCTGGGAGGCATGTTTTGTTTTTTTACTATCCGCTTCTGTTACTGTCCGATTTAAACCACATAATATTCTGTTTTTGTCAATATTCAAAATTTCATCAAAAAATTTCCCTAGAATACTAGTTTAATAGTTTACAAGATCTATGGTGAACTATTAAACTAGTATTCTAGGGAAATTGGCAATGTATCCAAGTACGGAAAGGAAGTAATTATCAATGATGACATAAAAGACGTATTAAGTACTCCAAAAAAGCAATCTTCCACCTGCATGCCTTCTGAGGATTCCTCCAAATTGCTTAATAGATTTCTTGTGAGAACTTATCCAGGGAATACTTCAGAAATTCCTTTGGGAAATTCATGAGTTTGGTCTGTTAGGTACTTAGGGAACAGGAGTTTTATCTGGGACCCAGGCGTTCGACCTAGAAATTTCTTCAGGATGTTCACAAGAAACTTCTGAAGGATTGTCATCAATTCTGAAGGTTTCCCACAGGGAATTCTTGGATGATTTCTCGAAAGCACTTCCTAGAAGAAGAAAGTTTTCCACAGGAAACTTCTGAAGAATCCCCACAAGGAACTAGCACAGAATTTTCAGAAGGAGCTTCTGGAGAATTCCTAGAAATGACTCCTGGAAGATTTCTCTAAGGAGTTCTAGGAGGGCTGCCAGAGTGAGCTTGCAAACTAATCGTGGGAACCCTAGGAGGGAACACATTAAAAAATACTCGAGAAATTACAAAGGCAAAGAAGGACAGAATCTAGCTAAATCTCTTGGATGCATTCGAATGCAAAGTTCCAGGAGGAATTAGTGCAGGAATATTACAAAAAAATCATGGAGAAAATGCCAGAAGGAACTCTTTGAATAATGTCTCCTGATGAAATCAAGAGGAACACTTTTGATGGCCTCAAAGAAAGAACCCCAGAAGGAGGAGTTGGACGAGGAATCCTAGAGGAATCCCAGAAGGAACTAATTAATGAGACCTAAAAGAAGTTTTGGAGAAGTTTCAAGTGATTGTTTAGAAAAAAAAAACCTGAGATTTCATAAAGTATCCCAGAAGCAACTTCTGATGGAATCTGTGACGGAATACCTGGGGAAATCTCATAAGATACTCTTGGAGGAATGCCTATTTTAACATTTGTTCACGCTTCTATTCCTTAATGTGGAAAAATAGCAACTTTATGATTTTGGAAGAGTAGAAGAGCCTCCTATATTATCATTAGTGATAATTCATGGATTTTATTTTTACAAAATCATTAGCGTTTTGATAAGTATAAGAATGTGGCATTTCTTAAATTAGTTTGTAAGAATCATATAAGGAAATATAATTAAATCACGGATATAATATTCCATATTTGTGCGCTTTAACAAATATAGAGTTTGAATTTTACAATTTTTGAGCCTCGATACGTAATGGAAATTTCACTTCTTAAAAATAAAAAAAAACGACTGCGAATTTTGTAGAATCATAAAAGTAGAAAAAGAAGGTCTTCATTTCATTTCATTTCTACATTTCATAAATGTAGAAAAATAAGTTTCCTGTGTGAGTTTTCCAATTTTCCAAATTCTGTGATATCAGGACTCCTTCCAGGGATTCCTTCAGAAATCCCTACAAATACATTTAATACTTAGGGAGATTCTTTCAGAAATCCGTTCTACCATGAATTCCTTTGAAGTTTTCTTTGAGAAATTTTCAGATATTTTTCAATTCTTCTGCAGATTACCCCGGAATTAATTATGGAACATTGTTTATAAAATCTTCCTTGAATTTCTTCCGTAAATTCTCCGGATACTCCTTTGGGAAAGCCTTCCACAGATTTCTTTTGAAACTTCTAAAAAACATCTTTCATGGATCATTTCAGAGTTTTCTCCAAAACTTCCATCGGAATTTACGTTAGAGCATCCTCCGCAAATTTCACCAAAAACTCTCTTCCAAATGCTTCCATGGGTTTTCACCAAAATTCCTCCGACGTTTTACCGGGAATTCGTACAACAATTCTTTCCGGAAATTATTTTTGATTTCTTTTATTCAGCGATTCTTTAAGAAAATTGAAAGACTCTACCAGAAATTCCTCCCATTTTTTTGAAAATCTCTCACAAATTCCTTTGGAAATTCATACAAAGATAATTTTAAAAATATTCCAGGCATATTTTTTTAAATCCTGAAGATTCCTTCGAAAATTTCTTATAAGATTCCTTCATTTTTTTCCCCAAGAAATACCAGTCAATCTGCTCTGCTTTTCTTCCAAAGTAATCCAGGAAATTATTCCAGGAATTCGATCTTAAAATCTATCAAATTTTGTTTCAGAAACTCCTCAAGCGATTTTTTTTTCTGAAAATCTTCCAGGGATTCTTTGAGATATTTCTGTACAGGGTGCGGCAGGAAAAAATGCGAAAAGTTCAAGGCACTATTACACGCTAAATATGGGATATATATGACTATTTTTTCATGACAGTGTATCAGTCAATGTCTATGTTCTAGCACTGAAAAATAAAAATGAACACATTTGATGTTTAACATGTGATAATGTAGGCCTGATTAGCGGATATCAATAAACTGCGCGCCCAATGGTCATTAAACAAAATGACTATAACAGTAACAAAATTAGCTCAATTTCGATGAACAACCAGACCACACTGATCCAGAGCCATGTAGTTTTACATAGAAGATGAAATAAGTACATATATTTGATGATATTGTAGAGAGAATCAAAAATTTTGTTTTATCAGATGCGAAATTTAGCGACCTGTGCGATTTTCTGCGGTTTGAAAATTCTGGTTGTCTTCATCTTCAGGCGCCGCCCTGTAAAGTTTAGTGACCAAAATGGGAAATTTTTTAATTAACTTTTCAGAAAACTAGCCTATTATAGATCATGGAACGTTGAAACATAGATTGGTTAATGTCAAATGGACGAAAATGAGGTTTGAAGTTGAAAAACACTTTCGCATTTTTTCCTGCCGCATACTGTAGGACTTCCATCAAATATTTCCTGATATTTTTTTCCAGAAAGGGTTGCTTCTGAAACTTCATCGGAAATTACTTTAAAAAATCTTCTAGAGATTCAATAAAATAAGATCATTGGAAATTTCTCCATGGATTCATGTGGAACTTGGAGCCTCGTAGCCGTGCGGTTAGGGTCACCAAGCTTCTAATCGCACCATGCTATGGGGTGAGGGTTCGATTCCCGCTCCGGGCGATGCAACTTTTCGTGAGAATAGTTTCTTCTCCGTATCCACTGGTGCATGCTCCGTGTGTCCCTTGTCTAGTGTTAAGTTTCATTCAGTCTGTGCAGTAGGCCGTCCCTTATTTTGCAAAATTTAGAAATGATATAAGTTCGTTAGTGGAAAATGATCGTTTTAGCTAAAAAATGATCGTGTCAAAATTTGAAGTCCGTATCTCAAGGCTAAGTGGTCCCTCAAGGGGCCTAAAGTTGTCAAAAATTGTATGGGACCAAAAAAACATGAAATTTTTTTCGACGAAAAAATACGCTAGTCTACTAAAACCGGTGATTTTAAGACCCTTAAGGGCCAAAAATGTGCTTAGATTTGCGATATCTTCACTCGTTTTTGAGTTATTGAACAAAATAGGGTAAGTTTCCTTCGAAATCTAAAAAAATTGTCAAAAATGCTGATTTTTCAGTTGTTTTTGGTCAATATCTTGGAAACGAGTAGAGATATCGCAAATCTTAGCACATTTTTGGCCCTTTAGGGTCCTAAAATCACCGGTTTTAGTAGAATAGCGTATTCTTTTTTCGAAAAAAATTTCATGTTTTTTTGGTCCCATACAATTTTTGACTACTTTAGGCCCCTTGAGGGACCACTTAGCCTTGAGATACGGACTTCAAATTTTGACACGATCATTTCTTAGCTAAAACGATCATTTTCCACTAACGAACTTATAACATTTCCAATTTTTGCAAAATAAGGGACGGCCTACTGTGCAGCCTCTGGCTGAAGACGGTGTCCGCGTCTTTTTTTTTTTTTTAACTTTCTACAGGAATTTCTTTTAAAAATCTTCCAAAGATTCTTTTAAAAAGTCTTCCAGTGGTTTCTTAAGAAAATTTTCTAGATATCCCTTCAGAAATTTGTTCAGGTACTACTTCACTAAACCAGAAATTTGTTCAGAAATTGCTTTACGGATTCCATTGAAAATTTCTACATGAATGTGTAATTTCTTCAGGGATTCATCTAGAAAATCTGACGGGGATTTCTTCAGAGATCCTTGCATTTAACTACTTTCTGGGATTAAAACTGGAATTCCTCTGAAAAATTTCTGCAGGAGATCATACATAGTTTTCTTCAGGATTTCTTCCAGATATTTCACCGTGTACTCCAAAAACTCATCCGGCATTTCATCTAAGGATAACTCCAAAAATTTTCCCACGGATACTTTTTTAAATTCAATCAAAAATATTTCAAAGAAGTTCCTACGAAAAGATTTTTTTGCTATGGATCTTTTCAAAAGTTCATGTACCGTCGTGCGGGGCTTCTTTTTACACTTTTTGGTGGTTTTTCAATTTTATGACATTATAACTCCCTGAGTAGTGAATGGATTTCCACAATTTTTATGCATAATAATTGTGAGTATGTATCTAGGATGTATGCAAAATTTGAACTAAATACATCAATAAACAAAAAAGTTGTTCATACACCAATCAATCACATCTCATATAGACCCGGATGGGGGCTACTTTGGACATTTATATCTATAACAAAACTGCATTTCAAATTTCAGGGTTATTTAGAAAACAACTTTGTACCAATACTGTAGTTTACTATATCAGACATGATTTCAATAAATATATGCGTTTTAAGATGGTTTTGTGATACCTTTGATATTATGAGCAGCGTGATATTGCTATATAGATAGCCTGAAAAAAGGACCATCAATCCTTTATTTAGGTGAAAAAGTCATTTTTAATGTATAACGATACAAATATTATCGTTTATATATGCTACCTTGATACATTTTGAATGAATTGATCAACCCTTTGAAATTTATGAACTGTAGAAACAGTGCTTACAGACCAAATGTTCTGATACGTTGTGTATATTTTATTGGTTTATTCGATGTATTTTCGCGTCCTGGCAAGCAAGAAACGGTCGGTTTGAAAAATAATTTCAACCAGATGAAGGAGAAACTATTGCTTCATAATTGTCCCAAAGACATCAAACAGATTTGAAACATATTTTGAATTCAAAAAATCCATATTCAAAAGTGTCCAAAGTAGCCCCGCATTTCAAAAGTAGCCCCGCACGACGGTATGCTTTTCTCCAGGATTTTTTTCTCAGATTTGTCCACAGATTTATCTAACAATGCTCTCAGAAAATCCTGCAAGCATTTTATCAAAAGATTTCCCCAGAAATTTTCTTATTATTCCTTCAGTTTTTTTTCTAGGAATTTCACCGAGGGTTTCCCGAGATGTTTCTCCAGGTATTTCTGCCAGAAGTTCTTAACCTTCCGTAACTCGCGCGGTTGGCCACCACCGTCAGCACCACACTAATGCTTAGTACAAACAGCGAGATTTTTTCAACGTGTTGTACAAATACATCAGCGCGAGCGCTCGAGGGTTAATACATTCCTCAAAATAATCCATCAGAAGTTCTCTCAGAATTTCCTGCTGGGATTTCTTCTGAAATTCCTGTGAGTAGACATTTTTATTCCCAGAGATTTCCTAAAAAAATAGGGAATCCTGTAGAAATTTCAGCAAGGGATTTCTTCAGAAGCTCTTCAAATTTTTTACGTAAAGCTTCTTTAAAAATACCACAGGGATTTATCCAAAAATTCTTTGAGAAATTCCTTCAGTGATTCTTGCAGAAATTCCTATAGGATTTGTTCAGATATTCCTGCTGAGATTTTTTTCGAAGTTCTAACAGACATTGCACAAAAATTACTGAAGAATCCTTTATAGAATATATAGAGGAATTTCTAAGGAATTTCTAATCTTTTGAGAATTGTTTCAATTTATTTATTTATTTATTTATTTTTAACTTTTAATTTTGTAAGAGGGGAAAAGCCCCTTTGAGTGATTTCCAAATTTACATGTTGAAATCGTTCTCAAAAAGGCATAAAACCTCTTAATCTTTTCAAAATACATTATAAACATTTTTAAAAACTAAATAAAGGCTCCTCCGGAAATAATCCATAGCCGAGCCGTGATCTTGATGAAAACTTGTTAGGGAGAGTCCATGATCCGAGGTACTCTGTATGGGAACCAAATTTGAAATGCTGAAAATATATAAGTACAAAAAAAAACAAAACAGTATCAAATATTATAAGAAATATCTTGTAAATATGAATAAAGAAGCTTCATTATAGGCAAACATTTGTTGCCAAGAATATTCCGTGTAGAATCAGGTAAAGAAAAGTTTAAATTTAAAATACTATCCATAAATTTATGTCTAGGTAAATTGTAGCGCTTGCAATGAAAAACTATATGATCAATGTCTTGGTACGATTCACCACAATCACATAAATTTGATTCTTCAATATTAATACGATATAAATGACTATTACAAATATAATGATTTGAAATAAGTCTTGAAAATGTACAAATAAAATTTCTCCCTACATTCAAATTTTTAAACCATGGGTTATTATTTACCATCGGATATATAGAATGACACTATCGGCCTTTCTCACTTGAATTCCAATCAATTTGCCAAGTTTCGAGTGAATTCCTTTTCAATTGAACAAAGTATTCTGAAGGAAAAATTTCACGATTGAATATAATACCACGATTGGCACCTAACTTGGCCAAAGAATCAGCTTGTTCATTACCATAAATTTGACAATGAGAAGGAATCCACACAAATTTAATGATAAAACCCCTAGATTGCAATTTGAATAATAATTCCTTCAACATTAAAATAATATGATGTGATTTACAATTGAATTTATTGTTTCTGATAGAATTAATGGAGCTCAAACTGTCAGAACAAATGATAAACAAGCTAAGAATTGTTTCAATAAATCCCTTAAAAACTCCTGGAGATACCCATGGAAACTCCGAGAAGAAATTTTTAGATTTTTTTTTTATGAATTCCTGAAAAAAATACCGAAAAAAAATCTGAAGCTACCTCTTGATCAATTTTTACGCTAATGCCATTTCTGCCATGAATCTTTCAAATAACACTTGGAAGAAATAGAGAAGCCTCTGCAGGTGTTCATAGTAAAATTTCTTTAAAAAACCCTTGAGAAATTCTAATGAATAGATTTTGGATTATTCTCTGTAGCAATTGTTAACCTTTGAAAACCTTTTGAAAAAAAAAACGAAAAATTCTTGAAGGAAGGGGACTTACGGGAAGCGTCATTGTTCCGAGATACAAAAATTCTTCAACAACTTCAAATACATCCCCAGCAATGACGACATGATCACGACTAGGACTACCGAAGTGTTTTCCAAACCGCCGCCGCCAGTTCAATAAAATTCTTGGCGGTGCTATCATGAGGTCTACAAAAATCCTTTCATAAAGTAATCCAAGGATTCTTTCGGGAGGTCCACCATCGGTTCCTTCAATATTTTTTTCAGGGTTTCCTTAATAAATTTCTTCAAAGATCATCACCAACAATTGCTCCTGATCGTCATATTTTTTTTGTTTCCTAGCAGCTGTTTTTTCGAAGATTCACACATAAATTCATACAGAGATTCATTCAAGAGCTGCTCTCCATGCATTTCTCCATGTATTTAATCGATAATTCATCCAGAATCTCATCCAAGGATATATTTAAGATTTTTTTACTGGGATTCTTCATAGAGTTCAAACATGTCTTTATAATTAATTCCTTATAACTTATACAGGAGCTTCTTTCTGGACGAAATTTTTGAATTTCTTGAAGAGGTTCTTGAACAAAATTTTTTGAAACAATTTCGAAAGTAATCATTGAAGAAGATCCTGGATGAATTCCTGATAAATGCCTGGAGGATTTCCTTGGGATGGCTCTGGAGAAATTCATGAAATTTTTTTTATGAAACACTTTTGGTGGAATTAAAGGAAAACTGCCTAGAGAAGTTTCCGAGCAAATCCCTGAAGGGAAAAACGAAGAACCCTCTTGAGTAATTTCTGAATTATACTATTAAGCAATGTCTTCCTTTCTTGAAAATTTGTTCGCAGGCATCCTTGAAGACATTGCAGATAAAAGTACTGGAGGATGTCTTGCAAAAATCTCTATTTAAATTTCTGAAGGGATACCTGGAGGATGTTTTAAAACAAACCGAGCATGGACATACAGGGGATAGACAAAATGATCGGGACAGGCAAAATTTTCACTTTTCAAAAAATGGTCAAATAACTGTATTTTTTTTAAAGTTCATTAAAAATCTAAAAATTTTACCGTAAGTTGATCAACTAGTTATGTATACTCTGTACTTCTACGATACTTCTGGAGGAATCTTAAAAGAATTTCTTGCAAATTTTTCGAAAGGTACTAGAGGACAAAAACTTCTGGAGCATTTTTTGAAGAAAACCCTAGATAAATTACCGGTGAAAAATTCGGCAACAGAAATTTTAAACAAATCTTAAAAAAGTCTTGAAGGAATCTCCAGAAGAAATAAAAAAAAATGAATCATACACTGTCTGAAAAACTGGAAGATCTTTTGCAGTAATTCCAAGTAAAATTTCTTGGGATATTCCGAGACGAAGGCCAAGAAATAAATCCTAAAGTAATATTCTTAAAATATATTTTCAGGTGATTCCTGCAGGGTCTGCGGAATTTTTTTTTTTGAATAAGCTGATGCGTAGTTTATTCAGCCGTTGTTCAACCATTGTGTTCGTAGGGATCCCTGACGAAAGGTTTTAATAAATCCCAAGAGAAATTTTTGATGCAACCTGTGGAGGTATATCTGAGGATTTTCTGGGATAGCCACTGAAGGAAGTTCTATGAAAATCTCTTGAGAATTTTCTAGATGAATTTTTGAAGAAATGCCTGAGAGAATCCGCGGAGAAGGTTCCAAAAAGAACCCTGGAGAACTTTATACAGGGAAATTCTTGAAGGAACCTTTCGAAGAATTCCAACAAAGATTTCAGAAAGTATTCCCGCAAAAAAAAATCTGAAGAAATTGATAGAGAAATTTCGGGATGAACCTTTGGAGAACTTCCTGCAAGAATCTATGAAGAATTGCTGAAAAAAATACTGCCGGAATCTTTGATGAAACCTGTGAAAGAATTGCTGGGGAACTTCTTTCCAATCTGTTTAGGAATATCTGCAGGAAATAAAATTTTTGAAGGAACAGCTGGGTGAATACACCTGGAAGAGTTTCCCGCGAAATTTATAGATAAATTCTTGGGAAAAACTAAAAAAACCGAAAATAATTCTTTAAGAATTCCTGATGAAACTCATCTAATAATTTCTCGAAGAATTTCTGATGAAACTCTTGTTATCAGTTCAGCAAGAATTCCTCCGCAGGCATCTCCAGCTTTTCATAAGACTTCGTATTTTATTTTCTTATGATGAGAAAAACTAAGGCCACATACAAAAATAAGAAACAAAACAAATAGCGCATCAATCCTTTGTTTTTCGTAGGTTAAAAATGGGAGTCACAGGCTAAATAAGGGAACGAATACCCTATGTGCAAATGAAAAACGCATACTTATTCACTGATTCAATTGTGCTCTGCAGCATGACATGGCAAGTAGAACTCGTTCAATTGTCTTACGACTGTGTCCATCATAATTATGACCAATTTGATGACCCTCACTAAACGCCCCCCAAAAATCTAACCGAATACATTGTCTGTTACTTGATTCTCGTGTTCAAATCTTGTTATACCAAACAAAAAAAAACACACGTTCACAAAGGCCGCGTCAAGAGGAACAACCTTTTGGACATGCATCTCGTTATCCATCGGTGTAAACCAGAAGAAACTGGAAGCGGTCAGATCGACAACGATCTCCGTGTAGAAGGAAGAGACATGAGAAACAAAACACTCATAGTTTGAATATTTAAACCGTTGCTACTGCCGTTGGTCAATCGAAAACAAAATAAACTGAGGAAAGTGTGGGTATAAGACTTGATGTATTCATGACAAATTATCCTACAAGAAATGTGTGTTCTGTAGGGTGACCCATTTTAATAGAATAAGCAAATACGTAATTTACAAGTACAAGAACGAAACATTTCGGATGGTAGCCAACCTTCTCCAAAAAAGAAAAGATAAAATAAATAGTTTTCCTGTTGTCACGTTCCGGCCTTCCATCGAACATTGTATCACGTAACTGCCAAAACCCGTACAGAAGAAAAACAACCAACAGAAGTGAGTAGCGCGAGGTCCGTCCCAAGTTGCGTGTGTTGTTTGCCCAAGAGAAATCTCCCATGAATAGGGGCTCTCTCCTCTCCGGGACTCTCCATTCGGGGGTGATAATTAAGCGATGCGAACCTACCGAAATTCCTTGTTTTTTTATCTCATCCTCTGAGTTGTAAGCCATGTTTGGTCAAAAAGGGAAAGGAGCAAACAGAGAAAAAGAGGCACGCATAAACGTGTGGGATCGCTGTCGTCGCCCGCCTGCCTATCAGCATCATCATTGATGGCAGTGATCGTTTTTGCGCCCGGTCGCCCGCCCCTTCGATGGATTGACAGAAAAGCGCGAAATCACACACGTGTGGCTCCTACTAGGAGGGGTACGGTTGACGGTTGAGTCTTGAGACGCTGGCAGTTTAATCGAGACATTATTCGCATGGTGTAGGTTGGAGGGTTAATGGCCGGGTAAATGCAACCCAGAGCCCGTCGCAAAATAAACAAGGTGGGAATTTTAATTTATGCATGCTTCGAATCGCTAAGTGGCTGGGTATGCGATCAAAGGTAGGTGGTGCGGATTAAAGTCAACGTGTCGGGTGGTTTTATTGAACCTTTTTTGGGCAGTTGACTCGTGCCTGCGGTATTTGTGACCGAAATTCCTTGGGAAAGACTTAACTTAGTTGTAAGCTATTTTTTGAATTGAACGATCAGTTGCTATGCAGTAATGACAAATTAATTTCTTCGAAAACATTTTGGGATTTCTTCCTGTGACATTTTCATTTCGGAAATTCCTCTTGAAAACTGCTTTAGAGTTTCTTTTGATAATTGGTTCAGTAATTTCTTCAAAAAAAAAAAAAATCATAAATTTCTTAAGAATTCGTACACTTTTTCAAAATAAATTCAATTATTCATTATTTTAAGAAAACATCGGGCAATTCTTCGGCACTACTTCTGGAATTTTTATTTTTACCCGCCATCTCCAGATTGGCGATCCATAGCCTTAACCACTTGGCTAACTAGAGACCCATAACACATCCATAACTTCACTGGTACATTCCCACTGATTTATTACCATGGGTTCCTTCAGAGATCCCTGAAAGAATCTCTGAAGGTACTGCTTGAGCCATTCCTGACGGAACTGCTGGAATAACTTCTGAAAAAATCCATGGAACAACTTTTGAACAAATTCCTGCTATAATTTCTGAATAAAGAAGAAGTCTTTAAAGATATTTCCGAAAGTATCGCTGAAGAAATTTCAAAAGCAATTTAAAATAAAAATCTAAGGAAATTCTAAATGAATTCCTGAAAGATTTTATTAAAAACAAGAATAACTTAAGAATCCATAGATGGATCTTCTGAAGAAATCCTACGAGGAATACCTGAAGAAACACCTGGAAACCTTTGATGGAATACCTAACAAAATCTCTCTTGATACTTATAAAAAACAAGAAATCCTGGAGGTAATTTTGAGAAAATACATTGAGGAATTCACTGCGGAATTACTGATGAAATCACCGAGTGATTTTCTGCAGGAATCTCTGCAAAAATGTCTTCCAGTCTTTTCATTAAAATTCTTTCAAGAATGTCTGAAAGAATTTGTAGAATCAATTCTGAAGGAATCTTTTTAGGATTTTTTAAGACTTTCTTAAGATATCCTTGGAGCAATTTGTGGAAGAAAAATGTCTTGAAGGAATATCTAAAGGAATCTTGGGAATGTCATTTATAATCCCTCGTGGAATTTCTAAAACAATCCATTGGGAAAAATCTTCATATAGCTTTTGAGAAAATTTTGAAGAAGTTCTGAATCCGTGTATTTTAATCTCTAATAAAATCCATGGCGTATTTTTGAGAAAGTTTATGGAAGGTTTTCTTTGAACAGTTTTTGGAGAAATATCTATTTAAAAAAACTTGAAGAAATTCGTTAATCAATTTGCTGGAACAATCCGTGCAAGATTTTTTGAAAGGAATTCTTGAAGTATTTGCAACATACTTGGATGCTATCCGAGCAAGACTTTCTTAAGGAGTTTTAGGAGAAATTCCTGGCGGACATTCCAAAGTCTAAAGGAATCCCTAGAAGATTTTGTGAAAAAAATATGACTGAATAACTTTAGGATTTCCGGGATGATTTTTTAAAGTAAATCTACGAGGAGTTTCCAAGGGAAAGCTTGAAAGAATTTCTTGAGGGTTTTTTTTTCAGGAACTCGTGATTTTTTTTTAATGAATCCTAGGATGGGTTCCTAAAAAAAAATCGAAAAATCTGGTGAAGTTTTTTTATCAAAGTAATCCTTGAAGAAATTGGTAAAAAAAATCTCTGGTGGACATTTTTGAAGAAATTATTGGTCGTATTTATAATATCACCCATGGGAGATTTTCGGAAAAAATCATTCGAACAAAAAAATGTGAAGGAACCCAAATGACAGTTTCCATAGGAATCCCTGCAGAAAATTCTCGTATGAATCTCACATTTATAAAAAAAAGAGTCTCTGGAAGGCATTCACAAGTTGCGACGCGAAACAAGACAAGTCTTGCACTTTACGTTCTCACAATCGTCAAAGGGTTCAAAATTAACCTTTTCTGTCTCTGAAGAAAGAAGAAATCGCAGGAAGATATTCTGACCTGACAGAAATTCAGATTTTCAAAAAAATCTCTGGAGCAATTTCTAAAGAAAATTCTGAATAAAGTTTTGAAATAAATCCTTGGCAGATCGTTCAGAAGGATTTTTTGGAAAAAAAAATCTAGAAAAATCCAAAAATAGTATAATTTTCTGAAGGATTTTCTAAAAAAATCACTGGAGGGTATTTTTCAGAAACTCATACACAACTTTCTTACACAAATGTGAAGCTTCTAGTGGAATTTCTGCAGAAATTGAAATTTGCTGAGGGAATTTCTGGTGAAATCCTTAGAAGAATTTCCAAAGTAACCCCAGTTCAAATTTTTGAAGGAACATTTGAAGCTTTTTTCGGAAAAGCTCTGAAATAGTTCCTGAAGTATCGGTAAATGTTTAATTAAAGGAATCTCTGGAGAAGTTTTTGAACGAATTTTTTAAAGCATCCCTGGAGGAATTTCTGCTCAAAATCATGGATATTTTTTTGAAAAAAAAAAAGAATTTCAGAAGCAAATCATGCAAGATACTTTGAAAGAATTCTTTAAGAAATTTGTAGAAAAGGAAGAATTTCTGAATCCCTGAAGAAAAAATCCGAATGAATTCATGGATGATTTATGAAAGAATCAATGAGGGAGCATTTTACCGAATACTCAGATAAATTTCCAAAACAATTTTTTAAAAGTTTTTTAGAAAAAATTCTGAGGAAATTTTTGGTAGATTTTCTAAAAGAATCTGCAGATTATCCAAACGAATGTGTGGAGAAATTTCTGAAAAAAATTCCAGTGGAACTTCTGAAGTAATTCATGAACGAATTTCTAAAACAATCTTTGAAATGATTTGTGAAAAATCATGAAGAAATTGGAAGCAATTCATACCAAATTTCGTCACTTCTGGAGGACCACATATAAGAAAAAACCTGTAACATGATAATTTGATATGAGAAGTTTTTTTTTTCGAAGACCGTCGTAATAAAGTGGAAAACTGGGTTCACTTACTTTAATTTAACACCGCATAATTCTAATAAAATATGATAGCGGTACTAACCTACACTCCTCGTGCAGAAAGATCGTTTGGCAAATACAACACAACCAGTATCCACGCTCTATCAAGTACTTGTCACGAATCTCTATATTTTCGAAGAAACCCCTGGAGGAATTTCCGGAGCAATTCCAGTGTAAAGCATCGAAGGCATTTCGACAATTGAAATGTCCACTAAATCGAGGTAAACCTGTATTCTGTCTGGTGAAATTTCCATGCTTCCTGCTCAGCTTGTCATTTGAGTGACATTTCATTCAATTGAGAAGGAATCGTTGCTAATTTGAAGAGGGCTCCTGTTGACTGAAAATTTTCTAAACATGACTGAAAAGATGCGTTGGTTGCTGTTTAAATAAATTTAATGAACTTTTGCGACACTGCTTGTAGAGGTTTAAGGAGAGTTCCGGAAGTTCTCGGGCACATCCCGAGCAGAAGGGCATACCTTACAAATACCGTGCAAAGAGTAACCTGTGCTCTAATACCTTAAGTTGGTATTGCTATATTATTCTACGCATTGTTATGAGAACACCACAATAACAAATGGAGGTATTTGAGCAAAGTTAGGTGATGTGGTATTGTTGATTTAGCTAGGAAAATAACTGAATAACAAGATTTGTTATTGCATCATGGAACTATCGAAAAATGTTCAATTCAATAGCAAGACATGTTAATACCTTGTTATTTCATACCTGCTGGATAACAAATAGAGCACTTGAATTTTTTGGTATGCAATCATTATTGAAATAACAAGACTTGTTATTTTTCAGGTGTTATTTATACAAAATTATGGTGTTCATTTATGTTATTTTTCCTCTTATGTCCACCTAGTGAAGGGCATATCGAGGTATAATGTTATTTAAGATAAATACCTCGGTATGTTATTTTGTTGCTATTCTTTCCTGCTCGAGATTTCAGGGGGTACCAGGAGCGTATCAAGGGGGTTCTATGGGGTTCAGAGACTCCAGGGGGTCTCAGTTGCGTTGTAGGGTGTCTCAGTGGCATTTTGAGGGGTTTTAACCACCTTGAGGTCTCACGAGCATTCCAGAGGGCGTAAGGAGGTACTACTTGGAGGTTTCAGAGCGTTTCTGGGGCTTCAAAAGGTCTCACGAGGTTTCAGGACGTTTCCAGGTGGTCTCTGGGGGGCAGACAATTAAACGTTCCATAATAAATACAAAATTTCCCATAAATAATTCGAAAAATCCCAGTGAAGAAACAGGGGTGTGAGCAGTAATGAATTACAAAAGTTCCATAAACAAATAAATAAATGCATGAATAAAACAAAAGTTTCCATAAATAATTGATTTTTGAGCAATTAAAAAAGCCAAAAATGCAATAAAAAAATCAACTGTTGCAATAACAAAAGCCATTTTTTCCACCAAATAACTTCGAATTTTCCATAAAAAATTAGAAAATTCACAATAAAAAAAATATCGAAAAAGCAATAAAAAATTCAAAAAATGCAATAAAAAATGACTAAATTACCCATGAAAAACAAATGCAGGAAAGTATGATGCAGTGAAATGCTGAATCGCACTTATATGACTGTAACGACTGAAAAGCCTGCCTATCTATGATTGAAATTTACCGAGCAATTGCTTGCTGTCCGAACTCGCTATCGCTCGTCGGACCTAAAAAAATCTATGTTTGCATTAATACCGGGCAAATTCTTGGATCTGTGGTTTGCCTAGAACCGAAACGATGCAGTTGCGGTGCATCGGATATCGGAAACTTCGGCGGCCTTCTGCCGCCTCAGTTCCTCAATCCTCTATGCGGCTTCGCCGCATGGTCTGTGTGTTTTTTTGGCACAAAATGCATTTACGTTTATTGCTCGTTTTTTGACATTTATTGATAATTTATTTTTTCGTTTATTGCACTTTTTGAATTATTTATTGCTTTTTCTATATTTTTTTATTGTGAATTTTCATATTTATTATGGAAATATCGGATTTATTTATGGAAAATTCGAAGTTATTTGGTGGGAAAAATGTCTTTTTTCATTGCAACAGTTGATTTATTCATTGCATTTATGACTTTTTTAATTGCTCAAAAATCAATTATTTATGGAAACTTTTGATTTATTTATGGAACTTTTGTAATTTATTACTGCTTGCACCCCTGTTTCTTCTCTGGGACTTTTGAAATTATTTATGAAGAATGATCACTTTCTTATGAGTCGTTAATATTTTAGCCTCTCTGGGGAGCTTCATACAACTGTGAAACGTTCCCGAAATCTTCGTGTACGCGTGAACGGCCTGAAACTCTTGAGACCCCCCCCCCCCCCCCCCCCCTTCAAAACGCCTCTTAACCTCCAGAATCCAATTGAAACGCCCTCAAACTCCCTCTTGTTCATTTGAAATTTAGCACCCTTGAAAGGTTCATGAAACTATTCTTGAAATGTCCCTCAAACCTCTCAGAACTCTGGAAACTCTTTTTGGGCTTTCTGGGTTCTGGAAATCCTTTTGGCCCATGTTGAATGCCCAAGACCTACTCTCGCGAATTTCCATCATTCTTGTGCACTCACAGTACAGTTTATGGATCAAGTTTCTTTTTTTTTCAATGCATACTCCTCCGGCCTATTGCATAGAAAGAGGTTGCAGTGTGAACCGTTAATTCATCGTTATGTAAAATAAGGAAATGCAGAAAAACGAGTTGTATGAAAAAAAAAATACGCAAGTACGACTGAGGAAATTATGAAGTTTCAGTTTCTATCGCTTATAATCTTTCACGAAATGGTTACCGTTTTTGAGATATTATGAATTTATTGATCCAAGATAAACATTCTTAATTTTAAGTTGTCTAAATTATAAAATTATATCCCCCAGTAAAACAAAAACCAAATCGCATCCCAGTCCAAACATTACGAACGAAAACTTACAACATCAGCGTTACTTCGAATTCCGTAAAACCAGATCTCACTCACCACCTGCCAGGAACCATATACAGCCACTTGACCTCAAAAAGTAGTGCAACAACAACAACAACGACCGAGCGCCCTGCTTGGTTTGTAAACTTCACACTACTCTGCCGCTCGAACCGGAGAAAGTCCTTATGACGGCGACGGCGGCGGCGGGTAAGGCACGCCACAACAAAAGGATAATTTTCCGTGCTCTAACAAGTGCATAAGCAAAACAAAGATGGGAAAAAACCAACACTCATGGGTTTGCTTTGGGCCGCGCCGGTCCACAGTGGCGGGACTCCATACAAATATCGGACAAAACCTAAAACTTTCTCCAAATGTGCTGACATTCACATGTCCAGATAATTTGGGTGTGCTGAATCTATTTCTGGCATCAAAATTTACATAACTTGCATTATTTTTGTATAAAAGTAGGTTTAAAGTATTAAAATAACCTTATTTTTCATAAAAATAATAAAAGCTCATAATAAATAAGTTGGCATCATGTTTATTTGTTTAGGAATATAGTTTTAGTGCACTATGTTCTAAAAACGATTTTATAATATGTTAATCCACATAGTTTTTTTATGAAGCATGTAGAATTGTATAAAAATGCGAGTTAACAAGGCAAAATTGCTTCACACTTTTTATTAAGTGAGGGTTACATTCTATTCATCATGTCCGCTTGTCACACAGCGAAAATAACAATGACGATACATCATACCACATCTATGTAGAACAAAAGTCGACAATACAAGCTCACAGCACAGACAAACAGACATCTCATGCTACTCACTTCCCATTGATCCTCTTATTAACAGTTAGTTCAAATAATCGGTAGTTCGTAAATCGTACGCTCATGGCTCTATCATCATTTTGGCTAATGTTTGACGTTTGGTGACTATCGCCACCTAGTTATGAGATTGCGAAACATTGGCATTGATTGGCGGTTTGATTGGCATTGAGCGATTATGTTTTTGTGACCACTATTTCAATGGTTCCAATTTGTTCGAAGTGATACGTCTGTTTGTCTGTGCCTTGGTCTCTGGTGACCATTTCAGTGGGTTTTTTGAGTTAATCATTATTTAAATTAATGTCGCCGAATTTCCAAGAATGTATTTTAGCAAATGAAACCTTGGATGATTAGTTCATAAAATATACATATGTAAGGTACATTCGTTTTTGAATGTACAAGAAATCTGTTGTTTCATTATACTTATTAAAAGGTAAACTACATATAGCTACTTAGTCTAATATAATCGATTAAAAAATACAGTCTATCACAAAACCATTCAATAATCGCTCTGTTGTATTTGCTCAAAAATGCACTTGTTGAATACAATACCAACGTAATGCTGTCTCAAAAGATCGAATGCGCGACAAGAAACAGGTTAAAATCCCTCCCCAGTACATTCTGCATAAGTGATAACGCAACATGACAATATGCTACGATGACTTTTATATTCTGGACGGGAATTTTAAAATAAATTTTTTAAGTTTACGTTCGAAAACAAAATTCATAAATTTTGGACTGTTCCGCAACCATGCGTCTCCATTACAACTTTTTTTTTCAAAAAAGTAAATTTTTCGTTCTTAGCGCAGTTTTGCGCAGACAGTGACGTATATCCCCAAAAACTAGACAAGATTTGGGGTTAGATGCAACACACCTGATCGTTCCGAACTGTTTCATTAAAAAGTACTAGATCAATGTAGCCTGAATTTATAATCAAAAAAATCAGTAAAAGTTACATTTTTGAAATGGTCTTAAAAGACAACAAATGTAAGCTAAGATTCAGATTGAATGTGGTAATGCTAAGGTTAAATGTATCCAAAAACAATAACAAAATTCATGGATTTCAATATCAGCTATATGTTACACATTGCGACATTGAAATTATGGTTTGAAATTATGATGATAAAAACATATTATTCAGTACATAATTTTCAACTTTGAAAAATTCCCCTGGACTCAATTTTGATTCAATTGACTTGAAAATTTGGATTTTTCTTGGTTGAAGTATTAATAACAAAAGAAAAATATCAAAGCAATGAAATTTTGAGATGAAATTTTGAGGTTTTGTCCGGCCTCCGGCCACTGTGCGGTCGGGTGCTAGAAAAATACACCGGTCCTCGATTGGATCACTTAGGAGGGCTGTAATGTTTTCTTATGGACGCTTAGATGGTAAATAACCATAATTTCGTGGTTTTTGAATCGCACTATTTTGGATGCCACCTAAGGAAGTTATAAATGACTGTTTACTATCTACCATCTAAACTGTTTACCAATTCAATGAAAAAATCAATACTCGTCATGATATACTGCTGACCACGCGTCTCCATATTTAAGCCATCGATGGAGGCGCTTGATAATTGATACCACACTTCTACACCCAATTTTCTATGTACATGTTTCACGCGAATTTTCATCATTTATCAAAGTTGGCGATTACTTTACTTCCCTGTATATGCATTAGCATTAGCATTAGCATTAGGCGAGTCGCACAAATTCGTAGGTGGTACAGTCCTAGACCGCTGTTATGAGGGTTGCCTCCTTCCCGTCCGAACCAAAGCACAAAGATTTTGGACTAATCTCTGACTCTTAGACAAGACTGACGCAATCCTCCAATGGTCGAGCACTGTCCTGGCCACGTCCTTGCGACTGCTGAGGAATGGGAAAGGATGGTTAGTTTTGGACACCTATGAAAAATGTAGACAACTCTACGATCTCTCAGGCCTAGGTGTCACGGGAATTTGGGTGTTGTTAGTGGAAGGGTAAACTCCAAAGGATACGCTTGGTTAACGTTCAGGCACACCACTGTAAGACTGCTTCGAATCAGTTGTCTGCCCAATTCATCCTCGTCATCTTTTTGGCATTTGGTTGAATTACTAGATTCTTCGGTTGATAATCTGAAATATAAAAGAATATTAACATCGTACGTCAAATAAGCTACACATTAGTGATACGCTCGCCACAGTTACATATTTTTAAAATATTATTTATATCGTGCGATACATTTACCTGAATCATGCTGAAATAATATGTTAATTAGCAGTACATTGAAACACAAATACTACAAAACACAAGGAAAATAGCATCAAACTTTGATCTTGGAATATTTAAAAATACGGTAAATATCAAGATCAAAATTTGATTTGGTAGATCTTACACCGCAACGCACCATTCTAAGGTGATCTACCCACGTTACGGGGTAACTTTACTTCCCTGTATATGCACTGATAAATCGTTCAAAAGTTTTTCACATACGCGGACGGTAAAAAGTGAAACATTTTTTCGTAAAAATGAAATCTGAGCTGACATTACACCCTTTCGCCAAGAAAAAAAAATGGAACCGCCACAGCAACGTCATAACACCTAACAAAGACCGTATAAGAAAATAGGCAGCGTAAAATAAAGGCAACGAAAGCAAATACCAACCTGGCGTGCGAAACAGAAGAGTGTTTACACACAAAAGCAAACGAGTCCCCTTCTCGGTTGGTCGATTGCTCTTCCAAAGGGATATACCTACGAACGAGCATCTAGCTCGCAGCGCAACAGAGGCAGAACAAGTGAGTTCCCATGGTTAAAGGGCTTCTCCTCCATCGTTGGTTGGCTTGGAGAGGCACACAACTACAACAAACCCGAACCCATGCCGGGGACTGTTGTTCATCATGAGAATTTATTCTTTATGCGGCGGTGTGTTTCTATTTGAAAATGGACAACACAAGGGTGAGAATGTTATGACAGTTGATGACAAATGTTGGGCAAAAGTGGACACAAAACATGATGAGAGGAGGATTCGTTTCGCAGAAGTAAGGACATCTTTCGAAGCTGTGTTTGAGGATCCTACGAGCCTACGAGTATTGTTTGGAATGAGATTGGTGGATGTCTTTTTCTAAATTTTCAGGTCTCAATGAAATGATTTGCAGTAAAAGTTTCTAGCTCGTTGACTGATGAAAACCGTAGTCGTACTTGTTTTAATGCATTGAGTTTGACCATAAACTCGTTATTCAAAACCATATACAACCATATATTGTTAGCCTAAAATAACGTTTTTTATATATGACTCATTGTGTTCTTGATAAACTGCTATTTGACATGCGGTTGTACATTATATAGGTATAGTGAGAAAATCGCGTTCAAAGCGAATTCGATTAGATAGGTTGTCATTGCATGCAAGACGTTTCTCATTCTCAAAGATATTTACGCCAGACTCGCCGGCGAAACCCACGTTAAATGCAATCATCTCGTTGTCGGTGCTTCACACCTGACCCATAAATTCCCAATGTCTACGACGAACGCGAAACGTGCCTTGGATTACTCATTTCCTCTCCAATAGCCTCAACCACGTTTTGTAGTTCTAGCTATAGGTATCTGACTGAAAACTGTTACAAACGTGTCTTAGCAGTTGCAACGATAGTGGTGGGACGTGTGATGCGCTAAGCGCATCTCCGTAGTCGTCCAGAACTAATTTGCATCGTTAGTTAGCTTCACACAGCTTCCTTTCAATTCGGTGCGAAGCCAGAGCACCAGATACTTGTGATGTTAGTATTGCCGATCAAGAAGCATCATCATCTCGCGCTGCTGATGCATACAAAATAACTACACAGATCGAAAAATGAGTGTAAAATTCTGTGACATATGATGCACATAATTGGAGCGTGGGATATCACAGAAGTTTACATGACATATCATGTAAAGTTCATGAAATATCATGTAAACTTCCATTATAGGTCATGTAATTCAGCATGACTCTGGGAGTTTACATGACATATAACACAAATTTACATGATATATCATGTAAACCATCATGACACTATGTTCACATGACTAAAATCAAGTTTACATGACGTGTGAATCTCATTATTTTTATCTGTGTACCTACACACAACTCGTTCGTGAAGCACCAGCGAGAAAAAAAAAAAAACGAATTACCATAGAACAAACGGTCAACTAGTGCAACAAAAAACTCCAGCCAGTGCAGTTTCTACATTAGTCATCTAATTAACAATACCCCGTAAGCTACGTGAGCGCGCGCAAGATCAGTCCGCTGCGCTATGCTCGCTGGAGAGAATGCCGCCGTTCAAGTTGCAAAACACCCGTCACCGCACACGGTCGGTCGGTCGGTCATCCCGGTAGCGAGCTTATGCAGATCGTAATACACAGTACAGTACTTAGGACCTGATTGGCCTGCAAAACCAGCATGCATCCACTCAAGGTTATCCTGTTCGAATGGTGTTCTTCTATTAGTCCTAACACATTGCAAATGTGCAGGCAACGGACAGCTAGCGCAGTGGCGGGAAACGTACAGCAATCGCAAACTGGAAACTCATGCTGTTCGAGCTTGAGTTGCTGCGCTGCCCGGGCCAGGGTGTTAGAGGAGCAACAAGAAGCCTTGAACGAGTGCAGCACTTTGGCTGCAGCTGTGCTGCTGGCTGATCCATCAATTTACGACTCGATTTGAACGCTGCCGCTGCGCCGCCGACGTCACCGCGGCCGGCGCTGGTGTTGCTTTGGCAAATTATTTAGAGCTGGGGTTCGCAAACGCGGGGACAGCGAATCCTTAGGGTTTTCGGAAAAGGTTGTGGATTTCTATCAAGAAACTTAGCTCATGTCCGCCCAGCATCCTATTTATAGGGCAGTTGCCCCGAACGCCCAGCGTCCTAAAAAAAGGACAGTCTTTTTGATGATATTCATCAGAATTTAGCGAAACTTTACAACACTTTCTTCAGTGAAGATAATCTTTACATCCATATCTTGCTCATAGTGAGTCCTGAGATGAGCTAGCCTAGGTTTTTTTTTTCTCGTTTGTCGGGTGAAGATCACTGCGTCCAGATTTTAGAACTATTGTGATATACCCTTTTGCTGTGAGGTACGCAAGTTATCTCAGTAACATGTTTGTCAATGAGATAGCCTAGAATTAAAAGTCTCGTTAATACAGACAAAACAAATCAAGGTGGCGGATTAGATGACCGCCAAAACTCCAAAATTTATGCTATTTACCTGCAAATTGGCTTCGATCGATAGCGTAGAACTCAAAAATAAATACCCGACGCCCGAAAACCAAAACGGCGGACCATAATTCAATATGACGGCTGAGATTTTCTCGAGATACCTTCAGGTATTCTTTCCGGGATTTCTTCAGGCATTTCTATCGAAAATCTTCCTGGGATTTCTTCAGATGTTCCTTCCGGAGTTGCTGTGGGGATTTCTCCTGAGATCTCTTCATGGATATCTGCATTGATTACTTAAGAAAATCCTGAAAGGCTTCTTTTAGTTATTTTATTCGGCATTCCTTCAGGGATTGAATTCCTTCAAAGATTATTTCAGGAATTCCTGCTGTTATTCCATTAGAGATTCCTCCCAAAGATGAATATGAAAGAATATATATTTCTGCTAAGATTTCTTCAGGGCACCTTAGATATTTTTCGGTAATCGTGCTGGAATTTCCGATGGGATTCCTTCAATGATTCTTCCAATTTTTTTAGGGAATTCTTTAATAATTCCTTCCGGGGTTTCATTAATGGATCTTTCAGGGATTCCTGCTGAACTTCAATCTGAGATTCCTGCCAAGATTCCTCTAAGGATTCCATCAAGTATTCTCTACAGGATTCCTTTATAAATAAAGTAATTCCTGATTTAGACATTCTTGAAATGATTCTTTCAGTAATTATAGCTAGGATTTCTTCTGGGAGCTACTTTACAGATTTCTCCTGGCATTCCTTCAAAGAGTTCCATTATATCCAAAGAATCCTAGTAAAATTCTTTTAGGTATACGTGCCGGGATTACTGCTGGTATTCATTGAAAGATTCTTCACAGCATTTCTCTCGGAATTTCTCCAGTAATTCATACCGGAATTTCTACTGTGATTCTTTCAGTAAAGCTTGAGCTGAGATTCCTCTCAAGATTCTACCAGATATGACACTCAGAACTCCTTCAGGAAATCATCCCGGGATTCCTTTAGGGGTTTCTGCCGGGATTGCTTTAGAAAATCTCGAACTGACAAATGTTCTAGTTGGCATTTCGGATTTGGTAAGGACTCTTAAAGGATTCCTGATAGGATTGCTTCTCGGATTTCTCCATGTACTCCTTCAAAGATTCCTTCAAAGAATCTAGCGGAAGTCTTTCAGGTATTCATGCCAAGATTCTTGCTGTGCTCCCTTTAAAGATTCCTCTTGGTTTTTGACATTCCTCAAGGGATTTTCCTATGATCCAGCAGAATCTTTTTTTATTTTCTCTGCCAAGGAGTCCTGCTGAGTTTCCAGCCGGAATTTCTTGATTTCTTTGAGGATCCCATGAGGGTTTTTAAATGGGATTTCTTTCGGGATTTTTTTGTGACTTTAAGGAATTTCTCCTGACGTCATATGACTGTCGTTTTCTTATTCTTTTTGGGTCGATTCAAATATGACGTCCATCATTTTTCCAGATTTTTAGACCCCCCCTCCCCCCACTGTCACGCTTTTTTGTATACCTTATACATGGCGTGTCACACTTTCTCAGACCAACCCCTCCCCCTAAATGATGGACGTCATATTTGAACGACCCCTTTGAGTAATTGTCCTCTCCTTCAATAAATGTAGATGCATTGTATACATATAAACGGATCAAAATACAACGATATAATAAAAGTTGTGCTTAAACAGAGCTGGAAAAAAATATCGGATGTTGAGGAACCACATTGACGATTTTTTTGGAACCACACGACAGACTTCCAATTTTTTCGTGAAATCTTATTGACTGTTGATAACAAATTTTTATGAAGAAAACAATTGTGAGATACCTAAGGCGTTAACGGGTTAAGGACATTCGTTTAAGAGATAGTCTTACGGTTTTTTTTCGCAAAATTTTTGAAATTCCTTTTTTTTCATAAAACTTTTAAAAATTCGTTTGGACATCAATCAATGTTATCTTTTAAAATTTAACGAAAGGAATTTGGCTACGCTTAATTTCTTTCAGAAATATTTCCAAAATTATCCTAAGAAATATTTTACAAGATGTTATGGAAACTCACGCAGAGATTCTTTTAGAAATACCTCAAATAATTCATTAGAAATATGTTAACCGATTTGACATGTAATATTTTAAAGATTTCTTAGGAGTATCTCTAGATTTTTTTTTCAGAAATATTTTAACAAATTGTCTTAAAACGGAACTTTTCTAAATTTAGGATTACATGCTTTCTTCAGAAATATCTATAGATATCCCTTCATGAACCTCCACAGAAATTCTTCTAAAATCAAGAATTTTTTCAAAAATACCTTGCAAGATAAAGTTCCAAATATTCCGACCATTTCTACATTAATAGCTTCACGTATTCCTTCTAGTAATTTCTTGTATCTCCTCCAGAAACTATACAAAACGGAAGTTCCTTCAAGTAATTCTTAGATTATATCGGCAAGAACTAGAAATAACTTCAGAATGTCTCGGACTGATTGAGAAATTTCTCCGTGGATTTTTTTCCGGGAATTCTTCCAGTGGTTGCTTCAGAATTTCCTGCAAACGGGAAGCGTGCTTCTTGATTTTACAAAAAAAGATTGTGGGATTTCTATCAATAATTTCTGGAAAAATTCTTGAAAAAAAAAACTACTTTTACGAATTTCCTCTGCGAAAGCCGGATGGGGTTTTACTCATTCTCGATAAAAGGTGGAGGGTCATCTTGTATATAAAATAACTGAAAAGGGAGGGATTGCCTAAGCAATGCGGAGCTTCCATCAGAATTACCTCAAGTGTTCCTATCAGAAGTGTCTCAATAATTCTCTCCGAAATATTTCCACAAGATATTATAGAAAGTCAATCACTAACTTTTTTAGAAATACCTCCCAAGATTCATTCAAAATATCTTGAGATAATCTTCAACAAATGGGCGAACAGAGTTTTTTTCGCTTGATGAATCTTCGCGTCTCTGGTGGTATTCGGCTGAGGATCACTGGAGGAATACCCTGAAGAGTATCTCTTAGTAGGGAAATACAGAAAGGAATTTTCGAAGTAATCCTGGAGAAATTTCCAAAGTAACTCATCATCTGGATGAATTTCCCCGAAAGAATTTCTGAATTTTCCGAAGAATTCTCTGGAGATACATTCGAAGATATCCCTGTAGGATTTTCCGAAGTATTCGTTGAAGGAGCATTCGAAGAAATTCCTGAAGGAATCTTTGGAGGAATTTTCAAAGGATTCTTTGGAAATGTTTCTGAATGAATCCCTGAAGGCATTTTCGAAGGAATCCCTGGAAATTTCCGAAGGCTTTCTCAAAAAAAGGATCCCTGGAGCAATTTCCGATGGAATTCTCTAGAGAGTTTCTGAAAGAATTTCTGGAGGAATTCAGGGTATCCCTGGAAGATTTCCGCAAGGAATCCGTGGAGATATTTCTATAGAATCCTTAGAGAAATTTTCGAAGGTTTCTCTGAAGGAATATGCGAAAGAATCTTTGAATGCATTTCCTAAGGAATTACTGCAGGAATTCCTGAAGGAATCCTTTGAGGAATTTCCGATGAAACCCCCGAAAGAATTTCTGAAGCATTTTCAAAGGTTTTCGATGGATTCTATGGAGAAATTTTCAAAGGAACCCCTGGAATCGTTTCCAAAAGAATTTTTAGAGGTATTCTGAAGAATTCTGTGCAGCAATTTTCGAAGGAATCATGGAGAATTTTCAGAAGAAATCCCGGGAGGAATTTCCGTAGGACTACCCATAGAAATTTCCAAAGCAATACCTGCAGGATTTTCAGAAGGTTTTTGGTAGATATTTCTGAAGAATTCAATGTTGGGATTTCAGAAGGAATCCATGAAGGAATTTTCGGAGCATTTCCCGGAGGAAATTTTCAAAGGCCTTCCTAGCAATATCCGAAGGAACCACTGGACAAATTTCCAAAGGGTTATCTGCAGAAATTTCTGAAGGAATTCCTGGAAGAATTTTAGGAAGGATGCCTTGAGGAATTCTCGATACTTGGACGAATACTTGGACGAGTTTTCAAAGGAAGGTATGGAGAAATTTTGGAAGGGTTTCTACAGCTAAACCTTGAAAAAGTTTTGAAGCAAATTTTAAATGAAGTTCCTTTCGAGATTCTTCAATTTCTTTTTGACTTCTATTGCATTTGTTCGAAAAAATACATTTTGAAATTGATTAGTTTATTTTTTGTTTTCTGATTTTCCAGTTTTATCAAAGTCAAGACGAAACTTTAACAGTTGGATGTCATGGTGGATAGACTACACTTAGCCAAAAATCCGAACGTTCTTTAGATGGAAAACCCTATAGGACTAACTAGAGCCTACCAAATTAAAGTAAAAACACCGACGAACTGGCGTGACAGCTAGAACAAATAAATTCAAATTTGTTATCCACGACGCCATGATGAAAAATAGCCGAACACTATCGCCACCTCTATAACGGCTCGCGATGATTTGCTAGCTCGGCACCATATAGGAATAATGTTAGGCTCGGTGTTCATATAGGAAACGGTTCGTGTCTGCGTTGATTTGACAGAAGCGATCGCTCGCTTCGCTGGTCGACCGTTAAATTTGGGAGGGACAGTTTTGAATCACCACTGTCACGTCGGTTCGTCGGTGGTAAAAATGCTTCATGCTCAAAGTCGCTTTTCAAAAGCATATGAACGCCTAAATGGTCGTTTCGTATGCGGTGAAAAAAAATCTGCTTTCCAGATAGGGGAAGGATATAGCAAAGGAACTGTGATTAATTCCATTCGAAACCAAGAGCGCTGTCTCACCGATGTATCTCAAATAGAAAACCATATACAGCAGAAGAATTTAATAAAGCCGAAAATTGTCCAACCAATCATGTAGTTCCTCCGGATTTTAACACAAATAATGTCATGATGGATAAAATCACGACCGAGAACATTTTACTCGCAATAAAAGAAAGTGCTTCAAAAAAATCACCCGGAAATGACGTAGTTTCTAAGGAGTTATATTTGAAAGCGTTTGACATTATCCACCCTCAACTTAATATGATGTTGAACGAAGCTTTGAGAGGAAGCATTCCTGAGACATTTGTAGAGGGAATTATTGTATTGTGGAAGATGGAAACTAATGATCAAACGTCAAAAGATTATGGACCAATAAGTCTTTTAAATTTTGATTACAAAATTTTTCCAGAATACTTAAGCAGCGTCTCAAGAAGGTCATGATTGAAAACGAGCTGCTCTTTTCTAGTCAAAAATGTTCAACCTTCGACCGAACCATTTTCAAAGCAATTCACTCAATCAAAGACTAAATTGCAGAGTAAAACTGCCGTGTTTGAAAGCTCTCACCTAGGATCTTGCCTACATTCCCTGGCAACTCAAGGGAAATCCATGTACCGCAACTCTTCACAGCTACAATCGCGAAAACTAAAAACTAAAACAATTGTAGAAAAAAACCTGGACAACTGGATTAGAATCTGGAGTAATACATATTAGAACCAAGGGACTCACATCGATATCCACGTATTACATGTTAGTGAACGGGAAAATCCCGCACGTTTCACTCCTGCATCGCCAGAATCGAGCAGATACCCCGATGTGTCAACAATGCCCCAACAGCATTGACGATCTGGAGCATAAATTTACCGCATGCCTGCAAACAAATGCTTTGTGGAGACATCTTCGACCAAGGTTTTAAACAGCTCTCGATAGGAGCATTAGATTCAGTGACCTCCGGTTACCAGAACTGGAAAACGTTGCCAGCAGAAGGAAGTATCAGGTACTAAGGATATTTATTACAAACAAAAATTTTATTTAAGATGCCTTTTCCGTTGATTCGTTGGAGTTTGTTTAAATTGTTTGTTAATGTGTTTTTTGTAAAAAAAAATCGAATAGAAAAATAAATATCGAGTAAATGTGTTAAAAAAGCCAACACGTTTTTCGTCAACACTTTCAATACATAGGTAAAAGCTCAATCATTGCAATACAAAAATTGATAAGATCCAGTCTACGTACGAGCAATTAATAAGCAATATAATAATGTATAAGCATTTGATGCAAATATAGGGCCCATATAGCCGAGGCGGTAAACGCACGGGTATTCAGCATGACCATGCTGAGGGTGACGGGTTCGATTCCCGGTCGGTCCAGGATCTTTTCGTAAAGACAATTTCCTTGACTTCCTTGGGCATAGAGTATCTTCGTGCCTGCCACTCGATATACACATGCAAAATGGTCATTGGCAGAGGAAGCTCTCAGTTAATAACTGTGGAAGTGCTCATAGAACACTAAGCTGAGAAGCAGGCTTTGTCCCAGCGAGGACGTTACGCCAAGAAGAGAGAGAGAGAGCAAATACAGGCTGCAATCATTTTTTTTAATTTATCACTGTGTATTTTAACTTATGTTAATTCTACACTTGCCTGCAATGAGTGCTATCCAGACATTTGACAGATTGCCCACGTGCTCACTATTTATTTGTAGTAAAGATAACGACAAATATGGAGACAAAGGTGTGTACTACACAAAAAAAAACGTTTGGAAACCACTGCTCCAGAGACAAATGAACGCACAGGCAAAAAAAACGTGCTAATTCAATCCCGTTCGAGCGCTAAGTGCGATGCTTTGGCAAAGTGGCAAAACTGTCTGATTTGGATGAAATTTTCAATCTTGTTTCTTTTTCAGGGGCTAATGATCAGTGGAGCAACGAGCACCCAGCACACACGCGAAATGATTCCCAAAGCATGATTAATGATTCCCTCGGCTTAGTGGTACCAGCGTTTTAGGTTGCGATATAAGATAACACCTTCTTTGCCCGTACCCGTTGTGTACTTGCTGGTTGTTTCTCGATGCAAGCGCCTAATCAACACCGTCGAGTTTTTGGTCCGCGCTAAGTTTGGCCCTCCGAAAAAAAAGCAACGAATCCGTCAATGTACGATAATAGGACACGCGGCTGTCTCGGTTAGATATGCTGTAGTCTTTCACCCTCACCCACCACCACCGCATCGTCTTGTGGCAACGCATTGCGATAAAAGCGTAAACATTCAACGAACGGCGGTGGCGGCTCAGCATAAGCACAGGTGAACAGATAAGTCAACCGAACCTAGGCGTTCGTTGAAGATGTGCGCCTCTACTAGCTCTGCTCGATTGTGCATTATGTGATTATGTGGCCCTGTCGAGCCGTGTCGTTCATTCACGTCGGAATCGAAGATGATCAATGTTTGTCACTTAGAATTCCTAATATGCTTGCGGTACGAAGCGCGAGATCTCAACGAAATATTGTCATTGTGATTTATTCGTCATCGGTCGGGGGCTTGGAGGAATGTGTTTACTAAAGTGCTGATTGCCGTGACCGATTGATGGATTGAGTTGGTAGACTTACCTTCGTGGGGAATCTTCAGACACTGAGTAAATATGAACAGACTTCTAGAAATCCTCTCAGAAACGTTGAGACCTTCAAATATATATATCACTTTTAATACACTTCTTGGGATTGTCGTTCTAAGAAAAGTTGTTGAATAACTTGCCCGGCAGATGAATCGGAACATTGATCGTACCAAAAATTCTGGAAAGTAAGATCAATGACTATACTAGGCTTTGCGACTATTTTTGTTCATGAATCAAACGAATTTATTCACTTAAACTAAGGTACGAGTTATTTTTGGATTTACCTTTCGTTAAGATAACAGTTTATAGCATTAGCAGACCAACTACTTCGTTCTATTATTCTCTTGAATAGTCTGTTCATCGTTTTCTTTTAACAAACCAAATTGTCAAAACAAATCATCAATGTTTCTCTACTGCTGATATATTTTGCAGCAACAACCTTCTCGTGCCCTTTTCGTTCTCGAAATTATTTATCCAAATATCACCTGCATGCAAGGAATTTTTAACCCCATCGGTATGCATACATCAGCAACAAACAAAATACGAAAGCCGAACCCATCTATCTAGTTCCATATCGTCGTCGTTGATCGTCCCCAGAGAAACCATCCAGCATCCGAACTGGACCAGTGAGCCAAAAACCATGAATAAAATATGTTTAATGCACTTTTAATGTGCTGCTCGCTTGCCGGTCACCTGAGTACAGTGTGCCGAGCCGAGAGTACCTCTTTCGTCAAGCCATGCGACGACGATGTCCCAGCAAGCAGCACGGTAGAGGTATGCTACAAAGTGGTAATGTACCGACAGAACGTGTCCGTAGAGCAATGCAACGAGGGCTGTACTCACATAAAAAATTGCTACCACCATCGCCGCGGTTGGTGTTCTGTTTTGTTAATCTCGACACCGCATGCAATCCATATTGCAGGTGTAGGCTTTATCCCACGTTTCACCGCCGTCGTCGACGCCGCCGCGCCTTCCGGATGCCGACTAGCACCTCCGCACCGCAACACTCCGGAGCCAGGGCGGGAGGGCCAACAATGAGAGATAACTTTTCGTAACAATTTCAAATAATTGCACATCCACTACTCTCGGGTGTGATTCGATGAATTATGGGTTTTGCAACATGTGTTAAATCGTAAAATTCAAACCCATGTTCGATTTACTGCAATTGACCTAGGATGGGGGGGCGTTTTTTTGCTCCCACCTACACCGGCCCACTACTGGCTGCAGCTATGTTCAGCTCTCCACATCATGAACTATAGCCTGCTGGCTGGTGTGTGCACTCAAAGCCATCCAATTTGGTGCTTATTTCATTGGGCAGACGACGCTACGGTACCCTATCAGTGACGCCCTTCTCTCGTCCATGCCTGCCCTATTTGTCATACTCGTATGCTGATGTTTCGGTGTATCCACTTAAGGGTGGATATGACCATACTGGGACTTTTCCGTGATCAATGGAATATCTACTCTTAACGACGAGCTTAGAGGTCTAGTGGCTACCGCTTCTGATTCATATGCTGAAAGTCCTGGGTTCAATTCCTGGCTCGTCCCTTTTCTCCTACTTTGTATCTGTCTATGTAATTTCTCCACTGTTTTCAGCATATACATCTCATGTAAAATATATGTTCATAGGTTTCGCTAGAACTAAATACGGATTGAAAAAAAAGTCGTTTACCTTCGTTCCAACTTTTGCAGCACAGCAAATCTATCGTATAATGCCCTACAAGTTATACAACCAAGCAAACTGTGCCGCTTCACAGTAATATTCGCACAATCTAGCCTGGCATCCACGCACCATTGCGTGAACTCCTATGCCAAAAATAAACATTCCTCATCAACATTCATGACCTTCTGCAGGCGCAGAGGACTTAACGGACTGTTAACAATGATCATTTCCCTCCTCATCTCCATTGCATCCTGACGTAGCAGACGCCATTGTCACCTAAAATAGAAGATCATCAATACTCACATACTGAAGATGCCTGTTGGTCCCAAGAAGCTATCTCATTGCTGGTCTGTGTGAGTTTAACTAGTCTGACGATACTGGACGGTCAAGCAATTTTCATTTTTCAAATTTCCATTTTCATTAAATTCAATATCATCTCTTTGCTTTAGCCCTTTGCACCCTGAAAGCTTTTTGTGAATTAACCAATGTCTGCCCAGTGTCCTATTTATAGGACCGTACTTTTGGGCTGGATAGCTTGAGAATTGCACGATACTTTAGCATGCTCAGGAGGAGTTGATCAGAACATACATACTGCGCACAAAAAGATACAATTTTGGCGTATCCTACATTTATATGATCCAACACACTTATTTTAGAGTTACTTGTTCGGCTGTTCTGTTTTCGGTGAAAGTTCGGATTACCGAAGTTCAGCACAGTTTTACAGAAGTTCATTGTTTTACCGAACGTTCGGTAAACATTACCGATGATTCAGTACAATTTACCGAGCGTTCGGTAATTTTTCGCCGAACTTCGGTAATAATGATAACTGACAATGGTTACTGTGATAAAACTATCCCAGAGGTGATTCAAGTATAACGTCCATCACCCAGGGGGAGGAGGGTCTGAGAACGTGTGACAGAGGAAAGAGGCCCAGTCAACACACGATCGCATATGATGTTGAATAGGATGCTAAAGTGGAGGCGATATACATACACTTTACACGCGGTTAAATGGCTTCCACTTTAGCATCCTATTCTACATCATACACTTTATATGTATATGACTTTGTGTTAGCTGGGGAGGAGAGTCTAAAAATCCTGAAAAATTGATGGACGTCATTTTTGCATGTGTCGAAAAGATTTCTGGTAAGAAATTACCGCACTTAATGTTACCTATATCATGGATATTTTGGTTTACATGCTAGATCTATGATCTTTTAGGTATTTGCTCTCTCAGTAATATCTTTCTGGATTCCTCTAGAATCCTTTCATTTGTGTATATTATTTTTACCTGGCTTCTTTTAGAGACTCGTCCCAAGATTCACTGAAGGATTTTATTTTTCAAGGATTATTACGGATATTCCATTGACGATTTCCCGCTTCCAACATTTCTTCATTGATTTCTCCCGAGATTCCTTCAGAAATTTCTCCTGACGATATTTTTCAGATTCTTTCTGGATATTTCTAAGAACTCTTTCAGAGATTTCTTCCGGAATTCGTTCGAGAGTACTTTCCGATATTTCATCCGGGATTCCTTCATGAATGCCTCGTGAAATTCCATTGGGAATATCCAACAAGATTTCTTTCAGGATTCTGTCACGGATAATTGCTGAGACTGCTTTAGGAATTCCTTCAGGATTTTTTTTGGGGCTTTCGCCTGGGATTCCTCAGGTATTCCCCCCGAAAATCCTTTAGTATTTCCTTCTGGGCTTCATTGATGAACTCCCCCCGAGATTTATCCCGAAATGTTTCCAGGTATGCTCTAGAAATTCCTCCCGAGATTCATTCAGGGGTTCTTTCAAGGATTCTTCCCTGGATCCTATTATGGATTTTTCCGGAATTCCTTCTGAGATCCCTCCATTGATTTGTTCCTGAATTTCTTCCGGCATTCTTTCAGAAAGTCCTCCCAAAATGTATTTGGGTATCCCCATATTGATTCCTCCTAGATTATTTCAGAGATTCCTTCATAAATTTCTACCGTGATTTCTTAATTGAGTTTCCCGGGTTTTCCTCTAGAATTTATTTATGTATTCCTACAGATTCTACCCAGGAATCCCAGAGACTGCTTCCGGGATTCCTTAAGGGACTTATTCCAAGATTTTTACCTTAACCTCCTCTAGATGTATTTTGGGGTTCCTTCATGGATTCCTTCTGAAATTCCTACAAGAATTCTCCCGAGACTTCATCATCGAGGATTCTTTCATTGATTCGTTTCAGGTTTTTTCCCGGAGTTGCTTCCAGGATTTCTCAAGAAGTTTTTCACGAAGTTTCCAGAGGTTCTTCCGATATGCTTCCAGAGTTTCTTGCTCGATTCTTTATGGAGATTCTTCCTAAATTCATCCAAAGCTTCTGAAGGAATTTATCCTAATTGTTTTAGGAATGGCTTTTGAACACTTTCTTCAGGATTTTTAGAAGATTTTTGCAAAAGTTCTTCCGGGATTTCTTTTTCAGTTTTTCAGTTTTGAGATTTTCCCTAGTATTTCCTTAATATTTCGTCTCAGGAAAAAACCCATTTTTTGGTTTTCCGTTTGTTGGACTTTATTCAAAGGTTCCTCTCGAGATTTCTCCAAAAGGTCTCCCCAAAGTTTCTTGTAAGTTACCATCTGATATCATCCCTTCCGATATTTCTCAGGGAATTTCTGATGTTTTAGGTTTTCTCAGCAGGTTATCCGAGAAAGCTCGTTGGAAAATTCCTGCAAGAACTCCGGAAGCAATTGTTATAAAAATCTCAGAAAAAAACACCCACAATTCCAGTACAATTCTGGTAGAGATTCTAGAAAGAATACTAGGAGTAATCTCAGTATAAATGCTGACCAAATCATGGGGGATAACTGCAAGAACTCCTGGGAAACACCTCTGAAAGAAATCATGGAAAGAACTCCATGATAAATAACAGCAAAAGACCCTGAAATAGAGAGAAAGAAACTCAAGAAAGAAAACCCCGCGCAAATGTTCGGGAGCAACTTTGAAAGACGCCGGGGCCCGTGGCGTAGTGGCTACTCGTTCACTTCATAAGTGGATGGTCATGGGTTCAATCCATGCCCCGGCACTTGCAATTTTTCGTCAGTTGCTCTTTCCCCGAGAGCGACTAATACCTGACTCTCTTCTGAGCATTTGCTCTAACGGACCCGGAAACTTGGATATCGGCTAATGGCTACTCATAATGAACCCTCAATCGGACTGGATAAGGAACAAGAGCCACATATGGGCTGTCCATAAACCGCGTGGTAATTTTTTCCTGATCTTAAGACCCCCTGCCTCACCGTGGTCTTGCGTAGTTTCAGGCTGAGAACCCCCTCTCCCCTCCGGATATCACGTTTTTTATTTTGTGCGATTTTTGTTTTAACCACATCAAAAATAACCACAACACAATAACAACATAGTGTATCATTGCGCTTGCTACACAATATACGCAGTACGCACTCATGTAGGGTAAGTGAAGAATGCACTTCAATTTATAACTGTGGAAAAGATTAAGGAACACTAGTTTGAACAGAGACAAGACAAATTACTGCAGGAACATAGAACCAGACCAAAGAAGAGAAGGTGTCTTAAATTTCACTGCAAGAAAGAAGCTAGAATTTGTACAAGGATAAAAGGAGGCAGCTTTTCGAAAATGTAAGCGAGGAATCTGTGAAGGGTAATATATTGACATGTGCATGTCAATTCGTTCTTTCTTTAGCAGAATATGTCGAAATTAACGATATGTAAAGGTTTAGTCTGATTTAGCGAACAGCCACGTTAGTTGGAATCAGTGGTATCATAATAGTTATGTAGTGTTTATCATCATCATCATCATCATCATCATCATCATCATCATCATCATCATCATCATCATCATCATCATCATCATCATCATCATCATCATCATCATCATAAAATTACCTGAATTTTTCCTTTCCTGAATTCGTTCATAATATTTTTATTCTGCTAGAAGAGAAATATGTGACGTGGAATCTTATCCAGACCGAACCGTTCAAAACACAAGATTTTAATAAAGTAATGCACAAAATAATTGCTCCGAAAAAAAAAGATCATTGTAAAGGTATTTCTGGATGGATTTTGACTTTGACTTGAACCTGCAGCATTTCAAACAAAATGCTGGTTTACCAGTTCTATACTACACACGTGGTAAAAGCTATTGTTCAAAAAAAAAAAGGAAAATACTACATAGTCAAAAATTATTTTTATTCATACCAATAGTGTGGTAAACTCTGTGAAGTTTACTTCTGAGAAGATACTATAAGTAGTATAGCTTGAGTTCCATCAGGAATTTATTTGAGAAGTCCATTGAGTAATTTGTATAGGAGTTCATTTAAGAGTTTCTCGAAAAGTTCCTTCTGGAATTATTCCTGAAGTTTTCGCAAAAATCTCTCTTAAAATTTATTCAAAAATCGCCATTAGTTTTTTTTTTAGAAATTGCTTAGAAATTAGAAGCTGAAAGTCTCTTTAATAAAGATGATAAAAAAATAAACTAGCAGGAGCTTCTCCTTAGAAACTTTAAAGTCTGTTATGTAAGGGAACGTCCATAAATTACGTCACGCTTTGAGGGGGGAGGGGTGGTTCAGCAAAATGTGACGACCCATACAAAATTTTTAGAGGTCCCATACAAAAAAGTGTGACGTATGGGGGAGGGGGGGTTGAAAATTGTCGATTTTTTGCGTGACTTAATTTATGGACGTTCCCTAAGAAGTTCTAGCAAAGTTCATTGTTTCATCTTAAGTAATTTCAAATGTCTGAACTTTGAGTAACTTGAAAGAGTGTTATTTTTTTATAATAATAATAATTTGGAACGAGCTCATCAAATAACATACATTTGCATATCCATTGAAACATAAGTTGTCTTACTAAACAGTGATCACGACTGCACAACTATTTATCTCTATATATAAAAATGAGTTTGAAGTCCCTTTGAGGCAACAAAACTCAAGAACGGCTGAACCGATCAGGATGACTCTTACACGGTTCGGTTCGTATTCGTGGTGGCTGTGTTTATATGTACAAAAAGTTACAAAAATCAGCTAGAAAAGTAACAAAATTGAAAAAGTGCTGATTTTCCATGAGCTGGGAAGGAAATCAACACGATCGAAATGAAATCAATCTAGAGTGCGGTGACGTTATGAGCTCAACAGTTGTCAAACCACCACAGCTTGGCAAGACAACGTTTGCCGGGACTGCTAGTCATGTATAAAATATAATACTGAAATCTCACATATCTCAGAAGCTGTCAGTTAGGCTTAGATTTCGAAAGAGTGACACAAAAAATTGATTCTTTTCTTAGGCTTAAAAACCGTAAAAACCCTATTTCGCATATTTGTTGCAACGCAAGTTTTATGAGACTCGTAAAAATACGACAAACTCGTTGGCTCCACGGTGCCTCACCGCAGGACTGTACAGTACACACACACAAACTCACACTCTCACATAGAGGAAAATACACTTGCAGCCAGCCAAATGGACATGTGAATTTTCCACCTCGGTCGGTGTACCGCCCTCAACCCACAAAACCGCACAACCGCGCGCCCTGCCCCTGTCCAATCGCGTCGGTTGTCACTCTGTTTTATGCTTTCAAAATTATTTATGCATCGTGTTGCTTTCATTCGTGGCGCGCGGTATCTTTTCTCACCGGTCGGCCTGCGTTGCAGCGCGCTGCCTGCAGCGCCCCGATGCACCCGGTTGAGGTTTCCTCGCTGCCGCGCCGTCGAACTTCCCCGTGTTATTGTTATTGCTGCTGTTATTATGACTATTATGCTGATGATGACGATACCCTTCGAGTGGGTCAGGAGGGTTTGATTATGCAAAATAACACAAACACGCAAAATTAACGAAAATCCACCAGAGGCGACTACTTTCAATATGCGGATGCCTCCAGGTGGAGTTACTCTTTAGAGGATGCGCAAAAGTGAAGGAATAAAGTGCTTCTCTTGGTTTTTATATTGAAATAGAAAGGTTGTTCATTCTGCTTACTTCATAATGCTTATCAACAACAGCAAAACATGAAAAGAAATATAAAATCTCAGAATCTCAGGATATATTCCAAAATTTTCAGCGATCAAAGCTTATAAAATTACTTTCCCAAAAATATTTTTTTCGGGCATAGTTTTTCCGGCTTTCTTCATGAATTTTCTCAACGGTGGAAAATTTTGTGGAAAACTTTTACCGGTTCATATTATTTTTTTTGGATTCCTGAGAAAATTTACTTTCGTTTTCATTAAAAACTTTCTTTCTATGAAACTTCGTTGTTAAGTTATGATTTTTCAAAGAAAAGGGTTTTATGGCACATTTGGACATTTTCCTACAAAATTGGCCATAACTCAAAAACGAGAAAAAGTGCATTCCAACAATTTCAGCGATTGAAGCTTATAAAATAACCTTCTCAAAAATATTTTTTTCGAAAATTTTTCATGAGTTCGGGCATAGTTTTTCCGGCTTTTCTTTACATATATCATATTTTTTAAGGATTCCTGAAAAATTTTGCTTTCATTTTCTAAAAAACTTTGTTCCTACGATGCTTTGTTCTTGAGATATGATTTTTCAAAGTAGTGTCAGGGGAAAACAACAAATTTCTACCTGAGTTTTCCGGGAAAATAGGCGACCCTGAATTTTTCTAATTTTTTGTTTGTTCATATATCCATGATCCCTGCCTGTGGAAAAAGTTTCATGAAAATCTGAGACCCTTTGGCATAATTCGTACGATAATAAAAAAATAACCCTAAATAATCCACCTAGCGGTGATGGCGCCTTTCTCGTGCCTTCGAAAACACATTTCAACAAAACTCAAGTGACATGTTGATAAATATCACGCTTTCATACGTTAAACAAAAATCCATTACATGGCACCAGAAATCATATCGTTTATGTGGCTTTGATGTTTGAGCCTCAAACTCTTAAGGACATATATGAGCGAATCCAAAGATGGCTGTCACAATGGCTGCCTTGCAAATACCGAAAGCACGGATCTCGTCATCTAAACAACAAACAGAGCTGAAGTAGCAATTATTATTATTTATTTACGTCATTTTTCCCAAAAGTGAGCATTCATGTCGGACGAAAGAGCAATGAGCAGCCTTTCTCAGTCTAGAATTTGTCCATATATCAAATAAAACCATGTGACATGGATTTAGAGCTTAAAACGCCTTTTAACAGCCACCATCCTGAATTTGGAGCAGCCACCTTGGTGTTTGGGCCAACATTTTGCATATTGTGGTCGCCATTCTTGGACTCCAGACATCTTCCTTATACCAGACATACCCATATTACATGCATTTGGGGTTTAAAACTGCTTTAAACAGCCGCCGTCTTGAATTTGGAGCCGCCATTTTGGATTTCAGATCACCCTCTCGGAAATTGTGGACATTATTTTTGGACTCCGGATATCTTCCTTATACCAAATATACCCATTTTTCATAGTTTTAGGGCCTAAAACTCCATTAAACAGCCTCCATCTTCAATTTGAAGTTGCCATCTTGAATTTTAGACCGCTATATTGTATATTCAGGCCGCCATTTTCGGACTCCAAACATTTTCTCCATACAAAATACGCATATTGCATGATTTTAGGGCCTAAAACTCCGTTATACAGCTGCCATCTTGAATTTGGAGCCGCCATTTTGGATTTTAGACCACTATCTTGGATATTCAGGGTGCCATTTTTGGACTCCGGACACCTTCCTCATACAAATTATAACCATATTGCATGGTTTTAGAGCCAAAAACTCCACCTCACAACCGCCATCTTGCATTTGGAGCCACCATATTGGATAGACCGCCATCTTGGATATTGTGGTCATTATTTTTGGACTCCGGACATCTTGCCCATACAAAATATACCCTTATTGCATGGTTTTAGAGCCAAAAACTCCACTAAACAACCGCCATCTTGGATTTTAGACCGCCATCATGGATATTCTGGTCGCCATTTTTGGACTTCAGACATCTTCCTCATTCCAAATGTACCCATATTGCATGGTTTTAGGGTCCAAAACTCCTTTAAACAACTTCCATCTTGAATTTGAAGCCGCCATCTTGAATTTTAGAAAGCCATCTTGAGTGTTCATGTCGCCATTTTTGGACATCGGACATCTACCCCATACAAAATATACCCTTATTGCATGGTTTAGGGCCTAAGACTCCGTCTACAGCCGCCATATTGAATTTGGAGCCGCCATCTTGAATTTTTGACCACCATCTTGGATACTCAGATCACCATTTATGGTCTCCAGACATCTTCCCCACACAAAATATACCCATGTTACATGGTTTTAGTGCTTAAAACTCCATTAAACTGCCGCCATCTTGAATTTGGAGCCGCCATTTTGGATTTTAGACCGCAATCTTGAATTTTGGACTGTCATCGTAGAATTTTCGGTCTCCTGTGTTAATATTCGCACAAAATTTGTCAACCATGCTGAAGGTTACAAAAATCGCCGCAGTTTGATGTGTTGCATGATGGGCTTGGTCGGGGACTTGATTCAGTTTTATATGTGGCCAGTTCTACCGGTGCTGGTCCGGATCACTCAAATGGCCATAACTCCGGAACGCCTTGATCGATTCGGACCATTTTTAATAGCAAACAATGCGGTAAAATTCCGGGTTGATTCGAGCTATAATCCGAAAAATCGACCTATGGGAAGTGCTTTAAAAGTGAGTGACCTTCTTGTACACAGACAATTTAGGCCTGTCCAGCTTTTCAAAAATGTTCTCTGATTCTCAAGTCCACCCCCATATTTTTATTGGCATCCTAAAAGAAGTAACTGGTCAAAATTTCAACCAAATCCATAGAAATTAAGAGGTGCATCAAATCAATTTTGTGTTTTTCGACTATTTTTGAACTTCAAAAAATCATAACTACGCTAAAATTTGTCAAAACTTAATTCTTTTGGCAGAAATTGAAAGATATACTTGTTTGCTACAACTTCTCCGAACAACGTGTGCCAATAAAATTGAAGGAAACATGTGTAATTATCACATTTGTAATCAGAGAAACCTTAAAAAGTTGATTTTTTGATAGATTTTGTTCTGGAACACCCTAATATACGTAATAACTTGGATTTTTCAAAACGGCATCATATTCTCCAATATTTTATGGTTATTTGCATCTTTGACACCAATGCTGTAGGAGTTGAGCGAAAATTACTAAAATTCGCGAAAGCCAAATGTGGCCCAAAAACAAGCTTTTCGGGTGCAATCACGCTTTGGCGCGCAAAAAGTGGCATCGCGTCAGCACTGATTTGAAAGCTAACATCTGTCATCACGCTTGTTTGTTATCACCCGTGGTAGGGGGTAGCCAAGGCAAACTTCAAGGAAGCAAAGCTACTACGTTCAGTACAATTTCGCGCCACAGCGTGATTGCCCCCAAAAAGCTAGTTTTTAGGCCACATTTGGCTTTCCCGAATTTTAATATTTTTTGCTCAACTCCAACAGCATTGGTGTCAAAGAAGCAAATAACCAAAAAACATGAGAGAATATGATGCCGTTTTAAAATATCAAACTTTTTACGTATATTAGGGTGTTCCAGAACAAAATCTATCAAAAAATCAACTTTTTAAGGTTTCTCTGATTACAAATGTGATAATTACACATGTTTCCTTCAATAAACACACGTTGTTCGGAGAAGTTGTATCAAACAAGTATAGCTTTCAACTTCTGCCGAAAGAATTAAGTTTTGACATGTTTTAGTGTAGTTATGATTTTTTGAAATTCAAAAATAGTCGAGAAACACAAATTCGATTTGATGCACCTCTTAATTTCAATGGATTTGGCTGAAATTTTGACCAGTTACTTCTTTCAGGATGCCAATTAAAATATGGGGGTGGACTTGAGAATCAGAGAACATTTTTGAAAAGGTGGACAGGCCTAACAGACATACATACACACATACATACATACACACATACACACATACAGATATCTTCTCAATTCGTCGAACTGAGTTGATTGGTATATGTGACTTGATCCTCCGAGCCTTCTATCGAAAATTCCTTTTTTGAGCGATCATATAGTCTTTCAGTACACTTTGGTGTACGAAAAAGGCAAAAAATCCCATATGGGAGAAAAGAATGTGAAAGTTACACAGTTTTGGCGTTTGTTAAGTCATATTTCAGGTCAATGTAAGAAGGAAGAGAACGCAATTCGCTTGTCCACAGCAGACCGTATATACCACTGCGCCTGCGGAAGTTCATGTTGGAGTAGCCTAGGTAAATGGCAGGGTGGCAGAATGTTCTTGTTGCTGCGTAGATATCAGAATATACATGAGTCGTATAAGTAGAGAAGAAGGAGAAGGTAAATAGAATGATACAAAGTAAGAGGAAGGGAACAGATGAGGGATTGAACCCACGATCATCTGCAGACAGTCAGTCAGTCACAAACGACCACTAGACCACCAAACACATAGAATATTGGCATGAATTCGTACACCGATGTGATGATTATGTAGATAAACTTATATTTTTTTTCCAGAAGTGAACTTTGAACCAATTCCTCCATCTTTTCTGTTCTTCTTGATTCCGTAACGCCAGCCGCGATCATCGAAGAAACGGAGGTGAAAAGGTTCAAAAATTAAACTTCGATGAGAAAGTAAACCGATATCTACCAACTTGACCGGGTATCAACCAGCGACGTGTTGCCTCTGTTACAACAGATGGTTCTAATTTTGAAGGTTTCCCCCGAAGTTGAACGTTGAGAGGGGTACCAGGCCAGTCGACCGGTAGCGTACGGTTTGAAATTTGAGCCGATTCTGAAAATTGCCTGCTAATCGGCTCGGTTACCGGGTTAAGCTTAGCTCTCTACACATCAACCGAATGGCCCTTGATTAGTAGCCGTCGCCATGGTGGCTTTCACGGAAGGAACCACAGGTAAACGATATTAAGGCGCCTTTCGCAGGATGCTATGAGTTGGATAATTTGATCTAAAATGTATAATAAACGTTTGGAAAATTGGGTAAAATAGCATAGCTAATCGTATTTTGTTACCTAACCGTTTACGACTAATGGTGCCCAATATTTGGTCGGAAGAAAGCGAAAGGAAGAAGACATTTTAAATAAAGAGTTTCGCGAAACATTCGGTTTGTTCCATTTTACAGCCAAATGTTCGTTTGGAGTACAAGTCTTTCAAAAGCCTAACGTTCGAGGTGAAATATAAAGTTTTTGAATTAAACTACTTTGATAGTATTTTAATGAGTAAAGACGAACAACGGTCGCATCTTCCACACAATTTGCACATCGAGCAGCCCACAAATTTAAGGCCTGTCCCTGTCTTCTTTGCTCATCCTACAAACACAAAAAATACAGCCTCTCCTCCACTTTAAACCTCCCATCAAACAGCACGACAATGAACTTTTTAACTTCTGCTTCACTCGCAACCTACGCAGAAATCTTCACCTAAATCATAATCACCACCGTCGCTGTAGCAGACGACAGACAATCAACCGAACCTGGCGGCGTGCGCTGTTGGAGCGTCAGCAGCGAATCCCATCCGGGGTAATGCTTTCATTTTGAGTGTGAACTGTATGAGACGAGACGGAACCCAAGGGATTAGTTTCGAAAAGCCAACGACAAAACTTTGAAGAAATTTGAAAGTAAAGTTTTTAAAATAAATATTGGAGAACTGAAATGAATAATTCATGGTGTTTGTATTTGTAGTTATTCAATGAATAATATTCATTCATTTTTACCCAACTATTAGTCAGATCGAACTGGATAAGACTTGACTTAACCAACATCATACCATAAAATATTATCCCATGTTTCTTTCCAAATGTTGGTGCCGAATAACACGGTTTTTGAAATTCACAACTAAAGACTGCTCAAGTTCCTCACTGCCAGAGCATCAAACAAGCAGTGCAGCAGCATAACCATACCATATAATGCCGATTGCCAAGAAACGAGCCTGTTCGCAGATTTGATGCGCGGAGATTGGACACTGGGTGCTATTGCTGAACTTTATGACCGTGTTGATGATTATGATGATGGTGAAGATGACGACGTGAATGACGAGAGAAATGGTTCCCCCTCGCTTAATTACTATATGGTGCCATTTTTGGACAACACTGACGTTCGTCCGTATACGTTTTGTAAGAGGATACAGAAAGGATTTCAATGCAGGACTGAACGAGGGGCTAGCAAGAGGTGCTGAGTGCAATATTGTTTTTATTTTTTTTTTTTTTGAAATTCAGAATCCAAGCCATTCTTAACTCTTAACCCACATATGCCGTACGTCATATGTATAGGACAGTATTTTTAAAGTGAATATCTTGATGAATTGGAAAGATTTCTTCACTGTTGAAAATGCTTTGACATCCATGTGCATTACAGACACATGAGCACGATGAACAAATTGAGATTTGAATAATGAAAAGAAAAGAAATCTACGTACTCCGATGGAAGTCGAACCCACGTCTCTCAATTTGCTAGACGGGCACTTCTATTCCTTTAAGGTACGGAGTCACTTGATTATAATCGTCGCCAATAAACGAAGAACTGAACTCGATTTCACAATCGCACATGGTTGTGCTTCTTTTCATAATCCAAATCTCCTCCGGAAGGGATGAGATGAACATCTAATACATATACTGTTGTGCACATGTATGTCAAAGCGGGAGAGGTGATTTCAACAGTGTAATTTCCACATGGCTTGGTCAGCCAAAGCAAAATCAAGAACTTGAGAAAGATTTCTTGTTAAAAATTACCACACTAGATGTCGCTGATGTAATTTAAATCCTAATTTACAAAAATATTCAGCAAAACATCCCAAATATTCGCCTAAGGATCAGGTTTAATCTTGTAACTCTTACTCACATTTGTCAGGAAATTTATCCTGGAATTCCTCCTGGTATTCCCCTCAGGGTTCTTCCCCAGATCCTTTCAAGAATTCTATTGAGAATTCCTTCAGGGATTCCACCTAGGCTCCCTTCATTGATTTCTCGGAGACTTTTATGTCTCCTGGATTTCCATCATCTTCAGTGAATCTTCGCGGGACTTGTTCAGAGCTTCCTCCGGGGGTTTGTTCATTGATTTTTCTTAGAATTCTTTGGGATGTTCGACAAGGAATTTATCCAGGTTTCTTTTTTTTTTTTCTGGGAATCCATTAGGAATTTCTTCTGGTATTCTTTCATTGATTTCTCCTAGGATTCATCCCGGGATTCCTTCACCGATTTCTCCTGTGATATCTTTAGACATATCTCCCACAATTCCTTCAGGTTCTTTCACAAATTATTCCTGTGTTTGCAATTTGAATTCAATTAGGGATTTCTTCTGGGATTAAATCCTGGATTCATTCAGGTCATACGCGCCAACTTGTGAAGTAGTTGGGAGGGCAAGGCCTCTCAAAATCAATGAAATTCGGATAATATCGACGCAGTTCATCTAGTTTAGGCATATTCACGTGAAAACTAGTGCATTGAGCTGAAAAAAGTTGAATATTGTCCAATTTTGAAGAGCTTCGCCCCCCCCAACTACGTCACAAGTTGGCGCCTATGATTCAGGTGTTCATGCAGAAATTCATAGAATCATACATTTAGGGATTTCTGGATTTATTCAGGGATTTCACAATTGATTTCTCATGGAATTGTTTTAGAAATTTCTCCTGGGTTTCCCTTTAGGATTCCACCAGGGAACTTGCCGTGGATTTCTTTACAGATTTCTCTGGGATTTCGCCATTGATTTATCCTAAAGTTTTTCAATGAATTGCGTCTGGCATACTTTATTAAAGGATTTCTTCAGGACTCTGTCACGGACTCTGCTAGTAATTCCTTCTGGAATTCTATTAGGAATACATAATTCCTCTTGTCTCAAGCTCAGCTCGTTGGGACGGTAGAATCCACAACCTCCAGCATGCACTTCGATTAACGTTTCGGATGACGAATTCGCTCCAGAATAAACTCACTACACTTTACTGTTAAATTCAACCACTGTATTGAAATTCAACTTCTGTGCAATTCACTTATTTATTCTATGCAACTAATTCAAGACTACACTACTAAAACTAACTACTACTTTGCTAATTTGACGTTCGCACTATTCGTTACTGATGACAGCTGGAGAGAAAGAGGCCATGATGACGTCTGTCCATCCTTTTATATCGTCGAGGGATCGGAAGTCAATTTTCCTCCATGATGCCATTCCTGAAGGTCCGTTAATGTCATCGCTAAACGGTGTCGGAGTCAGTCGTCATCTTGTTGATTGGCGATGGTTGCATGCTTCTCACGTCGAGATGGCGTCTCGCTACCTATTTCGGGCTGCGTGGCTGCGGGTGACACAAGTGCAGTATCGAACATCCTGGCCCCTTCGGGAATAACATTGCCGACACAGATGCAGATTCACTTTACATCACCAGTGGCTGATGGGTTGTCCCTCGCTCGTCTCGTGGTTTGTTTTGATGGAGCATAAACGTCAGTTGGCTGATTGGAGATCGGTTGATGATTTTGTTGCTGCATGAAGAAAAGGAAAACAGAAGACCCGGTAGCGGGCTTCACAAATTGATAAATATTTGGACTGGTGCTCACCTAGTCCCTTTGAAAAAAAGGGCCTTGTATGGATTATTGCAGCTGCTCATCGATGGACTTTCTGCTAGCGTGTGTTGTTCCTTGGAGGGTGCCTTTCGATCGGAGAATTCTGGCTGTTGGTGGATCGGACGACGATGACGGCGATTCATCCTTTGACGAAGGGGCAATCGGCAGCAGACATATTTTGGAGACAGGCCGAGTATACTTTCCATGAGGTGTCTGGAGTGTGACTACACGTACGATTCCGTCGGCTCCTGGGTGCAAGTCCGTAATCCGAGCCATTTCCCAGCGCATTGGTGGAATCCTTTCGTCCTTCAAGATGACCAGCCGACCGACTTCGATAGGTTTGGAGGGGCTCAACCATTTGGTCCGTGGCTGCAGCGTCGACAGATATTCGGTGTGCCACCTACGCCAGATGTCCTGGAAAATTTTCTGTGTTTGTTGCCAGTGGTAGAGCCGGTTGTATGGGATCGCTGAATAGTCCACATCTGGCAAAGCTTTCAACGATGAGCCGATCAGGAAATGTCCAGGAGTGAGTGGCTCGAAGTCACTGGGATCATCACTGATGGGAACAAGTGGCCTGGAGTTGAGGCAGCATTCAATTTGGGCAAGTAGGGTCTCGGTATCGTCGAATGCTAAAATACGAGGTCCAAGTACACGAGTGAAGTGTTTTTGTGCAGATGCGATTGCTGCTTCCCATAATCCAACAAAATGGGAGGCCGTTGGTGGGTTGAAGCGCCACTTGATCCCATTCTTGGTGCATTCTTGGACGACTGCAGCCCTGTGCTCCTGGCTGCGAAGTAGGTGACGTAGTTCCTTGGCGGCACCAACGAAATTTCGCCCATTGTCGCTATATATTTCGGAACAGAGGCCTCTCCTCGAGACGAATCTCCGAAGTGCTTGGATGAACTTTTGCGTGCTCAAGTCAGCCACTAGTTCTAGATGCACTGCTTTGGTGCAGAAGCACACAAAAACCGCCACGTATGCTTTCCTTGGGGCCGCTCGCCGATGTTGTGGTTGTATTTGGATGGGTCCCCAGTAGTCGATTCCGGTTACTGCAAACGGTTGAGTGGCTGTTACCCGAGCAGCTGGCAGCTCCGCCATGAACTGCTCGATCATTTTCGGTCGATTGCGGAAGCAAGTCACGCAACTGTGGACAGTCCTTCTAGCAAGATTCCTGGCCCCTATGACCCAATACCGGAGTCGAAGAAGGGTGAGCAATAGTTGTGGGGCTGCATGAAGGTGTCGTAGGTGGAAGGATCTGACCAGCAGAGCGGAAAATGAGTGCGATGAAGGAAGAATGATTGGGTGTTTGCTGGTAAACGATAACCGTGAATTGCCTAGGCGACCTCCAATTCGAAGAATCTGATCATCGTCGAGAAAGGGATGGAACCAGCGTAGTCGAGATTTCGCCGATAAGTGTTGTTGTCGTTGTAGTTGTTCGATATCGCCGCTAAAGCATTGTAGTTGTACCAATCGGACTAATGCTGCTTCCGCTCGGTCGATTTCTTCCGTGGTGAGAAATGTGCAGGATGAACGTTGATTAGAGTTGAGTCGACAGTTTCTCAAGAATCGAAGACAGTATGCCGTGATGCGTAACATGGTAGCATAGTTCGAGAATTTCTGCACATGCTGGTCGATGAACGAGGGTTCTTCAGATGCTGGACAAGCCGTGAGGTGTGACTTCTTCACTTCCCGTAAGACTTCTTCTGATGGTGGGTGTGGTGCTTGCGCTGTTGGCCATTCGATAGGATCCCGATGAAGCCACTCCGGACCATACCACCAAAGCCGGTTATCGATTAGCGCCTCTGCTGTTGTTCCTCTGGAGATAACGTCGGCAGGATTCTGTACTCCAGCTACGTGATTCCAAGTACAGTTCTTCGTCGCAAGTTGGATTTTTGAAACACGGTTTGCCACGAAATTAGCCCATGTGGATGGAGAGGATTTGAGCCATGATAGGACTACGGTGGAATCGACCCAGAAGAAGGTGTCAGCTTTTAAGCGGAGAGAAGCCACCACCTTTTCGTAGAGTTGAGCGCCCATTAGAGCACCGCACAGCTCCAACCGCGGAATACTTTGCCTTTTTAGTGGACTAACTTTGGACTTGGACGAAAGCAGGGCAACCTTGATGGAACCGTTGGAGTCCGTGGATCGTAGGTATACGCACGCGCCGTATGCGTTCTCGGAGGCGTCAGTGAAGATATGGATTTGTATTGAAGTTGGAGCTGGAAGTAGAACGCATCGTTGCACGCGAAGTTCGTTTAGGGACGGAAGCTGCGATTGGTACGTTGTCCAACGGTCCTTGAATGCAGTGGGGAGTTCCTTGTCCCAGCTCCAGGGTCTTCCGTCGTCGTCGGTTAGGGTCCAAATCGCTTGCATGAAGATCTTAGCGCTCGTTACGACGGGTCCTACGAGTCCCAGTGGGTCGAATAGGCGAGCTATATGGGACAAAACGGTCCGCTTCGTTGAAGGTTCGTTGGTCGTGGTAGCCGGTAGTTGTGTCTTGTAACGTAGAGTATCGCTGGATGGTTCCCAATGTAATCCTAATGTCTTGATACATTGATCTCTGTCGAGGTCCACCGATGATTTCAGCGCGAGCTTGTCCGTTGGAACGTCCTCTAGAACAGCAGGTTCACTCGATGCCCATTTCCGCAATTCGAAACCTCCTCTGCCGAGAAGTACTTCCAGTTGCTTCCTCAACGTGATGGCCTCTTCTATCGTATGTGCTCCCGAAAATAAGTCGTCTACGTAGAAATCTTGTCGAAGAACGTCAGCTGCCTCAGGAAACTCCTCCTGCTCGTCATCTGCTAGCTGTTGGAGCACCCGTGTGGCCAGGAAGGGGGCACAAGCGGTACCGTAAGTTACCGTTTTCAGCTCGTAGGTTTGCAAAGGGGTATCGGGCGATGGGCTCCATACGATGTGCTGCAGTCGATTGCTTGGTTCATCGGTGAGGATCTGTCGATACATCTGCTTGATGTCTGCGTTGAGTAAAATTGGACGAATTCTTGATCGCATAGTGATTGATCGAAGATCTTCTTGCACAGTGGGTCCAACCATAAGTGCGTCGTTTAAGGATGGGCCATTCGAAGATCGACAAGACGCGTCGAAGACCACGCGTACCCTTGTGGTGGTGCTGTCCTCGCGTATGACAGCATGGTGTGGAAGATGATAGCACAGTTGCGGCGTTTGTTGGTAGTCCTTCACAAGTGACATATGTTCTAATTGCAGGTACTCGTCCATAAAACTTCGGTACTGTTGACAAAGCTCATCGTTGCGTGCGAGTTGGTTCTGCAGGAGATGCAAACGGCGAATAGCTGTACGACGATTGTCCTTAGGTTGTCGAGAACGTCTTGCTTGACTGGAAGCGACACTACGTAGCGGCCTTCGGGTGTCCTAGAGACTGTTTGACGAAAGTGCTCTTCGCAGGCTGCCTCCTCTACAGAATGACATGAACGAGCACTATCCTCTTCAATGGACCAGAATTTTTCCATAAGTTGATTCAGGTCAGCGACAGTAGCGATGTTTGCGACGATTGGAGAGGCAGCAGCACTTCGGTTGTTCTTCCCGGACACGACCCAGCCGAAGACAGAGTTGACGAGCGTTGGCAGACCTGGTCCGAGGTTGATTCTGCCAGAGACTTTGAAGAATTCAAAAAAGACTTCTGCGCCCAGAATTAGATCGATGGGACCGGTTTGGTGGAAAGCAGGATCTGCAAGCTCAATTCCTGGTGGAATTTCCCAGGACGACGTATTGACAGCGACAGAAGGCAAATCGATTGCGACCTTGGGCAGAACGAGGATTTCAACATTAGCGGAATAATTGCTGAGACGGGAGCGAATCTTCGAGTGGAATTTAAACCGTGATTCCGTGGCGGACTGCCCAATTCCGGAGATGGGCAAGTGGATGCGTTTTCGCTGAACCTTGATGCGCTGTGAAAACGATTCGGTAGCAAAGCAGCACTCACTACCAGAGTCCAGCAAAGCTCTCGCAGCGTGTTCCATTCCATGGTCATCTACAACAATTACTACAGCGGTGGCTAGGAGTACATTTTTGCGTTCATGTCCGGCGGAGGCGAGGCTGACTTGTTCGTCCACGGTTGCCGAAACTGATGCGGATGGTTGCTCGCTAGCTGGTTGACTCGAATTTTCCTTGGATTGACTTTCGATGGCCTTTGCGCTTGCTGACGATGGACCTTGACAAAGCTGGGTGTGATGGTGACCTCTGCACTTTCGACACGACGTTGATGACGGGCATTCTTTGGCCATGTGACCCTTTCGCAGACAGTTCCTACACAGTTGATGACGGCGAACTTCCTTTTCCTTATCTTCAATGCTTAATTTGGAAAAGACCCCGCATTGGTATAGGGGATGGTGGTCTGAGCAAGCAACACATTTTCGTTGATTTGTTGGACTTGCTCCGTGGCTCGCGACTAGTCGTGGGGCCGGCTTCTTGGTATTGAAGATCGTCGATGGATTCTCGTTGGTCTTCCCGATCGTTTGCAGCACGGTGACTCTTCGCTGAATGAAGGTAGTAAGGCTTTTGAAGGACACGGCGTTCTGCGTCGACGAATATTCCTCCCAATCCCTTCTGGTGGTGGGATCTAATCGGCTACTCAGCATACGGATCAACAGAATATCCCAGTACTCCGTCCGTTCACCAAGCTGGCGAAGAACTTTGACGTTAGCATCGAACTTTTCGACCAGAGAATTCAGCTCGTAGGCGGACTCCTTCTTGATGGGCGAGAATTCGAAAAGAGTGTCGACGTAGGAGTTTTTTAAGCGAGCTGGGTTCTGGTAATGGTCCAAGAGAAGGTTCCACGCAACCTGGTAGTTCGTGGCACTAATAGCGATGGTTTGAATAAGCTTTAGAGCGTCCCCAGAGAGCGAAGAACGAAGATAGTAGAATTTTTGAATATTCGTCAGTTCGTGCGATGAATGAACTAACGAAACGAATAAGTCGTGGAAGTTTAACCATTGGTCGAAATGTCCAGCGAAGTTCGGTATCTTGATGTCGGGCAACCTGATGTGGGACGACGTAGGGCTTGGTACGGCCGATGAAGAAGACGAAGGAGCTCGAGGGGACATAGGTTCGGTTTTATTCACGGAAAGCAAGAACCCTTTGGCCTGAAAGTACGCCTCTTCGAACTCGACACGTTCCTTGAGATGGGCGTCGATCGCTGTGTCATCTAGGGTCTCAAGTTCAGCTTGGGTGGCGTTGAAGTCATTCCAGATGTTAATGAGATGCTCGAGTCGTACACTGACTTCACGGGCACTGGTTTCTTCCACGTAATCGTCGACGAACCGCTTGATGAGCCCAAAGGAGGTCAGGAGGCTCTTCTGCCTCATTTTGAGGGATTTTATCCGCCGTTCATTGGACATTGTTGGACGAGAGGGATGTTGAGGTGGTGAGCGGGATCTGAAAACCACAGACCGCGTAGCTCAAAAGGATCACGTGTAGGGATGTTGGACAGTCAATTACCTGATTTCAGGCAAGAATTGCCTTGAACAATTTCAGATGCTCGTAGATCTCTCCAGAAGTTTCGATGATGCACGTGGTGGGTAGATCCTGGGGATGGTTGGATATTCGGAGTTCGACGAAGATCCGGCTCGAAGGACCACTTTGTCTCAAGCTCAGCTCGTTGGGACGGTAGAATCCACAACCTCCAGCATGCACTTCGATTAACGTTTCGGATGACGAATTCGCTCCAGAATAAACTCACTACACTTTACTGTTAAATTCAACCACTGTATTGAAATTCAACTTCTGTGCAATTCACTTATTTATTCTATACAACTAATTCAAGACTACACTACTAAAACTAACTACTACTTTGCTAATTTGACGTTCGCACTATTCGTTACTGATGACAGCTGGAGAGAAAGAGGCCATGATGACGTCTGTCCATCCTTTTATATCGTCGAGGGATCGGAAGTCAATTTTCCTCCATGATGCCATTCCTGAAGGTCCGTTAATGTCATCGCTAAACGGTGTCGGAGTCAGTCGTCATCTTGTTGATTGGCGATGGTTGCATGCTTCTCACGTCGAGATGGCGTCTCGCTACCTATTTCGGGCTGCGTGGCTGCGGGTGACACAAGTGCAGTATCGAACACCTCTATTGACTTCTCCGGAATTCCTTTAGGGATTCCTACAGAGAATTCTTCCGTAACTCGTACATGGTTATTTTTCGGATTCTACCTAGGCCTGCTCCCCGGAGTCCTTCAATGATTCCTCGCGGATTAACTTCCGTGATTTTTTCACGGATTATCCCTGATATTCAATCAGGAATTTCTCTTGGATTATCTCTGTGTTTCCGGGGTTCCTTTCCTTCCAAAATTTCTTCGTTGATTTTGCTCAGGTTTTCTTTGGAGGTTATTCCTTAGATGCATTCAGTGATTGTTTCACAGATTCTTCCCGGCGCTTCAGGGATTTCTCCCAAGATTCCTTCTGAGATTTTTCCAGAAATTCCTTAAGGCATCCGTTGGGGACTTTCCTGAGTCCTTTCATCAATTCCTTCAGAGATTTCTCCCGTAACTCCTTCACTGATTCATTCCATGTATACTGTATAAATTTATCCCGCTAGCTCTTCAGGATTCTCTCCTAAATTGTTTTTATGATAACTTCTAGGATTTTTCAGCGATTGCTTTAGTGATCTTTTCAGAGACTGCTTCCATAATTCTTTAAGTGATTCTTTGAGAGATTTCTCTGAAGATTTCTTCAGATATTCTTTCGGAGATTCCAACAGGGATTTACTCTGGGGCTTCTTTGGGATTTCCTCTGGGAATCTCTGCTTGGATTGTCCCAGGGATTTATCCAGAAAACTCAAAGATACTTCTTTTGAGATTCATTCAGAGATTACTCCAATTTTCCTTTAAAAATTTCAGGCAGGATATGTTCAGGCATTTCATTGGAATTACTCCCGGGGTTTCTCCCGGGATTCCTTCAGTGATTTCTTCCTTTCAGTTTCCTTCTAGGATTCCTTCTTGAATTCCTCCCGGGATTTCCTTAAGGGATTTCTCTACAGGATTCTTTTTGAGATATTTTCAAAGATTACCTTCAGGAATCTTTCATTGATATCTTCCAGGGCCCCGTCATTGATTCCTCCCAGAATTCATTTTGGCGTTTTTTCAAGAGATTTACTGGTTGATTCAGGAATTTATCCTCTACCAAGTCATCTTTCCGAGAATATTTTTTTCAGGAATCCTTTCGGGAATACTTCCTCAATTAATCCTAATGTTCCTTAAAGGATTCCTATGGGATTCTCTCAGGGACACTTCTTGAAATTCTTTCAGGGATCGCTCCAAGGTTCTTTCATGAATTTCTTATGGGTATTGTAGGAATTTCACCAAAAATAATAAAACTAACTTCCAAACAAATTTACTTTTCAAAATTTCTTTTTTTTTCATTTTTCTTTAAGGACAGACTTGTTAGAATCCCAATATGGCCGCCACAATGGCCGACTTTGGCACCTACTCACGATTTTGAGAGCACAAATCTCTTCGTAAACAAAACCAGCGCACCTGAGCTTCTTATTTCAAGCTTATTACAAGTGAGCAAGAACAGAATAATAAAATGCATTGTTGTTTGAAGCTTGCTTCTTGAGATTTGTGCGTCTGAAGTTTTGATGCACTGTTGAACCGGGATTTCAAGACGTTTGTCATCACGTCCACATATCATACTATCTGTCTTAAAACTGCCCGCTTCGATGATCCTAAAGATGCACTGAAATTAATTAAGAACTTATTTTGGAATGATTAGTAGAATTATATAGTATAGATATTTACGAAACCTTTATCTTATTTTACATACCAATAACCATTACTACAGGTATCTTTCTGGATTCTTACAGGGATGCCTACCGAAATTTCATCTTGGATTTTTCCTTAGACTTGATCCCTCCACATATTTTTCCTGGGATTTTGAGGATTATGGTCACTTATGGATTTCCTTGATCGACTGTAAATCGAATAGAACATTGTTTGAATTTGATCATATAAGAGTGAAAACGAAAGAGAAATTTAGAGATAGATGGAATAATTATCTTCTCCCGCGCTTCTTTAGAGTTGTTTTGTACCATATGGATCAGAACGTAACGACAGTATAAGAATAGAGTTGAAATAGAATTTCAAAAATCATCGGTTGTTGAGGATCAACATTGAAGATTTTTTTTTGGAATAACACCATATACTTTCAATTGTTCATTATATCATTTTTAATTCATTGGAAATTTACTGTTGACAACACATTCATTTGAAGATTTTAATAGTGAGACAGCTTCTGTGTTAACGGGTTGGTTAACAAATCTCAAGATCACCCTATCTTGAGCTTTGTTAAGGCTGGTAAATGCTTACCTGAAGGAAAAAAATAGATATGAGGATACTCCCTTGATCTCGAGATTTTAGAGCATTTTGGGGAGATTCTAAGGTCTTAAGGTGAAACGGGACGCCGTGTTATTTTTCCTATCTTGCCTCTCTTTCTAACAATTTGCCTCGCGATTTTGAAGATGGTAATCTCGAGACCTATCGCACTGAAGATGCTGAAAACCAATCAGCATATGCACTGCAAGTGAGCATACACAATTATAGGTTTTTGTTGCAAAATATGAAGTAGAATCTGAGATTACCATCTTAGTAGCAACAGAGCAATGGCGGATATTTTCTCGACCGTCCCGTCCGCCCTTAAGGGGGTTTTCAGAAGTGTTTCAGGGAGTGTCAGGTTGCATCAGAGTATTTCAGTTGGTTTCCGGGGCCTTTCTGGGGACTTTTGGGGTGATTTTACGACGTATAAGAGAGTTTCGGTTGCCCTGCTAATAAGTCATAAGAAGAAGCTTGAAGGGGCACTTTAGAGGGACTTCAGGGGCATTGCTGGAGGTTTCATTAAGTTGTTATTGACACTAACAAAACATGTTATTATATTGATTTTCCAGGAACAAATTTTTGTTATGTGACTTGTTATTTTGCCGCTTATGACAGATAAGTTTATAACTCAATATGTTATGTTAATAACATATTGAGGCGAGTCTGTTCGTGTGCTATTCGCACGGGAGCTTGGTTTGATAAAGCGAGGAAGGGTGAAAACGTATTCGTTGTCGACAGAAATTCGCATCATTTCACAAATGTATTCACCAAATAGCAAGCTTGTTTCCAGGCCAGGAGGACACCAAAATTGTTCTGGAATTCTTTGAAATGTGACCATCACCTACAAAAAACTGAGTTCCTTATCAATCCCTTTAAAACGTTTCTCCGGGATAACCATAAAGCTCCTTCAAAGATTTCTTAAATTACCCTGTATCTTTTTCAGAAATGCTCCTGAGCCCCCTGAAATCTGCTCCTCTAGGCTTCTCTGAAATTTCATAGAAATCTTTTGACCTCATCTCTAACCCGCAGAAATAAAATAGCCTAAAAGAAGTTTCAGTGTTCAGTGCGAGAGTAACATGGTGTGAAATATGCAAAATAAATGAAATAGGTAAGAAATTTTCTTCGTTTTATGTGCTAATTCCCGTCATATCAAATTGGAAATAGCCTAGAAATAAAGATATTCCAACATACCTTGTCCAATGACTCATTAGATGGAAGCAAACAGATGTAGACTCGATTTCACTCCACTTACAACTTCTCACTTTTTTTCTCGTTTTGTGTATGACGAAGACAATCGCATCAAACAGTGGTGCGAAGTGTCAGTATCAACCGACATTTAAAGCTGAAATTGAGAATGGTAACCACTCATTTTTCCATTTACTATCGGAATATCAATTGAATAGCCTCTGATCATTCAATTGACATCAGCTCCAGCCTCAGTCAAGGCACATATCATTTAATTGAGCCCCAGCTAGGAAGCATAAATGTGTGGTGTTGTAGGTTCCAAGCTTTTACCATCGTTGATGACGTCAAACCCGACATCAACCTATCATTCACCTATTTTTATTTTGGCCACCAAACCCAACTTAGACCCAATACTTGATCGATGTTGGTCCAACAGTGGCCCAACATTTGATAAAAATTGACCCGACTTTGACCCGACATTCGACATTTTTTCAGTCTGGCGGAATTTTGCGGGGTTTTTCGTGTTTCGAGTTAAGCTACTCATTCGAGTGACAATCTATTCAATTGACAAGGATTCGCTTCTCATTTGATAGGTGCTCTGATTGAATGAAATCGTTTTGAACATAACTAGAAGAAAAAATGACTGAACAGATTGGTTGGTTAGTGTTCAAATGAATGAATTGAATTTTTGCAACACTGGCATCAAAGCAACAACTAGTCGAATTGTTCTTCGTCTTCATCATCGTTTAATTTTTACCTTTTCAAATTCACTTATTGAGCTGATCTGAAATTCGCACCCCACAAAAGCTCTGTGTTGTGGCACTTCAAAGTTGGATTTTAAAGTTGGAGTTGCAGCAGAGTGCTGCAAAATCTGCTCAATTATTGAAATAAGTTGTTTTTTTTTCCCACCAGTAAATTGTAAACAATATCCGGCAAATGTGTGCATGGATTTTCTGCAATTACGAAAAATCAATCTAGAGAAAGATTTTTTTGTTGCACTGTGATGGATAAAATGCAAACATAGTGAGGAGAAATGTTACCCGAAATATTTTGGTAGTTACTCAATACTACGGAAATATGTTCGAATCATAATTTTTGACTATCTTATGTACCATAGTGTCCCATAGAAGGTGTGACGGGAATGAAACTCTTGTTGTGCCCGAAATAGACGTGAACTAGATAAAAATATAATACGAGGGGTAATAATTTAAACTTGTTATTTTAAGGAAATGATAGTTGTTAAACTACATGTTTTTGCGTGATATGCAAGCAATTTTATGAATCAGTCATTTAAACCACACTGGCGATAAGGCATTAGGAGATCACTATTGGTCGGTCCTTAGTATGATGGAAATTGGATAAACAAAAATCTCGTCGTTTATTTGCCGTCACGATAGAAACTTTTTCAGATATTTCCTTGTTCCTTGTCGCTAGATTTCATGCATGTTTTATGCGAAGAGTTCGAAAAATATTACCATTATACAACCCCTCGTTTTCAAATCATAAAACTTTACCGCCAACTTCTGAGAGCTGTCACGAGGCACACACTTATGTGTGTATGAATGCTCCCCAATGTGGTCGTCAGATAGGAACCCTCCACCACTTCAATGATGATTGAATCAGCGAAAAATGCAACCTAACCACTCCGGTTTACTCCACTCCGCGTGGCTTTTTTTTGCGCAAGCCGTCACTGATGGAGTCCGTTGAAAAACATTGCTCGGTCCGTGGCAAATCTTCCCGTTCCACGGCGTCCTCCTTCCACCATCCTCCCACCAGCAATCAGCGCAGTGCACATTTATAAACAAACCCCACCTCACTCCTCTCTCGCTCTCTGGGGCTGGAGTGACGACGAGTGGGGCTGCCCATCGTGGGTTGTCTACCGAAGTGACGTTGGCAAAAAAGCCTCTTTTGAATCGGACCAGCTTCAGAACGAGCCTCTGGTCGGCCAGACCAGCAGGACGTACCGAAATCCAAGTGGAAACTCTACACACTGCCCGTGCCCATACTCTGCTTGCTAGCAGTGAATGTCGGTGAGTAAAATCATATGGAACCGGTTTTCGGGATGCCCGAAAAAAGAACGAACCACGCGCGCTTTCAATGATGCCCGATGATCACGACCAACGGACGATTCGGTGGTGGCATGGAGTAGCCTTCTCGTTGTTGAAGGAACGTGTTTTGCGTCGTCATCCTCGATGGTTGCATGCAGAAGTAGCGTCGCGTCGTCGTCGTCGTTGGCGCACTTCTACACATCCATACACCCATACCGGGAGTTGTTTTGAACGCTGTGCATCAGGTTAATGTTTTTTTTTCCTTCGAGCTCGTTTTATGCTGATGCCTGTTTTGTTTACCAATATTTCTGATGGGACACATAGCCGTCCAATATAATATTGGTTGTTTTGGGACCTGGACAGGGCAGCGACCGAGTTGCGACGAACAGCGGTAACCGGGATCAGCGTGGGCTTCCTTCCTTTTTGGGGTCGCTTTCACGTGGCGTGGCTTTAAGTGAAGAGCATACCCGACCGACACTTGCTCAGGTCGACTACTTTTTAGGTTATGCAAACAAAACCGATGGAAACTCGCGTGACGAACTTGCACTACGATGATGGTTACACCGAGAAGAGAGTGCTAATTGATGCAAGTGGCAATGCATGTTATAATCTCATATTTTTTTTAAAGATTAAGATAAAGGATTTTTCAGATATTTATAATTTGTATCATCCTACACGGTAAAAAATCTGCACTGTGATATAAACTGATTGGCACTTGAATTCGCACTACTGTTCAATCAGTTTGTTATCAATTACATATCATTTGACAAAGAACATCCAATGCCTCTTCAATTTTAATGTATCTTCACAACAATTCGTCGTTGACAATGTTTTGATTTCAAAACTAAAATTTAAAAAAAATGTGTACAGCCACACCCAGATTCGATACCAGGACCTTTAGAGGCACGATCAACTATTTTACCACAACACTGCTTCACATCTGTTAGAGAGGTGCGAATCGAAGCGAAGCACTTTCTACCGCCTGTCATCTATATTTACTTTTATGCCCAAAACAGTCATTACCAAATCAACAACTTTTCACTTTGGATCGTATTGCTTTTTACAGTAGTGCAAATCGAAGGGATTTTCTGTTGATTTCTCTGGTGGGTTTGTTTTGGTTCTCAAATCAACACTGACAGCATTGCGATCTCAAAGGAAAAGCACTTCTGATCTTGTTGATTACGACATTGAATAGTTAAGGGATTTTTCCCTTACATCTAGGGTGCAGAATTTTTACCGTGTACCCATGCCTCCTTTTTATGCTTTTTACGCTTGATGAGGGGTGATGCATTTTTGACAGATCTTGCCGACAGCCCATGCAGCAACACAGTAGCCGAATATTTCAGTTCATCACCCCTGAGTTGTCAAAAATTTTCAGCTAGTGGAAACATTTGTTATGATTTAAAATTTATTTCTTTTTAGGTTTATGATTGTTGCCCGCCACCTTTAGCTGCAGAACCAGTTGACACCGAGGAACCGTAATCAGGATTTACCACCAGCCCGCTCAGAGTCGGCATTTTCCGCCGAGGCATCGTAAGAAAGGAGAAAAAAGTGAATTGCGATTGACTGGTTTTATATGGAGACTCCTATTAAGTCTATGCTCCTATCGTCTATTCGGCCCTATTTATGCCCTACTACAACCGTAATTACGGGTAACTTATGTATGGTGTCAAGTGGGGCCCTGACAAGGGCCCTGATGATGCTGCTTAGTGCTGATCTGCAGCCGGACCGTCGTAACCTTTATTTGGCCCTCGTGAAGTGGTTTCACCGGCCGGAGTAACACGAGGGCTGCATGACATTGCCTGCCCGGAGCCAAGGGCTGAAAGTCTCTCTAATAAAGACAAATCAATCAATCAACATTGCCTGCCTGGTATGATTTGTTCATCGGGAACACTATGCGGACCCAGAACACATTCGCTTCCCAATCGACCAGGTTCCCTTCCAAAACCTGGAATTTCCCTCAGTTTCCGTCCGAAGCTATGGATTACCCTTTTCCTCAACAGATTGTGGGTCGTGTTGGTGTGGGTGAGTACCCTATCCAACTCAGGAGTGTTTCGTCACGCCGTCCGTATAGGACTGCTTCAGGAATTCCCACCGAAGATTTCCCCAGGAATTCTCACCGGAATCCCCCCCTCGGTGCGACTTAATAGAGCAATCCTCATTGGGCATTCCTGAAGGAATCTTCAGTGAGAATTCCTGGAGGATCTCCGGTGGGAGTTTCGGGAGGAATTCTCAAAAGGAACTGTTGGAGGACATGCGCGTAAGCACAGCGCATTTGCCCCCTCGGCCCACTTGCTATGTACTACAGCCACGACTTTGGAGTTGAGGGGGCCAAATCGCTGTAGTTACGCGCTGGAGAAATCGAAAATCCTCAGTTTATCATTTCCTCCGACAGTGTAGCTCCTTCCGTAAGTCCTCTAGCAATTCCTTCCACTACCAATGAACCAAGAAATCCTCCAACAATTAATTTTGGAGAATCTTCCTCTGTCAGAGTATCCGTCAGAAATTGCTTTTGGGGAATCTTTCAACGATTTATTCCGAACAATCCTCAATGAAATCCATTCGAGAATCTGTTGGCCATTTCTTCCGGAGCAATCCCTTCGATATTTGTTGTGATGGTAACAATGGTAAAACCATATGAAAACATTTGACAAATGTGGAGCAGTGAACTGAAATTTTCGGTTACTGTGATGTTGCAAGGGCTGTCGGCAAGACCCGTCAAAAACGAATCACCCCTCACTACCGCGTAAAAAGCTGGATAACAATTTCTGCCACCCATCAAATCTGAGAGAACGCTATCCTAATTCAACCAAACTAAGAAACGCTAGGCGTTGTCCCAGACGTTAGTGATGTTGAGAAAACACGTAGGAAATTGATCTTTTAAAATGTTTTAATGATATTGGAGGTTTGACGGAAGTCAAGGGTTGTGAGGAGGCTGAACGGTTAAAGTTTGGGATTGCAGTAATTAAAAGAAGCGTTAAAATCACTTTCGCCCGCTGGTTTGATCGCTGAGAGCTTATAGAGATGACAATTCTGTGAAATTCATTTACAATTTGTTAAAAAAGTAGTTTTTCTTTATTTTTGTCTTGATTAATTTCAAAGAGTTAATTTCTAGATTAATTGTTTCAAAGGTTTTTAGAGTTTTTTTTACCTAAACTTATCCAAAAGTTTCTGGAACAAATAGGAACAATAGATGCCCGATGTGATTATACATAAATAATCCTTCCTGACTAATTGCCCTAATAGACTACCACATCTCCCAACCCTTTCACTAACAAAAGCCCTTCCTATGAAAGTTGTGGACATGTCAATATATTTTCGATCTTTAGTAGCAGAATGATCACATCCAAACATTTCTCCTCAACCATCTGCAAGGCTTTGAAATACATGCAAAATGTGTAAGCTGTTTAAATATTTCTTTGAGGACAAATGTAACAAGCATCCCAACCCTTATTAATTCAACGTATCTGAACTGTATTGACTTGTACTGTGAGTCTAGAAAATATGTTCTATTAGGGCTTTAAATTCTACAAAATTCAATTCGGCATGATAATTGATGATTTTTTTCTCTTTTTCTTCCAGGTAAACAAACATATGTGGCAATATCGGTTGAATATGAAAAAGTAAGTAAAAAAAACCTTTTGAAGTGAAGTCGGTGGTGCAGTGATAAGCGGGTTCGGCTCCCACCCCCGTAGATCTAGGTTCAATCCTAGTGGACGCTGTCGGTATTTTTGAGATGCAAAGTTCTGATCACGCCTTCCTTCGGATGAAAACTAAGCCCGTAGGTCCCGGCTCATGTATTTATGGGATCAATATGTAGAGTATCAGGTCCGGTATGTGTAGATGTCTCCCTGGCCCGCATTGGACATTGGGTTTTGCGACAATCTATTGAGTGTAGCCATTTTGTGTCTTCGGAAGAGTTTCATAATTTTTGAAGTAATTTTCAAAGGTGTAACTTTTTGTAGTAAAGGTGATGGGTTATACACCACACTGAGATGAATTATATTTTTTTAATCTGTAGCCAAAATCAAATGACGTGTATAGAATCATTGTAGATGAAGTTTTTTAAAGAAATTTTGTAAAAAGCTAACAAAGTTATATGCAACAATAGCAGCACATTGCCGAAGCCCGTAGCGTAGTGGCTACACGTTCACTTCATAAGTGGATGGTCATGGGTTTGATCCCTGCCCCGGAAGTTGCAATTTTTCGAGCAGCTGACACCTGACCCTCTTCTGAGTAAATGCTCTAACGGACCCGGAGACTTGGATATCGGCCAACGGCAACTCATAACAGACCCCCAATCGAACTGAAGAAGGAACAAGAGCCACACATCAACATCCTCGTGCTTATCATTCTACCATGGACAGGGTAGAAAAGTGACAGCAGCGCAACGGCAACCAGTTCGATATACTACAATTAGAATAGAATACATTGAGGCGCTGTACGAAGTGTAAGTGCAGCCGCCAATTGGAACGTCTCACGCAGTGCCCTAGTGGACAAAAGAGCTGTAAATTAGGTTAAGTGATTGAAGAATAAAAAACCCAAATTAATCTACCTAGTGGTGATAGTGCCTTTCTCGTTGAATATGTTCTCACAATCTTTCCGCCGACGTAAGCCAAAGTGTTTTGAATCCTGATACTTTATAAGAAAAGCAAGCATTTTATCAAAGCCATCATTACATTGACTCAAAAATTATTGATGGGACATAGTCCGACGTTATGTTCAACGTATGAGCAGAGCTGAAATATATCAGCATTTTCGGTTGACTTCTTGAGCACCTTCACTAACACTGGAGGCCAAACAATATCAAGACGATACTTAAAGCATTGTCCAGTTAGAACCCGGACGCAAAGGATAATTTATTGTGACGCTCTCAATGATCATAATCATATTTTTTCACAGCAGTCTGATCATAAACAAGTCCTCTATTGATGGTGAAAATTTCATCGATTTTCTTGCTACGAGTGAAAAGTTATTTCAGATTGAAGATAAGTGAAGGAAAAAAATCTTGCACAAACACGCTGAAAATTAAGCGTGGTCAGGTACGACAGTCGCGAAAAATGTTAATGTCTCCATAACCATTATGTGTGATGTGCACAGATGTTGTTAACCATGCCATGAGGAAGTGCCCAAGGAAGATTGAAGTTTATGTTCATGGATAAGTCTGCTTGGAATTCCAAGATTTGCCAGGAAGTTCGAGCTCTGGACATCGTTTTCTCACATCACGATTTTGACACAAAATGTGTCCAAAGATGATAACCTCAGGAATCGCGTGCTGCTTTTCAAAAATGCACACAAGGGGTCTGTAGAGGTTTGATCTAATTTGGTGAGCTATCACGACAGCCTGAGATGTGTAGTGGTGTCATTACTGTTGAATAGTTTTTATTAACGAAAAAACACTCAAATTTCGCTTCTTTGGAATTCACTGAATAGCCCTTAATTTCGCAAGAAGAGAAATATTTGGCAAAGTTTCTTTGGAATCCTGATCAGATTGGTAGAAGGTCTCTGGACACTACAGAGATGAACTGATTGTTAAACAAATCCGTCGAAGGGGTTGATGTTAAAATTTACTACCATTGTGCAGATTTTTAAGGAAGTAATCACAGAAAAAGTGAGAAAATGTATTAAAAATTAAATTAAATAATTTTAATGATATTTTTCCATGAAACTACAGTAAATTATCTTTGTTTTGAGGGCTTCACCTTTTCTGTTTGTTATTCCACCTCTGAGATATAAGTGATTATCTGCGTCCGGATTCTAACTGGACAATGCTTTACAAGCTAAGATTTAACTTTTTACACAATTACAGATCGCTTTGCGGTTTTTTCAGCAGGGGATTTTTTTACCGAACAGGTTTGGGCCGAAGGGTTTCCGATTTCAATGAAAATTTCACCAGTGCTAGAGATCGCGGATATATGATCATATAGAATTCAAAAAAAAATCATAGTGGACAATATCCGGGAAACACTAGATAAAATTTCAGATTTTTCAAAATTTTGAAATACGCCCCAAACTTCCAACAATGATATCTCAAAAACTATGTATCGTAAAACCAACTTTTTTTTAATGAAATCGGTGCCTAATTATCTCAGCAATCCAATAAAATACACTGTGAAAAAAATTCTTAACCATAGAGAAAAAACGTCTAAAAATACTGATAAAAGTACCGTCTGTATCATAGATTATTTTTAACAAAAATTTTCTAAGCGCAAAAACTAATGTTCTTCCTTTTGTTTTTGACGCCTGAACGGAATCTCTTACCGTTTAAGAGATATTGCCGAAAACCAACGGCCAGTCGCTATATTTTCATAGCGGTGTCCGGCCATTTAGCCGAAAGCCGTTTGGCCGAATGCCGTTTGGCTGAATTATTATAAAAAGGATTTGGAGGCGTGGGCAAACTCTGGATAACATTCTAGCTGCCAATATGATCATCAGAAATATTTCCTTCTTATTTAATCATAAGTAATTCTTTCAAGTTTTTTCATCAAGGGGTTAGTTGACGTTGAAACTGGGATTTTTTTTGTCAGAGATTTTTCTTTCTTTGAATCAATGGCTGTTCTTTCGAGTTATACTGATATAGGAAGTGGCAAGATCACTTAGGTTCATCAGCATCACCGCGTTCGGCCAAATGGCATTCGACCAAATGGCGTTCAGCCAAATGACCCGCAACCATCTATAACAGCGGCCGTTCACTTGTTGCAACATATTTGCAGGCACACTTAAGGCTATATTTTATTATCATATCATAGGTTACAACATTCATGAAAAATTTGACAAAAAATGCAAGCATGTGGAATTTCCTATACAAACTTCAACCACATTACAGTGCGCGAGGGTGAAACCAATTGCATAAAAATTTTATCAAGTAATTTTAGACACAAAAGGGAATTTTAAAACCTTTGTTAGGGGTTGATGCGATTAATTTTAAATTTTACCAAACCTCATCCTACTGTATATTGACACCTCAGGAATCTGAAATTGTGTGATTTGGTGAGATCTCTTCACGGCTAGCTAGACGGTGGTAGTGACTAAACGTTAAACAAGAGCAAAAACGCGGCGTGCGCCGTGAGCGTTCATTTTCATACCATACTAGCCTATTTTTTAGCTAACCGTTCCTCAGGTTATTAAAAAAGCCGTGGTTTGATGTGTCACATGGTACATTTGATCACTTTCGGTGGGGTACCCCGAACTGGTTCCGGAGCACTCCCGGGTCTCCCAAATATAGTCTGAGACTATATTTCATTACTAATGTTCATTAGGTTACCTAAACACCACGATTTGATGTATCGCCTGCATGGGTATGCATGAACACCCAGAACCAGTTCCGGGCTTGTACCGATTGTTCCTGATGTGGTCTTAGACTAGCTCCATGCAAAGTGTTAATAAGTTTTCCTAAAATATCGCGAATTGATGTACCGCATGCATAAGTGTGGTTCATTTTTGCAATTCGCCAGTTCTGGCGAGATACTCGAAACTTGTTCCGGAGCACTACCGGTAGTCTTGAATATGGCCTGAGACTATTTTCTTGCGCTGACCGTTCTTCGCGTTAATATGCTGCGTGCATACGTTTGGTTCCATTCTATATTTGACCACTTCCGGTGAGTCACCTGGAACCGGTTTCGGCACACTATTGGTTTTCCAAAGTATGGTCTATGATTTTTTCTTGTTAACCGTTCATCAGGCTACCTAAAAAGTAATTTAATGTGTCGCATTCATGGGTTGGTTCTCCTTTACGTTTGACCATTTTCAATGGAACATCCGTAATCGGTTGCGGTAGTTGCTATGAACACTACCGGTAGTCCTAAATATGATCGGAAACTATCTTTTGCTAAATCAAGATACCTAAAAAGCCGCGATTTGATGTATCGCATGCATGGGTTTGGTTCACTTTTATATTTGCTTACTTTCGGCGGGGCACCTGGAATAGATTCCGTAACAGTACCGGTATTTTCTGATGTTGTCTGATCCTATCAGGTTATCGAAAAAAAAAACAGATTTGATGTGTCGCTTTCACGGGTTGGGTTTACTTTCATATATGGCCATTTCTGGCAGGACACCCGGAACCGGTTCCGGATTACTACAGATTCAGATATGTTTTGAGAATATTTTCTTGCTTACGGTTCATAAGGTTATCGAAAAGCCGCGCTTTGATATGTCGCATGCATGGGTTTAGTTCACTTTTATATTTGGCTACTTCTGGCGGGATACCTGGAACCGGTTCCAGATCACTACCGGTTCAAATATGTTATGAGAATATTTTCCTGCTTACTGTTCATCAGGATATCAAAAAAGCCACCATTTGATATACCTATCGTATGCATGGGTTTGGTTAACTTTATACTTGGTCACCTCCAGCGGGACATCTGGAACCGGTTCCGCAACACTAACGGTTCCGATATGATCTGAGATCTGTTTTCCTGCTTACTGTTAATCAGGTTATCAAAAAAGCCGCGGTTTGATATGTTGCAAGCATGGGTTTAGTTCATTTTTATGTTTGACTACTTCCGGCGGAACACCCGGAACCGGTTCTGGGACATTACCGGTTCAGATATGGTCTGAGACCATTTTCATGGTGACCATTCATCAAGTTATCGAAAATGCCGTAGTTTGATGTGTCGCATGGATGGGTTTGTAGCGTTTTCATATCTGGCCCCTTCCTGGGATACCCGTCCGGAACACCTAAATGGCCATAACTCGGGAACCGCTGGACCGATCCGAACCATTTTCAATAGGAAACAATGGGACCAGATTCCGCGTCGAATGAACCGTTGGTCATTGAAATCGGTTGAGGTTTACTGCCAAAAAGTGATGTGAGTTTATTTGTACACACACATACACACACACATACATACATACACACACACAGACATCACCTCAATTGGTCGAGCTGAGTCGATTGGTATATAACACTTGACCCTTCCGGGGGCTCTATCAAATTTTGGTTTTTGGAGTGAACATATAGCCTTTCGGTACACATTGGTGTACGAGAAAGGCAAAAATAGCAGCACATAGGGTTTTGACCCCATTCTAGGCTATATTCACAGGTAAACAAAAGTGTGCGTTACCTAAATTCACAACGAAACGACAGTTTTCGTCTATCTGAATCAGATACCTTATTGCGTGAACTTGTTGTTAACTGTGATTTTGCTCAAAATTGTCATATGCTAAACAACCAATGTCGTTGAAGAATTGCCGACGCTTGTGAGTTAAGTTAAACGCTTGGTAATTCACGCTTAAAGTTAAGATTTTATTGTTAATGTTATTTTTTTACATGTTAAATGTTAAGCGTCTTCAGACAATGAGCATGTTATAACTTTTGCCACAAGACTTTGGTCGCTTTGCGGTCTTCGATAAAGTTTTTCAGGACGTCTGAGGCTATAATTTTACGTAATCGATTACAAACTTTCAGAAGAATTTAAATCTTTTTTTTGGAAAAATTCAAAAAAGTGAGTTTTTCCGCATAAAATTCCATACACATTCAAATCGCGATGCGTAAAGTGTAGGTATAATTGATTGCGCTCAAATTTTGCACAGTCGTTCAGGACCCGAAATGAAACCAAAAAAAATAACATGATCGCATACACCATCGAAGCACATAAGAAACACAACGGGATCACGGGATTATTGAAAGTTTTTCAAATAAACAAAGACCGTTTGAAACCAATCTTTTTTTACGGTGTAACTTTTTAATTATTTTTTTTTTAAATATTTATGATGTCTCATTTTCTGTGAATCCGCCCCACTGTGTGGACGTCTAAAACTCAGGCCCATAAAACTATAAGCCACACATTTTACAACGAGATTCGCTACGACAGTGAAGAACATACAATTTTAGCTGACGGTTTCATAAAAAAATGCAATTCATGTTGTCAATTGGCACTTGATCGAAGCTTCCACTTGAAGTGCTGCAAACTTTATTTTTCGAAATTTTTAGAATCAGAATTTACTCTACGATTTTGCTTAATATTTCCGTCGAAAATTCCCAAAAGAAATTTCACCAAAAATTAAATTTATGACTTTCCCAATGATCCAATGATCCAATGATCCATGAATCCAGGGTTTCTCGAAGAAATTCTATTGAACGTCTTTAACCAATAAAGCGTTCCACTCATTTGTCTAAGAGCCCATCATAGGTCTGGCAAAAGAAATTTCAAGATGCTCACCATCCAATACCCGTACCGTCGTGCGGGGCTTCTTTTTACACTTTTTCATGATGTCGCAACATCATGACATTATAACTCCCAGAAATATAAATGGATTTCCAGCATTTTTACACAAAACTAGCTGTACCCGGCAAACTTTGTCTTGCATACTGCGTTTTTTTGACGTTTCAAGTTTCTAGCCAAGACCAAGTCCCCGGTCAAAGTGTATGGAAAATCGATTTTCAAAAAAACCACAATTTCTCAACGTTTTTTGCCTCATAAACCTTTCTTGGGTGAAAACTAACAGAATAAAACTACGACGACCTAAATCGGACCTGCCGTTCGCAAGTTATGCGCGGTCCCACGTATGCCACTGCATTTTTATATATTACACAAAATAATCGTGAGTATGTATGTAGGATGTATGCAAAATTTGAACTTAATCCATCAGTAAGCTAAAAAGTTGTTCATACACCAATCGGACACATCTCATATAGAATCGGATGGGGGCTACTTTGGACATTTTCAACTATAACAAACCTGCATTTTAAATTCCAGGGTTATTAAGAAAATTACTTTGTACCATTACTGTAACATGATTTCAAAAAAAAAAAAAAATACGTTTTTAGATGGTATTGTGCTACCTTTGGTATTATGATCAGCGTGATATTGTAATATAGACAGCCCAACTATCATTTTTGCTGCATAAGAGTGTAAAAGAGCTTTCTTTCATAAGTGTTTGCTGCATAAGCTTTTATGCAGCTACTTTTGTTAGTAGGGAGCCTGAAAATAGAGACCATCAATTCTTTATTTATCTGAAACGGTCATTTATAGTGTATAACGATACAAATATTTGATTGTATATGCTATGTTGATACATCTTGGATGAATTGATCAACCCTTTGATATGTATGAACTGAAGAAATAATGCTTACAGGGCAAATGTTCTGATACGTGATATATATTTTTTGGTTTATTCGTTGTTTTGCACGTCCTGACAAGCAATAACGGGTCTGCTTAAAAACTATTTCAACCAAATGAAGAGGAACATATTGCTTCATAACAGTCCCAAATTGATGTCTTTGGATTTGAACCATATTTTGAATTTGAAAATTCCATGTACAAAAGTGTCCAAGGTAGCCCCGCATTTCAAAAGTAACCCCGGTAGCTATCGTCTGGTAGATTTCGTCGGGACTGGTCAGAAATTTTCCCGATACATTCTGCTGAGAAATAATCAATGAGTTGCGTTGAGCTGCGTGGTAACGGAGTACTTAGTTTATCGATTGGAAGCTGTGGTGCACACTTTAAATCTCTCTTTTCAATTTATGGACAGTTATTCGAAAAATGCAGCTTAAACGCTGCCGATACCCCCTTGAAAGCCCCCTGAAGTTCACCTGAAACCTGTCTAAAATCCCTGAAACGTCCTTATATGCTTTGGCACCCCTTGAAATGCCTCCGAAGCCTTCTGAAATCCCCCTAAAGCTCACATAAGGCCAAGTGAAGTCCAATAAGACCCTACTGAAGCCTCATGAAATGCCGAGAAACGCGTTGAACCCCCTGGAATCTTCCTACAGCTCACCTGAGTCTCGTAAAATCGACCTCTCTGAAAAGGTCTGAGACCCATTGATTGAACGCCTCTGAAAACCTTCCTTTGGTTCCCAAAAGTTTACAAGAGAGCCTTTGAATCCTTCTGCAACGTCCAAAAATGTCTTCTGAAACTTTCTGGCAGGCTCGTGCATGGAAAAGGCGACATGGGAGGGGTTTTTCCTCATTTCATCAATAGGCGGAGGGGCGCCAAGTGTATGGAACATCGACAATGGGAGGGATTTAACCCCCAAAACCCTTCCCCATCTAAATAACATTTTGATGACCAATCAGTCTTCTTGAGATTTTGACTACCGTCATAGAACCGAGTACCTTTCATTTGATTTAATAATGGTTTAAAAAACCTCTTCAAGTCTATTTGACATGTTTTGTTCTTCCCGAACTGACTTCGTTTCCGATACCTTGGCGCTTAAATTTCCAGAGAGTTCTGGGTCGGAAACATCTTCACCTGCGTGTCCATCACACATACCACAAACCAGGAGCAGTTGGCGCTAGTAAATGAAAAGCATGCTTATCACAATAATGAGCAAAATTCCTAAAAGAAAACCTGAATAGAATCATTGGAAAAATCTTTTAGGAAATCTCTTCGTAAGAAGTACTAAAGAAACCTCTAAAAATCCCATGAGGAATCACTGGAGAAATCCTGGTGAAATATCTGGAGGAATACTTAGTAAATCCTGGATAAATTATCAGAAGAATAACAGGACGATATCCTACAGGAATTTCTCAAGGAATCTTGTAAGTTATTGCAGTAGTAACGTGTAGAGGAGTTCCCGGATAAATGTTTTGAAGAATTTCTGAAGGAATCCTTATTGCAATCCCCAGAATCATCCATAAAGGAAATAATTGATAAATCAATGGAGAATTTCTAGAAGAATCATTGGATGAGTTCCTATCGAAATCTGTAAAGAAATGCCTGTTTGAATTTCAGATGAAGTTGTTTGCGAAATCCACAGAGGAATTGCTGAAAATGTCCGGGCGGCATATATGGAGCAATTCCTAGAGGAATTTCAGCAAAAATGGCTTGCGACATTTTAGCAAGAACTCCAGGAAAATTCCTAGCGGCAAACATTTTTAGAACAATCTCAGCAGCTTTTAGAAAAGCAATCATAGGAGAAATTTCTGAAACAATACCAAAGACATTCCTTAGAAATAACAAGATGTATTCCTGAGAAATACGCATATAACGCAATTCTGGAAAATCCTCAGAAGAATTTCTCGATAAATTGTTTGAGTAAACTCTGGAAAAATAATCGAAGATATAACCCTGAATAAAAGCCTTGTAGAATTTTTGGAGGAATATCAGCAGGAATTTCTGAAAGAGTCTCTAGGAAGATTCCAGGATTTATCCATGGAATGGTTCTAGATGAATGATTGGAAATTTTTGGAGAAATCCCTACCCAAATCTCTGTATACATTCCTAGAAATGATCCTGTAGACACTGCTGGAAAAAGCCCCGCAGGAAAATCAGTGAACATTCATGTAGGAATATCAGCTGGACTAACGAAGGAATCCCGACATAAGCCAAGGGACACCCTGTGAAATTCTTGGATTGACATCAGTAGAATTCTTAGAAGAATCCTGACTAGAAAATTGTAAAAAATATAACTTTTTACAATTATTCAAATCGTGATATTTGAAACTCATTGTGATATATAAGGGTATGCGGTATGGGATTTTTTCAAAGCGATACGAAACGAAACGGTATATGAATTTTTTTATGAGATGCGGTACGAAACGAGACGAAATTCAAAAATGTTTCGTGAGATCGATACGAAATCAGAATTCACTCGGTATTTTACGAAACGAAACGATTTTTTTGTAAAAAATCCGCGGAATTTGCAGTTATATCATTTTTTTGCAAATTTGCAGTTTTTCCTACTGATGGCGTGAATTGTGTTTCCCTTGAGACTTTCATCCCCTAGACTTCATTTGCTACAGTTGGGTGTTAGACCATTTGGACAGGGGGGCCAGTTTACTTGAAATTTTGTACGTGACTAGATATTGTGCACATCTCCCTGCATGCGAACAATCAAGTCAATTGGTGCAAAGTTGACCGTGTTAGCGCGCAAAGTACCCTTAGGCCCTCCTGCCTAAATTGTCCCAGATCCTATTTTTTTACAATTTTTAACCACAGATATTGAAACTTCCACCAATAACATTAATAACCATTAATAAGATTGCTTCAACGATTAATAAATACGTTGCGTCATTGCGATGATGTTATAAAATGCTCGAACTACAAACGAGCCACCATCTTCAAACCAAACGGTACCTCTACTAGAGGTGTAGTGCAAAGAAAACCATTGCTTAATTAAGTGAAATTAAGAAAAACCGCTACGTTTCACTTAACATCTAAATATCCAATGTTCAGTAGTGCAGACACCGATAATCCTATAGAAATGTTGGGGAAATCTAAAAATTGCGTTTTAATTCCCAAACCTTCAGCGCCGGAATCAAAATCTCTATAAGATGTTCTAATTCCGATTGTTTATCATAATTCTGAAGCATATGATAAGAAACATAAACTAGATGTTCACCATCAAGCTCTGTGGATAGCGTAACTTCTGGAGAAAGCTTGTAATCAAAAACCTTCAAAAAAGTTGATAGATGCTTGAATTTCTCAGAAAATACCCAGTAAAACCAGTGTGTGTCTAGGTGTGTGTTCAATAGTATGGGAAAAACATCAAATTCTCGCTCCAGTTGACTTTTTCGATTCCATTTAGGTCTCATATGAACTGTGCAAAATTTCAGCGCAATCGGTGAAACTATAATTTAGCGCAAGCGGTTCAAAGTTTTCATAGGATTTACTATGGGAAAAGTTACACCCTCAGATAAAAATTCCCAGAGGTCGCCCCTTGTCTCCTTAATTCAAATCGATCAATGCTTCTTGTAGAAAAATCATTTATGAAACTTCCCTTCGCAGACCGCAAAACAATTGGATGCTCGTGGAAAAAGTTATTGATTTATTTCCGATTAGTGATCCAACGAACGGCTTTTTGTTTTGTTTTATCAGCAGCACTGCTGTTGTCGTTGCTGCATCCCGAGCAGGAGAAAATAGCTGAAGAATAACAAACTCAGGTATGGAAAACCGAATACCTACAACCTGAATGAGGTATTAAGAAGCCCTGCATAAGAGGTAAAATACCTTAAATAATAACTGATGTGTTTCCTGTGCATAACACGCGAATAATGACTTCAGGTATGGTAATACCTAAATAATAATCGGTGATTTTTCCATACAAATAGTGATTTTTCCATAATTGAATAATACCTCAATCAGTCCTCAAAACCAAAATAATAACTCCTTGAGGTATTCTATCAATACCTACAAAATACCAAAATAAGTTATTTTCAATACCTGGACAACCGACCAATACCTAGTTTTTGTATGATACCTGACTTTGGTATGCTCCAGTTATGTGTCAGTTATTCATTCCTGCTCGGGATGGGGTGTCGGGTGGCATCACCACCCCCAGAAACAGCAGCATCCAAGGCAGCAGCTACAGTGCTGCTAATAAAACAAAACAAAAAGCCGTTCGTTGGATCACTAATCGGTAATAAATCAATAACTTTTTCCACAAGCATCCAATCGTTTTGCGGTCTTCGAAGGAAAGTTTCATAAATGATTTTTCTACAAGAAGCGTTGATCAATTTGAATTAAGGAGATAAGGGGCGACCTCTGGGATTTTATGTTTGAATGTGTAACTTTTCCCATAGTAAATCCTATGAAAACTTTGAACCGCTTGCGCTAAATTATAGTTTCACCGATTGCGCTGAAATTTTGTACAGTTCATATGGGACCTAAATGGGATCTAAAAAGTCGACTGGAGCGAGGATTTATTTTTTCCATACAAGTGTGTCCCATACTAGTGTTCAACCTTCAGGTCTATCAATTCAGAACATTAGGTCCCAAAATAAACTAACTTGGGAGTTATTTTGCTAAAATAAATGAACAAAAAAATTAAAAAACCATTTTTTTTTCATATTTTTTATTGAATATTAAAAATTATACCAACTATTGAAAAAATATGTTTGAACTTTTGAAAAAAATTTGCTTGTAACTTTTTTTCTATTGAAAATGGAGTTATGGGCCGCCATGTTTTTTTTCGCCCCTTCAATATTTTAGGATTTTTGAAGGGAGGGGGGGAACACATAAAACAAATTAAATATTTGTATCGGCCTTATGCATAAAAAAATGTTTCACTAGTCCAGAGTGTGTTGGAGAATAACCTGATGAGATCCAGCTAACAAACGTCTTTCTATCGAATTTAATAGGGGTATACACTTAACAGTGTGAGCAGCTGGTTAATGATCGTCCTGATTAAACGTCGCGATTACCAAGGCGATCTTTGATTATTTCATTCGCAATTTCATGGAATGTTTCAAATAGCAGAAGGTTATGGTTTAAGGACCGTTTACAGTTCAGAAGAAATTTTCCGGCCTATCATGATGCATGAGAAATTCCTTGTCTGAATCGCTCAAGAAACCGTTTTTCTTCGATCGCAGTACGCAATTCTGAAGGAATGACAATTCAGAATGCAGTCTTTGTAGAATGTTTTTGCCAGGAATCGCTCAAGAACTTTCATAAGCGAATTCTTAACACGAAATTGGACTCTACACAGCAACTTCAACTGTTTAGTGAGTTTCTTTAGTGTAAAAGTTGGCTGGGCACATAGCGGAGTTATCATTTGTCGTGCTCATCCTACCTTTTGGCATTTTCAAAGCATACCTGAAAGTCTTTAAATAAATTCGTCAAAAAACATCGGCATGAACCCCTGCAGATGCTGATTGATTGATTTGTCTTTATTTAAGAGACTTTCATGACCCTGCAGATGCACTTGAAAAACTTTAACAATAATGCTACAAACTCCTAAATTAACTCTAAAAAAATAAAGTTTTGGAATTCCTTTAAAAAGGGAAAATAATGTACTGAACGGATATTACTTGAGTGAATTCATTTGAGGTCTATTCCTCGCTTTAATGGTGAATCTTTTTCATGAGTTCCAGTGGAAATTTAAACTATTTCAAAAGGATTTCACCATAAACTTTTCCATGGAACAAACCAAATGAGTCTTATTCGATTTCTTCTGGGATTTCCATTTTTTTTATAGAGATATTGCTAGTATATCCCACAATGTGGGATAAAAATGTATTAAACACATACTCACTCGTATGCGCATCTTTATACAGGATGTCCTGCAAGGTGTGCAAGAAGATAACACGCATACTATGATTGCGTGAAGCGTCTCGATCGAGCTGTGGTCTTCTGTTCAAGCACGCACGGATGGATATTAATTAATTACTTCTGTCTCGTGAGTCGAAACGAGTTGCGGTCTTCGGCAACATTCATCATTGCAGTCTGAAGAATTCAATTTGACTTTGACCTTATGAATTCATCCATGTGTTGATGCCCTACAGAGCGGAGAATCTTTTTTGAAAATTGTCCCTAGTAATTCCCATATAAACATATTTTACTTTTGGGCCTCCATTAAATCACCACCAAAATGGCTGAAAATTTGACAGGACTCTAGTTTTGCACCAAGAATTGTAATGAACATATGGGAGCTTTGAATTTTTGACATGTTTAAGGTCTGAACTGCCCTAATCCCACATCATATATCATCTATTCCTGTTACTCTTCTGAAAGTTCTTATCGGGAATCTAAAGTAAGATTTTTTTTACATTTGGATCCATCATCATCATCCTCCCAAGTAACACACTTGTCGTAGAAAAGTCACGGCGGCACAGGTTTTTGTTGCGCGGAAGCCACTGTGACTTACTTCTAGCAAGTAAGTGTTAATTTGTAAGAAGTAAGTTACAGTGACTCCTGCGCAATAACCTGCGCAACCATGGCTCTTCTGTGACAAGTGTGTTACGGAGGTATATTCGAGATTTATTTTCTCTTATAGAGACTTTCAGGCTGGCACTGGTTTGATTCTCGATACCGTAAACCGGGGTTAAATTGATCAGCGGGGTGAAATTGATCATTCGGGTACTACATTGTAATTCCATATTAGGAACTCTTAAGCGTCGTAATGATCTTAATCTTTTTACGTTATCGGGTTCGTAGCAGAGCGTTAATGATTAATCATAAATTTAATCATGATTAATGATTAATGATTAAGATTAATCAAAAATCATTAATCATAATCACAATAAAATCTCATGTAATCATTAATCATTAATCTTAATCACACTGATTTCACAATTTAATCATTAATCAGTAATCATAATCATAAGAAAAAAACATTAATCAATCATTAATCATTCATCATCATAAATGATTCACCATACAAAATATATGATCCAATTTGAATTGGCTCAAATGCTGGTCTAAATAATATAATTTATGATTCTTTTCTTAAAAATCTCCCAGACAGAGTTACCTTTTACTTTTGGAACTTCAAAAATATTTTAAGCAACAAATATATTTTAATCATTTCTAGTTTTTTGTGATTGATTAATCATGATTATTCATGATTTTTTATCAATGAGCCATTTTTAATCATTAATCATAATCAATAATCACAGTTAAAATTAATTTTAATCATTAATCATAACCATTAATCATCCAAAAAATCAAATTAATCATTAATCATAATCAATAATCACCGAAGTTGGAATTTTAATCATCAATGATTAATCATGATTAAAATTTTTGTTAATCATGAACGCTCTGGTTCGTAGATGTCTAGAGATGAGTGGAATATTATTTTTTTAGAAAAAAGTTAGTTTTGCCTTATTTGTTTTAGGAATTTGCAAGGTATTACTCTTTTAGGTGAAATCATGACTACTAAACAATCGTTTGCTAATAGGACTTCCCGTAAATTCTCTGTTTTAACATTTTTGTGGAGCCTTGGTTGGAAAGTCATGTAGCTAATAAGAACATGAAATAGTTATAAAAAAGTTCATTTTATGTTGAAATAGTCATTTATTGTGACAGAAATCACTTATTTCAAATGAAATTGCCTACCTTTCGGCGTTTAAGGGGAAATTTCAAAATTTTATTTTGCATTTATTGTAATAAATTCACTAGTTGTAAGATTTTAAACGCGTTATTAGGTTTTAGAAGGGCAAAATTAAGCGGACAAGGAAATTTTCCTTCCCAACCGATACTTAATTGTATACTGATCAATTTCGCCCCAAAGTGGCATTTCCAATTTTTTGATATTTGGAGTTATTTAACTTAAGTTTAAATTTGTTGAACAAAATTCTGTCACGTGGTTCCATGGAGATCAACTGGGTACTGATTTTACAGAAATTCTTTTGGCAATATTTGGAATTCCACTAATGTTACCCGCAAAAGTTGTTTTAAAGTGATCAATTTGACCCCGGATTACCCGGATTACGGTACTCGAAATGATTGTATAACACTTTTCAGTAACTTGATTCTAGCAAGATCTCCGATAGATGATATGGACATTTACACTATGAACTTGTTTTCGAAATTTATTAGCCATTCCGCGGAATTCCGTTAAATTTCGTCACATTATATTTTTTGAAGGCGAAATTTTTAGATTTTGACGAAACGAAACGAAATTCAAAATCATAAATATCGCCTAGTTGAATTCCGTGGAATTCCGCGGAATTTCGTTTCGAGGTGTATTTGGCGAAACTTTTCGGTATACCGCATACCCTTAGTGATATAATCATGTTCAACGTCCTTGGTGTTTTTTTTTAAATAGAACTCACTTGAGCACTCAATAATATCATCATTATGTAATAAAAGATGTCTGAAAACTCATTGTCATATAATTTAGTTTTAATTCTTCGACATTTAGACAACAATGTTACAAAATTGTATCACATTTTGATAGAAACTATTGATGTTGAAGCTGAAATTCACATCACATTTTGCTATAATTTTGATATAATTAATTATAAAAGAATAAGTTATTATCTTGATCGGACCAGTGATTTTTTTGTTATAGTTTTACTTTTTAACATCAACCTGCATTTAGTGCAAAACATAATATGTTATAGAAACATATTATAACATCGTAACACAATATGATATAAATTTGGTACAATTCCCTAGTCGTGATACTATCAAAAATTGCTGAAGGAATTCCAAGGAGAACCTCATGAGGTACCACAGTAGGACTGTCTGGAAAATTCTAAGGGATATACCGGGAGGTATACTTATAGAAATACCTGAAAGAATTTCTGGAGAAAGCCACGGAGAAATTCCAGCAGAAATATCAGGAAGAATCGAAAGGGGAAGCCCCGGATGAATCGCAGCAAGAGTTACTGAAGGGTTTTCAATGGAAATTCTTTAACCCTTCAGTAATCGCGCTGTTGTATTTTGTACAACCCGTAGATAAAAGCTCGCTTGTTGTTCATATCTTCAGCGTGGAGTTGGTGGTAGTGGCTGATCGTACGACTGCTTGAAGGCTCAGGAGGGAGAATGGAGTGTAGAGGGAGAAACTGTTTGGTGAAATATCTGAAAAAAAGTTTGGGGAAATCCTTGGTGGATTTTTTTGATAATTCCCAGGAAGAATTTCGGCATCAATCTACAAAGATATCCAGAAAAAAAATCTGCTGCCTAAAATTCAAAAAGCATTCCTAAAGATTCACTTAAAGGAATGGTTCTTACCTCAGCGTTTGGGATGTCTTTTTCTTCACCAACAGGCAACGTTTGACGTTTTTTTCTGGTACAGAGGAAGAAGAAGAGTCTTTCAGCAATTTGAAACGATATTGGTTTAGAAGGATGGATTGGGCTAGGTGCAAAAGGAGCAGAAATATGTTATATAGTTTGCTAAAATCTTTGGCCGTTTTCAAAAGTTACGCGAAATTAGTTTGTTACGATATTTATATATGACGCTCAAAAAATCAACTGAATTGCTATATGAAATGGCGATGCAGAGTGAAACACACTTTTTTCTTGTTTAAAAAAGCCTGAGGAAGACTAAATCGAGGGCTGATTTAATGTTGAAAGTTTTCAACTTGATGTATGTTAAGAACACCTTTATTACAATATATTTATATTTCTCTAGCAGTCCGAAAAAAAAAATAGATAATTCCCGCAAAACAAGTCCTGGATTACTTTGACTATTCACTTCCCATTCCAATACTCATCTTAAAATATCGCCATAACCTTCTATGGATTTTATTTAAACATACACTTTTTCCAACACTGATTTTTTTCAGTAATTCTTTAAAACCATCCGAAGATTTCAATATTCTGTCTAGATACCTGACAGTAACTTTGAACCGAGATCGGTTGTGCTCTGACAATAAGTGGTGCAAATATGAAAAGTACACAGTTTTCAGGAAGCTTTCTAAGTATGTTCAAAAATACTTGAAAACAGAAAAATGTGTTGCAATTTGGGCTTGTTTTGCAGAGTTGATTGTATCGAGAACACGATCGAGGTCATAAATACAACAATAATAAGTTCAGCTACATTGATCTTGTCTTGGTCCGAAAAGAAAGATTAAAAAACCCTCACCGTGAATAAAATTTTTAACCATCGTCCCATACAACGCAACGGCGCCAAGTACGTAAATAAGCAATTGTATCTATACACATTGGATAACCGAAGTCTGGGCCCGAGAGGGCGTCAACCTTCTCAAGTGAATTGGTGTCGTATTCGAAAGTTACTGCTGTTTACTCATATTTCTAGCATGTACGGAATACGGCGCTGTTGTTTACAATATAATGCGAGTAACAATTTCTCATATGCTCCGTAAATTGCCGCCTTGCTTCGGACGATGCTATACTATTACGGCCGCATCGTAAATAAGATGCTGCATTGAATGGCTGCACAAAATGTCGAACGTTAAGGGCTTTTTCGACTTTTATGTGTATTTTCAGAATTATCACAATGCGTCGCGTTTGTTTTGGGGCAGCCTGTTAGCTGAAGTGCCGATATGTAAATAGAGACAGCAGTTGTTGTACATCGCTAATGGCATCTTTTATTGTAGTCTAAAGAAACACATTCACGACAGTTAAAGCAAGAACCTTTGCTTTTTGCGTGTATATAAAGTTAGACTTCCACGAAATCTATCTTTTTGATTGACGAAAGAGATCACTCAACCAGCGTCTAATTTGCAATCCGCACATATCTTCCCGGTTTCGCTTAACCCTGAATCTCCGCCTAATGGATGCTGTTCCTGTATATGCAGCAGCGTTCCAATTTTACGACGCCCGTGATTCGGGATCAAAGCAGAAGCGAAATTAGTCTGTCTCGGACAGACAATTACACGACTGGGGCCAGTCATTTTCCATCCACTCCCCAGCGAAAATGTGTACGAATCAGGAACAGAGCATAACATATCAAAGTACATTCCCGGCTACAACAAAGAATCCGCTCGCCCCCGCTGAACAAATATATCAGATTACATCAAAGCCAGATACAGCAGCAGCAGCGCGGGCAAGGACCAGCATTACAAGCTTTTAATCCTAAAGCATTGCGTTTCACAATCCGAAACCGACCTCGCGCTCGCGCCGAATCCGATGCGAACACAAAAATCATTGTTTGCCTTGTAGGTACCTACACTGCGCCGTTAGAAAAACAGATCTGCTTGTGGTGGAGAGCCTGGTGAGCTGAGATTAAACACCAGGGTGCAGTTCAGTTTGTCGCTTACCGCGAGCTTAGAGTTATAGATTCGCACACAGACCACACCGCATTCTATCCGGATGAAAACCATCGCCACCGCAGCCACAGTCGCAGCCGAGCCGGCCCCACCGGACCAGGATAACACGCAGGAATCACAGAACCCTTCGCAATCCGCGTCGCCGAGTGGTGTCCGGATCTGCTGGAACAATTGTTCAACCACCATCCATCAGATGCAGCAGCAGCAGCAGCAGGACACGATGTTTGGCAGCGCGCGGAATCGCTCCAGTGGGACGAGGTGATTCCGGGAAAACACATGCAGAAACGATTGAGAGCGAAAAAGCAAATTAACAACGGGCAGGATTTACGCTGTGTTCACATGTTCGTCCTTTTTTTCCGAACCACCCCCTTGACGGAACAAACCAGCTCCCACGAAATGGAAAAAAAAATCGTCTGCACAGAATCGCACATGTTCCGCCGGAGTGCACTTTACAGGGGTGGCGAAAAAACATGTCCCCGTCTGCCTCCACTCGCTTGAGTAAAGTTTCCTCCGCAAAGTCATAAAATATGAAAACTTATGGGAAACTGCCTTTTTTTTGCAGAAAACCCGAACCACATGGTACGATCGACAGAGCTGGTCATCATGGTTGCCGCCACAGACAGTGTCAGAGCTGGGAGGGAAGGTGCGAAGTCTTGTTCTGTGTTTTTCATATTTGCTCTTGGTCACCACACGTGTATAAATTGTTCTCTCACCATCCGAGCCACGTTTCCGTGTTCGTCTGCATCCAGTCAGATGACCAGACAATGTCCGCCACTGACCGATCTTTAAATCTATATCACTGTTTTTTGAGCTTTTTTTTCGTTTCACATTCGAGGACATGAATACCATAGTACCATAGTACCATAGAGTACATAGTTTGGTTTTGTAACGATCAGATTTATGCACAGTTACACCATTTGGTAGTTGTAACTAATGTTTGTTTTCGGTCTGTAGCTGTGGTTACTCGCTACATTGTACAAATTACAAGTGTCAGCTGCACATCGAGGCAACGGACAATGTTATTACGGGATGGCTTATCGATAACTTCTATCTGAAGTCAGTTGTTTCAGTGTTTCAACCCCCGAGGGTGTCTTTTTTGCGGAAAGGCTCTTATTTGTCTATTGAAAATGGGGTTGGATTTGCAGGTAAATAAAAATAATTATAACAGTTATTGTTTGTTCGGTTGCTACAACAAATCAGACGAATTATGTATTATTCCTCGTATTATTATATTAGAGCAGATCAAATCACGAACATTATAACCGTTCTCATTGCATTGCCGCCAATCACTACGGCTCTCCGGATCCGGGACCTAGAAAGTACTGCTTCAGAGAGTTGTACACACTTAGAAAAATTCATGCAAATTTGCGTCACTTTGGATACACATATAAAAGCGACACGTATGACGTAAATTTGAACGCCCAAGTGACGTAATTTTCAGTCACATTAAACTGGATTTTTCGTCATATGGAACGATTCCCAAATTGTGTACGTCACCTTGAACTCAATTTTACAAGAATGACGTATAATAAAGTCAAAATACCTGTAAATTTACGTCATTAAACTGTTTACGTTCTGTGCAGTAAATTTACGTCACGAGTAATTTTGATTTTTTCGTAGTGTGTATCTAACGCTGCTAGCCTTGTAGCAAGGAACATCATAAAACGCTCTTTTGAAAGGACACCAAGGTAGCGCATTTCTTGCTTTCCGGGTAGCCATACTATTATTTTTGTCTTCAGAAGGCAAGGTAGGGTCAAATCCACACCTGCTTCCCAACTGCACAGTAAGTATCAAGAACTGATACCGCGTGCACCGCTATTTGGCTTCCTGAAAGTGAGGGCACACAGAAGAACTTTCGGGCATGCGCCTCTACCTGTCCCAGACCGACGTTATGCTACAAGATTGTTCCCCGCAAGGCCACTTGTTCGATATAAGGGTTGAGTTCGACCGCAGAGTACTGGTGTGACCTGTGCAGCCGACTCCAAGCCCTTCTTAGACCATCTCTTGACTAACACCTGCAGTGACTCGAGTCCATGCGCCATCTCCTCTGTTGTCCCGACTCGAAACGGTATGGGCGATAGACGATGAAACGGCGTTTCAGCCAAAACATCTCTACACAATATTATTATCTGGGCAATATTGTTCGGTTTCGAAGCCGTAGCGTGACCCGAAAGGACTCAAGTAAGATAGAGAGTTACTTAGTGCCTATTCACCTAACTACCCTCGGATGGAATCAACCAGAGGGTCAAGCATCTGTTGGTGGTCTCATGCACGCTGCCATTTAGTCATTCAGGTCATATGCTTTCCGAGTTTTGAAGCACAGGCATCATACCAGGGATGGCACAAATTGCATCGACCTAGTTTCCTACGTAGTGCCAAACTCCAATCTTGGCCTCTATACCTAAGTATGAACAAAGCGTTGACAAGTTGCACAACTGGTGCTATTTACGTCTAGGGTCACTACGAGTTCTTCTCCTCTTAAGCTGGAGAGCTATCTTGGCAGTTTTAGTAGCCGACATGACCTTTATGGCCACTGTTATGGCTACTGTCAAAATACCTTCTGGACCCGGAGCCTTGTTTAACTTGAGCGACTTCGCTATTGCAATAGGTTTGTCGTTCGTTACCGGAGAAGCCTCGTTTCGGCCGGTTTGGCCGTAGGGGATGTAGTCTTATGGTCTTGAGTCGTGGCGCGGGAACAGCGTTTCTACGATCTTCTGCAGCATCTCTAGGGAGCGTTCAGGAGGGGCCTCAACAGTCTGTTGAAGATGATTCACTCGAGCACCTTCTTCACCGTATCGAGCAAGCATTTTGGTGGTGCCTCTGGAGCCAACCTACTGATACCAGGTAACGGCGTGGAAAAAGCCCTTCGATGATCTTTTCCAACATCACTGAATAGTACTCTCTTAGCCATCACAAGCTGTTACTGTAGTCAATACTGTAGGGATGACCCAAGTGGTCGCTGTAAATGTAGTCTGCAGTGTGATCTAATTGTTAAGTTAATAACTGACTCCGCTCAGTTCCGCCTAAAAATACTTTTGGGGCCATCCATTAAGTACGTCAGGGTCTTAGGGGGGAGGGGGTTTGTAAAAAGGTGACAAGCAATGTATTAAGTATAGAAAACCCGTACGAAGGGGAGAGGGGGGTCAAAAAATCTCCAATTTAGCGTGACATACTTAATGGATGCTCCCTTGGCACTGACATTAGCCAGAACAACATCTAGCATAACTATAGTGCCTCTGGCAGGATCCGACCCCGCTGCTTCCCCAAACCAGAGCACAAACATTGGAGACACCCGCTATTACTACCGGCCTCCGGCCCAACCCGTGTAGTCGTTATACAGTCGAGCATCTGCGCGAACTTCTCGATCGACCGCCGCTGAGGTACAAATCAGCTTCAAAAGGAGACGTCGTTGACCTTGGTGACCACGAAGCCCTCGTAGGATGTTGATACCAAAAACACCAACTAAGTATTCATCAGTTATCTATTACTTACATAACCGGTTAGACTAAGGCAAGAGTATCCTCTGCTGTATGCAGGAGTCGTCTTCTTGCACAGATCGGATGGCTCTCGAGAACCATTTTATTCGGGTTTCTATCCGACATCCTGACGACGTGACTTGCCAACCGTAGCCTCCCCTCGGTGTTGGTTCTCTCAGCTGATCCAGCTCGTGGTTCATTCACCTTCTCCAAGTCTCGTCTTCCATCTGCACTCCAGGGTCCATGTTTCGTGCCCATAGAAAGACTACTGGTCTAATCAGCACTTAAAAGATAGTTAACTTCGTATGATGGCGAACTTTGTTTCGTCATATAATTCCGTGGAGTACAATAATGTAAGCTCGATTTCTGAATTTCTCTGCTGGTGTCGTTGTCGGCGGTCACCAGTAAGTTCATGAATTCTTCAACCGCCTCGATTTCACCACTGTCGATAGAAATTCGAAGTGGCGGGCGCGGTGGTTCCTCTCTAGAACTCTTTGCCATCATAAACTTTGTCTTCGACACATTAATGATTAATCCGATTCGCCTGGCTTCACTCTTTAATCGGATGTACGTTTCCGCCATCGTCTTAAATTTACGAGCTATAATATCAATATCATCAGCGAGACCAAGCAGCTAAACGAACTTCGTGAAGATCGTTCCACTCGTGTTCATCCCCGCTTTCGTTATTACATTTTCTAAGGCAATGTTTAACAGCATGCATTAAAGACCATTGCATTGCCGTAACCCTCTGTGAGATTCGGTGGGACTCAAGAGTATCCCTAATACTCAAACTATGCACATTCGGTCCATCGTTGCTTTGATCAATCTTATTAGTTTATCCGGGAATCCGTATTCGTGCTTAATCTGCCATAGCTGGTCTCGATCGATTGTATAATACGCCGATTGATGAACAAATGATGTGTGGGCACGTTGTATTCGCAGCATTTCAGCAACACCTGGGGGATGGCAAATACTGATCCGTTGTAGCGCGTTCACCCATGAATTCAGCTTGATTGAACTCTCTGATAGACAGTAGTGGCATAAGATTTGAGAGAGTATCTTGTAGGCAGCGCTCAATAATATGATCGCGCGAAAGTTTCCGCAATCCAACTTGTCACTCGTTTTGTAGATGGGATTCTCCATCCATTTCCTCCGGTAATACTTCCTCCTCCCAAATCCTAGTAAGGACCCAGTGTAGTGCTCTCATCAGTGCTTCTCTACCGTATTTTAGAAGCTAACTTGGCAGTTGATCTGCTCCAGCGGCTTAGTTGTTTCTCAAACCGCCAATCTCCTCCACAATCTCTTGGAGGTTAGGGCCCAGAAGTCATTCGTCCTGCGCAAGTACTCCAAGATATTTTACCATGCCACCATCGGTGTTTGCAACGTCGCTATTGAGGTACCTATCGTAATGCTGCTGGCTCGTGAAAAGATTCCCGTGATTGTCTCGGTATATGTCGGCTTGTGGCACAAAGCCTCTGCGTAAGCGATTCAGCTGTTCGTAGAACTTCCGTGTGTCTTTATCGCGGTAAACTTCTTCCACCACTTATCCACCAGTTATCAATATCGCCGCTATTTTAGACTCATCTATGACCCAGTTTCCGTTATCACTTGCAATGATTCATGTTTAGTTGGTTTACCAGCACTTTGACTAATCTGCAAGGTTCTCTTGAAAGCCTAGCACCTTGGGCCTCCCACCGGGTGCTTGCAGTTCCCAGATTTTCTGGAATATAGGTATCAAACACTTGAGAGTACAGTGCAGCCTTGTGCCTTACGACCTCTGCCTCCACATCGCCTGCAAAGCTTGCTCCTGTCTGGGCCCTTGCAGTTCAAAGACCTGTGTCCCGGTTCGAAACACCTAAAGCAAGCCTCCGGTGGCTGGTAAATGCTCAACGATCACACCGACCTTCTTCTTCTTTCTGGCCAACTAGCACCGTTCGGCGCCAGTTGTGTTTTACGTCGGCTGGGTCTACGAGCTTAGCCTTAAATTCCGACGCCGCAGGGAGACAGCCACCACACCTGAGGACCCTACATATCGAACCCATCAACACATATCAGGTATCAGAAAGCCGGCTCCAGAGGTACGTTATCCTCCATTTGGGACATTTGTGCCATCGCCATACATATAAGCCTACACACTTAGATTTTTTTACAGTATTCGGTAATTTTTTACCGAATTTTCAACAGCTGAACGTTCGGTAATGCGTTCGGTAATCGATACGACTACCGAACGTCCGGTGAATTCAATTTTCGATAGGCTGTCAATATTACCGAATTTCTCCGGTAATCTTCAAAGACAAATTACCGTAGAATTTCGGTACTATTTTGTTTGTTTTGAAGGTTTTTTACGGATTTCCGATAATTTTATTGTATTAAAAGATGCGGTCTATGACTCAATTGTTTTAGCGATTACCATCATCTTTATTATTTATATTTATATAACATCTTCATCACTGTTTTATTAAACTTCTTCGATGCTTGTACAGGCAGAGGGGATCAGGAAGCACCATCCTTTTGATGCTGGCAAGCAATGAGAAAGGCTGGAATGTTTTGTTAATTTATTTATAAGGTATGGCCAGTTTTGATTAATAAACACTCACCCACCTGCTGCAAATGCGCTGCGCTGTCCAGTAAAATGTGATTCTCCGTCATTCAGCACTTTCAATTCAGAAAACTCTGAGCTAAAACCGCTGACATGAAAACTTTATCTAGTGTCGTCGCGCACGTTTGACGTTTGGATGTCTGTTCGACGCTTTACAGGATTTCGGTAATTTGGTGAAGATTTACAAACTTTTCGGTAGTTTTAGTTACCGGATACGGTGTTTTCTCGATTTTACAGTACATACTGTAATATATTTGACAGCAAATGCTGTTTGTGTATGAAATTACATACAGATCGGTAATTCAACTACCGAAATCTTGTGAAATAAATGATTATTACCGAAAAACGGTAGTTTTTCAACTTTACCGATTTTTTCCTGCAAATTTTTTACCGAACAGCGAAATAGAATCTGAGTGTGTATTTCATCATTTACCTGAGGGAGAATGGGACAAGGGATGGAATGGGATTAGGAAAGGGAAAGGTGATGAAATAGGAAGGGGTACCCTAGAAAAGGGAATGAACGCATAAGCGCAACGAAAGCTCATAGCCCATACCACAACGGGTTTAATCAGTGCCCTGAAAAGGACTCTGTAAAACGCATGAGCTTAAAGAGAGCCTATAGTTCATTGCAGGTGGCTTGTGACGTCATGCGACTTGACAATGACATTGAAAGGCACGGCATCGAAAGTATCCTCAATATTCTCAATTTAGTTGAAAATCGGAGTGTTCGACTAGCGAAGTTGGATTTTTCTCCAAATCCATGCGTCGGACCCAACTTCGGAAGTAGTGCGCTGTATAGTAAACCTGGTCCGCTATACAGCGCACCACTTCCGAAGTTAGGTCCGACGCATGGATTTGGAGAAAAATCCAACTTCGCTAGTCGAAAATTCCGGAATTCAATTGCACCGACAATATTCAAGAGTCACCCAAGCAAAACCTACGTTTGAGCGAGTACTTTCTTGAAAACATATACAACTTTGTGTAAAAGAGTCACTGTGGACATCCCTAATTGGGAGGCATGTGAGTTCACATGAATAGGCATGTCAGCCAGACGAACATCACAGATGTGATAATCGACAATGCGTCACAAGCATTTCAGAAAGAACGAGGTAACCAGATAAATCTGAAACTCATTCCATCTTTATACAACGCACGCACCCTTTCGGGATAAAACTGGAGTAATTTCACGCCATGAAAATATCCCATAGAAAACTACAAGAGTTCAACACATGTTTGAAATACTCAAATCCCTCTAGAGAAAAATAGGACAAAACCCCATTTCCTCCTGGAGATTTGAATTAGGCAGGGCTTTTTAGGGCCCACTAAGTCGATTATATAGCTATAACTCTCAAGCGGAAGCAGGAGATTTGTAACTATACAAAAGAAAAAATATCCGAAGATATTTTGAACTTGAACAGATCAGAGTTCCATTCAGGAATACCTCTTGCAGTCCGCACAGACCGCAGAGGACAAGCTTCTTTTAAAGCAATAGTTATGGTATACCACAATGGAGGGCGTTGTAGGTACAAAACCACAATGAAACTCTCTTGGAGTAGCAATGGAAGCGAGTTATCCACAAAATGTGGTCGCAACCAATTAGTACAGGTTCCCCCTAGTTCATTGAGCAGGGACGCCTCTGAATTCGCAAATTTTGCGAAGGAACACTCAAAAGTGCAAAGAAGGTCAAATGGAGACTCCTCATCTGACACATGGCAATCAGTCAACTCATGATAAATTCTGCTCATGTAGAGATTGGTTTGGTGCAATTCTATGTTAAGTTATCCATAAACTGGACTACCTAAGTAATCCATCAAACGGAAGCATCTCAAAATAATGTTTGAGCTACTTCAGATGATGTAATCATCGTAGCAATACTGCCAAATATCAGCGAAAATATGCTGAATACAAAAGCTTGCTTCAAGGCATCCATAAGAAAAGGTTGAAACATACTGTTAACGTTATTCTAAGATATAGCATGCTCGAGGCATGACACTTCATTTATAATGAAAGAAGCAAAATTGGGTTCACAAGGTAACCTTTACAGAAGCTACCCTACGAAAATAAGCTTTTTGAAGTAGAGCCACTTGGGCCACACACGCTTTTTACGCTGAAAATTGATCTGAGGTTTCCTAGCCGTAGCCACTACCCAAACTAGACAGGATTACACACATCACAATCACAGCACAAAAAGGGAACATCAACGACAGACCAATCCGGTGTCAATTGAAAAACGCCAATGGCGAAAACGCATTAAGCGAACCCATATAGGTAGTAATGTAAGCTAATTTACAACACTTGAATAATCCCGCCCTTATTTAGCATCAAATTTGAGACTTAAGAAGGGCAACTGATTATCTCGGAGAAACGCAAGGTCCGCTGCACTATTGCTCCGGTTAGCGCAGTAAGGGCGTAATACTGTGGAGGACGCCCTAATTCTTCACAGGCTCCGTTTGTGGTTAGGTTTTTATTAGACCCCCCTAACCATTCATTCCTTGGCACGGTAAGCATAAAGCCGTATAACACCATGAATTAGGGGTCACCTGTTTAGTGGACTCTTACCACTGGATCAGGCGATCCGTAGTGTTATTCTTAGCCAATTGAGACAACCGCTACCGACACTACACAGCTATCTAGGCTGATTGGGAAAAGAAGTTAACATTGATGGTTAACTTCCGAACGAGCCCGAACAGCCATATCGAACCCATCAACGTAATATGTAGACGGTGCTTTATGAAATGTCTGTGGGAACTTGGGAAGTCCATGAAGACCTCTTGAGACATTGTAATTCCAATAGCAACTCTATACCTAGAGATAATCCTAATAATGAATCTCGGGAAAATCTAGTGGATGTTCTGGCGGCGTGACTGACATTTGTGGAGCAAAGCATATCCTGTCCCAAGCAACACAACTAGTATTATAATAGTTTAAAATTCACGATTCATACTTAGTCGGCTGTTTATTTCCTGCATTTTTTACTTAATAACGAACACTTATATAAGCAAAACAGCGCAAAAAATGGCGGCTTATAAAACATCTTACAGGTTATTTAAGATGTATCCAAATACACTTATATTACTCCAAATGTACGATCAAAGCAGCTTTCAAATATTGATAAGTTTAAACCGAGTAATTTGTCAATTATAAAACTTGCACATAACACATATAATACAATCTCATTTAAAGGTTGAAAATGAGTGATTTCTAAGTGATATAGATATGTGGAAAACTTTTATAGTGCGTATTATTGACATCTTCGTAATAAAGCTATTTAAAAGTAAAATAACTTGAAGAATACACATATATTACCAGTCCGGCAAGAGACCCGATTGTTTTCAAAGCGTGACAACTTCCAGAAAAAAAATAAAGAATTACTTTATTATTTTCTGGACAAATGCAGTTAGCTTCTTCAACATGAAAACTAGTTTTCAAGAAATGGAGCCGATGATTGCTTAATATTTAGATAACAAATTATCAAATGGGACATATTCAGTGATGTTATCACTGATTCACTTGCGCTTCAAGATCTATGGTGAATCTTATAATTTCAGTCATTCATAATTTATGCGCCGTTGATTTGAAGTAAAAAATGTAGCATATTCCTGCCATTTGATACTGTTTCGTTGATTTTTTCTCAGTTCGCACGGAAAATGTAATATGGCGGATTGTCTATGAGGATTACAGTGCTGTTCAAAAGATTTTAAATGCAGTTTAAATGTTTTTTCATACATGAAAGTTGACCCTTGACCCGTCATAGACTGATTATGACGACTCATAATAGAGTATTATTAAACATGAAAGCAGTTTCTTGAACGATGATCAGCAAATCAAGGAATTAAAAAGTAATTTGATTCCTTACTTTTATTTATGTACTCATATTTCCGTTCGACACTGTAATTTGAATCATGTTTCTCATATAATAAAGAGGAACAGAAAATACAAATCATTTGTTTTGATGTAGAACAAGTATAAATTTCATCAAAATTACATCTGGCGAGCAACTACACAACTAGAACTTTTCATAACATTTATAATACATTTTATTAACAACTTTTCAACAAACTTTCTTTTTTGTTTGTTTTGTGATACGCCAAAATAACTATATTATAGCTGTTTGGTTATCTGTCAAAGTGTCAAAAAAAATCGGTAGTAAAGACGAATCATTCTGCTAATAGAGGCTGAAAGTTTCTTGAATTTAATGTGCTCAGTGACGGTTCACGATGATGTCCGACTAGCTCAGTCGGGAACAACCCGTGATTATTGGATGGTTCCTGAGTGTGGAGAATTGAACAGCGGCTAACCGGAATAGAATCTTGACAAAAATTGTTGGTGGATTTGGCGATTGTGTTCCGACTGCAGGTTTTCACTGCATGGACCATAACACCAAGTGCTCTGGCTGGATACTTCTCAAATTAGTGAATGTGGCCCCTTTTTGGACAGGGAAGGTAATCGCGGAGCTGCTTTCAGACGTACTTGTTCGGTTCGTTCTGGTAGCTTAGCACTGCATCGAGCTCTTGATCTTTTTGAAACTTAAAGGATACCCGGTCTGGAGTTTTATTGACGGAAAGTTTCGGGATACTACAGCTCGGAATCTTTTTTATTTATTATCTAGTTGAATAAGTTGGTTATTTCATGTTTTACTGATGAATTTGTTTGCCGTAGACGGGTTTATCCCCACGGTGTCAGGCCATTCGGCCGAAGGTCATTAGGCCGAAGGCCATTCGGCCGAAGGTCATTAGGCCGAATGGTCATTAGGCCGAATGGTCATTAGGCCGAATGGTCATTAGGCCGAATGGTCATCAGGCCGAATGGTCATTGGGTCTTCTTCTTGCCGTTACGTCCCCACTGAGACAAAGCCTGCTTCTCAGCTTATTAACTGAGAGCTTCCTCTGCAAATGACCATTTTGCATGTGTGTATCGTGTGACAGGCACGAAGATACTTTATTGATGCTGAATCTACTGATATTTTACCCATGAATTTTTCCTTCTTTTAAATATAGGCTGTTCTTTCTAGTATCATTGCTGAAATAGTTTTTGGCGCTGAAACTGCTGTTATTCAATTCATAAATTTTTCCTTCTTTAAAACATAGGCTATTCTTTCTAGTTCCATTGTTAAACTAGTTTTTGTCAAAAATTGTTGGAAAAGGTAAAAACAACGGCTAACTTTCAATTCGTCCTGATGACCATTCGGCCTAATGACCATTCGGCCTAATGACCATTCGGCCTAATGACCTTCGGCCTAATGGCCTTCGGCCTAATGACCTTCGGCCTAATGACCCAGCATCTATCCCCACATAGCCTTTGCGGATGAAACAATAACTAAGTAGTCGTACGATGGCCGCAGTATGGCTCATCAACAACCTGTGTATTAAAACGTAAACACTGATTTCTGTTAAGATTGGACGGTGTTAGATGTTGAACATAAGATTTTTCTACGTATTTTTTTCAAGTTATACAGCCAAAGATAATCTTTTGCTATTAGTCAGCATCCAACAGAAAATAAACTTAAAAATAACACTTGATGTTTTCTAATGCTCTTATAATACGTTTATAAAGCATCTTTTGAAGTTTTTTTTTTCTAAAGATGTTTTCTGTGTTACTTGGGGTGGAACCCTAGTTAGTGTTATGCTTCTAATATATTGAAGTCAATCACAACCTGAGATAAAGCGCCGCAAGTGTAACATTGTTTTTTTTTTCTAAGGAAAAAAACACCAAGTCGTATTAAAGTTTTTTGTGGCTTCCATCACGAAAAGTCATTGAATTATTCATAATTAAGGAATCAAGTAAGTTAATTATAATGTTCAAGTATTCCCAAACCCTCATCCTGTTCCATCAAATCATCCGCGCCAATAAAGTCACATCGTGATAGAGTCATCAAACGCCAACACCTTCAACTGATCACGCCATCAACCTTCAGCAACAGTGTGACAGGGCCGCGGCGCGGCGCGGCGGGTAAGCGGTCAAGTATAGCTACCAAACCCTGAAAACCATATCGACGGACGACCCACCGACCAACCGACGACGGACGGCACGGCGGACAACCCCAGTCCCGAAAATCGTGTCAGCTTGTGTTTGGTTGGTTCGTGCTTACCTCACCACAAACAGACACATCGTTTACCAACAACTGAACAGAAAATTCGACAACCCCCTGCCCTGCTACCGCACTATACTAGTTGCTGCTACATCGTCGGTGTCGGTCGGTACTACCCTTGTTCCTTCCTGATCCGGCGGGGCCGGGGTGAGGGGGTGCCGAAAATGTTGATACAAAACGCTGTCAATTTTAATTTGCCGAAACGGTTTGCCTTGTCAGAAGTTGGGCGTCTGATTTTTCGTTAATAAAATATGTGAATTTGCTCCGGTGGAATTTCGGGGATGGCTGCTGGCCTGATCTGCTTGTGGGAAAGGTACTGGGAAACCCAGAAACAACGTGAGCTACAACCAAATCGACAGGACATCGAAACTGTGTGGGTGGGTGTTTGAAAGGATTCGCGTGATTGATTCAAACCCTTCAATGAAAGTCGGATGAAGCTGATTGCCGGGGAGAAAGGGTTTGGAACCCTCTCAAACGGAGCCATGTTGCTGCCTGCTGCCTGCCGTAAACAACTGTCAGTTTAAATTTCCAAATTAATTCTCCGGTAGTGGTCGGGCTTCATCAGCCACGGTGTTTACGGTTCGTTTGGTAGATACCCGCGATGGGAGCTAATACGAGCGGGCTTGCTAGGAAGGGGTAATGATGTGACTACCCAATCAAGCGACACGGTATGCTCGCTCGGCATATTCTGACGGAAGAGGTGACGATGATTACGCGTTTTCTAATTGATGCGCGATTAATCATAATCATTCAATCAGGTCGTTCATGTTTGGTCCACATCCACATACGCGCGGATGGTGAATTGATTCGTTCGGCATTGCACAGTGGTTGTGGTGTGCTGATCTTTAGGAAAATGGTATTGTACTGATGAATCTTTTGAAAATAATTTGATTCCGACTGTTCTTGGTGTATTTTAAGGATTTTTTTGGCTTTTCAGTTCGATTGTGAGATTAAAAACAACCTTATGTTCTCTTACTCCGACGTTTCGATCCGTATAGGATCTTTCTCAAGGATTCGAGTTATCGATTGTTCTCTCGTCATTTGGATTTTCAATCTCTCAACCGTCATTTGGTTTTTGTGGAAACCCGTTTTTTCCCGGATAAAATCACTATTTGAAATTTAGATATCGGGATTCGGACCGCTTTCGCTACCATCTGTCTACAATTTCCAATTGTCTTTGGCTGGTAATTCCTTTGGCTTTTATTATCAACGCTTCTTGAAATTATTTCGACAAATTATTTAGAAATTCCTTCATTAATTTTGTAAATTCCTTAGGTAATTCCTTTTAGAATTCTTTGACATTTATTTATTTCTTCAGTAATTTTTCAATGGATTTCTCTAGTCACTATTGAAATTTCTTCGGCATTTCCGCTAGACCTGCTTCGTCAGCTTCTTTGAAAGAATCTTCGGTAATATATTAATTGCTTTAATCACGACTGTTGCAGATATACTCTAGGGATCTTTTCGGCGTATCAGTCTTCTCATAAAAATCAAAAACTACGGTTTGATTTCTTTCTCCAACGTTTCGATCCTTATTGGATACGCCGAAAAGATCCCAAGAGTAATAAATTAGGATTTTTTTTTTTTTAAAACTTTTGGCACTTCCTTTGGAAATTTTACCTGTAATTACTTTGTGATTGCGGCAGTACTTCTGAATCTTCGTACTTAATTTGAAAAATAGTCTCAAGCAGTTTTGTTTTAGACAGTATTCAAGCAATTTGTTTGGTTTTTTGTTTATTAATTTCCCCAGTAATTCTTTCGTGATTTCTTTTGCTAATGCTTTTAGTTATTCATCATCAATGGCTCTTGAAAATACCTTGGCAATTTTTCCCGAAATTCTTTTGTAATGTGTTGGGTTGCATATTTTGAAATTTATCCGTATATTAGGATTTTTTTATCAGTATTAACGATATTTTTAGCTCTAGGCTAGTTCACCTCGAAACCCACGCTTTACTTCCCTTCCGAAGGAAGAACTCACATTTAGTGAGTTTGTCGGGAGTGGGATTCGATCCCAGGTCCTCGGCGTGATAGTCAAGTGTTCTAACCATCACACCAGGTCCGCTTCAGTATATTAGGATATCCCTCAGTAATTATTTTGGAACTTGTTTTTACACTCCTTCAGCAATTTCTATCGATCCTCTTCGAACTTACTTTATAAAATTCTTCGATACAGTGGTCGAATAAAAAAAGATCAACCGTTATGCACATTTTAAAAGTGTTAATTAACTGTGTTATTTTATATTGATCTAACAACGTTTAACGATAATTTGAAAATAATTTAAAACATTTTAAATTATTTTAAAAATATCAGCAAAATCTTTGAAATTGTTTTGAAAGTTTCTTCACTAACTATTTTATGAATTTTTTTAATCGTTTTGTTTTTGATAGTGTTGTAGATTTGTTCTTGTATTTTTTAAATTACTCACGAAATTTTTCCGTTAAGGGGCCATCCATTAAGTTTGTCACGGACCTAGGGGGGAGGGGGGGTTTGTGAAAGTGTGACAAGCAATGTTTTAAGTATAGGAAAAACCCGAACGATGGGAGGAAGGGGGAGGGGGATTAAAGATTCCCAATTTCGGAGTGACGTACTTAATGGATGCTCCCTAATTAATTTCGATAATGCCTTTGGTAATTAATTCGGTAATAAATCTTTATTGGTTTTCCTGCAAATTTCTTTTAAAATGTTTTTTTTTCTTTATTAAAGAAGCTTTAAGCCAGACGCTGGTTCACTTCTAATCTCTTTTTTTTAATGTGTTTAGCATTATTCGAGAATTTCATCGGTTATTCCTTTGGTATTGTTTTATCAACGCTTCTTGGAATTCTTTCGAAAAATTCTTTGAAGGATCTTTGAAGGATCTTTGAAAACTCCTTCAGCTATAATTTTTTTCTGTATAAGGATTCCTTAGAATTTTTTTCTTGAATTTTTCAATCGTTTAAGAAATTCCCTCAATCACTTTTATTTTTTTTCCTGCATTGCTTTTAGATCCCCTCGGTAATTCTTTTGCAAAAACAAATTGGTAATACGTTTGGATTTTGTCTTTATAAAAACCAGCGCTGTTATTAATCGTGAGTTTCCCATGACAATGAACAAGTAGGCCCTTTCATAGTCACAAGACAAAACGAGCATTCGCGCACTTCGTCATGTCATTTTGCAATGATCAAGCGTCATGACGGAAATTTTCATATTGTTTTGAAATTAAAATTTTCACCTGGTCCAAGCAATTTTAGGCTAGCCGTTGTACAGGGGGTGGCCAAAATGTTTGGGATAGGCAACTTTTTTTCTCTCACAAAAAAGTTCAACATGGTGTAACTTTTCATAGAGTGCATCAAATATTCTCAAATTTTGACTGTTTATTAACCTATTATATGTATGTACATCAGTGGTACAAATTTGAGCTCGATTGGTTAATCTTTCCCGAAGTTATAACCGATCTGGTAAAACAATATTTAATATTTTTTAGATTATCATTTTTTGAACTGTCATATCTCGGAGACCACTGAACCAAATTGAATGCAATTTTGAGCGATTATCAAAAATATAATAGTACTTCAAAATTCATCAGCACATAGATACTTTTTAAACTTTGAAAAAAGTTATGATGGTTTGCAAGCCCGTGCACAAGGGGGGGTTTGGGGGTTAAAACCTCTCCATTACCGACGCATCATACACTAGGCGCCCCTCCGCCTTTTGCCAAAATTGGGAAAAACCCCTCCCTTGGCGCCACTTCTGTGCACGGGCCTGATGGTTTGACATTTTCACCCATTTAGAGGAAAATGAGTCAAATTTACTATACTGCACAAAAAATACTAAATGTGTTCTTCCTTTAATCCAAATAGGCTCTAATATATCTTTTTGTCGATATCTTATGAACAGAAGTAGAAAAGTTTTGGATATCAAAAATAAAATTTTATGGCATTGATTAAAAAAAATGCATTTTTTCGACAATGATCCAAAAAGTGTCTATCCATCATAACTTTTTTCAACGTTTAAAAAGTACCCATGTTTTAAATGATTTTCAAGCATTAATATATTGTGGATAAAAGTTCAAAGTTTAATTCAATTCGGTTCACTGGTCTCCGAGATATAACAGCTCGAAAATTAGTAGTCTAAAAAATAGTGTTCTACCAGAACGGTTATGACTTCGCGAAAGATTAACCAATCGAGCTCAAATTTGTACCAATGATGCACATATAATAGGTTGACAAGCAGTCAAAATTTGAGAATATTTGATGCACTCTATGAAAATTTACAGCATGTTGAACTTTTTTGTGAGAGAAAAAAAATTGCCTATCCTAAACATTTTGGCCATTTCCTGTATTTAACAGATAGAGAGGACATACATTCATGCTTTAAAGGATTTAAACAACGACAAAATTCATGAATGTTGTAGTAATTGCCTTGTTTACAATCATGTCACGCTCCGTCGTGACCGAAAAATGAGCGAATATTGTTAGACTCTCTTGGTCATTGTCTCCCGATTCGATGACATTGAGAGAGGTACTTCTGTAAAATTCACGTGACGACTCGTGTTGACGCTGACGCTTTCCACGCCTGATCAAAGCATCTTTTGACACTTCCTTTTAAAATTTTATCTGGGATTATTTCCAAGTTCGGTGGTAGTTTCTAAGTTCGTCAATTCATTCAGGAGTTTATTTGACAGCTTTTTCAAAATGTCATCGGTATATTATTTGGATTTATTTCTGAAGTTTCTTCGTCAATAATTTTAGGAAATTATCAAGCATTTAGTTTTTGAAAGTATTTGAACATTTTTCTTCTGCATTTTTGCGGCATTTTTTTCTGGTAATGCTTTTGATGATTCATTTTAATTCTCAAAAAAAGATCTTTGGAAATGTCTTTAGCAATTCTTTCTGTATTTTTATTGCAAATTTCTCTGGTTATACCTATGGCAACTTTTTAACAGTGAATTTTGTAATTCATTGGGCAAACTCTTTGGGGAATCTCGCAGCATTCTTTGAAAACCATTTCAGCAGTTCATTTGTTAATTTCTTCTGCAATTCTTTGATTATTCCTAAGACTGTTTTAAAATCGATAGATAAAAAAAGCTTAAAAAACGCCGCCTATTTCTTTGAGAACTATTTCGTAATGATTTTACGGATTAGAATTCATGTTGTTACATGCTTTGGAAATCACTTAAGGAACTTCACCAGCAATTCTTCTGGAAAGTAATTGGAGAATTTTCTTGACATCTTCTTCGCAAAGAAAATGCATTTTTTCGGCCGGTTGGTTTGTATTTTTTTTTAATTCCTTTGAAAAATTCTTTGGTTTTTTTTTTCGAAATTTGTTTTGCAAACTGTTCGGAAATTGTTTGAAAATTCCTTCAGCAACTTCTTTAGGATTTTTTTTGGAATTTTCTTCGGAAATCCCTCTAAGGACACCTCCGATAATTTCTTTGTGAATTTTTCAGGTATTACTTCTGGATCATTGTTGGTTATTCCTTTGGAAATATTCTTGTTAGTCCTTCGACAATTCCTCCTGGAATTTCTTCGGCATACTTTGAGAACAATTCTGGAATGTTTTTTGTCAAATCTTGCGGGAATTTCTTGGGAATTTCTTCAGCCACATTTTTTTAATTATTTGTCAGTATTTCTTGGAGAGTGCGAGATTTGTTTGGTAATGATTTTCGGGATTCTTGTAGCAGCTTCTTCTGGAAGCTTGTTTTCAATATGCCTTCAAGAATTCGTGTATTACATGCTTTGAAAATTCATTTCGGAATTTCTAGAGCAGTTCTTCAAAAATTACCTCAGATAACTTTTTTGAGGACTGCTTTGTAAGGGGATTTCAAATTCTTGCGGCACATCACTTTTAGATTATTTTCGGGAACTTCTTTGGTAAATTCTTCGACAATATTTTAAAATAATTATGGCAATAATTATATAGAAATTGCTGGGAAATTTCTTCGGCAACTTCTTTAGAATTTATTTTTGGAAATTTCCTTCGAAAATTTATTTTGAGGATTCTTTTAAAAATTTCATTGTGAATTTCTCTGATGTTGCCTTTGAAAAACCTTTTTAAAATTTCTCAAATATTTTTTTCTTGCAAATCCTTGCGAAATTCATGCTGAAATTCCTTCGTAATTCCTTCCAAGAATTCTTCGGTAATATCTTCGTGATTATTTCTTCAACGGCAACCTCTTTCGAATGTGATTTGTTTTTTTAGTATCGAGCTTTTTACGCTGACTATAAAACAACAAGGAGTGATTCGATTTTGACGTTTCTTGCCGACGGTTTTTATAGTTTGATCAAGTTTGGTCAAAGTAGACTTTGAGTTGAGATTGTTGATTGAGCTGTCAATAATTTTCACTCGATTTGTTGTGAATTATCATGCTCCCAACCATTAAGAATATTTAATTAACAACCGTTTTATTTATATTTTAGACCTGCAAAAACCGAAAATCTGCCGGATGCATTTGGGACGAGGTCTTGATATGACTCTAAACTATTAAAAGTAGAAGTTTGTCGAACAAGGAGCGTGTCACAAGATTCATAGAATTTTCGGGAAGGATTCGGGAACAACGTGTAGACAAAATGTTCAAACGAATGTTTACGAGGCAGTTTGAGCAATCAAAATCAACATGACTTACTAGCACCACCGTCCGTCTTCAGGAGTTGATCGGCTGACCGCAAAAAATACAAGGATATAACTTGAATAATAACGACGTCTATACAAAGTACGTTTTCTCGAGCGTTTTCTGAATTGAAGTCCCAAAAAAAAAAAATATAACAGCCAAAGCTTCCCACCAGAATAATTTGACTGTGGCAGAAATCATTTGAACGCAAAGTTTGCAGATTAGTTCGGAAAGCCAGATCTTTTCTATAGAAAAGTTCCAAACAATTATTCCATCGAGACCGACAGGCGCTTGTCGAAGGCGCTTCCTTTCAGAGGGCACATGAAAGATTCAAAAAAGAATTGGGGACGAGACGTCAAGAATTTGTAAATGTTTTGGATAGGTTAGATGTCTTTAGTGAAGATTTGCAGCCCGAGGCAACCAAGAGGCAACTTAATCTCTTATTTAATGGACATAATTCGTGCATCAGTGCCGAGAGCATGGTGTTTATAACTAAAATCCTAAATTACTGCACGGAATTAGGCCATTTTGTAGCCTCACGATAATGCATAAACCATGACTAAAAACGGCCCTCGAAAATCGGTCTCCAACAGCATCGCATTGTTATTTGAAATGCTGCATAAATTTGAATAAACTGCCTCGAATGGCTGGCCACTTCCATTTCTTATATCATCCTAAAATGTAAAAATAGAAGAGTTGTTAACAAATCACGGAACAATAATTCTAATTCACACTCAAGCATCCGGGACAGGAGCGAAAATTGTTGACACTTCATTTTCAACAATGAAATTGTTCAGCATTTCTAAGTTTGCTATGATCCAATTTAAAAAAAATTATAGTGTCGGCAAGAAATGTCAGAGGGGGTGATTCAAAATTTATGGCAAGGCTAGCGTAAAAACCTGGATTGATTTCAACAACTGTTTTGTTTAAATGTTTTATCAATTTCATCACGAGTTCCTTTGTCGACTATCAATACAGTTTGCATATAAATTTAACCGGCAATTTCTTTGGGAATTTTCCTGGCAGATTTTTTTTGGAATTTTTTCTTGCATTCTTTTGCATCTATTCTTTTGAAAATCTTTTGAAATTTCCATGGAAAATTCCTTCAAGAATTCCATTTTGAATTTTGCATAGAATCTAAAAAAAAAATATTTCATTTCCCCTATGAATTGGCCGAAGGAATTGTGGAAGGAGTTCCTGAGAAGTTTCCCGAGGAATTGCAAAAAAAAAGCTTTTTCTGAAACTTTCGATGAAAATTTTAAAGAAATTGTCGTGGAGGTTCACGTTGAAACAGCTGAAGGAATTCCGAAAATAAGTGCTGGAAACCGAAGTAGAAGCCGGGATTGATTATCTGGAGTCATATTTTGAAATTTTTCAAACATTTGTCTAGCAAGCAGAGTGCTGTACATACAAAGATGAAATTTTGCCATATTTTTAATGAGAGTTGGTTCGACAAAATGTCAACAATTTATGTTTTATACAGCACTCCGATCGACAGATATACATTAGGGAAGCTTCAGAACACGATTCCGGATGATCGAGTCTGACTTGTAGCTTGAGCTTGAGCTTGATTGACCGCCCGTGGATGCTACTCCAGTATCGCCAGACCAGCTACACTCACACAAGGACCAATGAGATAACTTAACTGCCGGGGACTAGCAGGCCATCTTCAGTGTGTGAGCGTTGGTGATCTTCTATTCTTAGGCAACAATGGCGCCTGCCACGTCAGGTTGCAGGTCAATGTGGGGAAGGGGTAAGGAAGTGATGATTGCAATCGTTTGTATCCACATCTGGCCGAATATACCTCTGCGCCAGCACAAATTCATGCGGATGTTGGAGTGTTGGTGGGAATTGGTTGGCAGAAGGTTCACACATTGGTGTGTGGATATCAGGGGAAGGTGATAGAATTGTGTGTTTTTATTATTTTGAAGATGTGCGGCACAGTTCGCTTGATTGCATAACTTGTAGGCGTTTTCTAGTAGGATTGTGACACTGTGCTGTGAAAGTTTGGAAGGAATGGAAACGGATTTTTCAACCCGTTTCTGTTCTAGCGACGACTATGAACATGTTTATATACATGAGTTGTATATGTAGAGAGCAGAGAGAAAGTATATAGAAAGATACAAAGTAGGAGGAAAGGGACGGGCCAGGGATGGAACCCAGGACCTTCTGCATATAAATCAGAAGCGGTAGCCACTAGACCACCAAGCCCGGATGATCGAGTCTGACTTGTAATTTACAAAATAATTGCCAGCGAAATTCTCGAAGAAATGGCCAAAGAATTCCGAAAGAAATTATGAAAAAAAATCGATGGCAAATTTTCAAAAAACTGTCGACAAAAATTTCCAAACATACTGCCGAAGCAGCTTTTTGAGAAAAAATATTGTGAGTACACTTAAACCTCTTTTTATGAGTGTTATTTTTATGCACTTCTCATTTGTGCACCTTTTTTATGTCCTGCATAAAAAGAGGGCAAGCTACTCAGAGCCAATATTGTGCATAAGAATATTTATTAATGAAGGGAACCTTGACGGGAACTATTGCAACGGTGGCCAACGAGTGTTTATAGGGGAGAGCAAAAGAAGGTTACAGTGGCGTTTCAGGGGGTCTCAAGGGGTTTAAGCGGGGTACCAGGAGATCTCAGGGGGGTTTTCGGGAGTCTGAGGGGATTCCCGAAAACATTCCAGAGAGTTTCAGAGGTGTTTCGACGGGATTTGTAGGCGTTTCTTCTATGTTTTCGGGGTTTTCCGAAGGTCTCGCGTGCGTTACATGGGGACCGAGTGGGTCTGAAGAGGGTTTCAAAGGTATTTCAGGAACTCTCAGACCATTTAAGGCTGGGTTCAGAGGCGTCTTTGAGGCGTTTTCGGGGGTTACGGAGCCTCTCAGATGCGATACATGGGGTTCGAAGGGGTTCCAGGGGTATTCCGGAGGCATTTCAGGGAGTTTCAGAGCATTTTCGACGAGATTCAGAGGCGTTACGGAAACATTTTGGAATAGTTTTGGGGGATTTTAGAGCGTCTCAGGTCCGTTACATGAGGTTTAACTCTTTGGAGACTGTATTTTCACCTTTCAGGGTTTAACCTTACTGGTCTAGAACACGTTTATGATGGTCGATTGTCTCGGCTGGGCAAAAACGTCCCATCCATCCCCAAAGGGTTAAGGAGAATTTTGGAGGCATTTCAGGAAGTTTCAGACGATTTTTAGAGGCCTCATCACAATATCTTTGGAAATGCCCCTGAAATACCCCTTGATTCAAAGGTGTTCTTGAAACCTTCTGATACCACCCTGACCTAAACGCCCCCAAAACCTTCGTAAACGCCCTCGAAATCATCATAACCAAATTAAAATGCTTCTGAAACCCCTTTTGACGCCATTAATAGGGTCCAGAAACCCCTTGAAATGCACCTGAAGACCCCTTTGAATGCCCCTGAAATGCTATCAAACCTGCCTTAAACCTATAGGAACGAAATGACTCGGAATCCCTTTGCAACGCCCTGTAAAGGCTCCTGAGATCTCTTGAGTTGCCCTAAAAGCCCTTTGAAACGTTCCTGAAACCCCTTGAATTCCCCTTAAAAGGCTAAAACCGCAACTAATTTAAGTTTTATCATGATATGGTCTTCTACAAAGTGGTTCATTAGGGTTTCAACTTCTATTTTTTCAATTCTGAGCCAAGTCGAACTCGCCAAACCGGCGTGTTCTATGAGATACTGGAGGTCATCCAATTTCCCATATATTTGGACTAAACATCCCATACAAACCTTCAACTCATTTGCGCCAGTTCAGTTTTCACCTGGTTGAGCTGAATCTTTCATAGATTGTTCTTCTCATCCAAAGGCACGATTCTAGAGGGTGCCCCGTGAATTTTGAAAACTTTTTTTTTCACGTCATACAAATGCGGGCTGGTCTTTTGATCCATACTCTACATGTGTACGATAACCGATTTTGAAAATATTGCTTTGTTATTTAATAAAAAATAAAAAACCAAAAAAAAATAAGGAATCATTTCAGTTTCGCCTTAAAACCAAAACTTAACTAATGCAAAAATTTCCTTCTTGCTATGCCTGTTTTAATTTATGCACATTTTTAATGTATGCAGTCCCAGCCATGTGCATAAGAAGAGGTTCCAGGGTATAATGAAAAAAAAAATAAAAGAAGAAACTACAGCGGAATTGCCGCTGAATTAAAAAAAAAAGACAAAAACATTGCTGATCAAAAAAAAAATGACGCTGGAGTCCCAAATAAATTTCAGAAAATATTTGCATGTATACATCCGCAGAAATTGCCATATGAGTTGATGGCATATTTCCAAATTATAAAAGGAATTTTCACATGAATATCAAAATAAATTACTGAGGGAAGTTTTCAACGGAATTCCCAAAGGAATTCACAATGGTCAAATTAAGGAAAACCAGTGTATTTTGAAGGGGATAAAAATTGTCTATTGGAGTCATGAGACGCCATGTTTTTTTTTCGCCCCTTCAATATTTTGAGATTTTTGAAGGGGGGGTGACATAAAACAAATTAAATATTTGCATCGGCCTAATTGGCAATGGATACCAGGAATCGAACACGTGGCTATGTTTTAGTTCAATGAATTTTCGAATCGGAACCACTGGAAAATGCTTCAACTCCCCGCTATAAGTGCTGAAGAATCAGAAACACGATCATCCATCTGTGCAACATGTATCCACCAGTTGGCTTTTGTTACCATTAGAATGCGCTTCACTCCATAAGCCTACGCATGTTGCCATCATTCGCATGGAATATTACGTTCGCAAAATCGCGTACAAAATGTGACCCCGTACAGCGCGCGCGTAAGCTCAAACAATAGCTTCCGGTGCTCCATATCGGTACCTACCTATATCGAACGACCCGCGGATTGAACGTTCCGACCACCACCGCTTGCGCGGCCGATATCATTAACGTCATCGATAATGATTTGCAATCAGAGTGTCGCGGATTTTTTCGTCGCCCGCTAATGCCGCGGTGCCCGATCCGATGTGTAGCGAAGCCGCTGCTCCGCGGAAATAGAGTAGCATAGCGGTTTGCCGGTAGAATCGTGTGTCACGTTTTTGATAGGGCAGTGATGATGGATAGGGGTAGCGGTGGTGACACCGGTGCCACTACTGACTGGTGGTGGTCAGAACGCTCGAATATTCCATCCTTGTCGAGGGGCTTAGGGCCGCGTTTGCCAGACTGTGGGAAGCAGGGAACAGTGGTTACACAAAATTCTATGTTTTCTATAGTGAGGTATAGTATATATTGTAAATTTAATTGATGTAACCCCAAACAATTTGGAATACTCAATCTATAATGGAGTAACACGATTAAATAATATAATAAATGATTAATTTTGAGCTTTTTTTAATGAACAACTATTGTATTGCAATATAAATACTAATATGGAACGAGCTCACCAATAAATATACGGCTTCAAAATTGATCAAATTCGACACTTTGTTTGGAAACCACTGTTTCCCAGGATGGGACAGAGGTAGAATGCAGCAGAGCAGAGGGCTGACCGTTGGCGACCGACTGGTCAGAAGTGCGGATTTCCAATAACGGCCAGGGAGAGCGGGAGTCAAGGGGAAAATGATACATATCGATGCCACCACGCTTCTGCTGCCTACCGCGTCACATCGCGTCGTCGTCGACTGTGCGATAGGAATTTGTGTACAATTAGATATCGACGGCCGCCGAGCCAGGCAGCGCAGCGCAGCGCTGCGCAACCGGTGTTTAATCAAACATGGTTTGTTTGAGTTGGTGTTTTGCTTATTTGATTGATTTGAAATTTGCTTTTGTCGCCACCACCAGGAATGAAGCGATCAGCAATTGGTCGGTCGCCCTGTTCGGTCCGCCAGCGTCCGAACCGTGGGCCGGGCCGTCGTGGTGAGCAATTTTGTGATTTAGGATGAAGTAATTGGACGGGATTGTAGCGATGATGGGTATTGCAAATATAAAGGGCTTTATGTGAAGTGGTAATGACGTGTGGGATGGATTTATGCTGAAAGTTGTCTGGCTCGGTCGGTAGTAACTCAAGTGAAATTATATGTTTGCACAGTTTGGCTGCCAGTGCTAGTTTGCCGTACGTGATGATATGTAGGATTGAGTGGAATAAACGATTTGAGTGCCGATTCAATTGAAGTGCCATAATTGCACTATTACCACACAATGATTTTTATTCGATGGCACAATAATTTATTACTAATTATTTTTAATCCCTATGAAGGTTGTGATTACAGTGCCGATAATTCCAAGTTTTATTATCAATCGACAAATACTCTACGTTGTATGTACCAACGTTAATTATGATTTACTCACATCATTTTTATTTGACTTCAATATACGAGTGACTTGACTATCCATGTGCAAAAGGGATTCGTAACTGCACAGCAAAAACAGTTTTTTTTTCTGTATACGAATCGTTAGCATAGTTGTCTTATTTTCTTTTAGTTTTCAACTTCAGAACTAACTAAAAAAATCTAAAGAAATTAACATGTATGTATTAACGAAATTTTTAGCTTGGGGCTAGTTCATCTCGAGACCCATAGCTTTACTTCCATTCCGGAGGACTCACAATTTGTGAGTATGCCAGGTGTGGCACTCGATCCCAGGTCATCAGCGTGATAGCCACGGTCTTTAACCATCACATCTGGTCCGCTCCATAATAAAGTAGTAGTATATAAACAACAGTTGTAGTATACAAGCTAGTGGAATTCCTGGAGAAATTTCCAATAGAATTTTAGTAGAAATTCATGAAAGAACTTGAGAAGGAAATCCCAAAAGAATTCCTGAAGGAATTCCCGAAAGAATTTCCAGAGGAATTCCCAGAGGAAGTCCTAGAGAAATTGCCAGAGGAATTTGTAGAGAAATATTCGGAGGAATTCCCTGAGTAATTCCCAGAGGAATTTCTAGAGAAATCTTCAGAGAAACTCTTAAAAGAATTCCTAGAAGAATTCCCAGTGGAATTCTTTGAGCGTTTCTCAGAGAAATTCCCAATGGGATTCCAGGAGAAACTTCCAGTGGAATTTCTTAACGAAATCCCAGTGGAATTCTTGGACAAATTATCAGTGGAATTCCTGGAGTAATTCACAGTGAAATTTTCGGAGATTCCAAAAGAATTCCTGGAGGGATGCCCAGAGGAATTCCTGGAGGGATTCCCAGAAGAATTCCTGGAGGGATTCCCAGAGGAATTCCTGGAGAGATTCCCAGAGGAATTCCTGGAGGTATACCCAGAGGAATTCCTGGAGGAATTCCCTGATGAACTTCTGGAGGGATTCCTGGAGGAATTTCGTGAGGAATCTCCTGAGGAATTTCTGGAAGAATTCCCTGAGAAATTCCTGGAAGAATTCCCTGAGGAATTCCTGGAAGAATTCCCTGGGGGAATTCCTAGGGGAATATACAGAGGAAATCCCAAAGGAGTACCCAGAGGAATTGCCAGAGAAATCCCCAGAGAAGTTTCTAGACTCCTTGAAGAAATTCTGGAGAAATTCCCAGAGGAATTCCCAAAGGAATTCCCAGAGGAATTTCCAGAGGAATTCCCAGTGGAATTTCCAGAAGAATTCCTAGAGGAGTATCCACAGAAATTCCCAAAGGAGTTCCCAAAGGAATTTCCAGAGAAACTACTAGAGGAATCCCAGAAGAACTCCCAGAAAAACTCCTTGAGGAATTACCAGTGGAATTCTTTGAGCATTTCTCAGTTGAATTCGTGGAGAAATTGCCAAAGGAACTCCTTGAGGTATTCTCGGCGGAATTCCTTGAGCATTTCTCTGTGAAATTCGTGGAAAAAATCCCAATGAATTTCCAGGAGAAATTCCCAGTGGAATTCCTTGACGAAATGCCAGCGCAATTCCTGAAGGGATTCCCTGAGAAATTACTGGAGGAATTCCTGGAGGAATCTCTAAAGAAATTCATGAAGAAATTTCCAGGAGAACTCCTGGAGGAATTCCCAGAGGAATTCTTTGAAACATTCCCAGAATTTCCAGAGGGATTCCTGGAAGACTTGTATGTTTATGACATACTAGCAAATCCGTTAAACGCCAGTAAAGGGCTACATATATCAGTATTCCCAGAGGAAATGCCAGAGGATTTCCCGGAGGAATTCCCAAAGGGATTCCTGGAGAAATTCCCAGAGGAATTCCCAAAGGAATTCCCAGAGGAATTTCCAGAGGAATTCCCAGTGGAATTTCCAGAAGAATTCCTAGAGGAGTATCCACAGAAATTCCCAAAGGAGTTCCCAAAGGAATTTCCAGAGAAACTACTAGAGGAATCCCAGAAGAACTCCCAGAAAAACTCCTTGAGGAATTACCAGTGGAATTCTTTGAGCATTTCTCAGTTGAATTCGTGGAGAAATTGCCAAAGGATTTCCAATAGAAATTCCCAATGGAATTCCGTGACAAAATCCCAGAGGAATTTCTAAAGCAATTTCCTGAGGAATTACTGGAGAAACTCCCCGTGAAATTCCTGGAGGAATCTCCAAGGAAATTCATAAAAAAAAGCCGAAGAACTCCTGGAGGAATTCCCAAAGAGCTTCCTGAAAAAAATCCCAGAAATACAAGAAGGATTCCTGGAGGAATTTCCAGAGCGATTCCTGGAGGAATTCTTGGAGGAATTCCCAGGAGAATTTCTTGGAAAAGTTCACGAAGGTGTTCTCAGAGGCATTCCAAGAGAAATTCTCAGAGGAATTCCCAGAGGAATTCCCAGAGGAATTCCCAGAGGAATTTCCAGAGGAGTTCTCAGAGGAAATTCCAAAGGAATTCCTGCACGTATTCTCAGAGGAACTCCCACAGGAAAACCTGCACGAACTTCCAGTGGAACTTTTGAACCAATTCCCAGTGGAACTCCTGGACGGATTCCCAATGGAATTCCTCATTCTTCCTTGAGGATCCCCCAGAGTAATTTCAGGGAGTATTTCCAGAGAAATTGCTGGATGAATTCCCAGATGAATTCCTGAAGGAATTCTCAGATGAATTCCTGGAGGAATTCCCAGAGGAATTTCTGGTGGAATTCCCAGAGGAATTTCCAGAGAAATTCTCAGAGGAAAAAAGGCTGGAAGAATTGTCAGAGGATTTTCCAGGATTTGGAGGAATTCTCAGAGGAATTTTTGGAGGAATTCTTAGAAGAAATGCTGGGGGGATTCCGAGAGGAATTCCTGGTGAAATTCCCAGAATAGTTCCTGGAGGAATTCCCCGAGAAATTCCCAGTAAAATTTCTGAAGGAATTCCTGGACTTGGATTTGGAAATTCCTGGAGAAATTCCCGGAGAAATTCCTTGAGGAATTTCCGGAGACATGCCTAGAGGAACTCCCGGAAAAAATTCCAGGAAAATTTTCCCAGAGGAATTCTAGAAGCAATTCCCAGAGGAATTCCAGGAGGAATTCACAGAAAAATTCCAGGAAATAAACCCGGAGAAATTTCTGGAGGAATTTCCAAAAAATTTTTTTAATTTCCAGAGGAATTCCTGAAGGAATTCCCAGAGAAATTTCTGGAGGAATTCCTGGAAGAATTCCTGGATAAATTCATAGAGAAACTCGTGAAAGAACTCCCAGAGGAACTCCTGGAGGAATTCCCGACGGAATTTCCAAAGAGAATTCTAGAGGAATTCCCAGAGGAATTCCTAGTGAAATTCCTGGAGGAATTCCTAAAGGGTATTCCAAATGAATTCCTAGAGAAACTCTCAGAGAAATTCCCTGAGGGATTCCCAGAGGAATTCCCAGAGAGATTCCTAGAGGAATTCCCTGTGGAATTTCTTGAGCATTTCTGAGTGGAATTCATGGAGAAATTCCCAATATATTTCCAGGAGAAATTCTCAATGGAATTCCTTGACGAAATCCCAGAGGAATATCCGAAAGAATTCTCTGAGGAATTACAATTCCCCGAGGAATTCCTGAAGGAATCTCTAAGGAAATTCCTGGAAAAAAATGTATAGGGATTCCTAGAGGAATTCCCAGAAGAATTTCTTGGAAAAAAATCGCAGAGGAATTCTCAGAGGAATTCCCAGAGAAATTCTCAGAGGAATTCCCAGAGGAATTGTCACAGGAATTTCCAGAAGAATTCTCAGAGGAACTTCTGAATCAATTCCCAGTGGAAGTCCTGGATGGATTCCCAGTTGAATTCCTGGAGGAATTCTTATTCTTCCTGGAGGAATGCCCAGAGTAATTCCTGGGTGTATTCCCAGAGAAATTTCTGGATGAATTTCCAGATGAATTCCCGAAGAAATTTTCAGAGGAATTTCCAGAGGAATTCCCAGAGAAAAAATCCTAGAAGAATTCTCAGAGATTTGGAGGAATTCTCAGAGGAATCCCTGGAGGAATTCATTGAAGAATTCCTGGGGGAATTCTCATAGGAATTCCTGGTGAAATTCCCAGAATAGTTCCTGGAGGAATTCCCATAGGAATTGCTGGAGTAATTCCCATAGGAATTCCTGGAGAAATTCCCCGAGAAACTCCCAGTAAAATTCCGGGAGGAATTCCCCGAGAAATTCCCAGTAAAATTCCTGGAGGAATTACGAGTGGAGTTCCTAGACGAGTTCCCAGTGGAATTCCGAATGGAATTCCTGGACGAATTCTTAGTGGAATTTCTGGAGGGGTTCTCAGTGGAATGCCTGAAGGGATTCGCGGAGGAATTCTTTGAGGAATTCCCGGAGAAATTCTTGATGGAATTTCCAGAGGAATTCCTGGATGTATTCCCAGAGAAGTTTGTGGAAGAATACCCAGAGCAATTTCTGGAGGAATTCTCAGAGGAATTTCTGGAGGAACTCTTAGAGGAATTCTTGAATGAATTCCTGGAGGAATTCTCAGAGTAATTTCTGGAAGTATTCCTGGAGGAATTCCCAGAAGAATTCCTGGAGAATTTCCAAGAGGAATTTCCAGAGAAATTTCCAAAAGAATTCCCAGAGGAAATGTGTGCTGTGGGCTTCATGGCCGAGCGGTTAGCGGCGTCAGTCGTTTAGGTGTCTCGTAAGCCTCGGAGTGTGGGTTCGATTCCCGCTCTGAAACCTCCAAGACCCTCCCTTGAAGCTCACATGAAAGCCTCTTAGGTCCCTTGAAACCCCCGGAAATCTCTTGGGAACCTCTTAAAACATCCTGAAACTACTTGAAATCCTCTAGAAACTTATCTGAATGCCTGTCAAGTTCGTAAATATGTAGGAAACTCCTCTAAAATTCCGAAACTGGGAGCCCCCAAAGCCCTCGGGACTCCACAGGAACTTCCTGAAACCACTTCAAATACCCTTGAAGCGTATTGAAACATCTTGAAAGGCCGCAAAACTGCACATAGGCCCACATGAATCCTGAAAGTATTCTGAACCCCTTGCATAGGTTACTCTGCTCTGAAACCTCTTGAAACCCTTATCTAACTCTACGAAATACCTTTTGGAACTCACCTAAAGCTTACTCACGCCAATAATGCCTTGAATCGCCTTGAAAAGGTCTTAAGTCCTTTTGAACTCCTCTAAAACTCCTCTACAAGCCATGGAGGACCCATGAAACCTTCCGAACTCTCTTTTAAACCTCCTTTGGCATTAGGGTCATTTTTAACCCAAACTGTACACTACGCCAGCGAGCTGTTCCCAACGTGATGCAAAAGGAAGGCTAAATGCTTTAAAGCGCCTTGAATCCGCTTTAAAACCAACTGAAGGTCTTCGGTAAATCCTTGCAGCTACCGATAACCTCTCCGAAGTTTTTTTGAATTTCCGAGGGAAACTGCGAGGATTGGACTAACACCACAAAGACTTAGCAAATGAATGCTGGTGGTCAACGTCGGTTCGGCCGTGGTAGTGGTGACGAAGTGGTGATGGGCGGAGGAAAGTTGGAAACTTCTATTTTGTCATTTTTGGTTGACCTTATTCATCTGTGATTTTTTTTTTTCTTGCTGTTAGTAAGATGACTGAAAGAACAGCTTCTATACTTCAACGCATTCGAGTTGCTAACCCGTGGTATCCCACGCTACGTAGCGTTAACTTTTGCATGCCGCCGCACTTGTACGAAAAGTGGTGCATTCATGTGACACATACATACGCCAACTGGCGACAGTTCCCACAACCTTTTCACCGAAACAGTATAGCAAGCAAAGCCAACCGGAAGGGGAGTAGGCCATATCGAATTGCTCCCAGCTACCTACATACTGCTGAGTGCTGGCTTATCGACATCATGTACCTTGGGATCCCGCACGCTTCAGCGTCGTCATATCAGGCGCCTGTGCTGGAGCGAAAGCGCAACCAAAGGCACTCTTACTATGTAGGAACGTGTTCTCAGCAATAGTGGCGACCGTGGAGAATCTCCTAACTGCATCGATCCAATAAAAAAGCCGAAATTCTACACGTGCGAAAGATGCGGTGGCAGCGGCGGCGGCGCCGTTTGAGCCTGATCCGGAGCGATGAAATCACCTAAAAGCAGTCAGCAGTAAGTCGCCCTTAGCTCAAACCGTGTGTAGATTGATCCCGGTTACGCTAGCATGGCGTTCCGCAAGGAAACTTGCAGTACCAGACTGAGAGTAAACATCCAGCCAGGTCTAGGGAAACTTGCACAAAAAATTGCGGATTTTGCCAAAAGGCAGCTATCCGACGCGAACGGGGAGCGATGCGGAAAATTCATGGTACGCCGGGGAGAAACCTTTTTTATCTGTTTGCATTTCGTGTGCTTTTTTTTGTTTCAATTTGCACCAGATGGAAGCGGCAAGATAGGATTGACCAAAAGGTGTGTGGTGGATGCAGTTGCCGGCCGTGGCCTGGTAGAGGAGCTGGTGTGAATCTACCGTTCATTGCCCTCGCTTCTCGGCGTTCGTTGTTGGTTGGTTGGTGGATGGCTGCTGCTGCTGCTGCTGCGGCTGATGGTTGAATAGATGTAGACGACAACGGTGACGACATGAGTGCCAGTAGCGTAGACGACGACGGATCCAGATAGGAACATACAACAATTGACAGAGTAGTAGGTAGCAGTCGGTGCATGCAGGTAACTGTCTGTTGCTGGTTGAGGCTGGAAGTGGTGATTGCATAAGAGTGTGCAAAACCCATTCAATGTTGACTCTCGGACTGTAACTGTACGCCGAGTGCATGGATTGAATTGTGGGAAACAGTGTTTGACTGAATTTTTGCTTTATTTGGTGTGTCAATGTAACCAGACGTGTTTATATAGAATACCACATCGAGATGTTTGCATGATTGCAGATTGGTTCTCATACTTGTTTTAGAATGTGACGGTTTACACCCAACCATCCATTTCAATAATAGGTCGAAGGTGTAGAAATAGAACGCTTCAAACAGATTAATTTATTAAGCAGAATTAATAACTGTGGTATTATACCCTTACATATTAAATGTTCATATAGCCATGAAGGCGTGGATATTCAGCATGACCATAGTAAAGATGACGGGTTCGACTTCTGGTCATTCCTGTAACCTTTTGGAGTGAAAATTCTTATGACTTTCTTGTGGTCTTTGGCATAGAACACTGAGCTGAGAAGCAGGCTTTGCCCCAGTTGTTACGTCAAAAAGAACATGTTCAATGTTAAGACCATAAGACGATCTTTACCTTACAACTTTTGCCACAAGTGTTGGCTTGCTCATTGGTCTCAGGCAACTTTTTTGCACATCCAAGACTTTATTTTTACATGGCTTGAGAAAAAAATCGACCTCTTATGAGCATTGGGTGAAACTTGAATAAGAAGACATTTGGCAGATTGATTAGCAAATTGAGAGATAAAATTGAGAAAAAAAAATCACGTTCTGTTCTGGTGGGATTTGAACCCACGGCTTCGTTTTTGCTAGACTGGCGCTTAAACCAGCTTAGCCACAGAAAAGGTAACGATTCTGCGAAATAGAAAGCCAAACTGACTCCAAGCCCACACCATGAGCACTAGCGTGGTTTAAAAAAATATGTTTTACTCTACACCGCTCATTCGATTCGTAACCAGATTCTTGCCTTCTCCCAAAATTTGAGCTGATTTAGTTGAAAATTGAGACTCCACAAGCCCTTCAAAGTTTGTATGGGAATTACTAGGGGAAAACGATGTTTTTCATTCAATCAACCTTAGCATTTTCCAAAGTACTCTAGCGGGTTAATTGACCCCTGGAACTTTTTGGCTTCTCTATCAGCTACAACTTCTCCAAATGCCGCATTGAAATCGGACGCCTCATTAAAAAGCTATCGATTTGTACCCACCTGGATAAACTTTAATAGTGATCTTTCAGCTTCCCAGCAGGCAACATTGCTGCACATGGCGCCAAAGATAGCACACAGAAATCAAGGCTTCTATGTTTCACTGCAAATTGCAGTCATGCCGATCGAATATTTTAATCATCATGATTGAAGATTTTCATTCAGGATAAAAATCGGTAACTAATTAACGAAGCATGCAATTTGAATGCAGCCTTCGGTAAAGTTGTAGCTGATAGAGCAGCGTTCCCAGTGGTACAAACCCTGCTTGTCAGTTAGTGTTTCATGAGAACTTTCTCTCCCAAAAACCGATTTGGATGTGTTTATAGTGTGGGAAGCACAAGGATACTCTACGCCCAAGGAAATCGAGAAAATTTCCTAAAAAAGTTTTTAGACCAACCGGGAATCACCCTGAGCATAAGTAATTAAGGGGTTAGAAACAAAGTACAAGCGCCAAAAACCTACATTCGAGTAAATGAGATTTGAAGTTTTTCACAAAATGTATGGAGTTTCAAAATCGACCCAGTTTTCTCCGATTTGGGGCTGTCCATAAACCACGTGGTCATTTTTTTGGGACTTTTCAACCAACCCCCCGCCCCCCCCCGGCGTGGTCATTTGTCCATACAATTTTTTTTATTTGTCCATACAAAATGGTCATTGGCCGAACCCCCCCCCCCCTCATGACCACGTGGTTTATGGACAGCCCCTTTATTGTAATACCGGGCGAGTCAGTGTTTCAAGATCAAATGAATGTCAGTCGCAGCCGATAGTCCCTATACCAACGCGACTCAATGAATGTGATAGTGATTGTTATGCTTTCGTACTGCAATGGCAAAGTTTCAAGGTTTACCAGACCCTCAGTTTTGAGAAAGCTTAGAAATGTGCGTTTCATAGTTTCTAACTTCTAGCGCCCCTATTCTGGCACAAGCCTCCCCAATTTCAATAATGCGCCTTAAGTAATATACTTTGATGACGATTCCTAATCATTAGGATTGCACATTAGTATGGGACAAACATCAAATTCTCGCTCCAGTCGACTTTTTAGATTCCATTTAGGTCCTGTATGAACTGTGCAAAATTTCAGCGCAATCGGTTAAACTATAATTTAGCGCAAGCGGTTCAAAGTTTGCATAGGATTTACTATGGGAAGAGTTACACTTTCAAACAAAAAATCCCAGAGGTCGCCCTTTGTCTCCTTAATTATGAACATCCTGTCTCCTAAAATTCTTTTTTTTATCTACTGATCCGTTAAGGCAGGGGTTCTCAAACTTTCTCAGCTTACGACCCACTTTTAATTTTTAAATAATTTGGCGACCCACCAGCACGAAAATTTATTAAAGAAGTCAATTTTTTTGCAAATTTGGATTGCCTTTCTAAATAAATACATTTTATCACTTTCATAGGTTGTAATAAACTCACGTTACGTAGCGCTCAAACTTAAAAAAGAATTTTTTTTGTTTTTATTTTTTTTTTTGGTAAACTTTAAGAAAGGTTAAGTTGCCCAAGTTTTCAGCATCAGCTAACTTTTAGTCTTAAAAATTTGAGATAAGATTCCAAGTTTCTAATATATTTAACCAATCTGGCTCCAGATAAAGTGCTAAATCAGGTGCTCAATTTATGTTTCGGCAGAACTTTAATCTACTTTAAAATTAAATATCGGTTGAAAATGCTATACATATTCACAGCGAGTGAGTGAACATCAAGTAGTTTTGAGTACTCTTGAAATTTTTAATAATATCCTTCATACATACTTATTTTATTTCCATTTTTATTGAAATCACTTTTCAGTTGTTCCGTTAAACTTCAGATTAACGACATTCATCTTAATTTCACAGAAGTTTAGATTTACTGAAGTTCGGTAAAGGTAAGGTTTCTTGTCGAAGTTGAGTATTTTCTTTGCTGTTGTTTGATTTTTTTTATTTTTTTTATTTTTTTAGCTGCTGAAACTGACGTGTAAGTCTAACAGAAAATGCTGCTAGCAACAACTTGAACTCTAAACTATTACCTTAATCTCAAAACTTCTGATTGAAAACCCAAGTTTTGGAATCGGTTCACAATGCAAACGGTATAGATTCAATATTCTATATACTCCAGCCAAGACTTTATAATACATAATTTCAAGGAGAAATAACCTTCAAGGACGCGCGCCATCAAGCAACCGAAACTGCACCGCGCTCGCGCTGTATGCGAAAAGCGAGGTTTTTTGGTAGTGTTGTACTTTTCACAACAGCGCGCGCGCTGAAGGGTTAAGGAGAAACCAAAACTCTAGAAATAAATCTTTTAGAAATGGATTTTCTAAGGAAGTTTTTGAAAATTAGGACATGACTAGCAATGACATTCGACATAAAATAATAAAGACTTTGCGACCCACCAAAAATCAGCCCGCGACCCACCAGTGGGTCGCGACCCATAGTTTGAGAAACGCTACGTTAAGGAATTGTACAAGAAATTCTTCTATGATTTTTTCCAGAGGTATCCCAAGGAGTTCTTCTAGTGATCCAGGAAATTCTCCCGATAGCGTTTCAAAAATGTATCTATTTTTTCATTCAAAAATTCTTGCATTGCCTTTTTCGGTTTTTTCCACAGGAATTTTCTTTGGATATTTTTCAGAAATTCCTCTTGGGTATTCTTCGGAATTCCCCCAAAAGTGCTTTGAAGAAATGGATATTTTCCCGAACATTATTTCAGGAATTCCTATTCGAAATTACTTTATAAAGAAGTTTTTCATGACATTCTTTAAGGAGTTTCTCCTAAGGTATCTCAAGTATCTTGTAGAATCCCTCCAGATATTGTTTCAGGAAAACCATGCAGAATATTTTCCTCTTGGAATTTTCACAGGTATACCTAGGAGTTCTTCCATAGATATCTTCAAAAAAATGTGCAGGGATTCCTGTTGAAATGTATTTTGGGATTATTCGAGTATATTTTGTGCAATTTGTACATGAGTTTCCAAAAATCCCTTGAGAAATGTATAAAGTAATCCTTGTAGGAATTTCTGTAACAATCCTTGACTGATTTTTTGAAGGATTTCTTAAAGAAATCCAATCCCTGTTAAAAAAATCCATGAAAGAACTTATTTAGAAATGCTTAAGTAAAAACAGATTTTCTGGAGATATTTCTGAAGCAAATCCTGAACAAGATTCAAAAGGAATCCGTAGCGAAATATCTGAAAAAATCTCTGAAGCAATTTCTGAAGAAATATATAGTCGAATTTCTTAAAACAAAAATCCTTCAGGCATTCTTGGGTGAATTTTTAGGGAAATGTCTAAAAAAATTCTTTGCCAAACCTTTGGTGGAATTAAAAAAAAAAAAAATGAGAAATTAAAAGAAATCCTAGAAAAGTTCTGTAATGAATTACCTGGAGAATTATATGACTCATGGAGTGGACGTATTTTTGAAGAATGTCATTTGGAATATCTTGAGAAACACCTAGAAAAACGTCTGCAAATATTTCTTGGCAAATCTATTTAAAAACTCAAATCCCCAAAATGACTCTCGTAGAAAATCCTTCGACTATTTTTGGATAAATTAATTAAGTCTCTTAAGAATTCGTGAAGATAATCCTGAAAAAAATTTAGGGTATATACATGTAGGAATACCAGGTGAAATTACTGAAAGTTTCTCTGTACACTAAAACCTCTATTTATGCATGTTATTTTTATGCACTTTTAATTTGTGCACCTTTTTTATGCCCTGCATAAAAAGAGGGAAAGCTACTCAGAACCAATATTGTGCACTAGAATATTTAATAATGACGGGAACTATTGCTACGGCGGCAAAGTGGTGTTTACAGAGGAGAGCAATACAAGTTTACAGGTTCGTTTTTAGGTGTTTCCGAAGGTCTCATGTGCGTTACATGGGTTCCGAGTGGGTCTTAAGGAGGTTTCGGATTCATTTCAGCAAGTCTCAGAGTATTTTAGGCTGGTTTCAGAGGAGTTACGGAAGCGTTTTTAGGGGTTTTGGTTTAGGAGGATTTTTTTAGGCATTTCAGGATGTTTCAGACCATTTTCGGCGTGATTAAGAGGCGTTACGAAAGTGTTACGGAGGAGTTTTTGGGGGGTTTGGGGCCTCTCAGGTGCGTTACATGGGGTCCGATGGGGTGAGATTTTGAAAACATTTCAAGATCAAGACGTTTCAGAGGCGTTACGAAAGCGTTACGGAGGAATTTTTAGGGGTTGGGGCCTCTCAGGTGCGTTACACAGGGACCTATGGGGTTTAAGGGGGATTCTGGACGCATTTCTAAATGTTTCAAACCATTTTCGGCGGGATTCAGAAGCGTTACGAAAGCTCTACAGAGGAGTTTTCGGGGGATTCGGAGCTTCTCAGGTTCGTTACATGGGGTCCGAGGGGGTCTAAGGGGGATTTGGTAGGCATTTCAGGACGTTTCAGAGCCTCTTTGGTGGGACTCAGAGGCAGTGTTGGGAATACTCACTTGCGAAAAGTTATACTCACTTGCTTCTATCTCAGCCCAGAAGCATGCTATCAAAAAATGATGTTTGAAGAGCTTTTAGATTGTAGTTTAATCTAAAATTTTGCCGAATAAAGTAAAAGTCGCAGACGCATACCAAAACCGTGAGAAAGCTGTGAGCACAAGATGAGTATAAATTACACGAATTTTACTCACCTCGTACTCACAGCTCTCTCACAACTTTGGTATGCGTTTGCGACCTTTACTTTATTCAGCAAACTTTTAGATTAAACTACAATCTAAAAGCCCTTCAAACATCATTTTTTGATAGCATGCTTCTGGACTGAGATAGAAGCAAGTGAGTATCACTCTTGCAAGTGAGTATTCCCAACACTGCTCAGAGGTGTTACGGAAGCGTTACGGAGGAGTTTTTGGGGGGTTCGGAGCTTCTCAGGTGCGTTACATGAGGTTAGAGGGGGTTGAGGGGGATTTTGGAGGCATTTCAAGATCTTTCAGAGCATTTTCGAGGGATTCAGAGGCGTTACGGAAGCGTTACGAAGGAGTTATCAGGGGTTTCAAAGCCTCTCAGGTGCGTGACATGGAACCCCCGGGGGGTTTAAGGGGGATTTTTTAGGCATTTCAGGAAGTTTCAGAGCAGACTCTGAAATACCTTGAAACGCCCCTCAAATCTCTTGCAACGCCCTTTAAAGGCTCCTGAGATCCCTTGAATTGTCCCTAAAGCCCCTTTGAACGCCCTGAAATCCACTTAATACTATTGAAATACCCAAGAATTTCCCGTAACCCCATGTACCAACCTATTTCCCGAACACCCTTAAAAGGTTCCTCAAATCCCCCGAAACAACCCCTTGAAACGCCCCTGAAGCCCCTTAGAACCGCCTTTTTGGGGTCTCTGAGAATTTTCTGGAAACCTCCTTAGCCCCACCTCAACTGTCAAGGTCCTGTTCTCGTGAACTAGATGCTCTAATCAAAAGCCAAATTTAATTTATGCATAAATTTCCCTCTTTTTATGGCATTTTTTAATTTATGCACATTTTTAATTTATGCAGTCCCAGCCATGTGCATAAAAAGAGGTTCCAGTGTATATATTTCCGCAGGCATCCAATTCCTACAGGGAAACCTGCAGGAGTTTTTGGATAAATCCCTATAAATGTTCCTGAAGACATGTCTATGGGCTGTACCGTTGGAATCCTTAGAGGAATCCCTGAAGAAATCACCGATTCCAAGAGCTCGTAGGAAGACTTTCTTGAAATTTGACAAAATTTCGTGTGAAGTAACCCCTGGCAGAGTTTGAAAAAGATTGTATGGAATATTTTAATAAAGAATCCCTGGAAAAAAATCTAAAGAAACTGCTAGAACAATTTCCCAAAGAATATTGTAGATTTTTGACCACTACTTTGAAGATCATTAAATAATTCATTCGAGAAGTATCTTAGAAATTCTTTTAGAAATTATCTGTATTGTCTTTGAAAAAACCCGTTCCAAATAACTTTTAAATTCCTCGACAAATTCTTTTGCGAAATTCCCTCAGCGTACTTTTGAGAAATCCTTAAAAATTTTTGTGAATATTTGTAGAACATTTTACTGGAATTTGTTCGACAACTTCATTGAAATCCTTTTCGGAAATTCCTTTGAGAATGTCAGTGACAATTCTCGAAAGTATTGCTTCTGCATTTTATATGAAATTTCTCAGGCAAGCTCTACAGAAATTTCTTGGGCGATTCCATTGGGAATTTCACAGGAAGTTTTTTGAAAATTTCTTTGGACTTTTTTCTGTGATGGTTTCTTAAACAATTGCTTTGGAGATTTAATCGGAAATTCCGTTTTCAGATTCCATCAGCAATTCTTTTGAAAATCGACGGGCTTGGTGGTCTAGTGACTACCGCTTCTGATTGGTATGCAGAAGGTCATGGGTTCAATCCCTGGCCCGTCCCTTTTCATCCTACTATGTATCTTTCTATCTACTTCCTCTCTCTCTCTCTCATCTCTACATATACACCCTTAAATGAAACAACACAGCGCACGAGTAACTTTCACGCAGCGAGCAAAAAGACAAAGGAATTTTCACTCATATTTGTGTACCACTGGATCAACACAAAAAATGTGCTGATCCGGTGTTACACAAATCTGCGTGAAAATTCTTTTGTCTTTTCGGTCGCTGCGTGGAAGTTACTCGTTGCGCTGTGTACATCGAGCTCTGCGTGTACAACTCATGTTTATTCATATGTTCATAGCCATCGCTAGAACCAGAAACGAAATGGAAAAAAAAGTCGTTTCCCTCCCTTCCAATTTCCACTCACAGCACAGTGTATATAACGCCTACAAGTTATGCAACCAAAACGTGCTGTGCCGCTTGCCCTTATTCACCTCATTCACCACACAATCTATCACCTTACGAACACTATAAATAACCCCCTATCCATGGATCACATCACCGACCCAACGGTGACTCCCAGATTTCCCATCCTTTCCGTCTAACAAATACCCCAGTCCGTGCTGGATGTGGGGATGCAGAGGTGATCTCGGTCTTTAGTAGCAACAACCAGCACACTCTAACATTCCTTTCCCTTTCCAACTGACTATAGGGACGTGGCCGGTGCCGGTATTGATCCAAAATGTATGAGCTGCTAGAATTGCACTTTGAGAATAAGTGGAGTGTCCCTGCCCTTATTCATTTGGATCTCAGTGCAATTGGTAACAGCTCAGATCAATAACGGAGTAGCAACCATTGACATGTATAGTCCGATTTGATCGTTGATCGTGATCGTCCATCACCAATTCTTTTGAAAATCGCAATGCCTTTGAGAATTCCTTCTGAAATATCTTTTTAAAATCCGTAAGCAATTAAAATTAAGAATTTCTGAATTTCCAGAGGAAAGTCTGAGAAATTTCCAATGCAATGGCTGATGATATTTACAAAGAAATTGCCGAAGAAGTTCCCAAAAAGTATACCGAAAGAACTCTGGAAAAAAAATCCAATTATCCGTAGTTTTCGAAACAAAATGAAAAATTTAAAATTATATTAAATATCCGTTGTTTCAAAAGACAATGAACACTTGTAAGTTTAGAAGAAAAAGGCCGAAGAAACTCCCGGAGGACTAGCTGTAGAAATTCTATCAGAACTTTTGAAGCCGAAGAAGTTTTTAATCATGAAGGAAGTACAGAAGAAATGTCAATAAAAAATGTATTACAAAAGGAATTTCCACACGAAATTACAATGGAACCACTAAAAAAAATCACAAAACTGCCGCAGAAGTTTTCAAAGAAAATCTAAACAAATTCCAATAAAACTACTTGAGAAAGTACCATTTACTTGTCGATTACTTGTCGAGTTTTTGCCTTTCTCGTACACTAAGTGTACTGGAAAGGCTATATGTTCACTCCAAAAACGACTTTTTGATAGAAGGCCCGGAGGGTCAAGTCACATATACCAATCAACTCAGCTCGACGAATTGAGGTGATGTCTGTGTGTGTGTGTGTGTGTGTGTGTGTGTGTGTGTGTGTGTGTGTGTGTGTGTGTGTGTGTGTGTGTGTGTGTGTGTGTGTGTGTGTGTGTGTGTGTGTGTATGTGTGTGTACAAAAAAACTCACATCACTTTTTGGCAGTAAACCTCATCCGATTTTAATGACCGACGGTTCATTCGACGCGGAATCTGGTCCCATTGTTTCCTATTGAAAATGGTTCGGATCGGTCCAGCCGTTCCGGAGTTATGGCCATTTAGGTGTTCCGGACCTGTACCCCAGGAAGGGGCCAGATATGAAAATGTTACAAAACCATGCATGCGATACATCAGACCGCGGCTTTTTCGATAACCTGATGAACGGTAAGCAGGAAAATAGTCTCAAGCAATATCTGAACCGGTAGTGTTCCGGAACCGGTTCCGGATGTCCCGCCGGAAGTTGCAAAATATAAAAGTGAGCCAAATCCATGCATGCGACACATCAAATAGCGGCTTTTACGATAACCTTATGAACAGTGAGCAGGAAAATAGCCTTAGATCCAGCAGATACTACCGGCAGTATTCTGGAACCGGTTCCGGGTGCCCTACCGGAAGTGGCCAAATGTGCAAGTGAACGAAATCCATGCATGCGACACATCAAATCGCGGCTCTTTAGACAACCTGATGAAAGGTGATCAAGAAAATGGTTTCAGACCATATTTGGGAAAACCAGTAGTATTCCGGAACCGGTTCCGTGTGTCCCGCCGGAAGTGGTCATGTAGATGGGACCAAACCCATGCATGCGACATATTAAATATAGGCTTTTACGATAACCTGATGAACAGTGAGCAGGGAAATAGCCTTAGATCCAGCAGATACTATCGGTACTTTTCCGGAACCGGTTCCGTGTGCCCCGCCGGAAGTGGTCAAATATAAAAGTGAACAAACCCCATGCATGCGACACATCAAATAGCAGCTTTTTCGATAACCTGATGAACGGTAAGCAGGAAAATGGCCTTAGATTAAAGCAGAGACTACCGATAGTGTTTCGGAACCAGTTTTGGATGTCCCGCCGGAAGTGGCCATGTATGAAAGTTAACCAAACCCATTCAGGCAACACATCAAATCGCGGCTCTTTAGATAACCTAATGAACAGTTAGCAACAAAATGGATTCAGGCGATCTTTGGGACAACCAATAGTATTCCAGAACCAGTTCCGGTAGTCCCGCTAGAATTGGTCAAAAGTAAAAATAAACCAAACCCATGCATGTGACACATCATTTCGATAACCTGATGAACAGTAAGCAGGAAAATAATCTTAGACTATAGCTGAACCGGTTGTGTTTCCGAATCGGATACAGGTGTTGCGCCGGAACTGACCAAACACAAAAGTGAACCAAACCCATGCATGCGACACATCAAATCACGGCTTTTTCAATAACCTGATGAATGGTTTACAAGAAAATAGCCTCAGAATGACCAAAATGTAAAATGTATTAAATCTATGCATGCGACTCATCAATTCGCGGCTATTCACAAAACCTATTGAACAGTTAGCAAAAAACCAACCTCAGTCTATATTTGAGACAATATATATGTACTATCTTGGAACCGGTTCCGGGTATCTCACAGGAAGTGATAAAAAACAGTAAAAATAATCTTGACAAAACTGACAAAATCTTAACAAAACTGAACTCATCAAATCAGTAGGGTCGGGGTTGCATGGTAAAATTTTAATTTAATTGCATCAACCTCGAACAAAGCTTTTCAATCCCCTTTTGCGTCTAAGATTACTGCGCAAAATTTTGATCCGACTGGATGCTCCTCGCGCTCTGTGATATGGTTCTAATTTGAATTGGATTTAGTATGAAAAATTTCACTTGCTTGCATTTTTTGGTCAAATTTAATGAATCTAATAACCAATGATAATACAATATAGCCTAAAGTTTGCAGGATAAAAATGTATCAAAGACTGTAAAGTGATTTTTGGTTGTCAAAGAAGTTATACCTATTTTAACTTGTTATTATCGTCTTGATATAGATCAGCCTCCAGTAATAGTAATAGTGGCGAAGCAGTCAACTAAGAAATCTGATATTTTTCAGCACTGCCTATACATTGAACATAACGTCGGCATATGTGCCATCAATAAGTTTCCTAACTCGACGATGGCTTGGATTAAATTCTTGCTTTTATAAATAAAGTATTTACAGGATTCAGGACTACGACTTACGTCGACAGAAAGATCATGAGTACATATTTGACGAGAAAGGCACTATCACCACTAGGTGGATAAATCCGGGTTTTTTTTATAAAAAAATCGCTGAAGTTTTATTCGAAAGAATTACCTAAGAAATTTTCAAAAAAATACGAAGGAGTTCCAAAGGAATTTTGTGGGCTTCGTGGCCGTGCGGTAAGCGGCGTCAGTCGTTTAGGCGTATTGTGAGTGCCACGGAGTTCCCGCTCCAGCCGGAGGAAACTTTTCGTCAAACGAAAAATCCTCCACTGGTCCACTGGGTGTTCCGTGTTGTCCGTTGCCTAATGTTAGTGATTGTTCAGTCTGTGCAACCTCTGGTTGAAGACGATGTAGTGTCTTTTCAATATAGTTCCCAAATATTTTTTAGAAAGTTTTTCACTTACTGACGAACAAATTTTAAATGCACTGGTGGAGAAATTCACTAAGGAATTACAGTGGTTTTCGGTTTTATCATATTTTTTAATTCAAAATCGTTCAACCGCAAAAGTTATGAACAGTAGCTAGCATGTTTTCACTGTTTTAGTGGACTGAGCTATTTTATAAATATTTTATATTGATTTCGGAATGTTTTAGAGCAAGTGTGATAAAAGGAAACGAAAATCGTGAATTTGGGCGAGTAGTGATTAAAACGACTAGTGATAAAACCGAAACGCCACTGTATCATAATTATTAAGAAAAAAACAAAATGCCTAAGGAATTCCAAACAAAATCGTTGAGAGAATTTTTATATGAGTTATCAAATCAATTCAATAATAAATTCCCGAAAGAAAATCCAAAAGAATAAGAGAATGAATTTGGAATGACCGAAACAGTTGCGGAATCTGTTTCCAAAGAAATGCAGTGTTCGATTTTGATACGAACGTTAATCATCATCATATCTTTTGCGCAATAATACTGAATCATTATCGTGATCAATAAAAAAATGAAATTGACAAACAAAAAGACTATGCAATTACGAAAATTTCTTCAAAAAAAAAAGTGATAACAAGGAAATAGCCGAAGTTGATAAAATAAGAGTGAGTTGTATTATCACTTCAAATGTGGATAATAAGCCAATCACTCGAGCGACATGACGCTTCCAAATTTACTTATCACCCGTCAAAGTAGTTTCTCTTTCTCCGCATACCTCGTTCAATACATTACACCGGGAAAGTTTTTCCATTACCTGCATCCAGTAAACAAAATTCCTGGTTCAATTAGGCAAACATGATTTACGCTAAAAACTCCCATCTATTAGCACCTTGCACACTCTTGGAAGGCTCGTAGGTACATACATTGCGCTTCTCCTATCACCGCCTAGTAGGTGCCTACTGTACGCTGCACATGCTTGTTTGTAAACTCATACTTGCAGTCTACTTTCCGCATCCCTTGCTGCCACCGTACATGCAGCGGAAGTATTCCCTCCGTTCCCCTCATTCACTTTTCCCCCCGTTCCATCATCAATAACAGTCAGAAAGTGTGAAACAAGTACATGAGTATTCCAACAGAGCACATGACAACCGAAGGCCTCCCTAGTAGCAAGCAGCATGCAATAGCATAAGGTGAAACTGTTAAGATACATGTCTATCTCCAAGAAAACACATTATATTACCGTGTGTGCCCTAGTACCCGGAGCCCACAACATACCTACCAACTCCGATGCAATCTATCCAATTTACGTATCGGTGTAAATGGGTAAGGCAAATGAAGCCATGTTTTCCTGTGGCTTGATGCTATTTCCCTGCTGCTGCGGCGCTGCCACCAACTTCGAATGTGATGGATGCTGGTGGTGCTGCTGCAGCAGCAGCAGTTGCAGCAATAACCTTCCCTATCTCGCCCCTTTATTATCATCATTACTGCTTCGGTTTTCTCGCGTCGGGGTTCTTCGTTTCTCGAGGTGAAAATAGTGCACATGAACGCATTCAGGCAGAGAGGGTGACGCATGACGAAGGATCCGCTTTTTTGAGCCTCATCGACATGTGAGCGATAGGTAGATAGGTGCAGCTCGGGGAAGTACATTTCACTTCCTTACACTCAATTCTCCAAGAGTACGGGTTTGTCTAGTCGGGAACAAAAACGTCCCGAAAGATTGCTCTTGAATATTTTGCAAGGATTCCCTGAGAAACTCAACCATTGCTTTCCTAATCAATTTATCTATAAATTGCTTCAGATACTCTTCAAGAGTTCTCTGGAGAAAATCTTCCACAGATTACTTCTCATTTTTTACAGGGATTTTTTTAGAATATCTTACATGGACAGTTTCAGAAATTCTTCTAGTGTTCCCTTAAGTTTTTCAGAGTACACAAGTCTCTCTATTCCTTAACCAAGTTTCTTCAAGACGTGCCTTCAAAGTTTACATAGATTTCCTCAGATTTTTGTTCCATAAACTGTTTCAGAAACTACTCCGCAAATAATTTCAAAAAATCTATACCAGCAATTCCAAATTTATGCAGAAAATTCTCCAAGCATTCCACTAGAAAACTTTCCAAAGTTTTCAGTTGGAATTCCTTATGGAAATTTCCTCCAAAGTTTCCTTCGCAATTCTTCTATGGATTCCTGTAAATATTTATCCAGGGATTACTTGAGACATTTTTGAAGATTGCTCCGAATATTTCTCATAGGGTTCCTTTCCCAAATTTCTCCTTAAACTCCATTGGAAAATTTTCTAGAGGAATTTCTCATAGTTTCTATTAGACATTTCTTGAGATTTTTTTTTTCAGAGCTGAACCTCCAGTGAGTCTTTCAGATATTCCTCTTTCTTCACATTTTTCTTTATATCTTTTATCGATTTCTTCAGAAATTCCTCTATGGATCACTTACTTACTTACTTTGAAGCTTATAGCAGGAAGTTTTTACGGGATTCGATCGGGAATTAGTTGGAGGATTTCTCCATAAATTCCCACAAAATTGTGATTCTTTCAGAAAACCTTACAGGATTTTCGTCACAAATATATAGAAAATCTGCAGAAATTCTTCAGAAGCTCCTCCAATATTTTCTACAAAAAATTCTCTTAAGATTGCTCCAGAAATATCTCCAAAGATTCCTTCTGAAATCCTTTCAGCACACTTTGAAAACCTTTCACATATTTCTTCAAAATTTGTTGAAGTGAACTCTTCTGAAACTCTTCTAGGAATTCCTTCAAAAGTTTATTCAAAAATTTTATTCCAAAATTGCTCCATAAATTGCAATAGAAATTCATCCAGAGATTCTTAAGGATAATCTTCCATGAATCTTTTCAGGATTCTTTCAGATTTCCTGCGATTTCTTTGGAAATTTCTTCATGTATTTCTTAAAATAATACACCAGCTTCAGAAATTTCTAAAAAGCGGATTTCAAGAAACTTTTGCGGGATTCCTTCAGAAATTAGTTTCTCCAAAATGTCCATTAGAAAATCTTTCGGGGATTCCTTATAAAAATCTTGCAGTGATTCTTTCAGAAAAGCTTCCAGGGATTGCCTCAAAAATTCAAAAATTCTTTCGGAAATTTCTAGAAAGTCTTCAGAATCTCTCAACAAGTTCCGTCAGAGATTTCTACAGAAACTTCTATCCCGATTGGTACAGAAAATTCTTTAGATAACCTTAAAAAAAATGGCCTCAGTTTTTTTTTAGAAATTACTGCAGTAAACCCTTTCTACCAGGAATTCGTGAGGAAATTTTTCCTGGGACTTCTCTAGAACAGTTTCCTTTAGAATTTGCATCAGCGATTTCTTCCAGGAGTTACTTCCAAAATGTCTTCTTAATTTCTCAAAAAAAAACTTCCAGGGCTTGGTTTATTCAATCTCTCATAGCATACAGTTCTCTACAGAAACTTCCCTCACGATTGGTGCAGAAATTTTGCCAATGATTGAATTAGAAAACCTTCCAAAAAAAAATTGTCCTCAGTTTTATTTAGAAAGGACTGCAGCAAACCCTTCCGAAAATCTACCAGGGATTCGTGATGAAATTAATCCTGGGATTCGTGAAGAAATTTATCCTGGGACTCCTTTAGAAGTTTCTCTGGAAATTCTGGCTTCCTTCAGAATTTGCATCAGCGATTTCTTCCAGGAGTTCCTTCCAAAATGTATTCGAAAATTTCTTCAAACATTCTTCCAGGGTTTGGTTTATTCAATCTCTCATAGCTTGATTTAAAATTCTCTCTAGATTTTCTGTAAGAATATCTTTCAAGCATTCTGTAAGAAAATACTCCAGGGTCTGCTACAAAATATTTCCTAATGGATTTCTTCCAAAATTACTTCATGCATTAAAAAAAAAACAATCCACCAATAATTCCTAAGGAAAATATTCCATAGATTCCAAGAACTCTTGCAGTTGTTCCTTCAGGTTTTCTTCGGTGTTTTTTATTCCTTCTATTAAAGAGGAATTTTTCTCCTTTTAAAGAAATTTTAAAGAAATTTCAAGAAATTTTCTTAAGAATTCTTTTGAAAATCTTCCATCGATTTCCTCGGTATTTTTTTATGGATTGCTTAAGAGAATCCTTCAGTCACGGAAATTGCTCTATAGCGGATTTCAAGAAGCAGTTGCAGGATTCCTTCAGAGATTCGTTTTAAGATTACTCCATTAATTCTGTAAGAAATTTTGAGAATCCAGAAAAAAAAATCCTAGAAATTCTTCAAAAGTTCCTCCAGAATTTACTGCAGAGATGTTTTTAAAAGATTACTCTAGAAATTTCTCCATGGATTCCTTTAGAAAACCTTCCAATTATTTTCCCGCAGTAAAACATTCAAAAAATCTGCTAGAGATTCACCCTGTCAATCCTTCAGAATTTTTTCTGAGAATTCCTTTCATTTTTTTCGTCATAGATTCCTCCCACAGTTTTTTTTAAACTCTTCAAGAGTTTCCGTTTTTTATCCTCCAATAAATTTTCCAAGATTTCCGTTAAAAATTTTAAAAGATTTTCTTAATAATTTATCCATGGATTCTTAAAAAAAAATCTTCAGGGATTCAGCAATCTATCCAACGAAGCTTCTGGAGAATTTTTCACGGTTCCTTCAGAATTTTCTGCAGCGGTTTCTTCAGAAATTCTTCCAGGAGTTCCATCTAATATTTCTTTGAAAATTTCTTTAAAATTGTTCCTACAGATGTTTTTTTATATGTCATAGTTTATACGCTAATATAAAAAATTTCATACGTTTACTTCACAGTTTTCTCAAAGTATTCTGAAAAAGTCTTTTGGAGCTTCTTCCTTAAATGTATTCAAGAATTACCTTGGAAAGCACTTCTTGCCTTTTTTCAAAAGTTCCTCCAGAGATTCGTTCAAGAAATCCTTCCGGGATTATTTCGGAAATTTTTTTCGAATTTAAGGAATTCCGCCAGTAATTCTTTGAGAAAATCGGAAATTAAGAATTCTTCCAGATATTTCTTCACGGGTTCTTTAAAAGTCATTGATTCCTTCAGAAATTCCATCTTTCAGAAAATCCCTTTTCTCTAAAATGTCCATTAAAAAAATGTGTGAACTTCTTTCTGAAGTTCGTATAAAAATTCGTGTAGAAATTTCTCTAAAAACCACACACTTTGTATATCCATCCAAAATCATTCGAAATCCTAAGTTTCGTCGTATTTTTGACACTGGAATAGAGAAAGTATTTTACTTTTAAAGTTTGCTATAGGCAAGCTGCCATTCTATTGGTTGAGCTATTATTCTACCCCAGTAGATCAATACCTTTCATATTTAATTATTGAAAGCTCATGCTGAACTATCATAACAGATTTTGAAGTTCGATAACGTTGTGTTGTACTTAGAAAAATGTAAAATCATTTGGATTTGAAAAGTCCTCCTGGATTCTTTCAGAAATGACTACAGGAATTTCTTCATGAAATCTTACAAGGATTCTCTCAGAAACTCTTTCAAGGATTCCTTCAGGAATTCGTACAAGTGTTTCTTTTCAGACTTTTTCACTCGCAATCGCAAGAAATTTGTTTTTACCTCAACGTACACCATAATAAACACAAATTTGTCAATTGAAAACTCGAAAACACATATTACTTCAACTTTTAAGACCAACAAAGAGTATGTTTTATACCAAGATAAGTTTTACCAGCCATTTTTATCCGCATTTTCCAAAACGAGTTACCTAGTTCTAGCATTGAGGGGGCGATATATGAATAACATATTCGAAGAAATCTTCTTCCGAAACACTTGTTTTGTCATAGTCCTGCTAATTTTTTTCGTTTTGGTGGAGAGAATACCGTACACATCCATACATCTAATGATTACGATATCTTCCATTTTGAATCGCGGAAGTCATAGTCAATGACTTTATTTGCTGCTGAAGATACTTCCCAGCCAGCAATTTGGTTGCTATATCGAAATTGCAACTGAAATAGTCACACATATATAGCACCAAAGAAATCGTATTCAATTCACGAAACAGGCATATACATACTAAAGTGGAGGCCATATCGAAACATATATACGATTACTGCGATTCCATCCAACATAATTTAAGATTTCTTGAAAAACTTCTACGATTTCGCCGATTTTATCCGTTTAAATATACGATTATGCATGATCTTATTACGATTGAGAGTACCAGTATACGACTCAAGATTTTCAAATTAAAAAAAAAAACAATTGGTGTTCAGTGGGAATCGAACTTAGGTCCTTTGATTGAGAACTGCGCGTTATCTCCATTGGCAATATTGCCAAGTTGAAAACAGAGAGTTCAAAGTGAATGACATGAAACGAATAAAAATTAGTATGATACGGTGCGAGACTTGTGGTGGGAGCGTTGTTGTTGTGCATTGAGTGGCACCAAAAGTGGTGCCGTGCAAGAGGCCCGAAATTCGCATCGTTGTTGGAATCTACACATCACTTATTGTAAGTTATCTGCTAGTATGAAAACCTATATATTTGGTTGAAATTATTGCTACCATGGTTGGAATGTGTCAACAACAACAACAAAAATACAAATTTGTGATGAATACCATTTTTTTTTCTTTTTCTCCATCATACAAATATGTAAACAAAACCATTTACGATTTCCGAGATTAATATTCGACTATTCAAAGTGCAGAAACAATCATATGCGACTGTAAAAATGAATATTCGATTTCTACGATTTCATTCACTTCGTATATGACGCAAGTGTGACGCAAACGATCAATATACAACCTTGTTATGGTTGTATACGATTTCACCGATTTTCATCATACCTTTAGGTAGCAAGCTCGATTTAGCAGATTCTTATACGATATGAAGCGACGATTTCTACGATTCAAAGAAATCATATATACGATGCTAGCAAACTTGCGGCTTGACACTAAGAATGTATGTTTTTTTCTAGTATCTCGCACCTTTTATGATCGGAGACGACTTTATGAAACAAAATCGCTATTGAAATTTAATTGGCATGAAATGCGATTTTACGCAATCATTGTCAACAAATATTATTATACAATTTTTATACAATTATACAATTCTGATTAAATATATGAAAATATACGATTTTTTCCACACAATGATTTACGATATGTGGTTGGCTGGGTTTCTACGAGGTGATGGAGAAAATAATATAAATAGCACAACAACAAGGTCCGAGTACGGTAGAATCTGCAGAACCGATCTGAAAATAAAACCGTCGATGGAAGAAAGCAATCAACACGAAGCGTCGCGTTCGCCGACGAGTATCGATATGGCATGTTTGTTGTGTATATCTCGACAAATATGCACACATAATTGCATACATACTGCTGGGATTGAAACGCGACACGTGCAGTTATTTGCAATAAATATGGAGAAACAATCATGAAAACTGAATCGATACATGCCGGACGGGCTGACGGGTCATCATCTGTGGTACATTATTATTTGTCATCGATCGGTTTAATGATGATAATTTCGTAGAGTCTTTCATTATCATGAAGTATCGCTCATTATTGGTAACCGATACTGTGGAATGTTTTTGAGTTAACTCAACAAGACGTCGGAGATTGTTTGATAATGAAAATTGCAATCAAATGTACACCGCGGTTGAAATTAATTAATAAAACACAATCATGATTGCCTTTACAAATACATAGATAAAAAAAGCATTTGTACCGTATCTGACCTAAAAGTTGTAGAATCATTAAAGTCGCCCTGACTATTCCGCAAAGAATTGACAATTCAAAATCAATTTACGCATTTAATATGACCTTTTAAAGGAGAAAAAATCAATCACGCCAAGGAGTTGATCATTGCCTCCAAGTGGTACTCGCGTGATCCATTCATGCAGAAACCTTTTTACTGGCAAAAAGAGCACGCAACAAGCCTCCTCGTGGCGTTACAGAAGCAAAATAAACCATATCCCTCCCTCTTCAGTAAGTTAGTAACAGCATTTCGATGCGAAGCGCGATGATGCCCACCGATGAGATACAGCTTGATGGCTGATGGAAGAGCATCCTCTTACTCCTCTCGGATGAATTCACGGAGCGAAGGGCAATCATCCGGTTGATGGCACTTACTTCCATTCTGTTACCCTACGAACCGGGGCCGCAAAAAGGCCTCCACGGGTTGTTACGGTATTGCCGGCAGCACCCTACAGGAGGAAGTTGATACCCATCACCCCCATCACCAGCACCTCAGAACTCGACGTCGTCGTCACATACCCAGCAGTCTCAGTTCCCTTGCTCTCTGCAGGGACAACAACCGGCAAAACGGAAGCGCACCCAGCGGCAAAACGAGTCTAAGGATATTATATTTCATCCAGCAGACTTTTCAATTCGTTATTCAATAAAGGCCGAACAACGCGCTCTATCGGATGGAAAAGGGTGGAGAAATCTTCATCTTTCACTCCATCCATGGCAACTTGGCCCGTAGGTACTAGCAAGTGCCTATCTAGAGTACCATACACGCAGAGAGTGGGCTTTGACCCATCACCTTTCGCTGTTGTGCTTCATTGACGATGGCGTCGACGCCGCCGTAGCTTCGGGGGAAGTTCTATTGTGCCTATTTTGACTTTGTTTACTCTTGAGCCGCGGGCTTAGAGCACTTGGGGTGTGTGTGAAGTTTACGTTGCTTCTAGTAATACGAGATGGATGTTTTGAACTGTCAAGGAAGGAGAGCCATACCTACATGTACTTTACTGGGGAAAAATATGAAATTCGGAACTCTGATTGTTTGCACAAACAAAAACTGAAAACACTTCTCAACTATTATGGATAGAGTACTGTAAAATGTAAAAAAGTGTGTTTTAATTGAGTGGGCACTTTATAGCTTTGCTTCTTGCAAATCTCTTGGAGCAGATGGGATGTATCCTGTTTTGCGTCAGGAAGTGCTTGATTATTTCTTCAAACATGTTTTGAAAAAACTAATCGTTTGCAGTTTAACTACAGGGTATATTTCCAAATCCTGTCGAGATATTACTGTAAAGCTTATTCCAAAAGTGGATCGTGCGTCGTATGAAGAAGCAAAGAGTTTTAGACCTATCAGTTTGAGCTCTTTTCTTCTGAAATGCTTAGAACGCATTATCTATCATCACATCCGTGATGTTCATCTGGCCTACGTGCCTCTTAATGTGAATCAACATGCCTACAAACCTGGTAAGTCCACTGTGACTCTTTCACACAAGGTTGTTTACGATATCGAGAAAGCATTTACTCAAAAGCAATCTTTGGGTGTTTTCTTAGATATCGAGGGTGATTTTAACAGCGTGCCTTTCAATGCCATATTGGAAGCCTCACATAATCATGGTATATCTCCGATAATTTCAAATTGGATTAACCAAATGCTCAAGCAGCGATTAGGAAATTGAGAGTTTGCGGATGCCCCAAAGGGGGAGCCTCTTCGCCACTTTTGTGGAATCTCGTAGCAGATACGCTACTCAATAATAGCGGATTTCATACTTATGGTTTTGCCGACGACTACCTATCATTGTTACATAGTTGGTATGTGCATCAGCATACTTTTCGAGCTGATGCAAAGTGCCCTTCAGGTAGTTGAGAAGTGGTGTCGCCAATATGGCCTCTCGGTAAATCAGAGTCAAAAATCGATTGTTCTTTTCACGGAAAGACGAAACCGTAATGGCGTTCGACCTTTGCGTCTCTTCGAATCTGAAATCAATGTGACTGATCAGGTAAAGTACGTTGGAATCATTCTTGATTCCAAGCTTTTTTGGACACCACATATTGAGTTCATATTTAAGAAAGCTTTTGTATAGCATTCGGGCAATGTCGACGAACCTGTGGTAAAACTTGCGGTCTAAAACCCATATCAAATGGATTTACACAACTGTTGGTCGACCAATATTGGCCTATGGATGTCTTGTGTGGTGACAAAAGGGCGAAGTGAGAATGATCCAATCAAAATTAGGTCCAAAGGATGTGCTTGATGGAGATGTCTGGGAGCGTTTTCTTCAACTTCCACGGTAGCAATCGAAGTTCTTTTCTATGGGTACGTGGTCTACTGTAGGAAAGTTCTATGATCCGCAGATTAACACACACCACGTTGTACCCACTTTTGATGAATTTGGACAAAGCTGTCCTTGCTCCAAGTGATCTTTCAATTGCTTGTAATTTTCCATATAGGACATTTTCCAAGAAATTTCCTTACCGGGAAAAGTGGACATCTGATTACCTGGCGAGAAGTATTTCAATGAATCCTGTGGGTATCTATTCGGAATATATTTATGTCCATGCAGTTCTTTGAACGTTTATTAGAAATTCCTCCAGGGTTTCTTTCAGGTTTGCAGGTTTTTCAACAGAAAATTTTGTCATAAGTTGGTCAAAACAAAGATTCTTCTTGGAAGCAGTCCACGGATTTCTTCTGGTACTCCTCCAGAGATTCCTTAAAAATACAATTCCAACGGAAGCTTCTTCACAATTTCATGCCGGAATTCATCCAGAGATTTCCGCACGAGTCCTTTCGAAGATTTTTTCAGAGATTCTAGCCGGACTTCTTCAAAAGATTTCTACAGATTTTTAGATTAAGATTAAGTTATTTACAGAAACTTTTTCAGAAACCCGTGTTGGAATTCCTGCAGAGATTTCTAAATATAGTTTTTGTTATAATTTTCCAGGGGGGCTTGGTGGTCTAGTGGCTACCGCTTCTGATTTATATGCAGAAGGTCCTGGGTTCAATCCCTGGCCCGTCCCTTTCATCCTACTTTGTATCTTTCTATATACTTTCTCTCTGCTCTCTACATATAAAACTCATGTATATTCACATGTTCATAGCCATCGCTAGAACAGAAACGAGTTGAAAAAGCCGCTTCCCTTCCTTCCAAACTTTCACAGCCCATTGTCTCAATCCTATTAGAAAACGCCTTCAAGTTATGCAATCAAGCGAACTGTGCCGCTTATGTTCAGAATAATAAAAACACACAATTCTATCGCCTTACCCTGGTATCCACACACCAATGTGTGAACCCTGTGCCAACCAATTCACACCAACACTCCAACATCCGCATGAATTTGTGCTGGCGCAGAGGTATATTCGGCCAGATGTGGATACAAACGATTGCAATCATCACTTCCTTCCCCTTCCCCACATTGACCAGCAACCTGACGTGGCAGGTGCCATTGTCGCCTAAAAATAGAAGATCACCAACGCTCACACACTGAAGATGCCTGCCAGTCCCCGGCAGATATCACATTGGTTCCTTGTGTGAGTTGTAGCTGGTCTAGCGCGCATCTACGGGCGGTCAATCAAACTCAAGCTATAGTTTTTGTTATAATTCTCCAGGGATTCCTTGAGAATTCCTGCTGGAATTATTTCTAGCAATTGTTCAGAAATTCCTTCGGAAAATACGCAACTGATCTTTCTGAATGTTTCTCCAGAAAATTTCCAGGAATTACTTCAAAAACTCCTATTAGGATTTTAATCAGACCATTCTTCTGAATCTTCTGGAATATCTGCGGAGATTCTTTGATAAAATCTATCAGAAATTACTCCAAGATTTATTGTTTGGCATCTTTGTAGATTTTTTCAAAGAAATTTTTAAAATAATTTCTTTTGAAGGTTCTCCACGTCTTTCCTGTATTCCTTCCAACAACTCTATCCATTCAGAAATTTCTGCGGCGATTTCTTCAAGAGTTCCTCCATTATTATATTTTTTTTACTAAAATTTCTGCAGAATTTCGTTTAAAAAATCTTTCAGACATAACTCCAGAAATTGCTTCTGGAATGTGTGTCGTCTTATCCGCTTAGTAATCGAATAAGAAATTCTTCAGAGGCTTCCTTCAGGAGCTCTTCTAGGGATCCTTTCATGAAATCATCCAGAGATCCTTTCAGAAATTGATTCAGAGTTTCTTTCAAGATATTTTTCCATTTCGTTTGTCTGTAAATTCTACAAGAACTCCTGCTGAAAGCTTTTTGAGAATCCTTCAGAAATCCTTCTTTTCTGTGGAGTTTCCTCAAAGATGATTTTTTGAATCTCTTTTCAAGATTTTATTTAAAAAAATCTCCATACATTCCTTTAGAAATTCTATCAGGAAATATTTGTCAAAATAACTTTCAACGTTCTTTCAAAAGTTTCCCATGACATTGAAAAAAATCAAGAAATATCTCCAGGAATCTTCAGAGGCATATCTAGGGTTTTTCAGAAAACAGTAAAGAGACTCCTTTAGACATCCTTCAGTTATTTTTACCAGAATTTTTTCGAAGAAATGAATCCTTGCAGAAGTTTCGGCAAGAATCCCTCAAAGATTTTTTCATAATTTAATCTTTGATAAAAAAAAAACATGGAAGAACTATTGAAGAAATTCCTTGCTGAAGTTATTGAATCGCTAAATTATTAAAGGTGTATATCTATTATATTTGTTAAGGAACTCCTGAAGAAATATCAGATAGAATCGCTAGAGGGATATCTAAAAGTATCCCTGAAGCAATTTTTGAAAAATCTCTCGAGTTGCTTTAAAGTCTCTAGACGCATTCTTGGAAGAATTTCTGGAGGAATGGCTTGAGTAATTTCTGGAGAAACTCCTCGAGAAACCCTTGATGGAATTTAAAAAAAATCATTAATTCAGAAATTTAAGAAAAAAACAGGAGAATTTGTGTTAATAAAGTCCCTCGAAAATTTTCTGGAAGTACACATAGATTGAACGCATTTTCGAAGAAATATTTTCGAATATCTTGAGAAACATCTAGAAAAACGTCTGAAATGATTCCCGGACAAAACTCTTTCAAAATTACTAATGAAATTTCTGTAGGAATTTCTAGGACTATTTTTGGATCAAATTTTGAATTAATTCCTGAAACAATCTTTGCATGAATTTCTGCAGGTAATCGTAGAGGAATACCTGCAGGACTTTTTGGATGAAACTCTAAAGAAATTTCTGGACACATTCCTGTGGGAATTTACATTGGAATATTTAGGGGAATTCCTGAGGAAATCTGAAAAATTTCTGGAGCGGATTTCATGAAATCGCTGAAAGAATTTTTTTTAACAATATTAGGTATAACGCCTGAAGTAATCCCTGGAAAAGTTTCAAAAGGAATAAACAAAATACTTTTTTGAATATTAAAGAGAATATCTTAACAGAACACTGGATAAACCGCTGGAAAAGAAACTGCTGGAATCATTTCTGAGGGAGTATGCAAGATATAAAGAAGAAAAATGAAGCGATTTTGGATAAAATTAATAGATCATGTACAGATATTTTTGGAGAGCTTTCTCAGCGAACATCATTGAGAATTTCTGAAACAATCTCTGGGGAAATTTCGTAAGGAGTTCCTGGAAGAATTTATAAAGAACACTTTCGAGAACGTTCCCATTGAATCACTGGAGGAATATCATAAGAAGGAATGCCTGAGGGAAAATCTGAATAAAATTTTGGGGACATTTCTGATGGAATTCTGTACGTTGGTTTTTCTCGAGGAAACGCTTAAGAATTTCTAAAAAAACATTTAAGAATTTATGAGAAATTTTTTGGAATGTTTACCAGAAAAACTCGTGGATACAGGACATTATAGAAAAGTTTTTGAAAGAATCTCTGGAAAACTTAATGAAATAATACGTGAGAAAATATCTAAGAGAAATTCAACTGAATTTTATTGATCAATTTTAGAAGGAATGTATGGAACGAATATCATAAAGAGTTCTTGGATAGTTTTCTTGTAGAAACTCGAGCGAACTTCAGTGGAATTTGCAAATGAATCCCATATCTCCACTCGTTTTTAAGTTATTGAGCAAAATTGATTAGTTTTCTTTCGGGAACTTGAAAAATGGTCAAAAATGCTGATTTTTCGGCTGAATTTTTTGTCAATAACTCAGAAACGAGTTGAGATATCGCAATTCTAAACAAATTTTTGGCCCTTATGGGTCCCAAAATCATCGATTTTTGTAGAATAGCGTGTTTTCTGTCGAAACAAAATAAATGTGTTTTTGGTCCCATACAATTTTTGACAACTGTTTTCCCTAGAGGGACCACTTAGCCTTTAGATACGGACTTCAAATTTTGACACGATCATTTCTTAGCTAAAATGATCATTTTCCTACAATGAACTTATCAAATTTCCAATTTGTGAAAAATAAGGGACGGCCTAACGGACTGTCTGTGTAAACCTCCAACGCTAGACGAGGTCGAGGCAGCCGTTAGAGGGCTGAAGATCAACAAGACTGCTGGGAAGAACGAACTTCCAGTCGAACTTCTCAAGCGCGATAGTGAGCAGCTGTATAAATTCTTACACCTACCGTTGGATGGTCTCATTTGCCCTCTATACAAGAAAAGGCACCGACTAGAGTGCGCGAATTTCGGAGCGCAATAACACTTCTCCATTCAGCGTACAAAATTTTGTCCGAAAAACTGTTTAACAGGCTGAGGCCGATTGAGGAGCCCGTCGTCGGTGAATACCAGGTAGGTTTCCATGAGGGCCGATCAACTACAGATCAGATGTTTTTTTTTTGCGGCAGATTATGTTTGGGAGTACAACTTGTAGACCCATATCCTCTGTTTATTGAATTCTAGGCGACGCACGATTCAGTGAAGAGACATGAGTTATGACAGAAACCTTAGACAGACTGAAGTAGGGCGATACTTTTTCATACCTAATACTGTTCAACATGGCACTGCACTGGAAGGAGCAATAGGGGGAGCTGGTGTACAAAGGAGCATATGCTCATGGGCTTCGTGAATGATATCGACATCATCAAAATCGATGTTCATACCTTTTCATCCTAGTAGGATGTTAGGGTCAATATGGCCCAGACAAGCACGCTGAACGTGCACTACGCCATCGAGGTGAAAATCTTAACACCTTGAGAGGGAGACTGCGAGGTTTGGACACACCACAAAAACCAAGTGCATGATTGCTGGTGGTCAGAGTCAGTCCGGCCGTGGCAGTAGTCTCAGAGTGGTGCTAGGTGATGAAAAATTTCATGGTGTGGACGAATTAGTTAATCGTGCTGCGAATCGGGCCTTTTTCGGTCTGCGATACCAGCTGAAAGTCCCGTAGGCTGCAAACGAATACAAAACTCGCGTTTTGTTAGATTAGACTCTGTTTTTTTCGGTTCCTTTGGATTCTTGGACCGTAAAATACTACGAACAATACTCGGCGCGTTGGTGAACTGGTGGACGGCATCTGGTGGCGTCGTAATATGAACTACGAATTGTACCAAGTATATAAAAAGATGGATGTAGTGAAGCGAATGAAACACGGAAGGCTGCAGTGGCCTGGGTACGTTGCTCGTACGCCTAACTAATGACAAAATACATTTATATTTAGTAGAGAATTCGGAAGGAGTTTCATGGTAGATCGCTTAACATTAGCTTTTTGCAGTTGAGGAAGATTTAAGGACTCTAAACGTTCAGGGCAATTGGAAGCGATTTGCCCAGGACCGTGACCAGTGGAGGCGATTGTTTCATTCGGCGTAAACTCACCACACCGAGTTGTAGCCCATTTAGTAGCAAGTAAGTATTTACTGCAAGCATACTCTAAGTTTCTGCTTACGAATCTTCTATCTTCCGCATTGCATATTATCGTACGGTTCACTCAGCTGACAGCACCACGCTGCACATCATTACTACTTGACAGTGTGTGTCTGCCTATTCCTTTTAAAATTTTGCTCATCATAACCCTTGCACGGGCATCCGTGTTCCTCCCCCACCCCACCACATAGTTCATTATTTATTTACTTCACTTTTGCTTTTACCACCGCGTTGCTGCTCTTTTGCTCCTTGAGTCAACCACGTCCTTATGAAAGCTGCCGGTAAGTTGATACTCCTCTCGTTCAGTCGCGCAAAAAGGAGTCAAAAATAATAACACAACCTCTTTTGCGCCCTCGTACACACTAAACGACGACACAACACAAACACTCTTGCGCCGCAGCAACCCCTCAATACAGCAATGGTGGGCTGGTTCAGACGTCCATAAAATACTGAAAATGTAAGAACTTACTACGACAACCGAAGTGGTTTCAATCGTTTAGTTATGTGAAGAATATTGGCTAGGCCTGTTTAGTCCTTTTGTCTATTGTTGAGAGAAGATCAAGTCATTGCAAAAAGATGATGGATCAGTCGGAAATCAAACCCAGACATTAAACACGATTTTGTTTATATGTATTTCAAATACAAAATCTATACTCAAAATTTTGTTGTTATCTGAAGTGATACTTAATGGTTCTCGGTATAATTTTCTCTAATTATGAGAAGTTCTTTGCAACACCTAACTTTTATGTTCCCTATTTGTTCTAGTGCAATCAAGTCCTTCAAATATTTCATAACCCCTTTGCCCGGGAAATGTATTTTTGCCTTTCTCGTACACCAAGGTGTACCGAAAGGCTATATGTTCACTCCAAAAACGAAAATTTGATATAGCCTCCGGAGGGGTCAAGTGTTATATACCAATCGACTCAGCTCGACGAGTTGAGATGATGTCTGTGTGTATGTATGTGTGTGTGTGTGTATGTATGTATGTGTGTGTGTATGTGTACAAAAAGGTCACCTCATTTTTAGATAGTAAATATGAACCGATTTCAACGACCGATGGTTCATTCGACGGGGTACATTGTCCCATTGTTTCCTATTGAAAATGGTTCAGATCGGTCCAGCCGTTCCGGAGGTATGGCCATTTAGGTGTTCCGGACCGGTACCCCAGGAAGGGGCCAGACATGAAAATGTAACAAACCCATGCATGCGACCCATCAAACCACGGCATTTTCGATTATCTGATGAACGGAAAGTAGGAAAATAGTATCTGACTACATCTGAACCGGTGGTGTTCCGGAACCGGTTCCGGGTGTCCCGCCGGAAGTGGCCAGACATGAAAATGCAACAAACCCATGCATGCGACACGTCAAATAGCGGCTTTTTTGATAACCAGTTAAATGGTAAGCAGGAAAATAGTTTCAGACCATGTTTGAACGGGTAGTGTTCCGGAACCGGTTCCGGATGTCCTGTCGGAAGTGGCCAATTAAAAAAGTGAACCAGACCCAGGCATGCGACACATCAAAGAGCGGCTTTTTCGATAACCAGATGAACGGTAAGCAGGAAAATAGTTTCAGACCATGTTTGAGCGGGTAGTGTTCCGGAACCGGTTCCGGATGTCCTGTCGGAAGTGGCCAATTAAAAAAGTGAACCAAACCCAGACATGCGAAACATCAAAGAGCGGCTTTTTCGATAACCAGATGAACGGTAAGCAGGAAAATAGTTTCAGACCATGTTTGATCCGGTTGTGTTCCGAAACCGGTTTCGGATGTCCTGCCGGAAGTGGCCAATTAAAAAAGTGTACCTAACCCAGGCATGCGACACATCAAAAAGCGGCTTTTTCGATAATCAGATGAACCGTAAGCAGGAAAATAGTTTCAGACTATATCTGAACCAGTTGTGTTCGGAACCGGTTCCAGCCGTCCCGTCGGAAGTGACCAATTAAAAAACTTAACCAAACCCATGCATGCGAAACATCAAATCATTAAAAATGTTTGTTAACCAGATAAACGGGCAGCAAGAAAATAGTCTCTGACCACACTTAAGATTACCGGCAGTGTTGCAGAATCAGGATTGGAACCATTGCTGGAACCACGCAGGTGAACAAAATCGATGCAAGCGATTAATATGTGTAAAAGAACAAAATCTCGATAAAAATTTAAGCGATCTTGTCAAATTACATCATTTTAGAAGAGACGAACCATCCAAGGGCTGAAAGTCTCTCTAATAAAGGCAAATCAATCAATCAAAATCATTTTAGATTCCTGAGGATTAACGTTGTATGGAAAAATTTAAATTTTATAGCACCAATCCCCTTTTGCATCTAAAATTACTGCGAACAATTTTGATGCAACTGCTTGAACCCACGCGCTCTGTAACACGGTTGAAATTTGAATGGACTTTAACATGGGAAATTTCGCTTACTTGCACTTTTTTTTTTGTCAAATTTTACATGAATCTTATAACTAATGATAATAAAATATAGGCTGAAGTGCGCAGAAAAAAATTGCCGAAATGTCTTGATAATGATCGGCATCCAGAGCTAGTGAAGGTGGTCAAGCAGTCAACTGAAAGATTTGATATTTTTCAGCTCAGCCTATACGTTTAACATAGCGTCGGAATATGAGCCATCAATAAGTTTCCTAATTCAATTGTGGCTTTGATAAAATTCTGCTTTTCTGAATAAGGCTGACACAAATTTCGATTTACTCTTAAAGTCCAGAGGGGTCCCCCCTTGGAAATTTCGGTCGGAATTCAACATTTTGAAGAAGGGCACAAATAAATAAACCAATAAATTTTTCAATTTTGAAGTGAAATTAGAGTCTTCCAGATGTTTTTTTTTTATCAAAACCGATGAGTTAAGCGGTTTGCTATTTTTTTTTAAGAATTTTATTAAATAAATACATTTATTATTTATCAACTCCACCCTCCATTGACGAGTCAGCGAGCACTGTGACAAAAGAATAAAATGAGATTTATTCCGTTCTAGAGTATTCTCAAAATTCAGGAACACTTCGGCTTATGGCCGGAAAAAATTCGAGTACATATTCGACGAGAAAGGCACTACCACCACTAGGTGGATTAATCTGGGTTTTTTCTCTAACGTTCGGCACTCTCTTGCGCCTCTAAAAGTGGGGGTCCTTCGCATATTTTCCACGGCCAACTTCCACCCATCGCCACCGCCGCCGTAGACGATGACGGTAGCGGCGCGAGCGCAAGGACGACGAAGACGGCGACGACGGCCATCAAAGATGTAAAGACATGGCCCGTGCCGGCCTGGCCTGATATGGCAGCCAGCAGAACGCGCTGTGTGAGAGTAAATGAAAATAGACTATCGCGATGGGGAGCGCTCGGTGCGGTGGTCGTTCGTTGGTTACATCGCTGGAAGAAACAAAGTGGGAAGTTTGAAGTTGGGTGGCGGGAGGCGGGGTGGAGTAGGAGGATGTGCGCAATTCGCTGCCTGCCTAGCCATTCTGGCGGCAGGCATAAGATGAGGATCACGCTGAGTTGAGGAGCGACAGTAAAAAAAAAAAAAGCTGAACGCCCAGGCTCCCACAGCCTCTTTGGCGAAGGAGATAATAATGCGGCTGAAGTAGAGCTGATGATGGCATCTGAAATGTTTGTTTTGTCTAAATAGACTCTCTAGTAGGGCTGGTGGAACAGCTCGGATGGGGGAGGTTGGATCGGCTGGAAGTGCTGTGGGTGGCTCCACTATGCTATTAAAGTGTTGAGCGTGGAGAGGAGAGCGGTTTGAGGAAAAGCCCTAAAGAGGGGTTTATTAAATTTTAAAGTGGAGTAAATTCAGTCGAATGGAAAATTGACGTTGGAAGAAGTTGAACGTGTTGAAGTTTTTTCTCAATAATTTTCTGATCCCCAGCACAACGAAATTTCTAATATATTTGTTTTCTTTTCATTACAGGTAATGGTTGTTAGATAATATCGTGCATACACATCGTGTAAGTAAAAGTTGTATAAATATAATTGAATATTTTATCGTACACGGACATAAAATTCACTCAAATTTCATCTCAACTGGGACTGCATGTAAGTATAGTTCTAGCGTTGGTCTTAGTGCTTCAATCTCATCAGGGACTATAATATTATTGGTTATGTCTTAGATTTCAGAGCTTGTCCAGCGCTACCGCTGAAGAAGCAATTTACAAATTTTCGCACAGTTTGGATTATAATTTAGTGAATCTTATTCATTTCTGAGTAACTGCTGCTTAGTGTGTATTGCTGACAGATGCATAAAAACAAATTATTCAGAAAACATTTGATTTTTTCTGCTTTTTATAATTGTTAAACCATTAAGACGTTGTGTAGTCGTGGCAATATGTCAATACTGCCCCCTTTTAATCGATGATAGTATGACGGATATATATGCCAAAAAGATATACGAATGTCTACAAATGGACAATGATCACATTAGTTCTGTTAAACATATGACTAAGTACTAATAAAGAAGGTCACATAGAATAGCGGTTGATAAATGGAAAGGAGAATTAAACGACTCCGTGATTTCATGTAGATGTTAGCATAATGGTTGCTTACGCACTTATCCGTTTGAGTTAGTGGGTAACTGATGTGCAACGTAAACGTAAAGTTTAGCACTGTGCATTCAGTTGGAGAAGTTAACAAGCAAGAAACATGTTTGAGTCATGTATTGTACGAGAAACTACAAGCCTGTAATGCCCCTTGAAACCCCTTTGAAACCTCCAGAAACGCTTCTGAAGCCCCCTGAGACATTCTCGAAGGTTTATGAAGCCCCGGTAGCCCCTCTGAAACCTGTGAAATCCCTAAAATCACCTGAATCCTTCAGAAATCCCCTGAAATGCCTTAAAATGCTTCTTGAATCATCCTGAAGCTTTTTTTTTTGTTTTTATTAATGTGTATTTTAACTTATAGCTAATTCTACACTTATCCTGAAGCTTAATAGGTTATGAAATCCCCTAAAGTCCCTTAGAATCCTTCAGAAACCCCTTTAATACCTCCTAAAACGCTCTGAGCCTGCTTGAAGCGCATATGAAAGACCCTTAAAACCCCCTGGAACTCACCTGACAGCCCGTGAAGCCCCCTAACTCTTCTTCTTCTTCTCTGTGAAGATCTCCAAAATTCTACGAAACACCCTAAAGAACCCTGAGCGCCTTGAAAGATTTCTAATACGCGTCCGAGTCCCCCCAAAACTCGCCTGACACCCCATGAAGTCCCAAAAACCCTTCTGAAACCTGTGAAGCCCCTTAAAATCAACAGAAATCTCGTGAAACGCTCTAACGTGCCCTGAAATACCCTGCAATATATGTGGAGCTTACCTGAAAGATTGTGAATTCCTGGAACCCCTCGGAAACCACTTTGAAACCTTCTAAAACGCACTATAACTTCTTGAAACGCCTTTCTGAATCCTTTGAAGGCTTATAATATCCCTTGAAACGCCCGCGTTAGGGCGAAACACCCAGAAATGTCTCTGATACGCATCCGAAACCCTCTTGAAGCTGAATCCAAAACCCAGTGAAGTTTTCAAAAAAATCCCGGGAGCCCTCCCTGGAATCCTTCGAAGGTCATCTGAAAGTCTGTGGAGCCTCATTAAAACCGCTGGAACCTAGGCTGGAACTCTTCTGAAATATCCTGAAACACCTTGAAATATTTCGAAACGCCCTGAAATGCTTTAAACTTCTTAAATCCTCTCGAAGCTCATCTGAAAGCTTCGAAGCCCCCTGAAGAATTGTTGAACTCCTCTGAAACGCCCTGAAACGGCATGAGGCACCATGAAACCCCCCTGAAACTCACCTGAAAGCCTGTGAAGCCTTACAAAACATTCATAAGCCTCCTGAAGTATCCCTAAACGCCTTGAAACGCCTCTGAAATCCCTCTGCATTCTCCTGAAGTACACAGAAAAAATATGTAATTAATATTCAGCGAGAAATCTTGCACATAAAGGGAATGCTAGAATTAGTGCACTTTTACATGATATATAATGTAAAATTACATTACCGTCGTGTAAATTTCTGCCAACCATCGCGTAAACCATCATGGACTCCAACCCGTTACGCGATTATAAGCGGAAATTTACACGATCGTAGCGTAATTTTGCATGATATATCATGTAAATATGCACTAACTCCTATTATGTGCATGATTTCTCGCTGAATTTTACATGAATATTTTTTTCTGTGTATTTTGAAACTCCCTGAACCCTCCTGCTTCCCTTAGACCCCCACAGAAACTTTTCTAAGTGTCTTGAAACCACTTTGAAGCGCTTCTGAAACCCCATGAAGGTCTCCCAAAAGCCATTGAAACCCCCGTGCACCTCTCGGGAAACCTTCCGGAGTCCCCCTGAATGGCCTTGAAACTCCTTTTAAATCCCCGGGACTTCCTTGAAAGCTCCCCGAAACCCTCTTCGGCGCCTCAGAATCTCCGCATTGCTTTGCTTTAAAATATTGTAGCCACCTACCCTTTTAAAACTTTTTTGCGACTTTGAAATTTAATGATGTAAAAATTCAATTTGTGCGTTAGCGTGGGTCATACTGGTGTATTTTTTCAGATCAAGGTTTCTTTTGGTTCCATTTCGGGTCCTGAAATGCAAGATTTGAGCGCGATTGGTTAATCTATGCTTTACGCATTGCAATTGAAGTTTGTATGGGATTTTACATGGGAAAACTAACTAGTATGCATTTTTCTCATAAAAGATTAAAATTGATCTGAAAGCATATGACCTATGATGTTAAAGTATTCCTGATATCCTGAAACACTTTGTCAAAGACTACAAAGCAATCCGAATCTTGTGACAAAAGTTATTACCTACTGATCGCCTGAAGGTGGTTAACATTGAACATGTAAAGAACATCGATAATAAAATCTCAAGTTTCGGGGAATAACTTTTTACAAATGCATCGGATCGCTTTGCGGTCTTAGACAAAGTTTTTTTTTACCTATCCTTAGCTATTCTTCGGTAGGTTATAAGGTATATGACAAATTTGAACTGAATTCAGGAAAAAAAAAATAAAAAAATAGTTTGTTTTCCCATTTGAATCCCACACATCACGTCCAAATTTTGCACGGGCGTTTGGGACCACAAATGGCATCTAAAAAACGTATATTTTGTTGTTGTTGACCGGCGCTCACAAAAACTAGTTTGGTATTCGCCGACGAAGGTCTCCTTTAACGAGCACGTGACAATGTGACACATGTACTTTTGAAGGCCTCGCTGAGGAGTGATATTTCTCAGTAATTGGCATGTCCCTGCCTGTCGATCTTTTTGCAAAAAACAACAAATGAGACGCTTCAGCCAGCTTGCTTCTTTTTCCCAGGTTAAGGTACACCGAGGAAAGTTGAAACAGGTGGGGCAAGATGAAACAGCGGATTAACATGATGTTATCCAATGATGGTAAACTGCTTGAATGCCATAACACATAGTTTTTTATTCAAACAATCTTATGATGAACGAAAAATTTCCAAAATGTATTGAAATCTATTTGAAAGCTTCCAAGGATGTTTTCGATCACCTGGCATTCATTTGACTCATTTGCTCATAATTCAGTCCAGAAGCCTTATTTTGAAATGTTGTGTTCGACAAAGTTGTAGATTAGTGTTTTACCTACAATTATCACCAAGAACGCCATATTCCAACTCTAATAATTATATCGTAAAAGTGTTAGTACCACCTACTCATACTAAACGATCGGATTGTTCGATTGTTTAGTATGACTAGGTGGTACTAGCGCTCTAGCTCCCTATATATAAGAGTTAGAATATGGTGTCCTTGGTTATAATTGTAGAAAAAATAATAATCCACAACTTTGCCGAAACCCATATTCCAATATTAGGTTTCTGAACTGAGCTATGGACAAATGACTCCAACGATTGCCAGATAATCGAAAACATCCCTGAGCTTCGTGTTTCATCTTGCCCCGGTGTACCTTAGGTATTTTCGTGCAGCTGTTTTACTGTGTTTTTAAAGTCCAGCCGGAAGTTTTCCTTTCCAGCAGCCTTACTGTTCTTTAGACTTTGATAGCTGTTTTTGCCTGTTAGTGTCGAGGCTGACGCAGGCTAATCAATTTCGTATGATAACAATTTTCTACCATAAACTTCCGTTACTGTTTTGTTTTTCTTGCTTCGTACCGTATTGATTAGATGCTGTCTAGCGCCAGGGATTCAGCTTACCTACATACCTTCAAAAGTATCGAAGTTCTCTCTCCGAAGTAACCATCGTTTATAGGCCAGAACAAAATACCCTCACGGTTTTTAGACATGACTGGAGAGACGCCGGGGCCCGTAGCGTAGTCGCTACACGTTCACTTCATAAGTGGATGGTCATGGGTTCGATCTCAGCCCCGGCATTTGCAGTTGTTCGTCAGTTGCTCTTCCCCCGAGAGCGGCTAGCACCTGACCCTCTTCAGAGCATACACAGCTTACACACTCGAGTAATCGCGCTGTTGTATTTTGTACAACACGTTGAAAAAAAAATTGCTTTTTGTACTCCGCTTTAGTGTGGTGCTGACGCAGGTAGCCAACCGCGCGAGTTACGGAAGGTTAAAATAAAGTACCGTATTCAGCTGTTCTATTTTCGGTAAAAGTTCCAATTACCGAATGTTCAGCAAAATATTACTGCAGTTCGGCGAAAAATTACCGAACGTTCGGTAAACTGTACTGAATCATCGGCAATGTTTACCGAACGTTCGGTAAAACTGTGCTGAATTTCGGTAATCCAAACTTTTACCGAAAATAGAACAGCCGAACAAGTGACTCTAAAATAAGTGTGTATGCTCCATCCAACGTACCCGGAAACCTGGATATTGGCTATCGGCAACTCATAATCGGAAAGGAAAAGGAACAAGAGCCACACATCAACATCCTCGTGCTCTGCCATGGGCAGAGTAAAAGTGACAGCAGCGCAAAGGCAACCATTTCGATATAGAAGAATAAGAATAGAATACATTTAGGCGCTGTACAAAGTGTAAGTGCCAATTGGAGTCGCTCACGCAGTGCCCTAGTGGACAAAAAGTGCTGTTAATAAGGTTAAGTGATTTAAGAGTAAAAAAAAAATGTCTGAAGAGGGCGCTGTTTTGCTCCGTATGCCATTGACAGCTTCGTAAAATTTCCGCATATCATTTGGCTCCATACTGTTATGCCCTTCAGTATTTGCATTCTCCTCGTAATTTTCTTTCTTGGTGTGAATTCATTCCTCGACTGTCCTTTGAACCGCCTGGTACCGCTTTCTACCTCTTAAGTTCTTGATATTTAGTTCACAAATAATTTTATCGGTTTCTCAACAATAATTATCATCGATCAAGAGCTTGTTTTTTTTTAAGTTTTTCTGAAAGCAACATTTTTGGAAACTTTGCCCTAGGCTTACCAACACTAATCTAACCCCCACATACTGTTAGACCTAACAGCATTAAAAGATAATTGTATCGTAAAAAGAAATTCCTGAACTATCAAAATGTTCATCAAAACGACGACTAATTTATCTGTAACTACTTCTGCCAAACAACCCATTTAGCACCAAAAGCATCCTTCAAACCACAGTAACTAACACGTTATTTCAAATACAAATGGAAGGCGGAAGAACCCGACGCCACAGTTGGCAGCCAGAGGAAACAATTACGCTGGCTGGCTGGAGTGTTGCAGATTAGTGGCTGCATTTACGGCCGTCTTAAAAGGGGGTGCACACACATACACAAGCACTCTATCGTCACACCGGTGCTCGGTATTAGCAGTGTAGTACCATTATACTTAAATATGATATTTATATTTATATTCCGCCTGGCATTCCGAACGGTGGTGGTGGCGCTCTAGGTTGCTAGCCGAGAAATTGTAGTACCCAGCAGCAGCCCCAGCCGAGTAGTGGTGTTGCTGGCTTGTTTTCCTAGCGCATATTTTAATATGCTAATGAGGTCGGCGGAACATATGATAAAATTTCAAGTTGAACCGGGCAAGGCGCGGCGGGCGGTAGTCACATGAGACCTGGAGAGAAAGAGCGATGAAAAAAAGCGAGAGTAAGAACGGAATATTTACGCGTTAGAACTATGTACGCGCTATATGGCAGCTGATGCAAAAATACCACAACGAGATTGTGTTGCAATTATAATTTTGCCCCAAGCGGCCGGCCGGCTTTTGCTGCTGTCAACCACCGTGCATAAGGTGAAGAAAACGCATTTGCTTAATTGTTTTCCATAAACGAAAAGCATAAGCCAAAATCATAACAGCAACGATACGAAAAAATACATGCAATTCTTTGGGCTGCATCTTGATTTCTCCCTCCCATAACGCACAGTGTCTTCTTAATTTTTCATCTCTATACTACCACTGACATGCCTTCCAAACAGTGGGGAAATTCCCATGATATTTTTTGGATCCCTTCCACATTTTTTTTTGCATATTCTTTAGGAATTTCTTTGTCGATTTCATCATCCATTCTTTTGGAAATATCTCAGACAATTTCTGTGAATGCTCACAGCAATGCTTATTTGCTGACGGAGTTTTCAAAGTAATTTCAAAAGAAATTTACAAAAAAATGCGTTATCCAATAGAATATAAATCTGAAAATGGAATAACTGAAACAATCTATAAAGAAATTTTTATAGAAACTTGTACAGAAAGAAAAAACGAAGAAATTCCCTGAGGAATTCCCAATGAAACCATAGAATTCAATAGAATTTGTTAAAGAAATTTTCAAAGAATTTACCAAACGAGTTTCTATTGAACCTACCAAAGGAACTCATAAAGAAATTGCCGAGAAGTATATCAATGGAGCTGTGTTTCTTTTGTGAATTTCTTCGATAATTCCAATAAAATTTGTGCAGCGATGCCTTCGGACTTCCTACAGGGGTTTTTTTTTTATTATCGTAAAAATTGGTACCATGGTTCTCAGAATTCAAGGCAATTTTCTTCACAGGTAGGGTTCATATATATATGAACAAAAACAAAATTGAAAAAAAACAGGGTCGCCTAATTTTCCGGAAAACTCCAGTGGAAAACCAACATTTTCCACAGACACCACCTACTTTGAAAAATCATAACTCAAGAACGAAGCATCGTAGACACAATGGTTTTTTGTGAAATCATAATCAAGTTTTCTCAGCAATTTGAAAAAAAAAATACAAAATGAAAATTGTTTTCCACAAAATTTACCACTGTTGGGGGAAATCGGTTGGAAAAACTATTTTTGCACTCTGGGAAAATTCTAAAAAAAAATATTTTTGGAAGGGAATTACATAAGCTATGTTCTGTGAAATTTTCAAGACGTGGTTTTTCTCCATTCCTGAGTTATGACCAATTTTGTGTAAATTTTCCAGATGTGCTATATGAGCCGTTTTTTCCACTGTTGAGGAAAATCGGTTGGAAAAGTCGGAAAAACTATTTTTGCACTCCGGGAAAATTCTAAAAAAAAATTTTTGGAAAGGAATTACATAAGCTATATTCTGTTAAATTTTCAAGATGTGGGTTTTCTCTGTCTCCGAAAATTTCATAGGTTGCTTCAAGGACAGCTAATTTGATCACAGGCAACTTATAGATTGGAATTCCTTCCATAATTCTTCCGGTACATTGTTTGGAAATTCCTTTGTAAATTTCTTTGTGAGTTGCACCGGTCATTCTTTTGATAATTTCTCAGAAAATTCCTTTTGAAATTCAGAAAATCGCTGAAGGAATTTTTAAAATAGTTTCAGAATAAGTTCTAAAAAAAATGCAATTTCCAAGAGAATAGGAATTTGAAAATGGAATAATCGGATCAATATTCACAAAAACTGTCACTGAAAAAAGAAACAGAAAAAAAAAACTTCTTGTGGAATTCACAATGGTATTGATTGTTCCGATTCATTTTGGACGGAATTTTCAACAAAAAAAAAACAGGAGAAATTCAGCAAGAAATTTCGATTTCCAAAAGAATAGGAAACTATTTTTGTATTCTCTATTCTTGTACAATCTTTCGCAGAAAAAAAAACCTAAGAAATTTCCTGAAACTGCCTGAGGAATTCCCAATGGAATTACCGAATTCCATAGAATTTGTCGAAGAGGTTTTCAATGAAATTGTCAAACGAACTGCTACTCAAAGAAATTGCCGAGAAGTATTTCATTGGAGCTGTCCAAGAAATTCCTATAGAAATTTCCGCTAGAATTTTCAAAGAATTTTTTTCAAAAAAAAAAAATTTGTGAATTGCCTGAATAATTCTAATCAAATTGATACAGCTAGTCTTTCAGACTTCCTTGGGCAATTTTATTATCAATCAAAAGGTTTTTTTATGGAAAATCCCACGGTAATTCTTTTTTAATTTCTTAGAAAATTTCACATGCAATTTTGATAGGATTTTATTTTGTAATTCTGTCGGCATATCCTCTGTGAATTTCTTCGTCAATTTCTTTGTGAATGCCCTAGGACATTCTTTTGAAAATTTAACAAACAATTTTCTTGAAATTTCAGAAAATATCTATTGATTTTTATTTTTATCTGTATTAACGAGATTTTTAGCCCTAGGCTAGATCATCTCGGATCTATTGAAACTGCTGAAGGAATTTTCAAAAGAATTTCCGAAAGAATAGTCGAAGGAATCCGATAACAGAACTACCGACTCAATCTCCACAGGATTTCATGTAGGAACTGTTACAAAAAAACAAATTGAAGAAATATCCGAAAAACTGAAAATTCCAAAAAGGAATTGTCGGATTCCATAGAAGGTGTCGATTAAATTTTTAAGTAAATTGCCAAAATGTCAAATGAGTTGCCGGAAAATATTTCAACGGAATTGTCGAAGAAATTTTAATAGACATTTCCGCAAGAATTTCAAACGAAATTTCTAAAACACTTTTCAAAGATTATGCAGCGGGTATTTTGAAAGAGACATTCAAAATAATTACTCGTGAAATTTCAAAAGTAATTACTAAACGGTTGAAAAGATAATACCGGAGAAAGTCTTGAAGGAAATAATGAAGCAATGTCCAAAGGAATCTTCAAATCTATTTTCGAAGAAATCACAAAACAGGTTGTGAAAGAATTGGAGCAGATTTCTTCAAATGAGTACAAAAAAAAATATCCTAAAGATCCCAAGTAAATTGTTTAAAGTCAAATAAACTAGAAGAGATTCTAAGGATCAAAATAAAAAATATTTGGTTTCATGGCGGTTCTCAAAACCTTCACAAGCTCAACTGGTCATCAAAATGTTACATGGGATATTTTCCAAAAGTTTTGTCGGTGAAATTCTTTAAAAAAATCGCTTTGAGGACATTCTCATAGAACCTGCTGCAGAAACTTTAAAAATCATTGCCGAAGAATGCATAAAGAAACCCTCTGAAGTATGCATACGAATTGCATTCCTTAAAGGTATACAGATTATTGCATACTGTTGATCTCCTAGAACTAAAATGTACTTCAAGATTGTTTGGAAAAATGTTCCAGGGAGCTGTCGCTGTCATTATGTCGTTTGAACTGTCATTCTATCCGTGGAAATTAAAACTGTTTCGTTTAATTGATTATCAAAGGAATTGATGCGCAACAGATACCTAACGCAATCGTAAAATATGCGGCAAAACTGTAAAAAATAGTAAAGTTTAAATCGCTATACAATTTAATAGCAGAAGGTGCCAAAGAAATTCCCAAAGTCATTATCACTCGAATTTCCTAAAACCAAACCTGATTGACAAAGAATTTTCGACGAAATTGCCGAGAAAATTTTGAAAAGAAATCACTTTCGAAGAAATGCTAAAAATGCTTTCGGATGAAATTCTCTCATGATTTCCGAGCGCAATTAAGTAAAAAAAAAATAAAAAACTCCGGTAGGACTATACCGCTGGTGATTCGTGGCACAGATACAAAGTTAAAATGGATATCCCGCAAATGAAATTATCAGATAAAAACAGTGTAAGTGAAATGCTATTATTAAACAAAAGTCCACACGTCTCTTAAAAAAAAAACCCGGATTGATCCACCTAGTGGTGATAGTGCCTTTCTCGTCGAATATGTACTCATGACGTTTCCGTTGACGTGAGCTGTAATGTTCCTGAATCATGAGAATACTTTACTTAGAATTTTATCAGAGCCATCATTGAATTGACTTTAAACTTATTGATGGCACATATTCCGACGTTATGTTCAACGTATAGGCAAAGCTGAAAAATATCAGACCTCTCAGTTGACAGCTTGACCTCCTTTACTATTACTGGAGGCCGATCAACACCAAGACGATACAACTTTTTCACAAACACAGATACCTTAACGATTTTCGACAAAGTATTTTCTATACACTTCTACACACGCTATATTTTATTATCATTGGCTACAAGTTGCATGTAAAATTTGACAAAAACATGCAAGTAACTGATTTTTTTCATACTGAATCCCATTCAACTTTCAACCACATTACAGTGCGGGAGGGAGCAACAAGTCGCACAAAAATTTTACGCAGTCATTTTAGACGCGAAAGAGAATTGAAAAAGTTTGTTCGGAGTTATTACGATTAAATTTTAATTTTCTCATACAACGTTGACCCATCCTTCTGCAGTGACAAGCAGGGCGCGGAGGCTGAAACATGCCGCATTTCGTCTTTACCGCGTTTTTGCATTTTTCTTTGTGTTTTCGTTCGTACTTGAGTGGAACGCTGATGGAAGAGTGAACGGTCGTCGGTCGTGAGTGACAAGCAGAGCGCGGAGGCTGAAACATGCCGCATTTCGTCTTTACCGCGTTTTTGCATTTTTCTTTGTGTTTTTAGTTCGTACTTGGGTGGAACGCTGATGGAAGAGTGAAAGGTCGTCGGTCGTCAGTGACAAGCAGGGCGCGGAGGCTGAAACATGCCGCATTACGTCTTTACCGCGTTTTTGCATTTTTCTTTGTGTTTTCGTTCGTACTTGAGTGGAACGCTGATGGAAGAGTGAACGGTCGTCGGTCGTGAGTGACAAGCAGAGCGCGGAGGCTGAAACATGCCGCATTTCGTCTTTACCGCGTTTTTGCATTTTTCTTTGTGTTTTTAGTTCATACTTGAGTGGAACGCTGATGGAAGAGTGAAAGGTCGTCGGTCGTCAGTGACAAGCAGGGCGCGAAGGCTGAAACTAACCGCATTTCGTCGTTCCCGCGTTTTCGTATTTTTCTTTGTGTTTTTTGTTCGCACTTTGTGTAAACGATCGACGATGGCTCGGTGGCAAGAGACCACATTGCCCGCGTCGTGGTGCTCGTGTTCGTCGTTATTCCGAGTTCGGAAATGCTAGTATCCAAGAGATTGTTTTTCATTGCGTCGGGTATTCTCGCTTATGTATTTTTTTTTCGGATTCTTCGATGGACGATCGGAGAATCAGCGAGTGGTGTGAACGAGTGCACATTTAATATGGTTTGACCGTTTGCATGCTGAGACCAAAGCCAAACATAAAAAACCAGCTGGTCAGGATTACCCGGTGAGTTCGTTCCATATTATTACTTTTTATATTTGAACATGACATATATGGGGATTTCGGAGGGGTAGCCTAAGGAAGTTAAATGAACTGGTTTCCGGGCAAATGTTCGTGGGGTGGCCAGACTTTGTCACGAGATAACAATTATCATGTTGTTTTCCGAAGGTCTCCAGTGAATTTAGCTTACTCTGCTACAACAAACCATCAGGTAGATCATTCCGTTCCGGTATGACTCTGCAGCCATAGGTAATCCTTGCGCTGATGGTGGATACACAATCATCATCATCAATCATCACAACGTTGACCCATCCTTCTGCATTATTACACCTCAGGAATCTGAAATTGTGTGATTGGATGAGATCGTCTTAGTTTTGTCAAGATATCTATCGCTTGCTTTAATTTTTCTCACTTTTGAATTCCGACGAAGCACCCAACGCTAGTTTTGGAATACTACCGGTAGTTTCTTATGTGGTCTGAGACTATTTTCTTGCTTACCGTTCATCAGGTTATCGGAAAATCCGCGATTTGACGTATCGCATGCATGGGTTTAGTTTGCTTTTGTATTTGGCCACTTCCAGCGGAACACTCGGAACTGGTTTCGGAACACCATCGGTTGTCCCAAATATGGTCTGAAACTATTTTCTTGCTAACCGTTCATCAGGTTACCTAAGGAACCGCGATTTGATGTATCGCATGCATGTGTTTGGTTCACTTAAATATTTGGCGGTGGAGCGGGCCTGGTTTGATGGTAAGAACACAAGACTATCATGCGAAGGGCCTGGGATCGAATCCCACTCCCGACATATTCACAAAACGTAGGTTCTTCCTTCGGAAGGGAAGGGAAGGGTCCCGAGATGAACTAGCTTCAAGTTAAAAATCTCGTTAATAAAGACAAAACAATAATATTTGGCCACTTCCGGGGGGAACCCGGAACCGGTTCCGGAAAACCACCGGTTGTCTCAAATATGGTCTAAAACTATTTTTTACTAACCATTCATCAGATCGCCTAAGGAGCTGCGACTTGATGTGTCGCATGCCTGGGTTTGCTTCACTGTTATATTTGGCCGCTTCCGGCGGGACCTCCGGAACCGGTTTTGGAACACCGGTAGTTTCTTATGTGATCTGAGACCATTTTCTTGCTAACCGTTCATCAGGTTATCGCAAAGGGCGCGATTTGACGTGTCGCTTGCATGGGTTTGTATCATTTTTATATTTGTCCACTTCCGGCGGGACGCCCGGAACCGGTTCAGGAACACTACCGGTTCAGATATGATCTGAGACTATTTTCCCGTTAACCATTCATCAGGTTATTGAAAAAGCTGCGATTTGATGAGTCGCATGTATGGGTTTGGTTCACTTTTATATTTGGCCACTTCTGGTAGGACCTTCGGAACCGGTTCCGGAACATTACCGGTTCATATATGGTCTGAGACTATTTTCTTGCTTACCGTTCATCATATTATCGAAAATGCCGTGGTTTGATGTGTCGCATGCGTGGGTTTGTTGCATTTTCATATCTAGCCCCTTCCTGGGGTACCGATCCGGAACGCCTAAATGGCCATAATTCCGGAACGGCTGAACCGATCCGAACCATTTTCAATAGCAAACAATGGGACCAGATTCCACGTCGAATGAACCGTCGGTCATTAAAATCGGTTGAGATTTACTGCCGAAAAGTGACGTGAGTTCGTTTGTACACATACACACACACATACACACACACACATACACACACACATACACACACACAGACATCACCTCAATTCGTCGAGCTGAGTTGATTGGTATATGTGACTCGAATCTCCGGGCCTCCTATCAAAAAGTCATTTTTGAAGTGAACATATAGCCTTTCCAGTACACTTAGTGTACGAGAAAGGCAAAAAGAATGTTTGTGCAAAAATGGAAATCAGTGCATAGGGTATTGGTTCCCTTATTAAGCATGTGGCTCCCATTTTCATCCCACGAAAAACAAAGGATTGCAGCGCTGTTTGTTTTGTTACTTATTTTTGTATTTTTTGTTAGAAGTGAGCACCCATGAAAACAAAAAGAACGGAGTCAATCGGTGCCGTAATCGTTTGTTTTCGAATAGGATGAAAATGGGAGCATGAGATTACTGATGGCACACATACCCTATTTGTTCTCAAACTGTCGCCGAAATGTTTTTCCTAAAGCGATATTGCCATGCGTCTCGATTTTTTTCGACGATTTTCTTTTAATTTTGTTGCGAGGATTTACCGCTCTTTTCCAACTGTCATAATATCCCCAAGCCTTTCGGTAACAGTTGTAGCATAATGAATGTACACATGGTTTGTTGAAAGCAAATAAAACAAAAAACGAAAACCGAGCAAGCATCATGAGGAGGATGAACCGTTTTCGTTCATATTTATTCAAATTGCGAATTATCACCAGCAGACATCTGGGAAGCCGGCACACGCTTACCGAAGAAAAAGATGATGATGATGATGAATCGCACGCTTGTTCTGGCGGCGGCGCAGCGGCATGGCAGTGTGTATGAACGATCCTTTGGAATCTCGTAAACCAACCAGACTGATGTGTTGACGAGAAGATTTTCCTGTTTTCCAGCCCCCAGAAGAAGTCGACACAAAGTCGTAAATTATCAAAATTGCCAAGTTATGAAGCGGTCTCCGGTCTATTTTTGTGTCGCCTCTTTAAAACAGCCTTGAAGTCTCGTGAATTACGAAATTGATTTTTTACGGAATGCTCCGGATTCGAGAACGGTCTTCTCTAATTAAACAAACTTTTTTTCCGCTGTGGAGCGAAAGTATATATCCCCTATAATCCCCAAGAAACATGAGCAGCAGAAGGATTAGCTGCTCGTCCCTGCTCATCGCCTGGCAGGGCAAAGTTCCACCGGCTGGCTGGCGCTGGTGCAGAGTGCAAACTGGGAAGCTGATTAATGAACTTCAACTATCCGCATTGAAAGGAGAATGAGCCCTATCGGTACAAGAGAGTATTCGATACAAGCTCAGTGTTGCCTTCCGTCCTACCATAGGAATACCGACCGTCGACCGATATCTTTAATTGCTTATTGAAGTCACGTCCTTACGAGGCTTAGCTTCTCGGGCATTCGTCTGAGTTGGTTCGATCTCTTTCATAGCCCAGCTCTTGAGTATGTTCGGGCTGGAATCATCCATCGACGGTGATTCGGTGGATGCGACTAGAGACTGGATGGTTACATGACTTTTGAAACTTAATTTATTGCCGGGTCGGTACGATAGTATGGCAGGAAATAATTTATTTCTGTGCATTGGAAATTGATGGAATCTGAACTGTTCAATTTTTTTCTTAGTTCGGATATTATTTTATTTATTTGAATTTTCCTTGTCCATTAGTTATCTGAAGTTTTGTTCTAAAAAAAAAAACAAACAAAAAAGCTACATTGAAAAAAAAACACAAGAATTTTCTCATACAATTACTTTAGGAGTTTCGCCCAGATAAATTCAAAGGTTTGTCCTAGAATGCCCGGTAATACTTATCCTGGAGTTTCTACGAGGATTTTTTTCGAAAACACTTCTAGATATTCCTCCATATAGGTTGTTCGAGATATTCTCTTCCAGTTTCTTCAAAAACACTCATAAGAACTTCTCAATTTTTTTTCGAAAATTCTTACAAAGATTCTCCAGAATTTCATTTTAGGATTCCTCCTGGAATTTTTAGGAGGAATTGCTCAATAATTTCTAGAAGGTTTGCTCAAAGAAATGCCTTGAAAAAATCTTTGGTAATTCGTCTTGAGAGTCTTAGAAGTCCCATTGAGGATTGTTTCAGTAATTTCTGAAGGAAAATGTTCAAGGATTCATTCACAGTTACTTTGAAAATAGCAGAAATTCCCGAATAATACCGATATATTTTTCTCCCAGTATTTTGTCTCGAAATTATTTTACAGAACCTTTTCTTTTATTGACATTTGTTTAGAAATTTCAGCAAGGGTTCCAAAAAATCTGGAAAGTTCAGAAAATAGTTCCTCCAAGGATTTTTTAAAAGTCCTTCCAGGGAACCCCCCAAAAATTCCCTGAAATTTTATTCGAAAAATCGTACAAAATATTCCCCTTCCTTCAGTTTTTTTTTCTCATTCAGATATAGGGTGACGAAGGGTATTATCGGCAGGTTTGTTCTCTTCGTCATGGGGAGTTTTTGTGGGCCGAATTTTCTGAAATTTGGGCATATAACTCAGCTTGGTTGGGAAGGATTTGAGGCCAACTCTTTAGACCTACAGGTTTCAAAAAAAAAACCCCATGACGAAGAGAACAAAACTGCCGAGAAAACGTAAGTTCCCCTAGATACTGCTAAGAGCTTCTCCATTTTTTCAAGAAAAATAAAAAAAAATGTGTATATTTAAAGATACTCCAGAAATTCATGTTAAAAGGAATTTCTCATGAATTTCATCATGTGGAGCGGACCTGGTGTTATGGTTAGAACACTTGACTATCACGCCGAGGATCTGGGATCGAATCCCACTCCCGACAAACTTGCGAAAATGTGAGTTCTTCCTTCGGAAGGGAAGTAAAGCGTGGGTCCCGAGATGAACTAGCCTTGGGCTAAAAATCTCGTTAATACAGATACAAAAAAATGAATTTCATCTAAAAGTTTTAAGCGTTTTCCTGAGAATATTATCAGGAATTTTTCAAAAAAAAAAAATGCTAGGATGCATCCACAATTTACTTTGAAAATTGCAGAAAAAATTCTTCCAAGGTTTTCTTATGAAACTCTTTCAAAGATTTTTCAAAGGGTTTCTTCAAAAATTTCACCAAGGAGAAGCCGGCGGAAAGTTCACCAAATATTTGCTTAAGAGCCAGTTCGCGAGAGCCGCAACCCCTTCTTGTATCGATGTGCTCCGATTGAGCTGAAATTTTCAGGGTATGGTTTTCCATATAAAAGATGATATCTGGCCGATTTTCAGATTTTTCCGTTAGGGGGAAGTGGGGTAAAATAGCCCTCAAAGATTTCATGTCTAAAAAGAGGTAAAATCACTAAAATCGCAATAACTTCCGCAAAAGTTAACGGATTCAGCTGAAATTTTGGATGGACACTGTATTCCAATGGCACTTCCATTTAAGCCAAGCGTTGGATATTCTTTGATATTTAATTTGAAGAAATAGGTTATTTTCATAATTTTTTTGACGATTTTCAGAGCGCCTGTTTTCGTACCAACAGAACTAGGATGAAAAACTGAGTACTACGTTTTGAAGGATTACCCAAGAGCTTTCATTTGATATGTGACCCAGATGCGCCAACTTAAAATCTTTCGAAAAAAAAATTTTTCTCGGGTATGCATTTTACCCCATATTTTTAGCTATCTCAAGAAGTGTTGTCGCAAATTATGACAACGTTATTTAACTTTCAAGGGTTTTTCTTCAATATTAATTCAACAAAAAAATTATGATTAAGAAATGCAATTATTTGATTTTTTCATTTGGGGAAAGTAGGGTAAAACGGACTAACTCAACCTCCTTTCGAAATAACGTTGCTACGATGTTCTCTGATCGGTCTTTAATTTTCAGAGTTCTTTATTCTATTCAAGAACAGATGCTTTACCACATATTTTTTTTTCTTGAGAGGATAACGGGGTAAAACAATTCTCAGAAAAAAAATGTTGAAAATAAACAAAATTTCAAAACCTACAAATGCTTTGGTAAAACTTGGCGAAATTTCATGAAATAAGAAAAAAAATCTTAATTTTTATTGCTTATTCAAATGAGCAAGTCTGACAACATTTTGACGTCGAGTAATGTCACAGATTAGCACGTGGTGTGTGATTCACCGGATTCTCTCTCGATTTTTCTTTTGGCATGTATCTCCGGTTCAATTTTCTCTTTTTTTTTCTCGTGAAAGTTGTTGCAGTGCACAATGGTCCACGACAAAGATTTAAGAGGAAAGATGCATTTAGCGCCTTCAAATGATTTTTTGGACAAATATGGTCTTCTACAAAGTTGTTCCCAAAAATCAGGCCCTCTTTTCAATGTACATAAAAATTAGGGTGGTCAATATTTTCAAAGAAATTGGGAACCAAACTTTTTTATTTGCAAGAATAACTGTATATATTCTTCGGAAAAGTTGTAGATCTATCAATTTTGAGCAAGTTTCCTGAAGACTTTTTTTTATGTAGCTTTGAAATTGACCGATCTAGAGATGTTTTTCTGAATAAGCTTAGAGTGGTTCAAGAAAAACCGGTTTTCTCGCGTTAACTTTTTCAGTTTCGATTTTTCATCAAAGTCGCCCAAGAAACACTTGTAGAGCATTTGAAGACGCGTCGTTTCATGCGCTGAAATGGTCCTTATCTCTTTTGGTTCAAAAGTTACAGGTGTTTTTCATAAAAAAATATTTTTTTTAAAAGGTGATATGACCGATTGGTGTGTGAAAAATGCTGGAAAAGTGCCTTTTTTTTCTAGAAAACCATCAATATATTTTGAACGGAATGACGAAGCAACATTCCCAGCGCACGAAAATGTGCGTTATTTTTGAGTTCTTGAATTGTTCTTAGACAACTTTGACGTGAAATTTGAAACAAAAAAGATAAAGGGTGACGCTAGAACAAATCGTTTTATTGCTTTACCGTTTTTGTTTAAAATTTCTCGTTTAAGTCGCGTAAGAACCACTTTTACAGTTTCCAAAAAACGCGCATTTTCGTTCGCTGAGAATGTTGCTACGTCATTCCGTTCAAAAGTTATTGATGATTATCTAGAAAAAATAGGCACTTTTCAAGTATTTTTCACTTGAGTTACAAAAAAACACCCCTCTAATTTTTTGATGTGTTTTATAACAACGTTTCTTCTTTTGAATGCGGGCAAAAGATAATTTTTATGATTGCCCCAACCCGTCATAACACCTTTTCAAAAAACTATGCTCTACAAGTGTTTCTTGGGTGGCTTTGATGAAAAATCGAAACTGAAACAGTTAACGCCAGAAAACCGGTTTTTCTTGAACCACCCTAAGCTTATTCAGAAAAATATCTCTAGATCGGTCAATTTTAAAGCTAGAAAAAAAAGTCTTCAGGAAACTTGCTCAAAATTGATAGATCTACAACTTTTATGAAGAATGTATACAGTTATTCTTGCAAATAAAAAAGTTTGGTTCCCAATTTCTTTGAAAATATGGACCACCCTAATTTTGATGTACATTGAAAAGAGGGCCTTATTTTTGGGAACGACTTCGTAGAAGACCATATTTGTCCAAAAAATCATTTGAAGGCGCTGAATGCATCTTTCCTCGTAAATCTTTGTCGTGGACCATTGTGCACTGCTGCAACTTTCACGAGAAAAAAAAGAGAAAATTGAGCCGGAGATGCATGTCAAAAGAAAAATCGAGAAAGAATCTGGCGAATCACACACCACGTGCTAATCTGTGAAATTTCTCGACGTCAAAATGATGTCAGACTTGCTCATTTGAATAAGCAATAAAAATTAAGATTTTTTCTTATTTCATGAAATTTCGACAAGTTTTACCAAAGCATTTGTAGGTGTTGACATTTTGATTATTTTCAACATTTTTTTCTGAGAATTGTTTTACCCCGTTATCCTCTCAAGAAAAAAAAATGTGATAAAGCATCTGTTCTTGAATAGAATAAAGAACTCTGAAAATTAAAGACCGATCAGAGAACATCGTAGCAACTTTATTTCGAAAGGAGGTTGAGTTAGTCCGTTTTACCCTACTTTCCCCAAATGAAAAAATCTAATAATTGCATTTCTTAGTCATCATTTTTCTGTTGAATTAATATTGAAGAAAAACCCTTGAAAGTTAAATAACGTTGTCATAATTTGCGACAACACTTCTTGAGATAGCTAAAAATATGGGGTAAAATGCATACCCGAGAAAAAAATTGTTTTTTTCGAAAGTTTTTAAGTTGGCGCATCTGGGTCACATATCAAATGAAAGCTCTTGGGTAATCCTTCAAAACGTAGTACTCAATTTTTCATCCTAGTTCTGTTGGTACGAAAACAGGCGCCCTGAAAATCGTCAAAAAAATTATGAAAATAACCTATTTCTTCAAATTAAATATCAAAGAATATCCAACGCTTGGCTTAAATGGAAGTGCCATAGGAGTAGAGTGTCCATCCAAAATTTCAGCTGAATCCGTTAACTTTTGCGGAAGTTATTGCGATTTTAGTGATTTTACCTATTTTTAGACATGAAATCTTTGAGGGCTATTTTACCCCACTTCCCCCTAACGGAAAAATCTGAAAATCGGCCAGATATCATCTTTTATATGGAAAACCATACCCTGAAAATTTCAGCTTAATCGGAGCATATCGATTTCACTTCCTTTGGAAAGGGGGTCGCGGTTCTCGCGAACTGGCTCTTAAGGGTTCATCTAAAAAGGCTCCGAATATTCTTTCAAAGATTTTTCTTATTATTTTAGGGATTCCTCAATATTCTACAAAATTCTACATGAATTTATCTTGAAAATCGTGCATAAAAGTCTTTGTCATTCAGATCGTTTTTGGGACTCCTCCACTAATTTCTTATTCAGTTCATGTGAGATTCTCCCAGAAGCTCCCACTGAGATCTTTCCGAACATCCCACCAGAAATTCCTATGGAGATACCTCCTGAAATTCCTTTAAGGGTTCCCCCAGAAGTTTTACAGGGGTAAAAAAATCTCGCCTCATAGCGGCAGAATTCTTATAAATTTATTTTAATGAATATTTAACAGGTTTCTTCGCGAAATTCTACCATGTGGTCCAAAGATTTGCTAGAAAGTTGTTTGATAAACTCATTTTATTCGAAAAGTCTCCGAATCAGTGCTGAAAATACCATTTCGACATATCTAAATTCAACCACATCCAGCTCATTTTAGAAGCTCACCCTGAGAATATGCTATATGAAACACTTGTGCGGCTAGACCAGCTCTACAAGAAAATCACGATAAAGAGAGATGATAAAACCGGTATTTTCCGAATGTTTAAGATGAATGTCACGGGGAATATCAATTGGTGTTATTCGAAGGTTTACCTTCAATATTCAAAAAAGAGCGAGTTTTCCGTGACTTTCTTGTAGAGCTAGTCTAGTCGCACAAGTGTTTCATATATCATATTCACAGGTTGAGCTTCTATAATGAGCTGGGTGTGGTTGAATTTAGATACAGGGGATACATACTCAAAATAACTGGGACAAGTAAAATTTTCACTTTTCAAAAAATGTTCAACTAGCTGTAACTTTTCGAAAAGGGCATACAATATTCTCGTTTTTTTTTTGTAAGTTCATCAACTACATATTTGTGTATCAGTGGTCCAAATTTGGAAAAATCGGGCTACTCTACACAAAGTTTGGAAGGTTCTAGAAAAGGGTAAAGTTATCCGATAGCAAACTTTGAGCTGTCATATCTCCGGATTCAATGAACCCAATGCAATGAAATTTTTATCATTTATGACTATCAAAATGAACTTTGAAAAATGTCTGACTTACAGGGGATAGATGAAATGATCGGGACAGGCTAAATTATCACTTTTCAAAAAATGGTGGAAACGCTATAACTTTTTGAAAAATGCATCAAAAAATCTAATTTTTTTTACTGGAAGTTTATCAACTAGTTGTGTATCAATGGTCAAAATTTGGAAAAGATTGGCCTATTCTACATGAAGTTAGAAAGATTCTAGAAAAAAAAAATCATAATTATCCGATAGCCAACTTTGAACTGTTACATCTTCGGATTCAATGAATCGAATGTAATGCAATTTTGACCGTTTATGATTCATATAATGACCTTTGAAAAAAGTTTGAAAAAACTTGAAATTATTAATAAGAAAACAAGTAACTAAAAAAAAGTTCTTGGAAATTTTCCAGGGGGATTTTTAGAAACTCCCCCAAAAATTCCTCATAAGACCCTCCATTAATATTATCCGAAAAATCATGCAGAAATGTCCTTGTTCTTCAATTATTTTTTCGGAATTCATCCAACAATTTCTTATTCATAAATTCCTCAGGGCTCTTGATTTTTTATTTTTCGAAATTTGCTTTGAAAAGTTTACTGTTTTTTTTTTTCATAATACCAAGAGGAGTCTTAAAACCTCTTGGTATTATGAAAAAAAATCAGTGATTTCGTCTCAAGAGTTTTAAGAGTCCTTTGATGATTTTTTCAGGATTTCTCAAGAAATATTATCATGTAATACTGACAAAATGTCCTCCAAGAATTCTTCGTGAAATTATACAGCGGTTTCTTCAGAAATTCCACCGAGGGTTCTAAAAAACTCTAGGAAAAGTTCACTGAACATTTTTCCAATGATTCTTTTAGGCAAATCCTCAACAAGAGAGTATTCTTCCAAGGATTACTTGTTTTCTCCTGAGAATTCTCAAGAAATTCCTCAAAAGTTCCTCAAATATTCGCAGAATCCTCCAGACACTTCAGCGCTTTTCAGGGATTCCAGATTCCATTAACAATTTCTCTTTCAGAAACATATGCAAAAAATCGTCCTGAAACTTCCACTAGAATTCTGATGAAGAATTCTCCAGGAAATCCTGCGAAGATGCCTCCGGATTTTTTTTCTGAAGGATTCCTTCAGAAGTTCGTCCTAGGTCATAAATTCATAAATATTCTTGAAGGTTCGCTCAGGATCTCTACTAAAAATTCGTCTAATATTTTCTTCAGAAACTCTTGCGAGGGTTTTTATAGGATTCCTCCATAAATTCTCAAACATTCCTCTAGAAACAGCTCCAAGGAATCCTCAGGGAAATCCTACGAAAAGTTCATCAGATATTGTTACGAGAATTCTTCGGAAAAATGTCCCCGAAAATGGCCCAGAAACTCCTCCGATGTGTTTCTGCAAGGATTCCTTCAAAATTTCGCCCAAAACTTTATGTTCATAATGATTTTACCAGAAATTCACGTTAGGAATCTCCTGGAATAGTATTGCAAAATTGCTTTATGGAAACCTCCCAAAAACAATTTCTCTGATGTTTACTCTAAGATTTCTCCCAAAATTTATCAGATATTTTTTCAGGAATGCTTCAGAAGATGCTGTCAGGAATTTCTTCAAAATTACTTCTGACAAATTCATCTTCCTCAAATAATTCCGGGAAATTTTTCTAGAAAGTACTCTGCAAATTACTTTGGGGAATTATTCAACAAGTATTTTGAGATTTTTTTTCAAAAATACTTCCAAAGACGCCATTACGAACTTCTGTGGATTATTCCGAGAATATTTTCAGGAATCTTTCTAGAAATAATAATACTTTTATTTTGAAAGTAATATCATAAAATCGTTTTCAATTAAGGTTTCCTCGAAGGGAATCTAAAAATACACGTTGGAATGCCTATAGGAAATCCTGAGAGCCTTTCTTGGATAACCTTGCGGGCATGCCACGATCAAGTTGGAAAAACAATTCGTGAAAAAAAATCAGCTTCAACCTGGAAGAAACCGAAGAGATTAAAACTGCCAAATCAGAATTCCGGGAAATTCAAAGAAAATTTTCGAACAGAAACAAAGGCATCGAGAAAAAAATGTCAATAGAAAAACTTTGAGCTATTTTCTAGAGGCAGACAAACAATATCTTTTATAGGAATGTTGCATGAAATTGTTAAAAACTTGACAAATAAAAATTTTAAAATATTTTCGTTTTTTTTAAGAAATTGGTAAAGCAATACCAAAAAAAACTTGTTACTTGAAAACTTACATTAACAACATCTTTGAAAACAATAAATGATGTATTTTTTTGGATTCTCTAACAGATATGTGGAAATTGTTATAAAATACATGAAGAAAAAAATAAAAAAAAAAAAACTTTGACGCAGCTTTTATGATTTTTTTTATCCTACACGTCCCTTTTTGGCGGTATCAATAACTCTAGCTTTTTCTTTTTTCTCACTCACTCTTATAAACAAACACGAGAATGAGGAAGACTAAAGAGGGGGCCCTTGTCCACCTTTTATTTCGCTCTTTCTTGTATTTAGCAAAGAGAATGAGCGAAAAAAATGAAAAAGCTGCGCACGCTAGTGATCAAACAGAATTTGTGAAACTGTTATTACAATTTTCTTTATATACATGATTGCCGCTATGTTGCATCGACCGCGTTACAAAACTACAAATATGGTATGAGCACCCTTCTTTAGCCTATGCTCCCATGTTCATCCTATTCCAAAAACAGACGAATTAAGCCACAATTGTTTTTGTTCGTTTTGTTCTTATGCATGCTCACTTCTAACAAATAGTACAAAATAATAGCGAAAAAACGAAAAGCACTTATTAGAATTATTTTCGATATGATGAAAATAGGAGTATTATGCTGAAGATGGGTCCCGTTCCCCTATTCGCCATTACATTGAAAATTGATTGAAAGTTTTGTACCGCTGCTGATGAAATGAAAACTGTACAATGCTGTTACGAAATAAGTTTGCCGGCAAATCGGCCTCAAATATCAAAGTCGCACTACAGTTACAAGAACTGAAAGGATGTTCTTTATTCATTTTTTAAATTATCTTTTCGTTATTGTTTTATTTGAGAAATTATAACACTTTCCACTCCATTTGTTCCAATTTTTTCGAACTTTCATAATCAGGGGCGTTCCAGAGGGCTTAAGGAGCGTTCCAGTGGTTTTCAAGGGGTTTCAGAGGTGGAGATGTCAGATTATTCATCAAAAAACTGTATCAATACAGATTTTTCTGTATCGCCCTATTTGAGGATATAGCAGACACCGGTAGTCCTAGATTTTAAAAGAAATTAAGAAAAAATGTACCACTTTTTGATGGTTTTTAATTTTACCTAGTATTAATTTTTCTAAAACGTTTGTGAAAATGTACAAGTTTTCATAAATAAAATAGCAATTTGTAAAGTTTTCATTAAATTCATTGAAAATAACTTCAAATTTTATGCTTTCTTTATAAATTTGTATCACATTTTATAAATCTGTATTTTTCTGTAATTTGCATCTTGTCTGTATAGAAGGTCAAACATCTATATGTATAATACAGAAAAATCTGGCATCTCTGTTAAGAGGACTTCCATGAGTATTCGACGGAGTGAAGCGAGTCCCAGGAGCATTCCAGAGATGCTCCAGGGGTTTCAGAGGGTTTTCGAGGCAGTCTAAGGGGCTTCGAGGCATTTCAAAGACGTTGGTAAGGTGTTTCAAATAGTCTCAGGGTGTTTTAGGGGTATTTCAGGGGTGTTCTAGGGAGCATTAGGAGGTTTCTGAAGGTGTCTGTTTCAGGAAGTTTCAGCAGCGTTCCTGAAATTCAGGGGTTTCAGGGATGTTCAGTGATTTTCAGGAGGTCCTTTCTATAAGTTTCTTTGTGAAGCTCATCCATATAATGTTAACTAAACGAAGGTTATGCTTCTCGAATGAAACCCTTGATGGGTGATAACATTCAAGGTGCACAACTAGGGCGCCGTCTTTCCTAGACCACTGCAAAAATGCGTTGCAATCAGTAATGGGAAGCTTTATATAAACCATCACGTACTGAATTAAAAAGGCCTGTCCATTCGACTGTCCATCGAGAGGTGTTCTGCCAGCAGACGCGTGCCAGTTCATCCGTCTGTCTGCACCACCCATTGCCATTGAAACGAAGGATGGAAACACTTAACAGCAACGATTGCATCGGAACGTCCCTCCATTGTTCAGCCCCGGCAATTGGGGTAGAGTTACACATCCAGCTCACTGTTCCAGCATCTAAATGTCCCATTTTCTCGTGAAATTACCATGACTTCCTCCAGGAACGAAAAGTGCCAACAGAAGCTCGAACAAGTTCGTTTTGCTCAGCTTGATTGTCTTCCGCCGCTCATACAACAATTCTCATAAACTTGATCTCGGGCACTTCCGAGAGGCTCTTCCAGCCGGTCCGCGTGTAGACAATCTACCACCTGCACCAGACACCACTGCGGCACTACTGTCCATCCATCTCATCGGATCGGATCGGAATTGGATCCTACATATATGCACGCCGTCGCCGATTGCCAGTCGCCGGCCGCCGCCGTCACTCCCGAAGCGATAATCTGCAAAATCACGTACACACATTCCATTCACCGGGAGTGCACATAATTGCATCCGTGACTTTTTCGTTGGCTCCTTTTTCGAGTTTCCGCCGTCGCCGTCGTCGTTGCGTTGGTGGATGGAAACCGACGACGGTGTTGACGATGACAACAGCGCGATACCTACGGACGGCGGAGAGGAGACAGAGAGACAAAGTGACAGAAAAAATCCAATCTCATTGCTGTAATCGATATTCTATCCGGAGACTCAGACCGACTAGCGAGTGACGACGACGACGACAACCAACTGCAGTGTGCTCTGTGCAGTCTACCTAGGGTCTAGGACCATTTGGGCAGAAGCACCTATTTTGGGCACTTGCTGCTATAACTCAGTCAATTTTGAACCGATTGATTTGATTTTTGAAACACGATTAGCAAGGCGCAGTATCAAGCTATGTTCAAAAATTCAAGTCAATCGGTTTGAAATTGACTGAGTTGTAGCAGCAAGTGCCCAAAATAGGTGCTCCTGCCCAAATGGTCCCAGACCCTATGTACGGGGCTAATGGAACATGTATGATGGTGGTGGGTTGGATTGGAGCATCACGGTGTGCAGGCAGGTGGGGAGGTGAAGTGGAAGTCATTGCGATTCGCTTCTAGAGAGTGATAACATGATAGGTAACGGCACCCATTCCTGGCAACAACGGTGACGGCGCTATGTGGGAAGTGCATGTGGATGGATGTATGCAACTATAGGGTACGTGCAGAACTGGATAGGGATTGGAAGAGAGTGCTACACGGCGTAGCGTCGCGTCGCGCAAACAACGTTTTTCCATTGATACAAAAATACTTAGGGTATCGCGCTACTTGGGCGGTGGTTTTCTTCGTCTGTTATTTTCGTCTGTTTTCCACTGTAACTCGGTCAATTTTGAACCGATTGACTTGAAATTTTGTACACGGGTAGATACTATACTTATCTCACCGCATTCCAAGAATTGTGTCAATTGGTTCAAGATTGACTGAGTTATAGTGGAAAACAGACGAATATAGAAGCCACCGCCCAAGTAGCGCGATTCCCTATATGAGCTCGGTTTGTGAGTTTTGCGTCGCGCTGATAAAGGCAGAGGTTCTCTACGGTTCTATAATCGGAAAAAGTGCATACATATTATTTTCTGTCCTGTGCGCCAGTTAAAATGCAAAAGGCCAGGGTGGCTTTGACTTTTGGCCAGGTCAAATCTATCGGATTTTTAGGACATCCACAATGGAGCTCCGCGTTGGAGAACAACTTGTGAGGCCAACATGCACGAATTATATACCGCAGGCATCTATTGACCAGCTGCCTCTCCGCTGATACACACCAAGTTTCACTGGCGTACAGTAGCACAGATTTCACGTTTGAATACTTACTTTCAGTCCTGAGCACTCACGGAGCTGAAGAGGGCCGAATTCAAAGATCTCCATCCTGAGCGTTTTCCCGTCATCACCTTGACCTGTGGCCAGGGTCAATTTCAAAGGGGGGGGGGTCCGGAGTGTTGAGACCCTCCCATTACTGACGCTTCATGCATTAGGCGCCCCTCCGACTTGGTGTGGCTGACCCGCCTCCACTCGCTCCCGAATTTCAGTCGCTATCGGATTTCGATGACATCGACGATGGAGCTCCACGTTGGAGATCTAATTGTGAGACCACCATCCACGAATTATATACCGCAGGCATCTATTGATGAAGACCTGCAACCGTTGAGTGTTCTCCACTGATACACTCTTAGTTCCACTGCTGTACGCACTGATTTCACGTTCGAGTTGAAAATTCGGATTTTAGTGCGTCGATTAATCTTGTAGTTTTTTCATACATTTGCTCAACTCGCAAAAGCATCCCTTTTTCCCTTCTAAATCATAGCGGGAGAATCTGCTCAACATACACCCGAACAGGAAGGTCCGGATAGTGTGGGGTTAATACCGTCTTCTACAACAGAAGTAAAAACCAGGACTACTCTCTCCTAAATCCACTAAGCACATTCCTATGGTCGCCAAACCCTTCGTCTCTCCGGAACCACCAGGAAGGCATTGCTTCAGAGAGGGACTAGTGCACATCGCACCCTCAAGGTTAGCTGCGTAGCCTACAGCAACGAACATCGATGTCTTGCTTTGAAGAGCCCATCACGACAGCATGCTGGCGCTTAGCCAGTGGTCCTCGCCACTCCCTTTGTTCTCAGAAGGCGGGCAGGGTTAACCCCATGCCCGCGCCAAACTGTTTTGCAGACATCAAGAACGGATGCTTACGTGCTACCAGATCTGACCTGCTTAAGGCAAAGTATCACTACCCATCAGGCCCTATCAGCTGCATGAGAAGTATTCTAACTGTTGGGTCTCCACCTACCCTGGCCCTTATCGAGGACCCCTTTCCAACCGCGTGCTCGGATCCAACCGAGTAGACCGACGCCACGGCAGCAACGCTACCAGAACTTCCTCTCCGCGGCCACTTAATCGCTGTTGGGGTCGTTTTCGGCCGCAGGGCACCGGTATGACCTACGAAGCCGACTCCGAACCACCTTGACCATCTCTTGTATCGCGTGTGCACTATAGTGGCTATAGCCATTTTAAAGTCCACGTGCCACCTCCTCTGTAGTTCGAAGACGACGTGGGTGATAGCTGTTGAAACGGCATTCCAGCCAAACTCATCCTTACACATTCTCTGGACAAGACTGTCTGGAGTTGTGTTCTCAACACTAGTAGCAAGCATGTTGACATTGTACGAAAACGCAGCTTCACGAACAAATCGTGTTCTGCCGTTTCCTCTAAACCTACGCAAACTGGGCAGGACATTCATGCGATTATGGCCTGGAAGGACCTGAGTGAGGTGGAATATTACTTTCCCATGGCCTATGTTAACCCAACTATCTACTCTCGCCGTTCCCCAAGCCGGGCTGCCATACTTTAGTATGGACGAGGCGACACTAGCCAGAAGCTTGCGCTTGCTGGCATACACCGCAGAGCTATTGGACATCATTCGGGATAGTGCCATTATAGCAGTGGAGGCTCTTTTGCAGCTGTTCAACGTGGCTACCGAAGGAATGTTTATCGTTGATCATCACCTCAAGTGTTTGACTGAGCGCTTTGAAATGATAGTGCAATTGTCTACTCTGACCACTGTTTTGTGGTGAGCCAATTCCAGTTTCCTGGATTTCATCCACTCCTCCACAACCGCGATCTAGTGGACAGTAGTCAAGTCCACTTCTTTGATCGATTCACCGTAGACCTCCAGCGTAATGTCGTCAGCAAAGCCGACGATTTTCACTCCCAACGAAAACTATAACCTCAACACCTCATCGTACATGACATTCCATAACACTGGACCTAGGAAGGAACCTTGCGGGACTCCTGAGGTTTTGTGAAAGCTCTTCCATCCCACCTCCGTGTCATAAACTTGTACTCGATTCTGGAAGTAGCCAAGAATCTTGTACAGGTACCCGGGTATCCTCAGACGCAAGAGCGCATCGGCAATAGCCGCTCAACTAGCACACACGTTCCTTACATCCGTTCCTTACATCCAGAGTCACTACTGCACAGTAGCGAATCCCCTTCCTCTTACGCAGTGTCGATCAAGCATATTGGCCTATATGGCGACGGGTCTCCGCGTGATTTCCCCACCTTTGGCAATAGATCCTGGCTTTGCCGCTTCAAAACCTCTGAGAAAGTTCACTCGTCCAGGCGTTTCTGCATAGCAGACTTGATCATCTCGGGAGCCTCTGCAATAGTTACTTTTAAGGCCAGATTCGGAACTTCGTTTGGATCTGGGGACAAACCTACGCTGAGGGGCTTTGCTATCACCACAAGTTCTTCATTGGTGACCCTCTCCTCATCGCCAGCCTCAGTTCCCGACTGTCCTACGAAACGAGGCCACGGACTAGGATCATGGCGCGGAAAAAGCCCCTCGATGATTCCCTCCATCATCTCTGGAGATTGCTCTGTAGGAGCCATCACACCTCTCGTCTTGGCCAAAACGATCCACTCTGACAGAGACCTCAAAGCAAGCCTTTTTGCTTGCTCTTATCTCGGTCTTAAGCGCGGCTTTTGCAGCGGCGAACACCACCCGCCGTTCGTTTCGCTCTTCCTCTGATTGTGCTCGCTGCATCCGCCGCCTAGCCCGTAGGCAGGCGCGGCGCAGGTCCGCAATCACGTCGGTACACTAGTAAGCCGGTGGCCTCCCATTTCTAGGGTGGGCTCGCCTAGGCATGGTTGCATCACACGTATGCGAGAGCACCGCTACCAGTTCATCGCTGTCTAAACCAAGTGGGTTTGCTCATGACGGAGCGCCTTCCAAAATACCCCTTCATCGAAGTATGATTTCTTCCACCTGCGAGGGCTTCACCTTGGCCTAGCCGCCTTTTCCTCTACTCGCTGGCTGCTGTTGTTGTAGTCGATACTGTAGCTATCCGCCAGGTGATCGCTGAGAATGTAGCTATCGTCTACTCTCCACTTCGAACTACTTGCTAGGCCAGGACTCCACACCGTTCCGATTAAAGGTACTCTTGGTACCGGCATAAGCCAGGACGATATCTAGCATGGCCTGTGTCTCTAGCAGGATCTTATCCCGCTGGTTCGTGAAACGGTTTCCCCATTCCACGGCCCAGGCATTAAAGTCTCCCCCTATTACCTCCGGCCTTCGTTCTGTTAGCACGGTCGTCATACAGTCCAGTATCTGCGTGTACTGCTCGATCGGCCATCTCGGAGGCGCATAACAGCTACAGAAGAAGACCCGTTTACTTTGGCGACCACGAAGCCTTCCTAAGTAGTAGACACCAGCTCCTGGATGGGGTATTTACCCGTCGTCCATATCGCCGCCATTTTTCTGGACCCATCCGCGACCCAATTTCCGTTGTTGGCGGGTACTCGGTATGGATTCCGCTGTGATGACTATATTCATCCCCCACTCAGAAACCGCCTGAGAAAGCGTTCAGTAGTTCAGGTTCAGCTGCGTTACCTGCACTGTGATTTGTTCACTGCGGCCTTCAAAGGGCACCTTGGACCATCCGTTGGATACCGGATTTCCTGGTACTAATCAGACAAATAGGTGGACTCGTGCAGCCTTGTACCTTATGGCCTTCGGTACCGCATCTCCTACACAGTTTGCTCCTATCAGGGCCTTTGCAGGCCCATGACTTGTGTCCTGGTTCCAGACGCTTGAAACAAACCTTCGGTGGCTCGTGGAACGTTAGATGACATACGGACATACGGCTACCTTGATCCTCCCCACTTTAACGGACTTCTTACGACTGCCACAGGTGCTAAACCAAAGCAACCTGTGTCCCTGCCGGCCCCTTCCGTAGCCCAACGGCTGCGGTGACCACCTGCACGTTGCACTGTTGCTGCAGTGCCGTAACGAGCTCTTCTACTAAGGTGACCTCGTCTAGGTTTTTCACCTTCAGAGTCGCCTGTGTAAAAACCCTCACCTCTACCTCTTCGCCAATGACTTCTTCCGCAAAACTTTAGCAGTCAACTCCCAGATCCTTGAGCTTGGCGTCGCTTCGCATCACCTTCAAGGCGTCCGGGTACTTAGAATGTTCGATCTTGATGACGAGCGCAACGGCTTCCATGCGCTTGGTACCTGCTCTTTTACGCCTTCTTGGTTTGGCGTCCCTATTCTCCTCGACCTGTGGTTTGTTCTTCTTCCTCTTCCGCTCGGCTTTGTCCAAGGAGAGTCCTCCTCTTGGTCCACCCTACTCTGCGGTTGCTGAAGGTCGCAACCCTCTGTTTTCTTCCATCCGGGTCAGATCAGTCTTTTCAGGCGCACCTTTTCCTTTTTTCCGGGATGCCCGGTTGGGGTCCGACTTGCCGGTATTACTGCCGACCTTCGGGGTTAGTATCTTCCTAGCCTTGCGGGCACCGCCAGACAGCACCTAATCTGACGGCTGCCTCACCCGCATCTGCGAGTGCTTATCACGAGCAGACGCATCCACCACTCCTTTTAGACTTCCTGTGAAAACGGAGGCCTCCGTCTGGGTAGACTTTGTAACCTTTACGTTCACCGGTTCCGCCGCTGCTGCTGTCATCTCGTGTCTCATGTGATCCTACTTGGCATCGTCCATCGACTTATGAAGTCGCAACAGGGTCGATTTCAGATCCTAACTTATATTGGACTTCGTGGACGCACGTGGAGTGGAGACTACGCGACTTGGTTTAGGTTCGTCAGGTCTTGGGACTGTAATCCCTGTTGCCCCTATGGGATTCCTCTAGCAAAGGTAAATGGACACACAGGATCATACCTAGCATGTCTAAATTTTCACTCGACAGAATTTCTGTCAGGCTATGGGTGCTTTAGGTGGTGTCTGCACAGATTCAGACATGCAGGCTCCCCCGCATGTCCGGAATGCGCAGACTGCGACGATACCTCGAGGCTTGTGCTCTTCCAATGCCCGGCCCACGTTTCGTGGAGCAAAGGTCGAGTATGCAGGGGATATGCGGTAGAGATATCACTCTGGACAACATTGTTGAAATGATGTGTATGGGAGCGAACAAGTTGGATTCCGTTACTTCCACGCCGTCCACGGTCGCCCTACAGACAAAATACGGGCCGACTAAGAGCAAGTGGATTGGGACCCTTCCGACGGATACATAGTCTGTAGTACTAGCCAGGACCCAAGCTTCCAGAGGAAAAAGGAACGCTTACCAATAGGTAGAGAGTACTCATTTACGACCTCCCCCCTTCACGAAGTCATCCCTAACAGGCGTACCGTGAACATAAGGAAGAGAGAGAGAATGAGTATTTAGAGGGTCGATCCCCACATAAGCCGAGGAACCACCTCTTGGGTACAAATCTGATCAGCAGAATTTCTCATTCTATAAAAAATAAAAACAGTATCCTGAAGGATACCAAGTCTGGAAGAGCATAGCAGCAAGACCAACACGAGAATTACCAATCGTAATTGACGAACTGATGACGTTAACCTTTCCCACTTTGAATTCAGAAATCCGAGCCGAAAAGCCACAAGTGGATCGTAAAATCCTCGTTAACATACCCTGCTGCTGCTGTGATACGAAGGATTTGATTTATATTTGAACAAGAATGCGCGCAGACAACGATGCGACGACGCACAACGAGAGGGGGTTCGCAACGAGGAGGTGAGGACGAGAAACGCATTTGTGCCGTCTTATCGCTTTATCAGTACCCATTTGCTGCTACCAACTTCTCCGATTTCACCAAACCCCTTCCTCTCGGTTATTCACACCATGAAAGTGCCGCGCCGGTGCGAATCGTCTCGGTTTCGGTTGGCTCTTCGTTTGTGCATCATCGATAACGGGCGCGAGCGCGCGCGAAAGATACCGCGTGGTTGCAAAAGTTATCTGCACGGTCTTAGCTTCCCTGCCATGCCGCCGCCGCACCACCGCCGTATTGGGTTTCATGTGCAGAAACGCGCTATTTGCGTTGCAGCGCGAGCGATATCGATTTGTTCCGGTGAAAGCGCTTGAAGTTGAACTTTAAGAATCATCCAAATGGAGAAGTTTGCCCCGCTTTGTACGTGTCTCGATGGCAGTATAATGCTCGATTTCATCGGTTTCGTGGGTAATCTCGATGAGATCGGAAAGCATTATCCGGCGAAATGGAGAAGAACGGAGAGCTGTTTGAAAGCTGTTTGCCTCATTTGTTGGCTTGTTCTCGGTAATCGATATTGTTCGATCTTGTTTTGATGATTTTCTCGCGATAAGGGGTAGAAATGAACGGACATCGTACTACTGAAATATTTTTGATTTCTGCGGTGTTCACTTAACGTTAAACAAATTGGGTTTAGAAATTATACCAACTTTGTTCCTAGGATATGGGATTGAGCACTTACAGAATCTAAAACTCCCAATAATGACAATAAATTTGTATGGTTTCTCAAACATTCAATCAATTTATATGTATCCCTTCTTAGCCAATCGACATAGTATGGCTCCACCACTGACCGCAAACCCATGATCCGACACACATATCAGGTGTGCTGATTAAAAACCGCAAGGCTAAACCATGTTTATAGCTAATTGTGTTCACACAAAAGACAACTTCTTGCCAACACAAGCAGTGAAGCGAAACTACTCACAATTCGATGTCATATTTAGGTTACCCAATCAAAACGTCTTTCAAGGCCTTTGATGTCGTACAATGACCATTACAACGGCTGAGAATGAGGTGTCGTCTGAGCAATCATCCATTGTTTGTAATTGTAATTCAAATAATATTACTTGTTTGCTTTGTGCTGTTGATTGTGTACCGAACAATTACATTGCCTTAATAGAATCCATGATTGGCTTCTTCTTTACTTACAAACACCTCCCTTTATATGTCTTATCAAGCACCAACTGCAGATGGTGCAATGCTACAAACACAAATCTTAAACATTTGTTTACCCACATGGGACAGGAAACGTATATCGAACTGTATAGGCAAACTGTATCTCAAAGAAAAGCGTCCACCCACAATATCAAGAAAAGAAGGTTTATGAGAGAGCTGCATTATCATATTTGAAAACTGAGCAAACAGCCAAAATGTGTTCACTCCTGAAAAGCAAGCGAGTCCTAGTTAGTACGCCCGGATATCGCTACATTCGGGATACGTTGTCCTTGAGCGTTGCTGTAACAGCAGTGCCAGTGGCAGCAGAGTGTCGCGTCGTGTCGGTACACACATTAGCATACCTATTTTTATGCATGTGAAACAATTATCCACCGCACACCATATGCAGCTTTAAAAGGGTGTCAACTCAGCCATGAAAATAAACTACACAACCCTTTTTGGCTTCCGGGGATGCCTGGCAGCTCATTTTGTTTATGAAAATGATTATAATCAGCTAAAATGTTTCTGAGTTTTTTTTTTCAGTTAACTCAAGCACCACTACCATTTGCAGTAGTATGTTACTCCACCAGACGGCGCACGATGGGGACGACAGCGTATTACTCTCCACAGCTAATGCTGCTGAAATTACCATAATGCAACTCCAGTGACTTAGAAGGACTCCATTAGCGCTGGGGGTTTTAGTGAATTCAGCTACTGTTCTCGTGGTTGCCGAGATACCAGCGTATGTGATGATGTTGATTAGTGAACAAAGGAGATTGGAACATTGCTTCACCACTAAAATATACCGCAAAATCGTAGTCAGAAACTTTTCAGTGTAATATTTTAGATGAAACTGGAAAAAAGTTTGTATAAGGAGTTCCAGCGGCATCACTGTCATAAACGCCAATTGAAAAACAATTAAAAAAATGGAAAATGCTTTTCTATACTCACATCATAAGGATAATAAACTTAGCGCAATTGGGGCAGCTGTCCACTATTTGCATTTTCTCGACTGTTCAGCACACTATGAAGCTGATTTTTTCAATATAGTTGGCAGCTACATAGGCTTGTTACCTATAAAAAACTGACAAGGTAGATTTGAAAGTAACCGAGAAATAACTGGTAGTAGAGATAAATTTTAATAAGAGCAATAGGGCCTTTTTTTTGTTACCGTACGGGTTTGGGCCGAAGGGTTTCAGATTTTCATGAAACTTTTTCCACAGGCAGAGCTCATGGATATATGAACAAAAAAAAATGAAAAAATATCAGGGTCGCCTATTTTCCCGGAAAACCCAGGTGATTTTTTTTTGTTTTCCCCTGACACTACTTACTTTGAAAAATCATAACTCAAGAACGAATCATCGTGGAGACAAAGTTTATTTTAGAAAATGAAAGAAAATTTTCTCAGAAATCCAAAAAAAATATGAACTGGAAAAAGTTTTCCACAAAACTTTCCACAGTTGAGAAAATTCGTAAAGAAAATCCGGAAAAAACTATGCCCGAACTCACGAAAAGTTTTCAAAAACAATTTTTTGAGAAGGCAACTTTATAAGCTTCAATAGCTGAAATTTTTTGAATGCACTTTTTTTTTCGTTTTTGAGTTATGGTCAATTTTGTTTCAAAATGTCCAAATGTGCCTTAAAAGCCTTTTTTGAAAAATCATAACTCAAGAACGAAGCATCGCAGAAACAAAGTTTTTTAACGGAAATGAAAGTAAATTTTCTCAGAAATCTAAAATAAAATAAATGGAAAAAACTTTACACAACATTTTCCAGCGTTGTGAAAATTCATAAAGAAAAGCCGAAAAACTATGGACGAACTGGCGGAAAATGTTTAAAACAATATTTTTGAGAAGGTGATTTCAAAGGGTCTGATCGCATAAATTTTTGGAATGCATTTTTTTTCGTTTTTGAGTTATCGCCAATTTTGTGAAAAATTACCTTATAATATAGGCTTACATGGTAATTTTTCACAAAATTAACCATAACTCAGAAATGAAAAAAAAAGGTGCATTCAAAAAATTTCAGCGATCAAAGCTTATGAAACTACCTTCTCAAGAATATTTTTTTGAAAATTTTTCGCGAATTCGGGCATAGCTTTTTCGGATTTTCTTTATGAATTTTCTTAACGGTGGAAAATTTTGTGGAAAACTTTTACACTTGTTTTTTTTTGATTCTTGAGAAAATTTGCTTTCTCGGGTCTTGCTAAAAATTCTTTAACAAATCCGATGAGTTTCAAATATGTTTCAGATTAAATACTTTATTATCTTTATTATTTTTATCCCCCCACCTCGGCCATCCGAAGAGTGGTAAGACAAAAAGTGAAATAAATATTTGTAACGGCCTAAAAAGCGAAATACAGTAAAAATAAATCAGCTCAATCGGAGCGTCGATTACGGAGAACGAGATGTATGAAGGTAGCCGTTTTTATTTATATTGAAAGGTGTAGTTTGGATGAACCTTATTGAAAACTTTGCTTTTCCATTACAGTTTGCAATTGGGTAATTCTCGCTGAGACCGGCCCACTACTTACACCTTGTCTTCAAAAATGTTCAAGGTGCCGATTTTCTGAATGCCGTCGCCTAAAAAGTAAGAAAAATGCATTTGGTTACTCAAATTGATGGACCCCCCGTTAGTTAGAGCCACAACAATTTTTGCAAACCCCTCGATTTTGGTCAAATGATGGTTCACTTAAACCGTTATAACTCGAAAGTTTCTCCAACAACCACCTCAAAACGAATTGTTGTTGAAAAGAGGAAAGATAGGGCTACTATTTACAATAATAAAAAGTTGGGTCGGCCATATTGATTTTGGCCGCCATCTTGGATTTTTATACCAAAACATTTTTTTCACCATGAGGGCAACCACCGATTTTCAAAAATTTTTCATCAATTGAAAGCTGGGACATTTATACATAACATATCAAAAAAATAGAGATGTCTTTTTCTTCTTTCAAAAGTTATCTGCCGTTTTGTAAATCATGCCACTTTTGCGCACTGGGCCCGGTGCCGGCCGTTTACACAAATGCAGAGTTATTTCGCAGTGTTTAAGAACACGAATTCAAATTCTGAATCCACTAATGGAAAGCTGAAGGTTTAAGCTTTTCAAAACACTAAAAAAGTTATAAAAACAATGCCCGCATCATTGAGAAACAGTTAAAACGGAAACGAACCTCCGATTTGGCCAAATTTTGCGTAACGCGCCTTTGTGTATACATGCAGGCGTAAACTCGGATACTGTTGCATGTCGTTGCCGTGCGAGATCGGTTTTGTTTCCCTGCGGCCATTCCACCCTTGACGGAATTACATACATTTAGGCGTATTCCGCTCAGCAACATAAATTGGAACTTCAAGGGTTAATTATTGTAATGTTAGTGCTGTAGTAAATCCAAATGAGTTGGAAATTAGGGTAAACTACTCTATATAGGGTAAATGGCCCTATTATCAAGACCACCCCTCCTTTGAAACATTAATAACGAAATAACTTATTGAACAAATTTGTTGACTTTTTATCCACTTTAATGCAAAGGGTGGGAAATTGCGACGACGTAGTGTCCTGGCAATCCTTGAAGATCTTTCCCAAAAACATTTGCTGCAAACCCTGTGGACTGAACATTGAGCCATTTTATTTTCTGGTAATGTGTTCGATGAAATAAGTCGAAAAATGAATTATTCATAGAAATTGACTTTTTATTCACTTTTACGCAAAGGGTGGGAGATTGTGACGACGTAGTGTCCTGGCGATCCTTAAGGATCATTCCCAAGGACATTTACTGCAAATCCTGTGGACTGAACATTGAGCCATTTTATTTTCTGGTAATGTGTTCGATGAAATAAGTCGAAAAATGAATTATTTAAAGAATTTGACTTTTTATTCTTTTTAACGCAAAGGGTGGGATATTGTGATGACGTAGTGTCCTGGCAATCCTTAAGGATCATTCCCAAGGACATTTGCTGCAAATCCTGTGGACTGAACATTGAGCCATTTTATTTTCTGGTAATGTGTTCGATGAAATAAGTCGAAAAATGAGTTATTCTAGGATATTGGATTTTTCATCCACTTTAACGCAAAGGGTGGAATATTGTGACGACGTAGTGTCCTGGCAATCCTTAAGGATCATTCCCAAGGACATTTGCTGCAAATCCTGTAGACTGAACATTGAGCCATTTTATTTTCTGGTAATGTGTTCGATGAAATAAGTCGAAAAATGAATTATTTAAAGAATTTGACTTTTTATTCTTTTTAACGCAAAGGGTGGGATATTGTGATGACGTAGTGTCCTGGCAATCCTTAAGGATCATTCCCAAGGACATTTGCTGCAAATCCTGTGGACTGAACATTGAGCCATTTTATTTTCTGGTAATGTGTTCGATGAAATAAGTCGAAAAATGAATTATTTAAAGAATTTGACTTTTTATTCTTTTTAACGCAAAGGGTGGGATATTGTGATGACGTAGTGTCCTGGCAATCCTTAAGGATCATTCCCAAGGACATTTGCTGCAAATCCTGTAGACTGAAAATTGAGCCATTTTATTTTCTGGTAATGTGTTCGATAAAATCAGTCGAAAAATGAATTATTCTAAGGAATTGACTTTTTTATCCACTTTAACGCAAAGGGTGGGAGATTGTGACGACGTAGTGTCCTGGCGATCCTTAAGGATCATTCCGAAGGACATTTGCTGCAAATCCTGTGGACTGAACATTAAGCCATTTTATTTTCTGGTAATGTGTTCAGTCCACAGGATTTGCAGCAAATGTCCTTGGGAATGATCCTTAAGGATTGCCAGGACACTACGTCGTCACAATCCCCCGCCCTTTGCGTTAAAGTGGATGAAAAAGTCAATTCCTTAGAATAATTCATTTTTCGACTTATTTTATCGAACACATTACCAGAAAATAAAATGGCTCAATGTTCAGTCCACAGGATTTGCAGCAAATGTCCTTGGGAATGATCCTTAAGGATTGCCAGGACACTACGTCATCACAATATCCCACCCTTTGCGTTAAAGTGAATAAAAGGTCAAATTCTTTAAATAATTCATTTTTCGACTTATTTCATCGAACACATTACCAGAAAATAAAATGGCTCAATGTTCAGTCCACAGGATTTGCAGCAAATGTCCTTGGGAATGATCCTTAAGGATTGCCAGGACACTACGTCATCACAATATCCCACCCTTTGCGTTAAAGTGAATAAAAGGTCAAATTCTTTAAATAATTCATTTTTCGACTTATTTCATCGAACACATTACCAGAAAATAAAATGGCTCAATGTTCAGTCCACAGGATTTGCAGTAAATGTCCTTGGGAATGATCCTTAAGGATCGCCAGGACACTACGTCGTCACAATCTCCCACCCTTTGCGTTAAAGTGAATAAAAAGTCAATTTCTATTAATAATTCATTTTTCGACTTATTTCATCGAACACATTACCAGAAAATAAAATGGCTCAATGTTCAGTCCACAGGATTTGCAGCAAATGTCCTTGGGAATGATCCTTAAGGATCGCCAGGACACTACGTCATCACAATATCCCACCCTTTGCGTTAAAGTGAATAAAAGGTCAAATTCTTTAAATAATTCATTTTTCGACTTATTTCATCGAACACATTACCAGAAAATAAAATGGCTCAATGTTCAGTCCACAGGATTTGCAGCAAATGTCCTTGGGAATGATCCTTAAGGATTGCCAGGACACTACGTCATCACAATATCCCACCCTTTGCGTTAAAGTGAATAAAAGGTCAAATTCTTTAAATAATTCATTTTTCGACTTATTTCATCGAACACATTACCAGAAAATAAAATGGCTCAATGTTCAGTCCACAGGATTTGCAGCAAATGTCCTTGGGAATGATCCTTAAGGATTGCCAGGACACTACGTCATCACAATATCCCACCCTTTGCGTTAAAGTGAATAAAATGTCAAATTCTTTAAATAATTCATTTTTCGACTTATTTCATCGAACACATTACCAGAAAATAAAATGGCTCAATGTTCAGTCCACAGGGTTTGCAGTAAATGTCCTTGGGAATGATCCTTAAGGATTGCCAGGACACTACGTCATCACAATATCCCACCCTTTGCGTTAAAGTGAATAAAATGTCAAATTCTTTAAATAATTCATTTTTCGACTTATTTCATCGAACACATTACCAGAAAATAAAATGGCTCAATGTTCAGTCCACAGGATTTGCAGCAAATGTCCTTGGGAATGATCCTTAAGGATTGCCAGGACACTACGTCATCACAATATCCCACCCTTTGCGTTAAAGTGAATAAAAGGTCAAATTCTTTAAATAATTCATTTTTCGACTTATTTCATCGAACACATTACCAGAAAATAAAATGGCTCAATGTTCAGTCCACAGGATTTGCAGCAAATGTCCTTGGGAATGATCCTTAAGGATTGCCAGGACACTACGTCATCACAATATCCCACCCTTTGCGTTAAAGTGAATAAAATGTCAAATTCTTTAAATAATTCATTTTTCGACTTATTTCATCGAACACATTACCAGAAAATAAAATGGCTCAATGTTCAGTCCACAGGGTTTGCAGTAAATGTCCTTGGGAATGATCCTTAAGGATTGCCAGGACACTACGTCATCACAATCTCCCACCCTTTGCGTTAAAGTGAATAAAATGTCAAATTCTTTAAATAATTCATTTTTCGACTTATTTCATCGAACACATTACCAGAAAATAAAATGGCTCAATGTTCAGTCCACAGGGTTTGCAGTAAATGTCCTTGGGAATGATCCTTAAGGATCGCCAGGACACTACGTCGTCACAATATCCCACCCTTTGCGTTAAAGTGGATGAAAAATCCAATATCCTAGAATAATTCATTTTTCGACTTATTTCATCGAACACATTACCAGAAAACGGGATGAATGACCCATAAAAGGTTAAAATCCCTGGTAATAAACAAACAACAACAACATTACCACAAAATAAAATGGCTCAATGTTCAGTCCACAGGATTTGCAGCAAATGTCCTTGGGAATGATCCTTAAGGATTGCCAGGACACTACGTCGTCACAATCCCCCGCCCTTTGCGTTAAAGTGGATGAAAAAGTCAATTCCTTAGAATAATTCATTTTTCGACTTATTTTATCCTTAAGGATTGCCAGGACACTACGTCATCACAATTAAAGTGGATGAAAAATCCAATATCCTAGAATAATTCATTTTTCGACTTATTTCATCGAACACATTACCAGAAAATAAAATGGGTCAATGTTCAGTCCACAGGATTTGCAGTAGATGTCCTTCGGAATGATCCTTAAGGATCGCCAGGACTCTACGTCATCACAATATCCCACCCTTTGCGTTAAAGTGAATAAAAAGTCAAATTCTTTAAATTATTCATTTTTCGACTTATTTCATCGAACACATTACCAGAAAATAAAATGGCTCAATGTTCAGTCCACAGGATTTGCAGCAAATGTCCTTGGGAATGATCCTTAAGGATTGCCAGGACACTACGTCGTCACAATATTCCACCCTTTGCGTTAAAGTGGATGAAAAATCCAATATCCTAGAATAATTCATTTTTCGACTTATTTCATCGAACACATTACCAGAAAATAAAATGGCTCAATGTTCAGTCCACAGGGTTTGCAGCAAATGTTTTTGGGAAAGATCTTCAAGGATTGCCAGGACACTACGTCGTCGCAATTTCCCACCCTTTGCGTTAAAGTGGATAAAAAGTCAACAAATTTGTTCAATAAGTTATTTCGTTATTAATGTTTCTAAGGAGGGGTGGTCTTGATAATAGGGCCATTTACCCTATATATAGTAGTTTACCCTAATTTCCAACTCATTTGGATTTACTACCGCACTAACATTACAATAATTAACCCTTGAAGTTCCAATTTATGTTGCTGAGCGGAATACGCCTAAATGTATGTAATTCCGTCAAGGGTGGAATGGCCGCAGGGAAACAAAACCGATCTGCCGGTGCGCATGGAAATGTATGGAGAAAACGTGGCTTAATTTACAAAACTGCAGATAACTTTTGATAGGAAAAAAAGACATCTCTAATTTTTTGATATGTTATGTATAAATGCCACAGCTTTCAATTGATGCAAAAATTTTGAAAATCGGTGGTTGCCCTCATGGTGAAAAAAATGTTTTGGTACAAAAATCCAAGATGGCGGCCAAAATCAATATGGCCGACCCAACTTTTTATTATTGTAAATAGTAGCTCTATCTTTCCTCTTTTCAACAACAATTAGTTTTGAGGTGGTTATTGGAGAAACTTTCGAGTTACAACGGTATAAGTGAGCCACCATTTGACCAAAATCGAGGGGTCTGCGAAAAATGTTGTGGCTCCAACTAACGGGGGGTCCATCAATTTGAGTAACCAAATGCATTTTTCTCACTTTTTAGGCGACGGCTTTCAGAAAATCGGCACCTTAAACATTTTTGAAGACAAGGTGTAAATAGTGGGCCGGTTTCAGCGAGAATTACCCAATTGCTGAACATTTTCATCATTCTTAACTGCATGTTCCTGTTTATGAAAATCAATAAAAACACATTTTAGTGAGATTTCTAATCTCCATTTAAACTAAATATAATTCCTGAAGCAAGCGCATTCAGCAAAAAAAACAGAGATTTTCTAAAACACATGCAACTGGGCATTATTATTGCGAATTCTGGGCGATTTTCTAAGAGATATTTAAAAAAAGGCAAAAACTCAGCTTCTCAAAAACTATTCGCAGAAGTAACTTTATGACTGCTCCATTAATTGTCAGACATATTTCCAAACACATTAGGGGCTGTCCATAAACCACGTGGTCATTTTTTTGGGACTTCTCAACACCCCCCCCCCCCTCCCGTGGTCATTGGTCCATACAATTTTTTTTTCTTCCATACAAAATGGTCATTGGCCGAACCCCCCCCTAATGACCACGTGGTTTATGGACAGCCCCTTACCAATCATGAGAAAGGTTCGGTGGCTTTGAAAGTTATTTCTTGCGATTCTCTTTGAATGAATTATGGGGACTAGATAAATTCGATAAGGATTTCTTAGAAGTATTGCTGATAAACAACAAAAAGACAACTGTCAGCGTTTTAAGCGGCATCCTGTGAGAATTCATGAAGTTTCATATGAAACTTTTAAAGAAATGAATATCAACATGCATAGTGGGAGTTCTTCGAAGTTATATGTTGTAATTTTTTGAATTAATGTCAAAGGTGGTGTTATGACTAAAACTAACTTCACTGGCCGGATATTAACCCCACGGTTCACTCGCAGAATAGCGCTTTTTCGGACTTGGTTTAAAAACACGTCGAACTTGAACTTCACGGGTAGTTTATTAACTACAACAAAAAACACGGATCGATACTTCAAATGCGGACTGTATATTTTATTGCCGGCGCGACCGACGTACGGGAGAAGACTTAATTAATCAATCTGTGTTGCTGTTCAACAGCGTGATCGGTGGCACTCAAAAGCCGGGGATCGGGGACTACCTGCACGACCTACTCTGCTATCGGGCTGCGGTGCGCAAACTAGACAAGGTTCCCATGCTCATTCTGTTTCTGTTCGACTGGTGAGTCATATATCGGACTACCTGTGTCTAAACTATTCTGTACGTAACAGGTGGTCTAGTGGCTACCGCTTCTGATTCGCATGCAGAAGGTCATGGGTTCAATCCCTGGCCCATCTCTTTCATCCTACTTTGTATCTTTCTATCCACTTTCTCTCTTTCTCTCTCTTCTCTACATATACAACTCATGTATATTAATATGTTCATAGCCATCGCTACAACCAGAAACGAATTGGAAAAAAGTCGTTTCCCTCCCATCCAACTTCCACTCACAACACAGTGTATATGACGCCTACAAGTTATGCAACCAAAGCGTGTTGTGCCGCTTGACCATATTCACCTTATTCACCACACAATCTATCACCTTACGATCACTATAAATAGCCCCTATCCATGGATCGCATCACCGACCCAACGGTGACTCCCAAATCTCCCATCCTTTCCGTCTAACAAATACCCCAGTCCGTGCTGGTTGTGGGGATGCAGAGGTGATCTCGGTCTTTAGTAGCAACAACAACCAGCACACTCTAACATTCCTTTCCCTTCCCAACTGACTATAAGGACGTGGCCGGCGCCGTTATCGATCCAAAAATGTATGAGCTGCTTAAATTTCACTTTGAGAATTAGGCCGCCATCGTTGATATTCTGGTTGCCATTTTTGGACTCCGGACATCTTTTCCATACCAAATATACCCACATTACATGATTTAGAGTCTAAAATTTTATTGAACAGCCGCCATCTTGAAATTCGAGCTGCCATCTTGAATATTAGGCTGTCATCTGGAATTTTAAGCCAATATCGTGAAATTTCTGGTCTCAAGTGTTGATTTCCGCACAGAATTCGTCAACATGTTACACAAATAGTCGCAGTTTGATGTGTTTCATGATGGGGCTTGATTCAGTTTTATACAGTGTGTAAAAAAATCGAAAGTTGAAAGTGAAGATTGACATTTTCGTTTTTTCATTCGTGTTTGGCCACATTCATTGTCAGTTGAATGCCTCTCTTTTTTCATTCAATTCTCTGTCACGAATATTTTTTCACACGTCGTAAAATGTCCAATTTCTGTCAACAGACGCAAAATCCGACTTAATGTACAAATAGAGCAGTTAATTCGGATTCTAATTAACTACTACACACAAGATTTGAGGTGATTGGAAGAATAATTGGGAGTTACGGTCTAGTTATATTTCTCAGTAAAAATTGTCAGTGACAGAAAAATGAATGAATAAGTGAGAAAATTCGTTCACCAAAATGAATTTTATTTTGATCCCTCAGTTGAGATTTTTAAAATTTGCGTTTAATTTGACTCATTGAAATTGAAAATTTTAAACTCTGGTTTTATATGCGACCAGTTCTACCGGTGCTGGTCTGGATCACTGAAATGGCCATAACTCCGGAACGCCTTAACCGATCCGAACCATTTTCAATAGCAAACAATGCGATAAAATTCCGGGTCGATTCGAGCTATAATCAGAAATATAATCGGCCTATGGGAAATACCTTAAAAGTGAGTGAACTTTTTTGTTCACAGACATACATACACACACACATACTCACACACGCATACACACACATAGATACTCACAGACATCATCTCAATTCGTCGAACAGAGTTGATTGGTTTATGTGACATGACCCACCGAGCCTTCTATCGAAAATTCGTTTTTTGAGTGAACATATAGCCTTTCAGTTCACTTAGGTAAACGAGAAAGGCAAAACAATCCTAAAAGCTCGAAATCTGAAAAGTATTTTGATATGCCCAATTCAAAATTGACAAAATGGTCACTTAAACCCTTTTGCATCTGGACCCCTCAATTATTTGTGCAAGATTTCCAATAAAATCAAGAGACTACGATTTCATACATTAGGGTAAATCGACAATTATTGCACACCTCAAAACTGGCCAATTGTTGCACACTACATGCTTTTCTAATGAGGTTACCCTGAATCTTGTAACTCTGCTGCGTTTTGTAGATTATTAGCCTTGGTAATCAACAATTTGGTTAAAATTAATAGGTATAAGCCCAAGCAGGACAAAATTGTGTATGTAAATTTTATTCATGAAGCAATAAGGCATTTTTGGAGCCTTTTATATTCCCATAAAGTAAAAAATTAAGTTTTAGAAAGACAATCTTACACTAAGAACTTTTTAACATCGTGTCAAACTTGTCTTCGTTTGCTTTGAGGTGCTTTTCTGGAAGAAATCCTTAAGAAGCTAATGTCGGATAGTTTTAAATAGTTAGATATATAACTCGGTTAAGTACGAAAAACACGTATCTTCACAGCTGTCGAAAGGACCTGCGTAACGAAGTAAAATATATAAACAAGAAACAAAGTGACTTTTATTTCTTGTTATTTTTGTTTTGTAAAAATAGAGGGTTAAGAATTCACACTAGCGCTAGTAGTGGCGAACTGTGGGATGGTTATGTATTCCATAATTATACTAATTAAGGTTGTTTATGGTTATTGAGCTACTCACTTTTCCATGACGTTAAAAAATATACTTAACTTTCATGATAAAATAATGGCATGAAACGAACTCACCAATTCGAATAAGTACCCTTCTACATCAATTTCTGTTGTACGCTGACCAACACACTGACTGTGTCTATTTATTTGTTTGTTTGTTTATTTTCGACACTTTACACCAGAGGTGCATTCATGTCTTTACGACTGACTGTGTCGTTATAAGGAGCAGCCCGATCGTACGGGAATTAAAAGCGATTGAAATACAGGATCAAACAAAAAATAAATAAATCAACAAAGTGTAGAATTAGCATTTATGTTAAAATACACGTTAATACAAACAAAAAAAAAATCAACAAGAAAACGTACCTATATGGGATGCTGATTTTCTGAACTTCTGGAGTAATACCAGACAATGCATTTTATTGAATTTATGAATAAAGTCAAGTTAATCAGAAATCGATAGTTAAAAAGCAAGCGAACAAAAAAAATTCCCAACTATTTAATAAGCATTGGATGATCTTCTCTGAAAAAAAAAATCTTGCATAGATGTAGAAATGTACTCCATAATTGTTTCAATTTTTTTTTTCGAAGCTGCTGAAATCCCGTAAACAGTTGAGACATCAATATCCATACTAATAGAATCAGATATTTCTTGAGGAATTTAAACAATTTATCTTAAATAAAGGATATTTGGCGAAAGACATTTGATCAAATGATGTTGAGGTGTACTTTATGCGTGATTATACATCATACAGCAGTTCCTATTTCTATAGAACAGTTGGACCTCAATGATTTACACTTAGTCGAAGATAGGATAAAAAACATGCCGAAAACGTCGTCATTCCCCCTATTTTTTCAAAATTCTCCAACGATTTTTTTTTCTTCAATTCTGCTCGAACTTTCTTCCAGATTTTTTTTTGTTCATGGATTTTGGATTATCCTGAAAGGAAGCTAAAATTTCAAAGTATGCCATCTGGAATTCCACAAATTTCAGCATCTTCAATAGCCTACATTTTCTAAAATAATAAAAAGATAATAATTAAGAATATACAGGGAATAGACAAAATGATCGGGACAGGCAAAATGTGCTCTTTTCAAAAAATGTTCAATTAGCTGTAACTTTTCGAAAAGTACATCAAATATTCTCAAATTTTTACTGTAAGTTTATTAACTAGTTGTGTATCAGTGCTTCAAATTTGGGAAAGATCGGGTAATTCTTCACGTAGTTATAAAAATTCTTGGAAAAGGTAAAATTAGCCAACTAGCCGATAGCCGAATTTGAGCTGTTATATCTCCGGATTTATTGAACCGAATGCAATGAAATTTTGACCATTTATGACTTATATAATGAGCTTTTTGGGTCTCCAGTTAGTCTAGTGGTTAAGGCTATGGATCACCAATCCGGAGACGGCGGATTCGATTCCTGTTCCAGTCGGGGGAATTTTCTCGACTCCCTGGGCATAGTGTATCATTGTACTTGCCTCACAATATACAAATTCATGCAATGGCAGGCAAAGAAAGCCCTTCAATTAATAACTGTGGAAGTGCTCAAAGTTGAAGCGTGGCTGGCCAAGTCCCAGTGGGGACGTAGAGCCAAGAAGATGAAGAAGATAATGAGCTTTGAAAAACTTTTGACTTAACTTAAAATTCTTAACACGGAAGAAAATTATAACGATTAGATTATTTTTCTAATAAAACACCAAATTTCCTTAAATTTCAACAACGTTTCAAAGTTCAAGATGCTATATATAGTTCATTTAAATTCCCTCTGATTTCCTTGAATACAGATATGTTTTGAGTAACATCATAGGCAGCAATTCATTGGAAAAGTAATGGGATGCATATTAAAATTAGACCAATTTACTAAAAAATCATAAAATTAATGAAATCGCTATAACTTTTTCTCTTGTTATTAATTTCAAGTTGAGTCAAACGTTTTTCAGAGCTCATTATGTAAGCCATAAATGGTCAAAATTTCGTGTCATTCGGTTCATTGAATTCGGAGATATAACAGCTCAAAGTTGCCTATCGGATAATTCTACCATTCTCTAAAATACTTATAACTTCGTGCAGAATTGCCCGATCTCTCCCAAATTTTGTCCACTGATACACAACTAATTGATCAACTTACAGAGAAAGATTGAGAACATTTGATGCACTTTTCGAAAACTTACAGCTAAATGAACATTTTTTGAAAAGTGAAAATTTTGCCTGTCCCGATCGTTTTGTCTATCCCCTGTAGTATTATTTTTAAAAACGGTTACATAAAACTAATTTTGTTTTTTTTTTTCAGGTAATGATCCAGAGCTATTCTTCTTATGATGTTCAAAACAATAGTGTAAGTTGATACTATCAAATATGGGGCACAGTTATTAAGGCGGACAATATACTATTCTCTTAAGTATTACTAGTTAACTGATTACGCTCAATGTTTCATCAACGAATTTCAATTTAGGCAAATAATAGGCAATTTTGATGTTTTTTATTTGTTTATTGTACTGCACTAAAAATCCAGCTTGTTAAATCCAAAAAAGTCCTCAACATTTTGCATATCCCCTTAACACATGAAGCTTATATATTTGCACATGGAGAGTGAGTTTGTCAAAGGAAAACAACAAACAATCCTTCATTCCTCAGTAATTTATTGATTTCCTGTAATTCAGTGACCTTCCGGTTTATTAGTCTCCATGCCACGTCACGTTTCATAGGATAATTCCTAGGCTCAGTTCAGCTCCTACACACCTCGGTAACGACGCAGTTGGCGCAGTTCCGAGCACTAGTGCAAAAATGTCCCATCCAGTTCAGTCTCAATTGTTTTCCTGGACATGTTAATGCCGTATAATTTAATAGGAAAATCTTACTCCCCCGCTTCACACGAGGGCACCACGGTCCTTGTATGTCAGTTTTGTCTGATAAGCGTTCATGCTGCAGGCATGTGCCGCTTCACTTTCGATTCTTCCGGTTGGTTTACCAACCTGCTCCCAGTTGGTCGGCCGGCCGGTACCCGAGAGGTAACGTAGATTTACTTTTCTGCCGAGTGCTGTATCCGTTGCATCGAGGTCAAAGAGTCTAGCAACAGTAGCTGACATACTCCATTATTTCGAGCCAGCCACCCCGAAAGTGCGCACATGTGTATGTGACTGGTCCCTCCAGGTCCCTTCGAGTTGAGCTGAAAGGGCTCGGAAAAATTCACATTAGAAAGCGACTCCCGGTCGTCGTGTGAGCACGATTGCGAATGTTGGTACGTGTCATTCCCCGGGTACCAAGCTTTTCCTGCTTCGCATGGTAAAAGTCCTGATATGCTGCTGGTGGTATGGTGGGAGCGCCTTAAGTGCACCAAGTGGTCGACGCTGGCTGGGAGCCTGTTTCTCAATAAAGGAACAAAACCTTTCGGGCGTGTGTGCGGTTTTAACGTTGTCCCGGTGTCATCATCAGGCACAAAAGCTAACTCCCGGTCGGTGGCAGCAGCAGCAGCAGCCGCCATCTTTATTGTAAAATTTCAACAAAGAGCTAAAGAGACACATGGCCGTCGGAAGGCCGGAATATGTAGGTAGGTAGTTAGGTACGTGTGCCATGTCATGCTCTACCGCCGCCGCCGCCGCCATCGCTAGCATGCTCTGGTGTGGGCTCCTTTTCGAGAGCTGCCTGCTGCCACAATGGGCCGTTGGGATCAGCTGGAATGTGTTGAACAAGTTCCAGTACGGTCCCATCTTCATAATGAACCACAAGAGGCTTACTGGATGGGCAGTTTCAAGGAGATGATATGCTCTAAATTAAAGGATCAGCTCGGGTTAGAGTGATGGAGAAGGAAACCGTCTGGCAACTGTGTCTTGCTGAGAATGGACAGTTATAGAGATAAGTAACAATAATTGTTTTATGCGGTATGTATTAGCTTTATAAAGTGATTACGATTCGTCTAAAATATTAACTTTTCCCCTTGCAACCTGTACAATAATTCAAAAATCTATAGAGAAATTATCGAGCCTTTGGACATAACAGCCAATTTCAATTCATTACCATAATTCAACACAGCCTTCCTAAAATATAATAGATATGCGTCGCACAGCACCTTCATCATCCGCCCCCGAACACAACTAGACCTTCACGACATCATTGAGCGTAATTAAACAGATTCAGCCCAATTGTGGGCCTGCTGAGTTATGGTTGGCCAACGCTGCAAAATTGTCGCACAGTCAAATTAATTTGGCCCTTCTTTTATTGCCACCACTACCTACTGAGTCTTGGTCCGGTCGGCCAATGGGTCATTAATTTCTTGGGCGAATGTTTATCATTGCGTCCGGGCACCACCCTGTTTCGTTGCCAAATCGCGACGCAAACCGGAAGTACCGTTTTAGGGATGGTGTTGCATCGAAATGTTTTATATCTATATCGATGATAATGAATTTTGTTCCTTGCACTTGAAAGTGGCTGTTGAGGATGAGCATGATGTTTTTGAACCACAGTGATGCTTTCTATGCAACTTCATTCGAGTTTTTTACTTACTTTCTTATTGTCCCCCTGCGTTAGCCGGGGCCACATCTTTGTTTCTGTTGACGTTGGTCTACTTTTCACTTGGCGGCTACTTTATCAAGAAAACTGGGTGCTCTATCCTTCTTTTAAATACTTACCGTACACCTCGTAGTTGCTACTCCGTGATTGACCTGAGCTACCGAAATTGCACAGAGAACCAATAGGCTTGGGGCTTGAGATTTGCCACCATCCTCAATGTACACGTTTCGAGAGCTCAAACTTTATAGGGACAATAACGGCGCTAGCCACGTCCTTATGGTCTGCCGGGGGAAGGGAAGGAATGGTAGTTCGACAACTGTTGATACTAGAGGTTGAATGTACTACTGGACCCTCCACAGTTGTCACGGGAAAGAGTTTTGTTAGTAGAAAGGGATTGATAGTTGCATAGATCAAGGATTCTGGTAAGCGATGCGATCCATGCAACAATAAAGTATACACACAAATGTGTCACCTCACAATTTGGAAGAAATATGAGACCATGAAAATATAAAATGAATATTTATGGAATGAACAAGATTTTATGTCACCTCGCAATTGGGAGGACTGGTGAACCAATATGCTACTTGTCTTGAAATCGATATATTGAAACAAAACTTTGTGCCGGACCGCACAAACTTAGGAAAAGATACAAGCGCATAGTTGCGGATCAAATCAGTGTGGCCAGCACCGTAAGGTGGCGAACTGTACAAAAAAACAGGAGAATTTATTTAAAAATTTGGCCGACACTTGAAGTAACAAACTTTGCAGTTCTTGTTGAGTAAATATATGATGGATGATTTTAAACTAATAGATACATTTACTGCGTTTTTTTTTTCAAAGAAAAACAAGGAACAGGCTCACCGATCATCAATTATTCACTCGAGCACCCGTCGACCTATCGCTAAAACTGATACGATCGTGCAATACTACTTCTCGACACTAGCATGCACAGCAAGGAACAACACAATACTTGGTCCTACAAAACTTATTCAAATTTCAGGGGTACTACATTTTTCAAATTTTCAACAGAAAATGTTGCTGTTGGAATCTTAGCCATCACTTCTCACAATTCTGAAGATATTCCAGGTGAGCTTAACTATTTAAGTCTTTTTCATCTGCGATTCGCAGAGTTCTTCAGTGTCCAGTTCTCAACTGAAGAAATGTATAAGTTGTAGGTGAAACAGGTTCATTTTTCCGAAGATAAGCACAGTTAGTGAAATAAAACAGAATTCGCTCGTCCGTACTATTTTTTTTTTCATAATTCTTTTTTTTTTCTAAGCATTCATTTAGAAAAAACATTCACGGATTTCTTCGAAAATTTCATTTATTTCTTCAGAAATTCCTCCAGTTATAAATTTTTCCATGGATTCATTCCGAAGTTGTTCCATGGATTCCTAAAAAATCCATGAGTTTCCTTAAAATTGCTCCTGAGATTCTTCGAAAAATTCTTCCTCCAACTTCTCATAGAAAACCAAATATCTGAATTTCTTAAGAAATTTCGACAAAGTTTCTTTTAGAAATTCTTCCAGGGACTGAAATTTCTCCAAGACTTCCTTCATATATTCGCTTAACCTTCCAGGACGCGCGCCATCAAGCAACCGAAACTGCACAGCGCTCGCGGTGTATACGAAAAGCGAGGTTTTTTGGTAGTGTTGTACTTTTTACAACAGCGCGCACACTGAAGGGTTAAGATGAAACTGGAAGCATTTTTTTAGGTTCTTGATTTTTTCATTAAATAACGAAGCAATGTCTTCAAAATCGGATTTCAAATACATTTAGAGGAAGGATCAAGGTATCTCCTAATTTTGTTTTCCAGGTGAAAAACGTTAACCAATTTTTCAAAACCCATGTTTTAGAAATTCTTATTTTTTTTTCAACAAAAAACATTTTCCACCAAGAAAAAAAGCTCTTGATATACGTTGAGCCTTTCTCTAAATGTATACAAAAACCGATGTTGATAGTAATGCTACGTTATTTAATAAAAAATAAGAACTAAAAAATTGGAAATGCATCCAGCTTCGTCTTTCCCGGAAATTTCACCAAAAATCTCTTAGGATATTTTTTATAGATTTCTTTTTAAATGTGTCCTGAGATGACCACAGAAATTCTTCTAAAGTGTCCCTTCGAAAATCCTTCTTAAGGATTTCAAAGTTTCTCAAATAATGCCTTCATAATTTTCTCCAGGAATCCGGAAGCGACATCTTTCTTTATTATTGAGCCCTAGTCCGGTTCATCTCCGTAATAAAGAATCTTTCTTAGATTGTTTCATATTTCTTATTTTCTCATTTTTATTCAGCAAATCTATTCATACAGGTGTTGCTTCACGAATTCCTTCAGAGATTCAATTGGACATATGTGCAGAAGTAGCTCCAGACATTACTTTTCCTCGATATTTCCTAAGAATTTCTCAAGAGACTGTTCGCATTTCTCATGGATTTATTTAGAAAATCTACCTACTACTCTATTGATGGATTTCTCCAGGAATTTCCCAAAAGTTTCACAATACTTAAATTCTCTTGGAGTGCCACCAAGCGTTTTCCAAGAAGTCCCTGGTATTCATCCATATTTTTTCAGAAATTCTTCCTGAGATTCCTTTATGAACTTCCCTAGGATTCCTTCTAAAATGCCTTCAGGGATATTTACAGAAATTGAACTAAAATTTTCATCAAAAATTTCTTCAAGGATTCTTGTAGTTATTCGTCAATGGGTTCTTCTGAAAATTCACGAAGGATTCTTTCAGAAATATCTCAGTATTTTTAAGGACTTCTTTGGGTGTTTCAGCAAGGGATTTCGTCGAAAGTTTTTCCAATGTTTGCAATAAGTACGCCTTGAAAACATTCTGCAGAAACTCTTTAATGAGTTCTTCCAGAAATTCCTTGACAAATTCCTGACGAGCTTGGTGGTCTAGTGGCTACCGCTTCTGATTCATATGCAGAAGGTCCTGGGTTCAATTCCTGGCTCGTCCCTTTCCTCCTACTTTGTATCTTTCTATCTACTTTCTCTATCACTATCTCTCTCTCCTACATATACATCTCGCTAGAACCAGAAACGGATTCAAAAAAGCCGTTTACCTTCCTTCCAACTTTCATCACAGCACAGTGTTAATCTATCATATAACGCCTACATGTTATGCAACCAAGCGGACTGTGCTGCTTCACAGTAGTCTTCACACAATCTATCGCTTCACGCCTGGCATCCTTGCACCAATGCATGATCCATCTGCCAAAAATAAACATTTTCCACCAACACACCAACATCCGTATGACCTTGTGCAGGCGCAGAGGATTCAACGGCCTGATGTGGGCAAGCGATTGCAATCATCACTTCCCTCCCCTACTCCGTTGACGCAGCAGGCGCCATTGTCGCCTGAAAACACAAGACCACCAATGCTGACACACGGAAGATGCCTGTTAGTCCCAAGCAGCTATCTCATTGGTTCCTTGTGTGAGTGTAGCTGATCGGGCGATACTGGAGTAGCAACTGCGGGCGTTCAATCAAGCTCAAGCTCAAGCTCAAATTCCTTGACAAATTCCTTCAGGGATTCGTGCAGAAATTGGCACAAAAGTTTTTCTAATTGCTTTTGGGATTCCGTCAGACATATCTCCTGCGATACCTTCAAACATTCTTTCAGGATTGTTTTCAGCAGTGCTGCCAGAAATTGCACAAAAATACTGGAGGACTCTTTTCAATTTCTTGAGGATTTATTCTTTTTCTTTTTCTAAAGAAATTCCTGAATGAATTGGAGATTCCTAAAATAAATTTTTGAAAAATTTCAAGAAGGATTCCAGGAATAAGATTCCTGAAATTTGTTAAATAATCTTTTGAGAAATTCATGGAAATATTTTTAGTGAAGTTCCTAAAGGAATTCCCTGAGATATCTCTGAAGAAATTCCTCAAGAAATGCGAGAAACTTCTAGCGGAATTTTGAAAATACTAAAGTCCAAACAGCCTGGAGGAATTTCTGAAAAAAAAATCTGGAGAAATTCCATGAAGTGTTGCTGTGTAATATCCGAGGGAATCCCTGAAGAGTATTCTAATAAGGCATCTACCTAAGGATTTTATGATGGATATTCTAGTAAAATTGTTGAATAATCTTTGAAAGATCTTCAGGAATACATTAGCAGAAATGCTTCAAAGAATTTCCCGAAAAATTTCTTAAGATATCAGAGGAAGTCACGCAGAAATTTTTGATAACCAAATTGAGGAAACTTTTAAAGGATTGAAAAGGAACTGGCTCGTGTGCCGAAGGAAGCCTCGCGGAAACAACTTTTGCAGGAATCCCTTGAGGATGCTAGAATTTCTAGAGAATTTTTTTTTTTGCGGAATTTCTGAAAAAATGCCAAGGAACAATCCATGTAGGGATATAAACAGGAATGCCTGCAAAATCTCTGGAGTAATTCTAGATGGTATCCCGAAGGAATGTATAGGGCATTGTCTGAAAGAACCTCTGGAGAAGTTCCAGCAAAAAATTCCGAAAGAATTGCTGGAAAAAAGCGATGAAGGCATTCACAATTTCTCTGTGTGTAGGAGAAAAAAGTACCTCTGGAGCCGGCCTTCTGCTTTCTCCGTGCAGCAAGAATCTGTGACGGTATCCCAGCTATAAGATTCTAACGAAAATATCACTCGATTACATCACATTATGTTGTAAATCTCGTTTGACATCTCATTATATTATGTTGATGTTTTGATTCTTCGGCATTAAGAAAATAATAATTGTATCAAATTGTGATCTAAACAAGCTACCTTGTTGTTAGAGTTTATATCACATTTTGTTTTAAACTGACAATAACAAAATATGTTACTTTCTTGTTCTAGATCAGTGATCTTTTTGTTAAGTTATAGTGAAACATTATAACACCATAACACAATATGATACAAACTTTATCTAATTTTCTAGTCGGGGTCTGCGAAGATGTTCCTGCAGAAATCTCTGGAGAAATTCTGGCTAAAAATTCTAGATATAACCCTGCAGGTGCAGGAATCTGTATAGAAATAACAGCCAGGGATTCCTCCAGAGATTCCTCCAAGGAATCCATCAGGGATTTCTTCAGGGATACCTCCAGGGAATCCTCCAGGGAATCCTCCAGGGATTCCTCCAGGGATTCCTCCAGGGATTCCTCCAGGGATTCCTCCGGGGATTCCTCCAGGGATTCCTCCAGGGATTCCTCCAGGGATTCCTCCAGGGATTCCTCCAGGGATTCCTCCAGGGATTCCTCCAGGGATTCCTCCAGGGATTCCTCCAGGGATTCCTCCAGGGATTCCTCCAGGGATTCCTCCAGGGATTCCTCCAGGGATTCCTCCAGGGATTCCTCCAGGGATTCCTCCAGGGATTCCTCCAGGGATTCCTCCAGGGATTCCTCCAGGGATTCCTCCAGGGATTCCTCCAGGGATTCCTCCAGGGATTCCTCCAGGGATTCCTCCAGGGATTCCTCCAGGGATTCCTCCAGGGATTCCTCCAGGGATTCCTCCAGGGATTCCTCCAGGGATTCCTCCAGGGATTCCTCCAGGGATTCCTCCAGGGATTCCTCCAGGGATTCCTCCAGGGATTCCTCCAGGGATTCCTCCAGGGATTCCTCCAGGGATTCCTCCAGGGATTCCTCCAGGGATTCCTTCAGGGATTCCTCCAGGGATTCCTCCAGGGATTCCTCCAGGGATTCCTCCAGGGATTCCTCCAGGGATTCCTCCAGGGATTCCTCCAGGGATTCCTCCAGGGATTCCTCCAGGGATTCCTCCAGGGATTCCTCCAGGGATTCCTCCAGGGATTCCTCCAGGGATTCCTCCAGGGATTCCTCCAGGGATTCCTCCAGGGATTCCTCCAGGGATTCCTCCAGGGATTCCTCCAGGGATTCCTCCAGGGATTCCTCCAGGGATTCCTCAAGGGATTTCTCCCGAAATTCCTCCAGGGATTCCTTCAGAAATTTCTCTAGGGATTCCTCCAAGGATTCCTCCAGAAATTTCTCCAGAGATTCTTCCAGAGATTCGCCCTGGAATTCTTCCAGGGATTACTTCAGGGATTACTCCAGGAATTCTTCCAGGGATTCCTTTATGAAATCCTCCAGGATTTCCCACTGGAATTTCTCCATAGATTTTTCCCAGAAGCTCCTAAAATTTCTCAAGGAATTCCTCCAGGGATTCCTCCAGGGATTCCTCCAGGGATTCCTCCAGGGATTCCTCCAAGGATTCCTGCAGGGATTCCTCCAAGGATTCCTCCAGGGATTTCTCCAGGGATTCCTCCAGGGATTCCTCCAGGGATTCCTCCAGGGATTTCTCCAGGGATTTCTCCAGGGATTTCTCCAGGGATTCCTCCAGGGATTCCTCCAGGGATTCCTCCAGGGATTCCTCCAGGGATTCCTCCAGGGATTCCTCCAGGGATTCCTCCAGGGATTCCTCCAGGGATTCCTCCAGGGATTCCTCCAGGGATTCCTCCAGGGATTCCTCCAGGGATTCCTCCAGGGATTCCTCCAGGGATTCCTCCAGGGATTCCTCCAGGGATTCCTCCAGGGATTCCTCCAGGGATTCCTCCAGGGATTCCTCCAGGGATTCCTCCAGGGATTCCTCCAGGTATTCCTCCAGGGATTCCCCCAGGGATTCCTCCAGGGATTCCTCCAGGGATTCCTCCAGGGATTCCTCGAAAACTATCTGATGAATTTATTTTCTATAGAATATCAATAAAAAAAACTTTCTGTAGGATGCCAGAGGATGATCATTTGAAAATTTGGTGTCATTTTTTTTTCAAAAATCTATGTAAATCTATGTAAAAATGTAAAAAAAAAATCATTTAGAGGCGTTGTAGAATTAGCGTTAAGGCGAAACTTGAAGGATTTCTTCATTTTTTTGGTTTTTGATTTTTTATAAAATAACGAAGCAATATTTTCAAAATCGGTTCTCGTGCACATGTAGAGTATGGATCAAGGTATCTTCTGAATTTTTTTGTGGTGGAAAATGTTTTCCATTTTTGCAGAAACCATTTTTTTGTGTTATTTTGTTCAAAAATGGTTTCTGCAAAAACGAAAAACATTTTCCACAAGGAAAAAATTCAGGAGATACCTTGATCCATACTCTACATGTGCACGAAAACCGATTTTGAAAATATTGCTTCATTATTTTATAAAAAATCAAAAACCAAAAAGTGAGGAAATGGATCCAGTTTCGCCTTAAGTTAAAATACACAATAACAAAAACAAAATGGAGGCGTTGAATGTATCCTTCCCCGTTAATCAGGACTCTGTATTACTGTGTAATGTCTCCAAGGTATTGCAAATGTAGTGTTCACTCCTGAAGCTCTTAGGTCTTCTTCAGAAAAAAGATCTTACCGATAGCTATAGATATGAGCTTTCTATTTATAAATAACTGTGCTTCAGTAAACTTGAGAATTCTCGAAGCAATACAGTTGAAGTTTTCATTGAAATGGAAAAAAAACAAACAAGCGTTTCTATTCTTCATTAATCTTCATCGCGTTTTATGAAACTGGCATGCAACTGTGCCTGTATGAGGAAAAACTTCATTATCTGAACATGTGCCGAATCACGTCCAGGGTATCATCTGTGCCAGTCGACCAACAGCCGAAGAGCTCGGTTGCGCTAGTACGTTTTGTTTTGATTCTCATCGTGTTCGACATCTTTCTCAGCCAATCAGTTTCGCCAGAGAACTTAGTTTCTCATCAAGCAAGAAGTGTACTCCACATGACGAACTCATAATAAGTGGGGTGAGTTTACGTAAAGTTGACCAAAACGCTGCTCATTGATTGCTTTACATTCTCAAATACTACACGAGGTGATCAGTTTATATATGCCTATATTAGAATCTAACATTCCATAAGCCATAAATATCTTTAGACAATATGTTGTAAATAAAGGTAAATCATGTAATTTTCTGTACGTTGGTTAACTAATATAGAATTTTGATAAAGGGGTCTCGTAAAATGCGATCCGTTATTTTTTTATAGTTGTGGTATGCCGCGTCAAATCAATAATGATGCCAATCTCGCTTCTTTTGAGTGAATTGTTACTAGTGACACTACTTATCTCACTGTGCTTCAAATACGAATTATATACAAAACTTCTCCAACCCAACAAGCCTACACATATCTGTGAGCGTACCACGGTGTGCCGTCGCCGAACCGGTGCGATATCACGCCACATGTCCTTCCGGAATCCGGGGGCCCGACCTGGCCGTGGCGGTAGTCTCGTTCATCCGTCGTTCGTCGCGTCACGTCACCACACCGCACCACCACCGTTGCGTTGTTCGTTGTGCAGGTTCAGATTGAGACGAATGCGGTGAGACAGCTGGCGTGTGACAACCAAACTACATAGAGCTTTGGCTCCAGGCACGTTTCACTCAACTTCTCCCCTTCCCGAGTTCCTGAGGCTGGCGGAGCCACCCAGAGCCCCACAATCAGTGTATGTAGTATCAACTCAAACTATGCATGCATTTGAGTACAACCGCGTTTCGGTCGTCGTATGTGTGTATGCTGCCTCTCTTCATTAAAACAACGAGAATGGCGGGAACGTGCAGATTTATTTCGACATTATTCATTTAAGCTATTCATTCGGAATTTTAAATTAAAATTGGGATTGAACCCTTCTGGTGAAGCCTGGCCTGGTTGTAGCTGATGGCCTGTCATTTATTTCCGATAGATGGCATGAATGATTAGGAATTCAAATCTTCCAATCTATTCACATCGGTCGGCCTGTTTGGTGTGCACATGTGTATTTGTGATTGAAAATATATGGATGTATCATGTGAGAAAGCATACTCGTTTCATATTTTGTTTCGATTGGTGTTCTCGTCTAAAATGTTGACCAACTAATACGTTTAATAACGCAGTAGATTGGTGAGGTCGTTTCATGTTATCTTTTTAGTATTAATCTCTATATTTCGTATTCCTCATCGATAGACCTTCCTTTTCACAACATACTACAGAGATCGGAAGAGTAAAGGATACTCTCATAGTATTCTGTGCATAAAATGCTCTAAATTCTAAAACAACCAACGTTTGAAAATAATGATTATTCTTTCAAATTCAAAGAATTCTGCATCAATTATTTCACTATCAATAGACCGCACATATAACCGAAGCAGTAAACGCGCGGGTATACCCACATCAAGATTCGACGGGTTTGATTCCCGATCGGTCCAGGCATGGAGTACCTATATTCTTGCCTGTCACACGATATAGGTACGAATGCAATATCGCCATCGGTTGGCGAAACTGTGGCTCTGCCCTAGAACACTAAGCTGAAAAGTAAGCTTTGTCTCAGTGCGGACGTTATGCCTAGAAGAAGAAGAAGAAGAAGACCACACAAGTGCCATCATCAAACCAAAACGATCGAACAAGGGACCAATTGGCCCGGGTGACGATCTAGCAACAGGAGTCATCGCGCCGCCCTCGCCTTGGTGGTGTCAACTGGCAATTAACTAAACAATGTAAACTGGAACCCCGTTGACGACGATGAAAGCGATAGCAGCACGGAGTACAACATTCCCAAAACTGGCTCCAAAGTGGGTGACTGACAACTACCGCAGCAGCAGCGGTGACATCAAGAGAAAAGATCCAACCTAGAGTGTTCCAATGTTTGTTCGACGTCAAGAGAGAAATAAAAATATTCTTGTTGTGATGTGGAATGATGCGCTGCGCCGGCTGATGGAAGGTCTGAGATGAGTTGTCATAGGGAGCCGGTTCTTAGGCCGCAGCGAATGTGGAATGAGTTATTCCACTACTGCCGCCTGCGAGGGTATCGAAGAAGTGTCATACAAAATATTAGCATAGATGAAAGGAAAATTATGCAAATGAGGAATCTTTTTTATTTTCGCTCCCCTCGTGCGCCGACTTATTTTCGTTTGTTGGCTGATTATATCAGTATACGTCAGTGTTTACGTCTTGCACGTTCCTATCCAGTTTTTTTTCTTCTAGTCTTCCTCTTGTCTGTAAATTATGTATTGAATGACGAGTTGCAACCGGACCAGGACAGCAGCAGTGCTAGCGTTGAATCTGGCCTTGGGTTGCGGTCGGATCAGAGTCGGCCAGTAGCGGGGAAAGGGAAGATGAAATAATACATATTTGTATGCTAATTCAATCGTCAAGCAGTGTCGTTTCTTTTGGCCATGCCCCCGCACCGCAGCTACATTTTTCGGTTACGCTCTCTTACACTATTCAGTCAGAATTTTTGCATTCGGGTGGCGGGTGTCCGATGTTTTTCGCGCCAAACCGTAATATGACATCATTGCTGCTTCAACCGTTTGTTGGATGGAGCATCTTCGTCGTCGTGTGTACGACATTGGCCTCGTTGATCCCCGTCATTGGCCTTCAAAAATTTGGAGTGGTATTATTTTGGGCGTTGGGGGAGTATTTCACATTGTTTTCATGTGATTTTATTTGGATGCAGAAATGTGCCCTGACTACTCTATAATAGTAACGGGGATTACAATATCTTAAATGCTAATTGACCAATTTGTATATTTTTTTCTAAACCACCAAAGTGTACTGATGATAGGCTATATGTTCACTCAAAAAACGGATTTTCGATAGAAGGGTCGGAAGGTCAATTAACACATACCAATCAACTCATTGGTATGAGATGATGTATGTATGTGTGTATGTATGTATGTCTGTGCGCAAAAAAGTTCACTCACTTTTAAGGCACTTCCCATTGGCCGATTTTATTATAGTTCGAATCGAACCGGAATTTTACCGCATTGTTAGCCATTAAAAATGGGTCAGATCGGTCAATGCGTCCTGAAGTTACGACCGTTTCAGTGATCCGGACCAACACCGGTAGAACTGGCCGTGTATAAAATTGAACCAAGCCATATCATGCGACACATCAATATGCGCCGATTTTTGTATCCTTTAGCATGGTTGACGAATGTTGTGCGGAAATCAACACTGGGGACCAAAAATTTCACGAAAATTCAATATGGCAGCCAAACATTTAAGATGGCGGCTCAAAAACAAGTTGGCGACTGTTAAATGGAGTTTGGGTCTCCAAAACCATGTAATATAAGCATATTTAGTATGGGGAAGATGTCTAGAGACAAAAAATGGCGACCAGAATATCAAAACCGGCAATCTTAAATCTAAGATGGCAGCTGAAAATTCAAGATGGTGGCTGAAAATTCAAGATGGCAGCTAAAAATTTAAGATGGTGGCTGTTTAATGGAGTTTTAGGCTCCAAATCCATGCAATATGGAAATGTTCGGTACGGGGAAGATGTCTGAAGATAATAACGACCAGAATATTCAAAATGACGATCTTAAATCTAAGATGGTGGTTCCAAATTCAATATGGCGGCTTTTTATTGGAATTTTAGGCCCTAAAACTATGCAATATGGGCATATTTGGTATGGAGAAGATGTCTGGAGTAGAAAATTGTGATCAGAATGTTCAAGATGGTCTAAAGTCCCAGATGCCGGCTCCAAATTCAAGATGGCGTCTGTTTAATGGAGTGTTTGGCTCCAAAACCATTCAATGTGGGCATATTTGGCACAAGGAAGATGTCTGGACTGTGGAGACAAAAATGGCAGCCAGAATATCCAAGGATGGCAGCTCCAAATTCAAGATGGCGGATGTTCAATGGTTTATTAGGCTTCAAAACTATGCACTCAAACTCTATCAAATATCAAAAGCTAGATAAACAATAACATTTCAGGTGCCATCAAGTAGATTTTTGTTATACGTATGAATGTGCAATATTCATCAGCATATTACTTGAGTATGGTTGAAATGGTGGTGGAAATGGGGTTTCAAAGGCACGAGAAAGGCACTATCACCGCTAGGTGGATTAGTTAGGTTTTTTCGAGGTACTGAGTGGCTCCCTTTTCATATATAATTGAAAACTTTGTCAAAACTTTTAACACTTGAAAAAATGACTTAATTGTACAACATGGATTTGTATTAGGATAAACAAAATTTAATGAAGTGTTTCCGCTTGAAATTCCTCCAGATAGTTATTTCTTGATTTTCTCAGGAATTCCATAAGGGATTGATCTAGGCAGTTCTTTAGTGATTCCTTCAGGAATTTATTCAGAGAACCATTCAGGAGCTCTCTCAAACATTCCTTTAAGGGTTCTGTTATACAGGGGATGGCCAAAATGTTTGGGATAGGCAACTTTTTTTCTCTCACAAAAAAAATCAACATGCTGTAACTTTTCATAGAGTGCATCAAAAAATCTCAAATTTTGACTGTTTGTCAACCTATTATATGTGCATCATTGGTACAAATTTGGGCTGGATTGATTAATATTTCGCGAAGTTAGAACCGTTCGGGTAAAACACTATTTTTTAGACAACTCATTTTTGAACTGTCATATCTCGGACACCAGTGAACCGAATTGAATGAATTTTTTAACGTTTATTAACAATATATTGATACTTAATACGATGTTATAAAATGTTATATTTTCTCACGGCGAATTAAGCTATACCGGGTTGAAATTTTTACCCATATAGAGGAAAATAAGTCAAATTTACAATACCACACAAAAATTATTAAATGTTTTCTTCCTTCAATCTAAATAGGCTCTAACATATCTGATTAGAGATAATTTGAGAACAGAAGTGGAAAATCTTTGGATATCAACACTAAAATGTATTGACATTGATGTGAAAAAATTACATTTTTTCGAGAAAAGTCCAAAAAGTATCAATCCATGATAACTTTTTTCAATGTTTAAAAACTACCTATGTTTTAATAGTTTGTGAAGCATTTACATATTGTTAGTGTACGTTCAAAATTTCATTCAATTCGGTTGACTGGTTTCCGAGATATGACAGCTCAAAAATGAGTTGTCTGAAAAATAGTGTTTTACCCGAACGGTTCTAACTTTGCGAAAGATTTATCAATCGAGCCCAAATTTGTACCAATGATGCACATATAATAGGTTGACAAACAGTCAAAATTTGAGATTTTTTGATGCGCTCTATTAAAAGTTATAGCATGTTGAAATTTACTGTGAGAGAAAAAAAGTTGCCTATCCCAAACATTTTGGCCATCCCCTGTAGGTATTTCCGGGTGTTAACTCAAGGATTGTTCTAGAAGTTCCGTCAGAGATTCATCCAAAAATTTCTTCATGGTTTCCTCCAGGAATTTCTTTAGGGATTCTTCTAAGATTGTTTTCAAGGAATCATCTAAACATTTCATCTGAGATTCTTCCATGATTTCTTTCAGCAATTTCTCCAGGAATTATTGTAACAATTCCTCTAGGAACTTCATCAGGGATTCCTTCAGCAATTCCTTTAGGGATTCGTTCAGAATTTTTTCTAGGAATTCCTCAAAAGATTTGTACTGGAATTCTTTTTGGAAATTTTCTTGAAGATCCTTGGGGAATTGCTCCAGGAGTTCCTCCAGGAAAGCCTTTAGAGACACTTCCAGGATTTTTTCATGGATTTCTCCTGTAATTCCTTAATGAGTATCTTCAGAATTCCTTGAGGGATTCTTACAGGAACATTTTCAGACAATCCAGTAGGGATTTCTCCAGGAGATTCTCCTAAAGTTCTTTGGAACATTTTTCCCGGAATACTTCTAAGATTTTTTTTTTCATAAACTCCTTTGTGGATTCCTTCACAAATTCCGTCAGTTTTTTTTCAGAGATTTGTAGAAAATTCTTAAAAGAACTTCTTCTTGAATATCTCTAGAAATTTCTGCGGGGAGTTTCCTGTAAATCTTTGAGGTTTTTTTTAGAATTGCTTGTGAGACTTTTATAGTACTCCGTCGGAAAATTCTACAGGTACTCTTTTGTGGATTTCTTCAGGAACAGCTTCATGGATTTCTGAAGACACTACTCCTTCAGGGACTTCTCCAGCAAGTCCTTCAGCGAATTCTCCAAGAGCTTTTCATGTTTTTTTCTGCAGGACTTTTCCGAGAATTCTAAAAATAATTTTTCCTGGAATTCCTTGACACATTTCTTCATAAACTTCTCAAGGATATCCCTAGCAACTCCTTCAGTGATTTCTCCAGTAATTCTTCGGGGATTACTGTAGGTATGCCTGCTTGAATTTCTACTGGAATTTCTTCAGGAGCTTTTTTCTGGAAATTTTTGAAGGACTTTTCCTAAAATTGCTGGATATATTTCTTCAGGGGCTTTATCATGGTTTTCTGCATGAACTCCTTCCTTTTCATGGATTTCTCCTTCAATTCCTTGATGGGTATCTTCAGAATTCCTTGAGGGATTCTTCCAGGAACATCTTCAGGGAATCCGTTAGCGATTTCTCCAGGAGTTTCTCCTAAACTTCTTTGGAGCATTTTTCCCGGAATACCTGTAGGATTTTTTTCATAAACTCCTTCGTTGATTCCTTCACAAATTCCGTCAGTTTTTTTTCCAGAGATTTGTAGAAAATTTATTCAAGAATTTCTTCTTGAATATCTCTAGAAATTTCTTCGGGGAATTTCCTGGAAATCTTTGAGCTTCTTTCTTAGATTAGCTTGAGATTTTTCTAGAACTCCTTCAGGAAATTCTACAGGAACTCTTTTGTGGATTTCTTCAGGAACAGCTTCATGGATTTTTGAAGACACCACTCCTTCTGGGACTTCTCCAGCAACTCCTTCAGGGAATTCTCCAGCAGATTTTCATGTTTGTTTCTGCTGAATTTTTCCGAGAATTCTAAATAGGATTTTTCCTGGAATTCCTTGACAAATTTCTTCATAAACTTCTCAAGGATATCTCTAGCAACTCCTTCAGTGATTTCTCCAGTAATTCTCCGGGGATTACTGTAGGTATGCCTGCTTGAATTCCTCCTGGAATTTCTTCAGGAGCTTTTTTCTGGAAATTTTTGAAGGACTTCTCCTGAAATTGCTAGATATATTTCTTCAGGGGCTTTATCAAGGTTTTCTGCATGAACTCCTTCCTTTTCATGGATTTCTCCTTAAATTCCTTGATGGGTATCTTCAGAATTCTTTGAGGGATTCTTCCAGGAACATCTTCAGGGAATCCGTTAGCGATTTCTCCAGGAGTTTCTCTTAAACTTCTTTGGTGCATTTGCGATTTCTCCAGGAGTTTCTCCTAAATTTCTTTGGAGCATTTTTCCCGGAATACCTCTAGGATTTTTTTATAAACTCCTTCGTGGATTCCTTCACAAACTCCGTCAGTTATTTTTTCAGAGAATTGTAGAAATTTTTTTCAAGAATTTCTTCTTGAATATCTCTAGAAATTTCTACGGGGAATTTCCTGGGAATCTTTGAGGTTCTTTCTTAGAGTTGCTTGAGAGATTTTTTTCTAGAACTCCTTCAGGAAATTCTACAGGAACTCTTTTGTGGATTTCTTCAGGAACAGCTTCATGGATTTTTTGAAAACACTACTCCTTCAGGGACTTCAGAGATTTCTCCATGAGCTTTTCATGTTTTTACTGCAGGATTTTTTCCGAGAATTCTAAAGAGTATTTTTCCTGGAATTCCTTGACAGATTTCTTCAAAAGCTTCTCAATGATATCTCTAGCAACTCCTTTAGTGATTTCTCCAGGAATTCTTCGGGGATTACTCTAGGTATGCCTGCTTGAATTTCTCCTGGAATTTATTCAGGGGTTTTTCTGGAAATTTTTGAAGGACTTCTCTCGAAATTGCTGGATATATTTCTCCAGGGGCTTTATCAAGGATTTCTGCATGAACTCCTTCAGAAATTTCTTCTCAAATTCCCTAATTGATTCCTGTAGGAACTACTACAGGGATTTCTTTAGAACCTCTTCAGGGAATCCTCTACGAATACATACAGGGATTTTTTCTTGATTTTTTGTGGGATCTTTCTTGGGATTTCTAGAGGAATTTCTTCATAAACTCCTTCAGGGATTCCTCCAGGAGCTCCTTCAGTGATTTTTCCAGAATTCTTACGGGATTACTCAACGCATTTCTTCAAGAGTTTCTTCAGGAACTTATTCAGGGATTTCCTGAAATTCTTGGGCGAATTCTTTTGGAATTACTGGAGATCTCCAGGATTTATGTATGAATTCCTTCAGTGATTTCTCCAAAAACTCCTTCAGAAAGTTCTCCAGAAATTCGTTTCTCCTTGATTTCTCCCTGAAACCCATCAATTCTTCTGAATTCCTTGAGGGATTCTTCCAGAGACATCTTCAGGAATTCCTATAGGAATTCCTTCAGGATTTTCTCCTAGAACTCTGTGGCATGTTTAACGGAATTTCTTTATGATTTTTTGAATTTATAATAACTCGAACAAAGAATTTTAGACATTTTTTCAGGAAATTGCTTGAGAGATTCTTCAGGAACTTCTTCAATTTTTTTTCTCAAATTTCCTCGAGGATTTCTTCAGGAACTTCTTCAGTGAATTCTCCAGGAACTCCTTTGTGAATTTCTTCAAAAATTTCTTCAGATTCTCTTCAGGGATTCCTTTAGGAATTTCTTCAGGGATTTCTCCTTGAGTTTTTAAGAAATTTTTCCTGAAATTTCTGAGGAATAACTACATAAAATCCTTCAGGCATTTCTCTGGAAAGTCCTCCAGGGATTTTTACAAGAGTATTTTTTTGGGATTCCTCTACTTATGAATTTGTTTTTAAATTTCTCTAGGAATTTCTTCAGCGATTTCGGAATTCTTCGAGGCATTTCTCTTTCAAGAATTATTTCAGGAACTCCTTAAGGGAATTTTCCAGAAATTCCTTCTTAAATTTTTAGAGGTGTGTAGTCTAAAGTTCCTTGTGGTTTTTTTTTCTGAAATTTCTTGAGAAATTCTCCAGGGTAATTCATCCAGGAATTTGTCCAAGGATTCATTCAGAAATTCCTTCAGACAATCCTCTACAAATTCCCTCTGGAGTTTCTCGTGGAATTCATGTCAGTATTCCTGTAGAAGATCCTTGACAGATTCCTAAAGGGTGTGTTTTCTTTTGTTGGTTTTGATTGGTTTTTCTCGGTGATACTGAACTGTAATTAAACGTCGTTTTACGTTTCAACCTACTTTTTTAAAAAAAAAGTAGGTTGAAAAGTAGGTTGAAACGTAAAACGACGTTTAATTGCAGTTCAGTATCACCGAGAAAAACCAATCAAAACCAACAAATAAAGCAAACGGTGATCAAAACCAAATAATATAGGGTGTGTTTTCTTGTTCACCTCCAGGAATTCCTCAAGGTATTCAACCAGGAAGTTTGTCTGAGTTTTCTCCAGGATTTACATGGAATCCAGCAGCAATTCCATTGGGACTCCGCCAAAAAAAAAATCAGGGATTCCTGCAGGAATTTCTCCAGAGATTTCTTCAGAAGTTCCTTCAGGGATTTATTCAAGAATTCCGAAAGCAATTTTTTCAAGTACGATCAAACGATCATCGATCAAATCTGACTATACAGGTCAATGGTTGCTCCTCCGTGATTGATCTGAGCTGGTACCAGTTGCACTGAGATCCAAATGAATAAGGGCTGGGACACTCCACTTATTCTCAAAGTGCAATTCTAGCAGCTCATACATTTTGGATCAATAACGGCGCCGGCCACGTCCTTATAGTCAGTTGGGAAGGGAAAGGAATGTTAGAGGGTGCTGGTTGTTGCTACTAAAGACCGAGATCACCTCTGCATCCCCACAATCAGCACGGACTGGGGTATTTGTTAGACGGAAAGGATGGGAGATCTGGGAGTCACCGTTGGGTCGGTGATGCGATCCATGGATAGGGGGTTATTTATAGTGTTCGTAAGGTGATAGATTGTGTGGTGAATGAGGTGAATAAGGGCAAGCGGCACAGCACGTTTTGGTTGCATAACTTGTAGGCGTTAAATACACTGTGCTGTGAGTTGAAATTGGAAGGGAGGGAAACGACTTTGTTTGCAATTCGTTTCTGGTTCTAGCGATGGCTATGAACATATGAATATACATGAGTTGTATACGTAGAGAAGGGAAAGAAAGACAGAAAGTGGATAGAAACATACAAAGTAGGGTGAAAGGGACGGGCCAGGGATTGAACCCATGACCTTCTGCATACGAATCAGAAGCGGAAGCCGCTAGACCACCAAGCCCGTCCGAAAGCAATTTTTTCAAGTAGTTCATTAATTATTCCTTCAACAGTTTCTCAAAAAACTTCTCCAGGAATTCTTCCAGAGATTTCATCGTTGAGAATTTTCTCTTTTGTTATTTTGTTTATTTATAATTTTTTTTTTTTTTTGAAGAGTGGTCAATTCGCGTACAAGCTTTGGAATGAATTCAGGTAAAAACGCATACACTAGCTCAAATTTAAACGCATTGAACAAACTTATCATACACACTACTGAGCTGTATTCAGAACCATTATTCCACCATTTAACTTCCCGTCAAACTTCACAGTGCACTTCACCGGCAAGTCTCATGCGGAAAATCAAACCGACCGTGCTCTCTGCATCACACGCAAGTGCTGTTGCACATATTTTTGCACAATTGAAACTGTACCAACATGTGCTGTTGTTCCGCAAAACATTAACAAAAAAAATGTAAAGCAAAAAATCAACTGTTACGCCATTGGAAATCAATTAATTATTACAATCCATGTAAACGTTTAGTTGGCTGTTTGTGCCAAGTGTGTGTGTGTGTATGTTTGTGCGTCTAATACTGACTAGAGTGCACACTGCACATAGAGCAACCATAAGTGATGGATTTATTATTCAGGTTCAAATGTTCAAATGGCCACACATTTGTTTGTTCAACACGACGAGGCGGGGTGTTTTGATTCCAATTAGGTGGAAGTGTTGTTTTTTTTTCGTACGTAATCGTTGTTCTAATCGAAGGCATAAAGCTAACAATGGTGTTTGAAATTGTGTCAATAGGGAGTGGTTTGAACAGAATTTTCTAATATTTTATGGACTTTTAAATTAATGATTGGATAGTAAAAAAAAAGAAAATAGAAGCAAGTGGAACGAATTTTAAACCGATATTTAAGTTATAATAAAGGGAAAAGGAGATGAAAGATATAAGTTATATGAACAATAAAGGACATAAAAGATGAGACATAATAGATTGAAGATAGAAAATAAAACAAAAAATACAGTTTAAACAGTACTGAGTTTCTATTTTTTTTTTTTTTTTTTATTAAGTACTTTTTTCTTCGCTAGGTGTAATGACCCTCAGGTAATTCAAAACTCATTCAAAGGGTTAAAACAATGGCGTATGTATGCTAGTGTGTCGCTCGCCCGCTCGTAGCAGGGTGTTGTTCAGTGCTGCTGAACACCCTTCCTAACAATTCTTTTTGTCATTCTACTGGCTTTGTTGATATTTTCTACGATTTCAAACGAGATATAACTGCGGTTATCACCTCAGTTGAATAAGAAAGAGCGAGTATCGTCGCGGGTAAAAGGCATCCATCAACCAAAACGAACCAAACAGAAAAAGATGGGATACCTACGATGAAGCACACAATCACTTGCTTCACACCTCTGGCCTCTTTGTGTTTCGTCGCGAGTGCATGACGACAAGACAAATTGCCGGTAGCATGAAAAAAGGGTTAAGCTCTAAAGCGTGTTAAAAACTGTTACATCAAAAGTATTTTAAGCCCCTTCCATGGCAGGCGCTGTAGATGCCTACCACGGTGATAATTGACAACGATGGCACTGATGGGGGGGTGATGGTGCAGAGCTATCACCCACGTGGATTTTAGAGAAATTGCTTGAGATACGAAGAACATTGAAATGTGATTATAGAATAACAAAACACTGAGAAGAAGTCGAGTACAGTCATAAATCTAATTAAATCTTATTTGTTTGATCATGTTTTATATCAATTCATAAAACCTATTTCCTGATTTAGAAAACCAATGAATTACGAATAATCCTCACCAATTCCACATTTAAAACTTCATTGCTTGGTTTTCCAAAACGATTTGTACTCTATCTCATCTATCAGCTGGGAATCAATCACAATGAATTCAATTTTAAAAATCTCACATATTGCTCGCTGCTGTTCTGATGTGCTCTCAAAATAAAATATAAAACTCCGCATAAAATTTGAAACCAAACCTTCATCGGAGAATGAACGAACGTGAAATTGCACGCTTTCAAATACTCACGTCACGTCGCAGCACAACTTTTGGGTGGCGCACAACAGATCTGGTCTGGTGGACGAAGCTTAGATATACGAGAGGAGACACAATGTGTCAATTTCGTGAATCCCAAGCTGAACGAACGTACATATTTTTCACCAACGCTGGCTGGCTGGACTTCCTGTGCCTGCTGTTCGCCCGTCCCTCGTCCGCTGAATCTCCTTCATCGTGCATCGGGGCTGCTGTTGTTACACCCGTTCGGAGAAATGCACCCAAACAATTGGTTACTCGATAAATTACAGAAGTTACATTTTCAATACGATACCTTATCAGGTATTCCAGCAATTCTTCTGGGAACTTTTCCAAGAATTTCTCAAGAATTTTTACTGGGAATTCATTCAGCATCTCCTTTCTGAACGCCCATGATAATTCCACTATGAATTCCTCTAAGAATTCCTCTGCGAATTCCTCCCAGAATTGCTTTCGGAATTCCTCACGGAATTTTTCTGGCAATTCATACAAAGATTAATCTGGAAATTCCTCCAGGAATTCCTATCGCATATGATTTGAAAATTCCTTCAGAAATTTCTTTCGATATTCCTCCCAAAAATTCTCCCGAAATTTTAGAATCCCTCCAGGATTTTCTTTGAGAATTCCTCTAGAAATTCCTCAAGGTATTCCTCTGAGAATTCCTCTGGGAATTCTTTTGAAAACTCCTCCAGAATTTCTAGTACAAATTCATCCAGATATTGGGAACACTGGGACACTGTGAACTTCTCTAGGAAGTCCTCTGGGAATTCCTCCAAAAAAATCCTTTGAACATTCCTTCAGGAACTCCTTTATGAACTCCTCCAGGACTTTATCTGAGAATTCCTCTAGATACACCTTTGGAATTCCTCCAGGAATTCCTCTGAGTATAGCTCCAGGATTTTTTTTAGGAATTCCTCCAGAATTTCTCCTGGGAACACTTCCAGAAATCCCACTGGGAATTTCTCTGCGGATTTCTCCAGGAGTTTCTCTGGGCATTTCTCCATGAATTCCTCTGGGAATTCCTCCAGCAATTCTCCAGGAATTTCTCTGGAAACTCCTCCAGGAATTCCTCCGACAATTCCTATGGAACTCCTACATGAAATTTCTCCAGGAATTTCACTGGGAAGTCCTCAATGTATTCTTTTGAGAACTCCTCCAGGAATTTTTCTGAGAATTCCTCCAGAAAATTCTCTGGGAATTATTTCAGAAATTTCTCTGCGAATTTTTTCAGGAGTTTCTCTGGGAATTTTTTCATTAATTCCTTTTAGAATTCTTCCAGGAATCCCTCTGAAATTTCCTTTAGGAATTTTCTTGGGAATTCTTCAAAAACTTCTTCCGGAAATTGTCTCAGGAACCTACTGGGAATTTCGACAGGAAGTCCTCTGGGAATTCCTATAAGAATTCCTCCCAGAATTACTTTATGCATTCCTTCAGGAACTCCTTTGTGAATTTCTCAAGGATTATCTCGGAAAATTTCTCCAGAAATTTCTTTAAGAATTTCTCCAGGAATTTCTCTGAGAATTCCCCCAGGAATTTCTCTGAGAATTCCTGCAGGAATATCTGTGAGAATTCCTCCAGGAATTTCTCTGAGAATTCCTCCAGGAGTTTCTCTGAGAATTTATTTGGGAATTCCTCCAGAAACTCCTCTAGAGATTCCTCTAGGAATTCCTTTGAGAATTTCTCCAGGATTTTTTTTTTCAGGAATTCCTCCAGAATTTTCAGAATTTCTGAAATCCCCCTGGAAATTCGTCCAGGATTTTCTCTGACAATTTCTCCAGAAATTCCTCTGAGAATTCCTCCAGGACTTCTTCTGGGAATTCCTCAAGAAATTTCTTAGGGACTTCCTCCAGCAATTCTTCTGCGAATTCTTCATGGAATTCACAGGAATCTACCAGCAATACTTCTGGGAATCCTACCAGAAATTCCTCCAGGAATTTCACAGGGAAGTCCTGCAGGTATTCCTCTGTGAACTCCTCCAGAAAATTCTCTGGAAATCCCTCCAAGAGTTTCACTGAGATGTCCTTCAGGTATTCCTATGGGAGCTCCTCCAGGGATTTCTCTGTGAATTCCTCCAGAATTTTTTCTGAAAATTCCTCCAGAAAATTCTCTGAAAATTCCTCCAGAAAATTCTCTGGCAATTCCTCCAGGAATTTCTGTGGGAATTCCAGCAATTCTTCTGGGAACTTTTCCAAGATTTTTTCCAGGAATTTCAGTGGGAATTCCTTCAGGTATTGCTCTGAGAATTCCTCCAAGAATTTGTCTGGGGATTCTTCCTGGAGTTTCTCTGGGAATTTCTCCAGGGATTCCTCTGAGAATTTCTCCAGGAGTTTTTTTTTGGAATACCTACAACATTTCTTCTGGAAAATTTTCTAGTAATCCCACTGGGAATTTCTCCAGGAAGTCCTCCGGGAATTCCCCTGCTGATTTCTCCAGCAATTCATTTGTGAATTTCCTCAAAAAGTCCTCTGTGAGTTCCTCCTGGAAATTCCTCCAGAAACTCCTCTGGAAATTCCTCCAGGATTTTTTTCAATTGCTCCAGAATTTCTTCTGGGAATTTGTCCAGAAATTCCACTGGGAATTCCTCCAGGAATTCTTTCGGAAATTTCTCCAAAATTTCTTCTGAAAATTTTTCCTGGGAAATTCCTCCAGAAACTCCTTTGGAAATTCCTCCAGGATTTTTTCTTAATTGCTCCAGAATTTCTTCTGGAATTTTTTCAAAAATCCCACTGGGAATTCCTTCAGGAATTCATTCGGAAATTTCTCCAGAATTTCTTCTGGAAATTTTTCCTGGAATTACACTGGGGATACTTCCAGGAAGTCTTCTGGAAATTCCTCCAGAAATTCCTTTGTGAATTCCAATAGATTTTTTTTTATTAATTATTCTATGATTTTTTTATGTAATTCCTCCAGATTTTTTTTCTGTGATTTCTTCCATAAATCTCACTGGGAATTCCTCCTGGAATTCCCCCAGGAATTTCTCTGACCATCCGTTAAGGAGTTGCCCCGAGCATTCCTTCAGGAATTTCTCTGCGAATTCCTCCAAGAGTTTCTGTGAGAATTTTTCCGTGAATTTCTCTTGGAACTTCTCCAGAAATTCCACTAGGGATTCCTCTGAGAACTCCTCTGAAGTTCCCTTCTGGGGATTCCCCCAGGCATTCTTTCGGGACTTGCTTCAGGAATTCTTCTGGGAATTTCTCTTGGCAATCCTCTGGGAACTCTTCCAGTAATTCCTCCGGAAATTTATCTGGGAATGCTTCGAAAAACTCCTCCAGGAATTTCACTGGGATGTTTTCCAGGTATTCCTCTGGGAACTCCTCCAGGAATTCCTCGGATAGTTTCTATGAGAATTAGTCCAAAATTATTTTGGAAACTTCTTCAATAAGTTCTTAGGGAATTTCTCTATGAATTTCTTTAGGAGTTTATCCACAATGCCTCTGAGAACTTCTCTTGGAATTTCATGAGAAATCTCCAGGATTCAAGAACTCATGTGAGAACTCCTCTATGCATTTCTTTAAGAATTCTTCCAGAAATTCCTCTGAGAACTCCTCCAAGAATTCCTTTGGGAATTTCTCCATGGATTCTTCCAGGAACTATTCTGGGAATTGCTCCAGAAATTCATCTGAGTGTTCCCCGAGAAATTCAGGGCATTCTTCCAGGAATTTATCTGAAAATTCCTCTAGAAATAACCTTTTGGAATACCTCCAAGAATTTTTCTTTGAATTCCTCTGTCAATTTTTCCTGGAATTCCTCCAGGATTTCTTCTATATAGTCTCAATGGAATTCCACCAGCAATTCCTATAGGTATTCTCTCAGAAATATCACTGTGAATGGCGGTTGGAATTGCTTAGAGAATTCCTCTTTAAATTATTCTGGGAGTTCCAGTAGAAAGTCAACCAAGAATTTCTTCAAGAAATGCTTTTCGAATTCCTCAGAGAACTTCTTCAGGAACTCTTCCAGCAATCCTTGTTGAATTCCTCCGAGTAAAACGTAAATCCCGAGATGACTTACCCCCGGGTTAAAAACTTTGTTAATAAAAATGAAAAAAATCATCCAGGCATTACTTTAAAAACTTCTTCAAGAACTCCTTAGGAGATGTCTCCACGAATCTCTTTCGGAATTCTTTCATAAATTCCTCAGAGAACTTTCCTAGGAATTCTAGGAATCTCCAGGAATTCATATAAGAACTCCTCCAGGAATAGCCTCTAGGAATTCCTACAGGATTTTTTCTGGGAATTCTCATGAGAATTCCTCCAACAATTCCTCTGGATGTTCATCCAGGTTTTCTTTTGGGAAATCCCTAAAGATTTTTTTGTTTTTTTTTTTCAGGAATTCTATTTGGAACTCCCACATGAATTTCTCAGACAACTTTTCCAGAAACTATTCTGCCATTCCTCCTGCAATTCCTGTGAGAAATTCTAGAAACTATTCTGGGAATTCCTCCAGAAACACCTTTCTGAATTCATCCAGGAATTTACCTAGGAACTAGTCTTTGAAATCCTCCAGGAATTCCTCTGAGAAATTCTGTTGCAATTCTTCTTGAAATGCCTTTGATTATACCTCTAGGAATTGGTCTGCGAACTATTCCAGGAATACCTATAAAATTTCTAAAAGGATGTCCCTAGGAGTTCTTCAACAGAACCCTCCATGAATTTTTCGGGACTTCATCCAGAAATCCCTCTTTGTATTCCAGCGCGTATTCCTATAGGAATTCCTCCAGAAATTCTCCCAAAAATTCTATTGTATAACCGAAATTTCAAATTGCACCAGGCAAATGTACAAAGTGTCACATGAGCAAAATATTACAGGAATACACTTTCATTTTTACACTATATCTACACTCTACTCGAACCAAATTTTGAAATAATTCGAATGCACATTTTCGAATACAACTCCTAGACCACCCCAGCGCTTTGGGTGCTCCAGCAGAGGAAACAAATGTTTGTGGTCATGTATGAGTCAATAAATACGTTGATCTGTGCCATGTTTGGGTGCTTTATATATCACAGTCGTAGTCGTCGTCGTCGTCGTCGTCGTCAGCCTGCTAGGCGAGACTGCGAGACGCAGATATGTGCCGGATCCATCCATGTGCGTCGTCATCATATCCTTTTGGTCACGTCCTTCACGGTCGGTCGGATGATAGGAAGAGTGGGGTTGGTGTTGGTGTGCTCCGGGGCATCACGTTCAGCCATTTTTCATACTCAGATTGCAGCTGGGATGTGTTTGCTGCGTGGCGTACGTATCCTACCTACCAACGGGACACTGAATCTGGAGGGTTGAGTAATATGAAGCCGTTGTGGTGGTTTACGTGTGCACAATTTGTTATTGAAGTAAGCACAGGATGAAGAGGACAGTTGTTTTCCGAGTACCGGAGCTCAATATTTATCAAAACAAAAATACTAATCAGAATTGCATCCCGGGGATACTTGTCATACCGCAGGGGGGAACGCGTCGTGATGTATGTGGGTGAAATTGGGATAGGTTCATGTTCAGAAAGAAGAGATTCGGATAGAAGTTGTGTTGGGTTGTGTGGATTCAGTTTTCCAATATGAATGTGTACATATTATAAACCGATTTTTTGAGCCGGTACACCAGAATGTGAGTTCTTCTTCCGGAAGGGAACTGAACCCGTTGGCTCTCAGATAAACTACCCAGGTAGCCAATAATCTGTTGATATGCCACTTGACAGCAGGTCATTAAATGAAAATCAACCGTATATGGGCTTAGAGTGCTGCTTAAATGCAGGTTTTGGCCCAATATACGGCTGTTGAACAGCTATGATGACCTCATTTTATATTGAAAAAAATCACAGTACTTATCTTATACTGTTAAAAAAATACTGGATGCAATGCTTTTTAATATGTTTTATTATAGATCAGGAACTCTCACGTGTAGTATTTTTCCATTCGGGATTGATCTCGAGAAATTTCCACATCCCTTCTGAGAGAAGAACACACATTTTGTGAGTTTGTCGGGAGAGGTATTCAATCCCAGGTTGTCGGCGTGGTGGACATGTGATCTAACCATCCCGCCAGGTCTACTGTGAGTATGTCCTTCAAAACATCGGCGAACACAGAGATTGGTACAGAAAAGCTTGAGTAAAATTGGAATGCACATAAGGCAATTCCTTTGGAAACTGCTTCGACATTTTTTTGGAGATTCCTTTGGCTTTTGGCAGTTTATTTGAGAAATCTCCAGGCATTCCCTTTCGAAGTTTTTTCGATCATTTCCTTCTAATTTTATTCATAAATTACTCAGGAAACTGTTTAACAACTCCTAATGAAATTCCTTGGGCCATTTGTTTTAAAACTTCCCAGGTTGTTTTTTTATGAATTACTTTCACAAATCCATCCTTCAGTCATTCTTGCAGAAGTCTCTCACACATTTTCTTTGGAAATTCATAAACTCCCAATTGTAGTTGCTGAAAGAACTTGCAATATAATTGAAAAAAGATGTTGCCTATTACCGAAAAGGATTGACGAATGAATTTCAAGAAGATATACCGTAATAATATCCAAAAACAAATGTCAAAGAAACACTCAAAGAAATTTTTGATGAAATTTGCAAACATTTCTTGAGAAATTTCCATAGAAATTGCCGAAAGAATTTAACAAGAAGTTCCAAAAGATGTGACGAAGAAACTTCCAATTAAATTGTCAAAAGAAATCATAAAAATTGTGAAATAATTTCTAGACGAGATAGCCAAATCGGTTCCCAAGAAAATTGCCGATTTTTTGAACAAAAAATACTTTATGAATTACCGACAGTTTAAAAAAAATCCAGAATAGTTACCGAAGGAGTTCTCAAGAAATTTCAAACGGAATTACCATATTGAATTTCAAAAAGAATTGCCGAATCAAGTCAAAAAAAAAGAAATGTCAAAGGCACTATCTAGGAAATGTTCGATGGAATAGAAAAAAATCTTGAAAATGTCCAGTGGCATGGTCAGAAGAACTTTCAAATGAATTGTCATAATAAATTTTATAGGAATTGTGAAAGAACTTCCAGAGAAATTTGCCAAATCAAAGGGGATAACCAAATCAATGTGCAAGGAAATTCTAGATAAAAAAGTCCAAACGAATTCCTGAACAGCTTTTTATGGGAATTACCGCCCAGCTAGCACTAAGTTTTTTATGATGTTGAATAGGATGCTAAAGTGGAGGCCATATGCATACAGGCTTCTATTTAGATTAAACATCACATGCGATCGTGTGTTGACTGGACGCAGGAATTTATGAAAAGTTTCCAGAGTGCTTCTTAAAGAATATACCGAAAGAAGATGGAGAGGAGTTTCCAAAACAATTGCTTGAGCGTCCAAAGAGATTACTGAAGGATTGTTTCGACCAATAATTGAAGATTTTTTCAAAATAATTGACTGAGAAATTTTCAAAGGAAGTTCATGCTCAATTTTATTATTACTTTTCCACAAAAATTTCCAGAAAAACTGTAAAAGGAAATGCTTGAATGTTTTGGAAATTTTGAGAAGTCAGTGATTCTCAAAGAAATTTTTAAAGTAAATTAAAAAACATGATGGTTTTTTTTAAGGAATACTATGAAAAATACGAAGAAATCGGCTTCTAAGTTCCCATAGGAATTGTAAAAACCATTACCAAAAGGTTTTTCGAAGAAAATGTCGAAAAAATCCTCAAAGGAATTCACGATGGGATTGATCAAGAAGTTTCCTAGGGGATTATCGAAGGGGTTCAAAAAAAAGTGCTGAATGAATTGCAATGGCCTAATGCATTGCTCAATAAAATGTCAAAGGTATTACCAAGGTATTTCCGAAAATTGTTGCCTGAGAAATAAATACCCCAACAAACTGGAAAGGAATTGTAAAAGGAACTCACAAAGGCAATTCTTTCCCTGTGAAATTTCTAAAGAAATTGCTGAGAATGTTTTCATAACAACCACCGACAGATTTTTCAAGGAAATTATTGGATTTGTGTATTCTCACAAAACTTTGGAACTTAAAGATTTTTCCTAGAAGAAGCTATCTAAATGTCACCCAGATATAACAAAAACACCAATATTTGTTTGACACTATCCACAGATATTTGATTGATCTTAGATCTAAAGATTGGTATAACCATTAAAAAAATCACAAAATGCCGTGTTTTCAGGAAAATTAACGAAAAAAAGAGATTTTTTGGTTCAAATTATTAATGGAGCATTACAACTAGCGGAAAATCATACCAGCACTCACATACAATCAATTATTTAGCTAACTGTTTAATGTTTGATTCGTAAAGAAACGATATTTTAATTCGACTCAAGAAAAAGGGTTTTCCTTTGACTCTTGAAAACTTTATCTAGATAGACCAAGGAGCAAAATATGTTCATACTATGCTTAAAGGTATGTGGAGGAGCATTCTTCTGTGTTTTTTTTTTCCTTATCAATCCATGGATTTCTACATAAATTACTCCAGTAATTCGGTCTTAAAATCTATCACGGTTTGTTTTAGAAACTTCTCCGGCGATTTTCATCTCCAGAGATTTCATCAATATTATAAGGATTTCCATAGTAATTTCTGCAAGATACTCCTTTAAATTTTTTTGACGAATTATTCTAAAAACTTATTTGCAAATCTTACAGGGATTGTTCCAGAAATTCGTCCCAGTGTTTTTCAAGAATTCTTTCAGAAGTTCCTTCAGTGATTCCTGCAGAAATTTCCACAAGGATTTCTTGTGCAAATTGTTCTTGCAGTTTCATCAGAAATATCGCCTGCGATGTCTTTAAATATCTCTGCAGAATTTGTTCTCCCTGGTACTTCGAGAAGTTCCTCCAGAAATTTCACATATATTTTTAAATAGTTCATCAGGGAATTCATAAATAAATTTCCAAGAAATACCTGGAGGTTTGTTTCAAGAAATCCTTTAAAAAACTCCTGGAACCTTAGAAAACTTTGAGAAGATTTTTTTTTTTGAAAAATAGCGGAACAGCTGTAGTTATTGTTTGATTAAAGGAGAATACTCGGAGGAACTCTGAAACTGATTTCATTAAAAATACAAGAAAAATTTCTATAGGGATCCCTTTAAAATCCGTGGAGGAATTTATGAAGAGATTTTCAAGAAAATGTCTCATGAAATCGCAGATAAAAGCCACCAGTACTTTTTGAAAAAAAAAATCCTATTGTATATTGCAAAGGAACCCTGGAGGGTTTCTCTGAAGGAATCCTTGGAAGAGCTGCTAGAGAGAAGAGGTGAACCAGCCTCGGGCTGAAAATCTTTCTAATAAAGAAAAAAAAGCTGCTAGAGATACCTCTTAAGAAATTCTCAGGAAAAAAAATCTTCTGAAATTTCTACAGGGACATCGTGAAGGATTTCTTAAGAGAGCCACTGCAAAAAATTATAAAATAAATTGGTGATGGAATCTTTGAAATAATACCTTGAAGAACTAGAAAACCCTCTGCAGGTATTCAAACATTTTTTTTTCAAAAATTTTCGAAAATGCTAATGAATAGATTCATTATGATTTGAAGAAAGAAATGCATGAATACATGCACAAACTTATGTAACATAAGCAAATTTCCTTGAATGAATTTTCTATGGGAACCCCAGTAATAATTGCGAAAGGAATTTTTGAGAAAACCCCTGGATCTGTTTCAACATGATTTTTTTTTCGAAAAATTTTTGATGAACTCCTGAAAAAATCCCAGGGAAAATTCCAGGGGGAATTTCTGAAATAGTTTCTGGAGGTAACCCCGAAGGGGTGAGATTGGGTAATTTTCCATACACTTATACTTACTTACTTTCAGTCCTGGGCACCCACAGTGGTGCAGAGGACCGAATTGAAAGATTTCCATCCTGGGCGATTGCCAGTTATCGCCTTACAGGTCAAATTTCTGTCGACTTGTTTGATTTCGTTGTTGAGGCTGCACCTCCATGATCCTCTGGGCCTGCCTCTGCTGCGATGTCCTGCTGGGTTCCAATCTAACGCTTGCTTGTAGATTTTATTTCCGCCCCTGCGTAGAGTGTGGCCAACCCACATTTACTTTCAATTTCTGTCCCTATCGGCTTTTGATGACATCGACGATGGAGCTCCACGTTGGATGCACTGCAGGCCAGAGATGTCCATATCCTCAGTGTGGGAAAGAGAAATAGAAAATACACCACTCACGCTGTTCATCTGAACAGGAGCCCTTCTCTTATATGTGGATCCACCACTGCGATTCGGATGCGCGCAAGCTTGGTGGGTAGAAATAAATCTCTTAGCTCCCTGAGCACTAGGCCACACAACAGTGCGGCGAGAGCGATTTAAAATTCTCTCCGGTGAAAGTGTAAAAAATCACCCGGGCGCGCGCTCCAGTGAGGTTTTTGCGCCAGAGTGCGCGCTGCCGTGAAACCCCGGAGAGTTCTCGCCCCGGCGACACCATGGTGATAATTCGGTGACTGCTGAGTGAAAACACGGGAGAGCGCCGGAGAGCGATGCGCGCGAAAGAGTGAGCCACAATCCAAACTTTTTCAAAAAAATTTGCATGTAAACTTAACCCAAAGTTGCCAAATTTTCTAAAAAATGAATATAAACTTACGGCAGTGTCGCTGGAAATTGGGTCGACCAAATTTTAAGATGAGAGCGGTAATATGACCCATTTTCTATTAGCTTTCAACTGCTTTTTACAGCACTTAGCTAAAAAATCTAGAAAAAAAGTTATTAAGTAAATTAATCCTTGATGTCATCTACCAAAAGTTTGGGGTCACCCCTCAAAATGATGTATCGGCCAAAAGTTTGGGGTCACTATCGTAAAACATGGAAAAGTGATTTGATGATATCTTTGTCATCTTTCATTCAATTTTAATTCTTCATGGCTTATTTGAAACAAAATGAATGATACTTAGGGGCTGTCCATAAACCACGTGGTTATTGAGGGGGGGGGGGGGGGGGGGTGGGGTTTCGGCTAATGACCATTTTGTATGGACAAATAAAACATTTTGTATGGACTATTGACCACGCGGGGGGGGGGGGGGGGGGGTTAAAATGTCCCGAAAAAATGACCACGTGGTTTATGGACAGCCCCTTACTGCATAGACATTGAACCACACATATTTGTTGAAATTTACATACTAAAACTTAACGTTAAGTTGCCTCATTTTTTGAAGCGTGGTTAAACGTGCTAACTTTACATAACATTTTTATATACAAAAATCGTTAAATACGTTTGTGGGGTATGAACAAAGCTGAGTAGCATTCCCCATGCGTGTATTTCCCCTAGCAAGCATCAGTGACAGCCAGCACCATGACGGGGTCGTCGTCAGTGTGATGCTGCCTCATTGACGAGTGGACTGTTAGCGGAGCAAGTCGCCATCACCGTGAGGTTCCGTATTATGCCAAGTGATTCTACTGCAGTTTGCTAAGATGGCTGGGAACGGATTGTTCCAGGGAGTTGCCCGGCATTCACATTGGCGATCCTGCCAGGAGTGCATCATAATCAATAACAAGTTAATCATAAAATAGGTAGAATCACTTGGCATAAAAACAGTGAGAGAAAACAAATCGTTTTGGTGTGTGAAGTGTGTGGTGGTGCTGCAAACACAGTGAAGTGGGTGTTGCAATTCTGCGGTTCCTGACGAAAGCTAGAGCGCGGAAAGTTTTTGTTTTTCCAACCGCGTTCTGTTTTAGCCTTGCTTCTAGCACAAACACATGGACAAAGGCGCGGTGACGTGGTTGATTTTTGTTGTCGACTGGTAGCACGCTGTGGATAGGTGGTTGGTCGGTCGATGATTGCATGCATGTTTCTTCATGTTCTTGCTCGGCATGGATGGTCGCGCTTTCGTTGATTCCTCGGATCGTACATGCTCGTGTTGTCGCTCGGTTGAACGGTAAATGCAAACAGGTTGATGTGCATGATGGTAGAGGTGTTTGACTATTGTGAATGTTGCCGTAAAATACTCGTGGCGTTGGTTGGTTGGGTTGGTTTTTGCTCGGGTTTTGGTTGGGCAAATTAATGGCGTGTCGAACCGCCGAAAATTTTTCTGCATAAGGAAAATGCAGGGACGTGTAATGAAAACCGTCCAAGGAAACGGCATTTTTAGATAATCGCCGAAAATTATTCTGCATAAAGAAAATGCAGGGACGTGTAGTGAAAACCGTCCAAGGTAAAGGCGTTGTTGGATAACCGCCGAAAATTTTTCTGCATAAGGAAAATGCAGGGACGTGTAATGAAAACCGTCCAAGGAAACGGCATTTTTAGATAATCGCCGAAAATTATTCTGCATAAAGAAAATGCAGGGACGTGTAGTGAAAACCGTCCAAGGTAAAGGCGTTGTTGGATAACCGCCGAAAATTTTTCTGCATAAGGAAAATACAGGGACGTGAAATGAAATCCGTCCAAGGAAATGGCGTTATTGAAAAACTGCCGAAAATTGTTTGTATCAGGAAAATGCAGCGATGTGTAAAGAAACCCGTCTAAGGAAATGGCGTTGCATGATAACTGCCGAAAGCTGTGCGTGAGGAAAATGCAGGGACGTGTAATGAAAACCGCCCATAAAAATTGCATATCGTAAAACAGTTTAAAATTCGAAGTACGCAATGAAAACATATCTACTGAAAATGTGTTGTAGAACCTCTTTTGAACTCGTTTTGTAGAATCTGTTTTCGTATAATGAAGGACATTTGTGTGTTATATATGGTCCATCTGTACCATCACATTGAAACATTGAAAATGGAGTTGTATGATATACGGAATCTTTAGTCTGATAAATCTCAAATTCGTTAATCTCTTGTTTTTTTTTTCTTTTTTGACAAATAATTCTAACAAAATATGTTCGTTTTCGTTGAATGCGTCGAATTTTCGCAATCGTGAATAACGATTGATTTGAGTGAGAGAAAAACAGGGCCTGCTACATAACGAGACGTACGCTTGAAGGAGAGACGACGCATCACCCAACTGTGTGTGTTGTAGTTATTTTTATTGGAGCTCGGCAAAACCCCATAGATGATCGGTTAGCATTGCAAGTTATCAATCAAATGATATAGGTTCGATATTACCAAAAGTGCGTTTACTAAACAAAAAAGTAAATGTGGCCATTCGTCTTAATTCTTGTATCTTGAAGTGTATCTTGTTGCATTGGTGCCATAAGGATGAAGAGATCGAAATTGAGGGTTTGAGCGTAAAAATAACAAGCCTGCTAGTAAGAAAACTTTTTTTTTTCGGAGAAGAGGGAGAATGTGGGGTATGAACAAAGCTGAGTAGCATTCCCCATGCGTGTATTTCCCCTAGCAAGCATCAGTGACAGCCAGCACCATGACGGGGTCGTCGTCAGTGTGATGCTGCCTCATTGACGAGTGGACTGTTAGCGGAGCAAGTCGCCATCACCGTGAGGTTCCGTATTATGCCAAGTGATTCTACTGCAGTTTGCTAAGATGGCTGGGAACGGATTGTTCCAGGGAGTTGCCCGGCATTCACAACGTTATGTTAAAGACATCAAACGTAAATTTAGTTCATTATCTTTGAAATGAGCCAAACATAATTAAAATTGAACTATAGATGACGAAGATATCACCAAATCACTTTTCCATGTTTTACGAAAGTGACCCCAAACTTTTGGCCGATACATCATATTGAGGGGTGACCCCAAACTTTTGGTCGATGACATCAAGGATTAATTTACTTAATAACTTTTTTTCTATATTTTTTAGCTAAGTTCTGTAAAAAGCAGTTGAATGCTAATAGAAAATGGGTCATATTATCGCTCTCATCTTAAAATTTGGTCGACCTAACTTACAGCGACACTGCCGTAAGTTTATATTCATTTTTTAGAAAATTTGGCAACTTTGGGTTAAGTTTACATACAAAATTTTTTGAAAAAGTTTCTTTTAAGTCATGTTCAAAGTTTCTTTGACTTATTATCTTTTGAATGAAACCTGGGGTTTTGAAATCGGACGCAAATTGACGGAGATATGGGCCTAAAAAAATGACATGTTTTTGAGGGGGTGACCCCAAACTTTTGAACAGGAGTGTATGCATGCATTACCAAAGATCACTTGCCAGTGATCGAAGAACCTTTACGCGCAAAAAAAGAGTTATTGAACAATAAATGTGGTAGTACGAATTTTTTACCCATTCTCACCCCCAACGACGGTATACTATTTTTTGATAATTTCAGTCGTCTATAGATACAATGTGCGATGGGTGACTTTTACCAAAGCATGAAAACCCTGCTCCAATCAATCGTATCTTTTACCATTCAATCAAAACCGAATGAGTTTGTACACTACGACAGATGCCATTAGCTCTCGAATGGCAAATATCTAGCAAAAAACTACAAGCTAATGTGCAAAACCTATCGTTTTTATTTGTATCTATCAGTCACACAGAACTAGAAAAAAAAAGTACATCTGAATCAGAGAATTATCTGCCTACCACTCAACCGGACGATGAAATCAAACCAATCAATAGTCCAACCACAGCCTCAGCTACCTACATAGCTGCCCAAGCAAACCTTCGCAACCAGCGCAGTGGCAGCGGCGGCGGCGGCACATCATCGTCATCATCATTGACATACCCACCTAGCTAGGCTACTTGTTGTCGGTCTATTGCAGTCGATGAATGGCCGGAGACTGTGGTGTGTTTGTCCGTTCATTGATCATAAATATGCATTGGTGGAATGATAATTTCCCGACTGTCAACATATCGTTGGCGGCCTCTGCTGCCATGCCGCGCCACCCCACGACGTCCAACCTGCTGGACGTCCAGTCTTTGAAAAAATATATGTGTTATGTGAAGGGACGGAGGAGGGAAAAAATGTGCACGGGTTTTGTTTTGCCTTTCCGATTGAAGTTGATTGATGCTCATATGTTGAAATCCTTTTGAAGCGCTTTTGCAACCCAGTCGAGCTGAATCAAGAGAGTCATGATTTCATGAATAGAGATTGCCTCCTATTATCGGAGATTGTATAAGCTAGAATTGATTCGGCTTTTTTCGCCAATTTCGTTTTCATGTCAAGGATTGTTTGTCGATGTCAATTCATGCATGAAGATACTTAAGGTTTAGTTAATTTGTGCGATTTTTAGATTTCTCTGAGTTATGTAAATGCGTCTAGCATTACAAGCTCCAATGATGCATAATTCTCGCTGAATCCCGGCCGCCACTTACAATAAGGTAAAACCGAATGCATTTACTCATATTTTTGGTTTTTCATTTGTTTTTTTTTAATAACGGAGTAATATTTACAAAAACGGTTTCGTTTAGAGGAAGAATCAAGGTATCTCCTGATTTATTTTCCTGGTGGAAAATGTTTTTCTGTTCTTCAGAAACAATTATCTTTTCGACATTTCGTTCAAAGATACCGGCTTTTCACGCCGTTTTATTACATTTAAAGCATGTTACAAAAAGAATATTAAGTAAAATAAAATCCCCAGTATTCGTTCCACTATTACTCTCCGGAAACTACATTCTAGCGCAAAAAAATGTAGCTGTCCAACGCTCCGTTACCAACAAATTCATACATGACATCAGCATCGAACAAGCAACACGAGTGAACAGACAACTCGTCATCGTGAGCGAAAGATGAAAAATCTATTCTCCAGCATGACTAAAAACGAGATTCGACAACTTACTGACATCAATTTAAAAGCAATAACTCGATATTATTAACCTCCACTTGGCCTCTCGTTTCTAGCATACCCATCGGGTCCGATGGTGGCCCGTCGTTTTGTCAGTAAACAGCCAGCGCAGCGCTTCATTCCCTCACTCATGGAAGGACAGGGCACTTTCTGGAATGGAGGAAACTCTTAGTCATTTCTATCCACACTGCTGCCATTGTGCTCAGTTTTGTACATTGTGTACCGTACCGAATATGGCGAACGCAGAAAAATGATAGAAACAGAGGCGGAGGAGGCAGCATTTTTTCGCCCGTTCTGAGCTGACTTGTCTCATTCCTTGTCGTAGCAAACATCAAACGGAGACAACGAGAAAAAAAAAGTGGTGCCGTCGCGACAATTGAGCATCCCAAAACGAGGAATCCATTCGGGTTCAGTAGCGTGGCTACTGATGCTGCTGTTTGGACATTTGGTGGCATGTCGGAAACTCCAACGACGACGGTAGATACCACCCACACTATACTTTGGGAGAGGAAATGCTTCGACGTTTGAAGAATGAATGATTCTGTTTTCGAAGACGATGGGCTATGGGGGATGAGAATACTGAATGAAATGTGAATGAAACAGAATACTCGCCGATACAAAGACTTTATTTTGGGAATTGCTCTTGAGAAAACAAGTAAATCCGTGGAAATAGGGTTTTCATTTCCCAAGTAACAATTTCATTGCTGGTTGGTTTTGTTTGATTTTTATTAGGGTTTTATCACAGCAATAATTAAAACTCACAGTTTTATGACTGCTAAAGACAGATTTTAAGAGTAAACAAAACTTTCCGATTTGTAAACCTTCTGGCAATCATTATTACCACAATAAAACTGTTAAAACTCTCAACAGATGGCGATCCGTTCGATTAGTAACGACATCTGTTGGTGGAAAAGCAGAACTACGACATTTCTAGGTTTATTGCGGTCATCATAAAAGTAAACTTGCTTTCGTTTTATTTGCGCTGATTATGGTTGTCGCCATATTGAAGAATTCGCTAACGTGAATGGAAAATAGTTAATTTTGCTCTAATTAACAATGAATTGATAGTTTGCCACCATTTCCATAACATGCTCACATAATTAAACTCTCTCTGCTGAGTTTTCTTGTGATTCGAGAAAGTTTTACTAAATAAACAAATTGATTCATTTCATTCCAAGATGACAATATTCACTATTTTTGAAGCGCATTAATTTTATGATTCTGCAACCCCAATATTCACGGTAAAATTGAATGCGCATAAGCCTACCAACACAATAACAACTAAAATATTACTTTGAAATGATCGCTTCTACTTACGAATGATGTATCGTCCTGAACTTTGCGTGCCATCGAAGAAGCTTCTCTGCATCTTAAGCTGTCATAGTTTTTGTTGAAAAAAAAAACAACAACAATCGAGAATGGGAAATTTCTCTACTAGATTTAAAACGATTTTATTGCTACTCCTAATGCGGTTTGCAAAACCTCTCCGAGAGTGATCCACTTAGCCGGAAGATGCTCATGAAAAGGTTATCAAGAGGTTATGATGTATAAATCAGTTTTATTGCAAGTTTTATAAAATTGGTCATGAAGATCTCTTGTAGAGCCGAACAAAACTTAAAATGTTACTTGGGTTCTGATGTTTCATCTCTCACTCATATTGAGTTGAAGGTAATTTTCAGGCAGTTTTGTTTCTGCATTTGGTTCGATGGAGACATGCTACCGGAATATTTTTTTTTAATATCGAAGCCTTAGGCTTCCCTGTTTTTAAAATATTTTCATATTTTTTAAGCAGTTATTTAAAATTGAAAGTTTACATAAAGTCGGATATCATATTAAGCAGCTTCCGACAAAACTTCTATCAAGTTCAACATTACAAAGAATTCACCAATTCCTTTTAAACTTTCCGGCTTATTGTGTAACCATTTATAACTTGATTGCTCTGACATTGATGCACACAACAGAATTTCGTGTTTGATAAACACATTGACATTTGAGTTATGGAAAAAAATCTACGCGCTCCGGGTAGGAATCGAACCCACGACTCTCAATTGGCTAGACGGGTGCTTCTTACCTCCAAGCTACGGAGCTGCTTGACCATCTCCGTCCCCAGAAGGCATAGAACTGAACTCGATTCCGAACTGTCGTGCGCTTCGGGCGCTGTCTATCCGATGACATGTCGGTATGACAATTAGTGTACCGTCGAAGTGGTTACTCAAAGTTACTCAATTCGAGCACCCCTTTGCTGGCACATTCCTATGAAAATGACATCAGCATTGCCTTCCAACAACATTATTTGGATGGCTTTTTTCGCTGGAAAAACTGGAAGAAAAATGGAGGAATCTTAGGAATTGCTGGAACATATTCCACGGAAAAGTTTTGAAGACATCCCTACTAAAATTTCTGAAGAAACTTTCTGAAAGCTGAAGCACGGTGCTCCATTTACCGTTATTATGAAATAAAATATACCATCAAAACCTGAAACGCCATTCTCTTCATTTATCTATCCTACCCCTCTGGGCAAATTTTTAAAATCATCGTTGGGCGAAATTTTGAGTTACGCCCTTTTAAAGGGCCTAATCTCTAAAAACGTGTTTTCTATAGAATAACACCACATTTCATAACAGAATCATGAATTAAAGGCTTCAATAACAAAAAATATCATGAATAATATTGGAACTTAGTAGTATGCATCCATATAAATATCAGTGGAGTGCATTTTCTATCAAAATTGCTCATTACGTCAATATACGGTAGGTGTTATTAGGGCCTATAGAAAACAAACATTGCATCGGTGTAACAGGACACAACAACCACTATCGGAAAGAATTACATTTTCTCCGTCCAGTAGTGGTTGCACATTGCGTCGGAGAGATAAAGGTTTGGTTTCGGCAAGCAGTTTCACCTCTTTGAAATGTTCGCACCGATTGAGTTTAGATAAAGGTGAAAGTAACATGATCGATTTCTTTTCATCAACTCTCTATTCTGCACATTAAAGTGACAAGATGCAAATTCAATCGATATTTCTCACACTTAGACGCTAGATTGCATCGCAATTTAGCGATTTATGACCAAAAAGTGCAACCATACTTGCATCTTGTCATTTTAATTTGAAGAAGAGAGAGTCGATGAAGAGAACTCGCTCATGGTACTTTCGCCCTTATTTAACCCGGGAGCGGTTGCGTCGTGTACTGAGTACACGCACCATGAAAAATGCAAGCTTGTGATACACAGTGTGAACGTAGTGCCGTTGTAAGTAGTCGAAGACGTGGCTGCTCGAAGGTTGAACTCAATCTAGATTATACTAACATTTGAAAAGTGTGAATTTGAACCATTGCAAATTTCTCCTTCTTCAAATCCTCATGAGCGTATTTCCCATTATTCACGTAAACTCTAACCAGTAACAGGTAGAGCAGTCTCCCTTCTATCTGATAACAGGATAAATTTGCATGAATGAATTGAAACACGCCTAAGATAGACGGAAGAAGTTGAGGCGTTCAACGGTTGTTCCGCCCTTTTCACATGATGTACTGGCGACGATCTATTAGCGATTTTGAACATTTTTGCCGGATAATTTACGATTAAACGCGCAATATTGTCTTTCGATTTTTTTTTCATTTCTACGTTTTGTTTTCTCAGCCCCAACATTTCAAAAGGGCGTAACAACTTTCCAAAACAACACCTTTTTTTCAAAGCTATGGCATGGCACTTCTAAACGAAAAGAATGCTCTTCTTTCGATGGCTTACATTAGAGGGGTGACATGCAATATACATCCATAAAAGAAGGTGCCGTATCAAAAAACAGTTACGCCCTTCTGAAATGCTGAAGCTGATGAAGACAAAACGAACAAATGAAAAAAAATGAAAGACAAAAGGTCGAATAAAAGTAAAATTAGTAGGGACAAAAGGTCTTACCTACATATTTTGAAAGAAGAAAAAATTTCACCCTGCAAATTATGCTTGATTACTTGTTGCCTGTTCCGACATTTTGTCTTTTGGCCTTTCCATGTTTTGATTTTTTATTCTTATAACTTAAGATGTTTTGCACACAGACATTTTTTTTGTTTAATTTATGGTTGCCCATATCTTTGACTATTGTTTTCAAAGCAGATTTGCTGTATAGAGAGTGTACGCTCTTAATATATCGGTGCTAACATTTCAAAAAGGCGCAACTGCTTGCCGGAACCAAACCTTTATCTCTCCGACGCAATGTACAACCACTACTGGACGGAGAAAATGCAATTCTTTCCGCTGGTGGTTGTTGGTGTCCTGGGAAAGATGAGATACGATCTACACAGCTATGGGAGAAGATATTGTGTTGAAGATCAGTTACGTCCTTTTGAAATGTTGGTGCTGGATGCATGTGAATACTATCGCCTTGACTGAGAGTAATACGAACATCTATAGACATATGGAATCACAATACAATATACGTTCAATTGAATTGTTACACCGATGCAATGTTTGTTTTTTATAGGCCCTAATAACACCTACCGTATATTGACGTAATGACCAATTTTGATAGAAAATGCACTCCACTGATATTTATATGGATGCATACTACTAAATTTCAATATTATTCATAATAATTTTTGTTATTGAAGCCTTTAATTCATGATTCTGTTAAGAAATGTGGTGTTATTCTATAGAAAACACGTTTTTTTAGAGGTTAGGCCCTTTAAAAGGGCGTAACTCAAAATTTCGCCCAACGATGATTTTAAAAATTTGCCCAGTGGTGTAGGATAGATAAATAAAGAGAATGGCGTTTCAGGTTTTGATGGTATATTTTATTTCATAATAACGGTAAATGGAGCACCGTGTGAAGAAGTCTCGAAAAACATTTATAAAATAATATCTGGGAAAACATCAGAAACAAGCACAACAAGCTTTTCTAATTAAAATTCCAAAAGGAATTTCCGCTTGAATTCCTGAAAAACTTTACAAAGTACAAGAATATCTGGAATCCAAGGAAAACTCCTACAGGAAACAGAGAAGGATTTCCTGAATTAAAATCTGGAGGAATACCTGAAGCAATGTCAAGGAGAATTCCTCAATAAAAATTCTTAACGATTTTTGGAGGAATTCTTGGAACAATCCTTAGAGAAACTCCTAGTGGTACCGTTGGAGAAAACTCTGGAGAAGTTTTTGAGAAAATACATAGAGGAACACCCGGTGGAGTTCCTGAAGTAGTCTCTCTATAAAATTTTGTAGATATTTCTGAAATAAATTCTCTAACATTTCCGTGAAGCTATTTAGAAGAATCCTTGGAGAAATTCTAAAGGAGAATTTTATGAAGGAATATCTGAGAGATTTTCTTGGAAAATTTTGGAAAGAATCCTTGGCAGCTTTTGTAAGAGGATTTCTTGGGTGTCTTTCTTAAGCAGTTCTAGGAGAATTTTTTATAGAAAATTTGAAATCCTATAAGAATTCCTAGAAGATTTATAGATAAGATCCTGGTTCTATTTCTTAAGGATTCCCTGAAATAGATCTGTGCGCCACCGTCGCCGACGTTTTTTCCACGCCACCGCCGCCAGTTATGTTGACCGGCGGGCCGCTGTTCATATTTTTACACGTTGCTGAACAATATTTCCCAATATTTTATGGTTGAATTATTTTTCTTAAGTTCTTTTGTGAATCTTTTGCAGTATGTATTAAGTTTACTATTAATGGTTTCTTACTATAACTCTTCGGAGGTCCTCGCTTCATCTTTTTCATTCATTTTCGCTTATTTGATGACGGATGCCTCATCTTCTGATCCTACTAAATGTTCAATATAATGCAGCAATTTTTTTCAGGAATTCTTGTCTTCTTCAAAAATTTCTGCACAGGAAGCAGACATTTTACCAAGAATTCTTCAAATAAGCCTTGTTTGAGAAATTCCTCCGATAATTATTTCAGAAAGTTCACCGGGGTTCAGAAAACTATCTACGAGTTCTAAACATTCTTACAGCTTTTTTTTTTTAAGAAGATCAAAACTGTAGAACTATTTAACCCGCTTCGTGCGTTAGGGTCACTATGACCTCTAAACGTGCACTACGTCAGCGGAGTTAGCGTCAGCTAATGCACGGAAAAGGTTAAGAATATCCAGATATTTCTTCAAAAAATTTCCAAAACTATTTTAATGTATTTAAAATATTTATTTATTTTTCTTTTTAAATTTTCTTAAGAATTTTTAAAGCTAGCCTTATTTTGATTCCTAATTAAATAGTTCTATTGAGTTAAGGTACCCCGGGGCAAGTGGGACCTAAAAAAGTGTCAATTTGATTTTGTCATGCCAAAAATTTCAGAACACATTTTTTTTTTTAATAATTCCAATGCACCCAAAATACGTTGTTAATATATTTGTACTTATTAACGTGCATTAAAACTGTTTCAAAATATTTACATTCCATATATTATGAATATAATAAAAAGTGTAGCAGATCTTCATTTACTGCGTTTCATGGGGCGGGACCTATTCAGAGTTTTTGTTCAAAGGGCTTAATATAAGTTGCAACAAATAAGGTAACATAAATCATAAATCTCTTATATGAATGACTATGTTAAGGGATTAAAATAAGAAGAGGTTTATGGTATCGTGCATGAATTACGTAACACATAACAAATCGCTGGGAAAAAAACTTGAATCAACTCTAGCAGCTCATGCAAAATAAATTGATTTGTTTCATACAAAAAGCGGCGTAAAGTGAAGAGACAAAAGATTTCGAAACTTAGTCTCTATATTATATAGTTGATCAATCTCGCCAATAGTAAATCTGGGGTTTCGAGATTTTCAGTAATATCTTGTCCTTTACATAATCTTACGATCATTAAATAATGTTTTTTAATCATGTTTTGAATCAATTTTGAAAAGGCCATTTCCCTATTTTATTTTTTTATTGACGGTTTCTGAATGCTCAGAAGATTTCATTACGCAGCGTTAAGTAAAAAAATAATGGAGGATATTTAGAGAAAAACATAAAAAATACATGCTTTTGATTTTTGTTTTTGTTTTATCCAGGGTTTTACCATTTTTTACAAGAATTCCATAATCTAAATAAAGGTAAGAAAGTATAATTCAACAGTAGATTACTTAACGCGTCAATTTTTATTGACTTTCGTGCTAATTTCATCTAATGCTGGACTAGGCAAGATGAATCCATAAAATTGTGTTTGTTTATTCTCATAGGTCCCACTTGCCCCAGATAGCGAAATGTACTGGGGCAGGTGAGAGCAGTAAACTAAAGGTAATAATTGAAAATAAAATTCAGCTTTTTCACTTGAAATCAGTTTCAAGAACTCCAAATACTATTCTGAATCCGAAAAAGTATTTGTATAATAACCAATCTATTTTTAAATGACGAAGGTAGTAGAGCACGTCAATCTCACCTAGTGAATTGAAAATTACAAATGAACAACAATAACGTATATGGTCTCTTTATGGTTGAAACACTAACATTTTTTGTATTCAAAGTATCCGTCGGTGTGATACCTATGTTTTCTATGAAGAATGTTAGTCTTTTAAATAAATAATTAAAAAAATACTAGCTATAGGTCTCACTTGCCCCGGGGTACCTTATTAGAAAGTCCATCAATAACGTTACGCAAAAATTGTCCATTTCCATTTTCACTCCCCCAATGGCACACTTTTTGTATGGGACCTCCGATATTTGTATATAGGGTTGTCAAACTTTGCTGAACCTTTCTCTCTTCTCGAAGCGTCATTCCCCTGGGGTTCCCCCAAAAATTTCTCCAGGGATGTCTTCAGATATATCTCTGCTAGTTTCCCCAGTATTTTTTCCAGAAATTCCTCCAGTGGTTTCTTCAAAAATTCTTCCAGAGATTTAGATTCAGATTTAGTAATGCGTTCGGATATTTATTTACACGAACTCCTCCATAGATTTCCTTTAAGAATTTCGACAAGGATGCTATTGCAGGATTTCCTTCTGAAGTTCATTTATATTTTTTCAGTGAATCTAACAGGTATTTCTCCAGAGATCCTTGCAGAAATTCGGACAGAGATTCCTTCAAAAGTTTCTCCAGGTGTTCCTCCATGTATTTCCTCAGAATTTCTTCTCGGATACCAAATATACATTTAGGAAATTTTACTCGGACTCGTAAAGATATTGTTAAATTTCTTCAGAAATGCATAATTCCTAGAAATTTCCAGAGAAATTCCTTTGAACATTTCTCAGTAGATTTTTTTTTATAAATCTTTACAGGATTGTTAGTGTTTCTCAAGCTATTCTTCTTGGGATTCCTTCAAAAATACGTTCACGATTTTTTCCGAGAATCGTTTCAGTATATCATCCATTAATTTTGTTAAGGGGTATCTTCAGGATTTTTTCTAAATATTTATTATAAACTCTTTTGGAAATTTCTTCCAAGGGTTTTTCCAGGTAATCCTCCAGGAATTACTTCTGCAACTCCTTCTAGAATTCTTTAGAAATTTTCCTGCAATTCTTTCAAATATTCCTCCAGGGATGTTCAAAAATTATCTCCAGAGATTTCAACAGGAAATAGACGGAAGATTTATTTTTTTTTTAAATCTTCGAAGAACTCCCTCAGAAATTACTCCTCGAGTTCCCTAAAACTTCTTCAGGAATCTACTCATAATAATCTCCAGTGCTTCCATTGCTCATGTTCGTCATGTATATTCATGTATATTCAAAATTTCCTGAAAAGTTCTACAGATAGCCGTGCAGAAATTGCAGTCAACGATACTGGAGGAGTTCTTGAATAGATCTCACATTAAATTTCTAGAGGGATTCAAGGAGGAAATTCTGAAGCAAACACTGGAAGAAAACTTGGAGATTCTTCTGGATGAATTCTTAAAAGACTTCGACTGAAAGGTACCAGTGGACAAAAAACCCCGAAGCAATTTCTGAATCCTTAAGGAAAATCGGAAGAAAATAAAGCTGCAGAAATTTAAAACAAATCTGGAAGAGCTCTTAAAGGAATAACCAAAATAAATGTTAAAATAAATTGAATTTTTTGTTGGAATCTCTGAAGGGATGCCTGGAAAACTGAAGAATGCTCTCCAGTAATATGAAAAAAAATCTTGATGCATTCCTGGAGAAATACCAACACATAAATCCTAAAGGAACTTTTAGTGAGAATTGAACATGATTCCTGAAAGATCCTTGGAATAATTTCTTGAATACCAGGAAGAAAGGTTTCAATAAATCCCAAGAGAAGTTCATGATGTAACCCCAGGAGGAATATCCAATGATCTTCTGGGAAACCATCCGGGAGAAGCTCTAAAAAGACTCCTAAGAATTTTCTAGAGGAATTTCTGAAGAAATGCCTGGGATAATCTTAGAGGAATTCCTGAAAAAAAAACCTAGAGGAATTAACAGAGAGATTTCTGATGCAATTTCTCGAGGAAATCCAACTAATATTTCATAAAGCCTTCATACAAAATATCTGAGTTCCTGAAGGAATTGATAGGAGAGTTTTTTGATGAATCTATGGAGAATTTCCTGTAAGAATCGCTGTGGGAATTACTTAAATAATAACAGGAGCAATCTTTGATGAAACATCTGAATCGCTAGAGAAACTTTATTTCAATCTGTTTAGGAATCTCTGGACGAATTAATTTTTTGAAGGAAAATCTGGAGGAATATCTTGAAGAGTTTCTTGAGAAATTTCTAGATGAATTATCGAATAACATCGGAAGAACTCAGGAAAATTTTTTTAGAAGTACTTTGAAAGGAACATCTGAATGATTTCCGCGAGAATTGCTGAAAAAGTTCTGTGATGATGGAAGCATTTCTGACAGATTTTTGAAAGAATTTTGAAATTGTCCCCTTGATTGATTACAAGAAGAAATCTGGATGATTTCTGGGAGGAAACCCTGGATAAATATCCGGGGGGAATATTTTTAAGCAATCCGTAAGAAATTTCTAAAAAACATGGAAAGAATCTTTAGAAGAATTCGGGAAAAAATCCAGAGGAATATCCTATTTAGGAAAAACACCGGGTGAAATACATGGAAGAATTTTGGACGGATTTCCTACAAGGATTTAAAAAGGATTCCTTGAAAGAATTTCGGGAAGCTTCCTGATTGATTTGTGGTAGGAATATTTGTAGGAATTCTGAAAAAAAAAATCAAAAAGAAACCATGGGAGGGATGTGTGGAAGAATTCCAGGACGAGTCCCTGGAAGAGTTCTGGGCAGTCCTGCAAAATATCAGTCTCACAGTCTCAGTGCTTGTTTTTCAGCCGAAAATGAATGACTGCGGCGGTCGTTTTCAGTTCCTCGATGTGAAAACTGACAGAGTCCGAGAGTTCCATTCGTGAGCGACCAACCAAGTTCAATTCTAATCATCCACACACTACTCATGCTGAAAGGCCATTCGTCTCCAGCGGTAGCTTGTGAGAGTGAGTGCCCTATATGCTACCACGGGTGAAAATACTCAACTACAGAAATTTGAATGGAAATTTAGCTCTGTCAGCTCTCGCTTTCAGCACGCTGCGTACGAGTGTGAGTACCTATTTCATTTCGCTCCCGTGTTGCTAATCGAAAAAAAAAACAATGACAGGAAAACCAAAACGGAGAAAATGAAAAAAGCAAAATATTGCTATCATAAAGGCCTTTCGAAAAATTGCAGCCCTGGTTCTGAGAGAAATTTCTGGAGAAGCTTTGAGTGGATACCTTGAAAAACGACGAAATATTGCAAGAGCAATTCCGGGAGAAATCCCTGAAAAAATCCGGGAAGAATCCTTGGAGAAGTTTCAGGAGGTTCTTTTAGAAAAATTCCCAGAAGAATGCGTGGAGAAATTCAAGAGGGAATCACTGTGTTAATTCCTGTTCAAATCATAGCAATACCATCAGGGGAAATAGCGGAAAGTGTCCTAATAAAAACTCCGACAATAATCTGGAGGAATTGTGGAAGAAATCTTGGGAGTAATTTCAAAAGTTATCATAGCCCGAAAGGAATCCCAAGGAAAATAATTCGGAAAATATCTTGGGAAGTAAACTCATAGATTGCACTGGACCAAGAATGAAATGCACCCGCATCTCCGTTGTGAGTCTAGATCCGTAGGCATACACAATAATAACGAAATACTTAATCGATTAATCGACACTTGCTGCTAAGACGAATGTGTAATCCATACTTCGTTACGAGTATTGATTATCTGAATGCTTGAGGAAAACTCAGAATAAGTTGGATAATCAAGGATCTCATTTAGATGTTTATGAAAGTATATGCATGTAACAATCAACTCAGAACTTTTGAAACACACTAAAACAAAGTTTGAAACTTACTCGATTTCTGAGAAGAAGACCTCCAGGGTAAAATCTCATTAGAAAAATTTACTCGATACCTTGTTACGGGATAAGATCTAAGAGGCCTCAATTCAACTCAGAATGTTTTGCATGGCCTCGCTAAAGATCTGGTTTCTCATACTTAGGGGTGATCCAAAAATGTCGTCCATCTCCCCCCTGAGCGATGGACGTCATATTTGGATGACCCCTGTGAGGATTTAATAAAATTCATTCAGGCATGCATTTTTCTTATTAATTTACAACCTATCATCAATATAAACTTCACAATCAGAGTTTTCTAGGAAGTCTGCAACATCATTACAATATTCACTTTTACTCTTCATGTCACAAAATAGATAATACATAGTTATAAATAAAATTGTGGCTACGGAACATAAAACCCTGAATTAATCCACCTATGGTGAACAGAACCCTTCTTACACTTATTAAAAATATTGTTCTATTATTCGTATGTATGATTGTGAGTTTTGGTCATTCTAGAAAATATTGTAGATATGGCATCAAGTTGATTGCTTTCCATAATAGAATCATCGACCATAAGCTCAACTACCAGAAATGACAGCCAGAAGCTCCTACAATCTTGTATGGAATGTTTAAACAATAGCTTACATATTCTGGAATATTGTATCTCTTGTTTACTGCCAATCTATTAATACATGGGTAAGAAAATCATCGAGATACAGGTCGGACTCGATTATCCGGGTGTCTCCAAAATTATTTCACCCCGGATAATCGAATCACCCGGATAATCGAGCCATGCTTCTTTTCTTTTATTTTTGATGTTCTTCAATCAAAAACTGTTCGTTTAACATAGAAGCTAACATACATGACGCTATAGTGCCTTAACTTAACGTCAGGTATTATTATAATCATGTTTTTTGAAAATGAAATTTTAGCTGAGAAATATGAAAAAATAAAAACAATTTTCAAATAGGTTAAATCCAATTTTCAGGTGTTGTATTTGAGGTTTATTACATTTTTTGACATATTATAATCTTAAATCTCGTAAACAAAGCATAAACAAATTTTTCCCCGGATAATCGAGCCATTTTTGCCGGATAATCGAGCCCCGGATAATCGAGCCCCCGGTTAATTGAACCCCCGGATAATCGAGTCCGACCTGTACAGCTAGTATAATAATAAAAAAGTAATTTATTGAGATTACTCCCAAATACTCTTCAAAAGAAATCTCGGTAACTAAATGTCCAATCAAAATAAAATTCAATTGTACGAGGATGTTTTAGCTTTCAATTGATGATAAGAGAACCCGAATCGGTTGACAGACGGCTGATAAATTTATTATGATACATTTTATCAAAAATCTCTCAAAAGCGTAAATTTCATTACTCCTTAGTACTCGTGGAAAGATATCTCGGAAACAAAATGTCCAAACGGCATGAAATTTAATAGCATACTACTTGGATGCTGTAGCTTTCATTTGATGCTGAGAGAACTCAAATCGATTGACACACGGCTGATTCATTTATTATGAAGCATTTTGTCAAAGACCTCTTAAAAAGTTAAGTTGTATTACTCCAAAGTACTCCCCGAACGATATCTCAATTACAAAATGTCCAATCGGAATGAAATTCAAAAGCGTTCTTCTAAGGTGCAGTAGCTTTCGTTTCGGGCCTTAAGAACCCAAATCGGTTGATAGACGGCTGAGAAATTTATGGTGATACACTTTGTCAAAAATATCTAAAATAATTAAGTTGTACTACTCCCTAGCACTCTTTGAAAGATATCTCGGTAACCGAACGTCCAATCAAAAAAAATTCAATAGCGTTCTACTAGGATGTAGTAGCTTTCGTTTGGGGCCTTAAGAACCCAAATCGGTTGATAGACGGCTGAGAAATTTATGGTGATACACTTTGTCAAAAATATCTAAAATAATTAAGTTGTACTACTCCCTAGCACTCTTTGAAAGATATCTCGGTAACCGAACGTCCAATCAAAATAAAATTCAATAGCGTTCTACTAGGATGTAGTAGCTTTCATTTGCTTCCAAAAGAACTCAAATCGGTCAACAGACGGCTGAGAACCGTGAGTGACATTTTTTTTTGTAACATACATACACACACACATACACACACACGCACATACAGACATTTGCTCAATTCGTCGAGCTGAGTTGATTGGTATATGTGACTCGGCCCTGCGGGCCTCGGATCGAAAGTCAGTTTTCCAAGCGGTATTTATACCCTTCTTATGGGTGTAAGAAGGATAAAAACAAGCCAAATAGTTGCCTGTAGACTAAGCTTAAAACTCCGCGACGTTTTGGATGACCATGTCATATTTGAAACAGTCCTCTAAGAACAAAACCGATTGTTGTCCAATATCAAGGCCAAATAAGAAAAAAAAGAAAAAAGTAAAATCGCACGAAAATTCTATGTATAGTACCTTTCTAGATATACCTTCAGGTTGTTCTACTGTGACGCCTGATGCATACTCTGTATATCCAATATCAAATCACAGCTAGTTCTTTTGATAACAATGTTTAAATATTGAAAATCGGTACACTGATTTAAAAAATATAAACAAAAACCTTATTAAGGGTTGTCAGCATCTTCACAAGTTAATATCATCATAGAGGGCTTGATAAAGGCCAAATAAAATCGACGAAACGTCGGGTAATCCCCCGAGCCTTGTTAGAGCAAGAAGCCAAATCTCAAATAGTTTGAAATAAATCCACAAATGTTGGATGTTTTTCAATTTTTGTATTTTTTTTTTTTTTGTAAATGAAGAACTTGTCCACTCTATATAAACAAGTATGTATGTAACACAGTTTGTTATTTTCTGAAAATTTTCCTTCCTTTTATTTAAAATTTTCCATTTTTTTCAGCCAAAGTATTAGTTATTCTCACCCTTTGTCATCCTCATTTCCGAGCGCGCCACTGCAAATTGATCTGCTGTTGACGTGCCACAAACGTGCGGAGCAATTCCTAGAACCGTTTCCTGCTTCCAAGCAACATGTTGTAAACAAGTTACAAATAAATTACATTAATTAAAAGCTGCTGTTTGCAGGAAAAAGTGAATCCCGCTTCCCGTACCGCAACCTCACCACCCTGAGTATAACTGTTGAGCTTAGATACGGCAAACTATAAAATATACTACATATATAAGTTGAGTGGATTGTGGAAATTATGCGTGTTAGGTACCGGGTCGACTCACAAACAATCACATGATCGAGTTTCTCCTTCTGTTAGAACCAACAACAACCCCCCAGCCCAAACACTACTGATGTAAATAGTTACGTAAAAAGTTACAGCTTTTTATTACTTCGACTTGTCAGTCTGCGTCGTCGAGTAAGCTTCTGTGTGGGGTCAATTTCTGAATAAGTCATGAGAGAACCATTGAGCTGGGCAAAGTGATAACGATATGTTGCCAGGGGTAGAAATATACGAAGGTCGAGCAACAAGCTTGTAACAATCAGAAGTTTGAAAATAAGTTCGGGATTGTTTCAAAGTTGAGTTGGAACCTGGTGCGGAGATGCAACAGGTTGAGCGACCTGTTGGTCAATGTTTGTTCGAGCAGTTGAAACGTACATAATTGTTAAGCACCAATCTAATGATGGAAATAAATTTGTCATTCGAAAAATGTCGTAAAACTCAGGTTTCTGTCTGGATAACGTGCTGAAGGGGATGCATGCAGCATATATGTACCTTCATGTTATCATTATAGCGAATCTGTTTTTTTTTATTACCTTTATATTTTTTGTGTTCTAATCTGTTTTGATTGGTCGTAAAATGTGTTCCAGGAGAGCTGCTATGGATGCAGCAAAACTTGTTTTTTTTTTTATCAATCAGACTTTTCTCGTTAGTAGTATATCATGATCAAATTACTACATGCTTAAATCTGGCAGTTTTGTTTTTTAATTATTACTGGTATTGAGTACATCAAATGTTTGCAAGAAATTTAACTTACACAATGAAGAATCCAAGAAGATTTAAAACTTTGATTTCGATATGGTAAAAATATAACAATAAGAATATTTGAATTCGAAATGTTTTTGAAATGATGGTTTTGTGTATTTTACATAAATGAGTTTTAGATGCATTCCTTTCTCGCTGATTGACTGCGATAAATTTTAAGATTTGAAAAGATTTAAACCTCTATAATTTATCGACATTCCAGTGTTTTATCTAAGTCAATTAAAGACCAACATAACCGAAAACTTTAAAAGCAATACACCTAAAAACCTAAAGTTCAATCAGATTCCAACTTTCAACGCCGATCTTCATTCAAATTAATCCCTCTCAATCAACCGATGGCTCAATGCAATTTCTCCACACAATGGGACACCTAATTCGATCAGGATCCCTTGTCCCAATCCAAATTCCAAATCCTCTCCTCTATGGCCTTGTAGCCCCTATCCCGTATATGGATGGGATCGAATCGACTGAGCGACACATAACAATCGATATAATCAAATGGAACCTGGGCCGAAAGAAGAAAGCACCAAACGAACTGGCCCGAAATTGGTGAAAAATAAACTCAAGTTTTCGCAGACAAAAACGACGTCGACAAACTTCCGCCGTGAGCCAGCCACAACACACTCCAACCGAAAAAAAGAATCAGGACCCACCAGCATAGCAATGGTTGGCGTTGAAGGAAAAGTTGGCTCCGCTGCTGGCTGTAGCGTAGAGGTCTACGATATCCCTTTCTGTCCATGATTTGCATAAATATTTCATTATTCACAGAGCGTCAGCGAAGGCAACCACGTTCGAGAGTCTCCTCTTGCTTGGTGAGCCTGGTCCATCCCTTCCTTCACCATGGTAGCAGGCAGGGCAGAAAGTGAACTCTTTCGTCAATTTGAAGCCTTTTTGGTCGATTTTCTAGGAATACGTTTTTTTTTTCTTCCACCGTAGTCACTCACGTTCACGCGAAAGCATGGGTGGATGGGTAGCGCAAAAAAAATGTTAACAAACGCGTCTCTATGGCACTCCGTAGAGTCATCTTCATCGTCCTAATGTGCCTATTGTCATTCCATCAGGAACATTACTGTGTGTTGGGAAATTTCATCGCTTTTCTTCTCGTGCTTTCCCCGAGATGATGGTTCTGGTTCTTTTCTCCTCGGTGTGGGGTGGTTATTTCTCCAGTCCAGTCAAATAGTGAGTGAAAGTTGGATGCTGTTTTTCTTTTGGCAGTGGGATAGTGTTCAGTGATTCTCAAACGTTTTGTCACGTCCATCCCGAGCAGAAGGGCATACCTTACAAATACCATGCGAAGAGCAACATGTGCTCTAATACCTAAAATTGTTATTGCTACGTTATTGTACGAAATGGTATGAGAACATCACAATAACAGTCTGAAGTATTTGAGCAGAGTTTGGTATTGATGTAGTATTTGTTGGCTCAGCTGTGAAAATAACCGAAGAACAAGATTTGCTATTATATGATGAAGTCATCGAACAAGTGAAACATTTAATAACAAGAAATGTTATTAGTTTGTTATTCAAAAACTCTGAAATAACAAATACAGCATTTGAAATTTTAGGTATGCATTCTATGGCTGTGCGTCTCCAGTTCCGTACTCTGCGAAGAATCCGTAAGTCGTCATGCACTTGATCGACCCACCTAGCTCGCTGGGCATCACGTCGTCTTGTACCGGTCGGATAGCTCTCGAGAACCATTTTAATCGGGTTGTTATCCGACGTCCTGATGACGTGTTTGCTCACCGTAGCCTCCCGATTTTCTTGGTGTGGACGATGATTGGTTTTCTCAACAGCTGATTTTGCTCGTGGTTCATTCGCATTCTCCAAGTCCCGTCTTACATTTGCACTCCGTCGTAGATGGTACGCAACGCCTTCCGTTCGAAAACTACAAGGGCGCGTTGGTCCTCTGCACGTAGAGTCCATGCTTCGCGCTCATAGAAGACTGCCAGTCTAATCAGCGTTTTGTAGATGGTTAACTTTGTGTGATGGCGAACTCTGTTCGATCGTTAGAGTTCTGTGGAGTGCAAAGTAAGCTCGATTTCCTGCCATAATGACCAAGTGGCTCAAGTACACGCATTCTTCAACCGCCTCGATTTCATCACCGTCGATAGAGATTCAGGGTGGCGGGCGCATTAAATCCTCCCTAGAGCCCTTTGCCATCATGTGCTTTGTCTTCGACACATCGATGACTAATCCGATTCACCTGACTTTATTCTTTAATTCTTTACCGTCTCAAATTTGCAAGCCATATTTATTTATCAATATCAACGTCGAAACCAAGCTGCTGAACGGTCTTCGTGAAAGTTGAAACACCTCCACCTTACCGTAACCTTCTACAAGGTTCCCCGATACTCGAACTAGGTACACCACTTGATCCATCGTCACCCTGACAAATCGTGTAATTTTATCCTGCAATCCGTATTCGTGCACAATCTGCTATATCTGATCTCGATCGATTATTTCATACGCCGATTCAAAATCGACGAACAAGTGATGTGTGGGCACGTTGTATTCGCGGTATTTCTGCAACATCTGGCGGTTCACCCATGAATCCACCCCAAACTCTCTTGTAATCGGTGAAAGACGGTGGCAGTTCATAAATAGTTCACGCTATAGGAACCTCCAATTTATGATAGTTTGGATCTAGGCCGCGATTTCATTCGTGTAATGTGTCGGCTGATGTTAAACCACTATTTGTTAAACGCACATACATTCCATATTGGGCACTTGGAAAGCAATCTTGTCTGCGGCGTGGCTTACCAAGATATCGAACATGTCGTATGGAGATGCGATGAGTATCGTGAGGTCAGATATGAGCTGCATGAAATTCTCCGGGTCCAAGGAAAGCAACAGAAATCCGTTAGAGGAGTGTTGGCAGCCATTTGGTTTTGATGTTTGCCCCCCCTTCCGTTTGTTCTCTTCTTGTTTGTTCTCTTCTCCCCTTCCGTTTGTTCTCTTCTTGTAGTTGTTTACCGTATATGTAAGTTCCTTTTTTTTTGGTTCCATCAAAGGTCAGGACATTTTGTCCCATCATTGTTTTAGTATAAGTTAGCTAATAATTTAGTTTAAGTACCCTACCTCCCCCCTCCCCAATTTTATTTATTTTTTGTTATACCTAACCTCGAAACATCCGCGAGTACTTCGGCTTCCCAAAGTAACATAATATTTAAGACAGTTAAAAAATGTTAAAAATTGTTAAATTTAAAATCAATGCAAAAAAAAAAACAAAATATTTTGGCCTTGTGGCGCTCGAATCTTCTAAATGAACGAAAAAGAAAAAAAAACATGATAGTTCCAAGAAAGAAACTCGTATAAGTGATCCAGAAGCTTACGACAAAATTGCTCTTAGTGTCTCAGTTTTACTCTTTAAATATTGTTGAAGCGACAACAACCTTAGAAATACTTTATTTACTTATAGAAATCACCGCCTTCCATCTGTACTTCTTTGTACGTTTGCCACACATCTTGTTTAATAAAAGGTTTGGAAACAAATGTGATATATTTCAAAATGCTGACAGGTTATGCATTTTCCTCCTGTACTCATATGAGGAAGGAATTGAAAACAAATTTATATTGTGGAAATTATTTTTGGGGGTTATATTATCTGTACCTTTACAAGAGTTCATAGTAAACTTTATGAGGAAATTTCGGCTATAATGCGGAATATTTCTGATGGGACTGATGAAGAACTTTGTTTTTTAACTCCCACAATAAATTACTGGTGGGCTTTTTTTTATTACCGTACGGGTTTGCGCCGAAGGGTCTCAGATTTTCATGAAACTTTTTCACAGGTAGGGCTCATGGATATATAATCAAAAAAAATGAGAAAAATGCAGGGTCGCCTATTTTTCCGGAAAGCTCAGATGGATTTTTTTGTTTTCCCCTTTGTTTTGTGACTTTGAAAAACCATAACTCAAGAACGAAACAAAGTTTTTTTAGAAAATGAAAGCAAATTTTCTCAAAAAACAAAAAAAAAATATGAAATGGAAAAAGTTTTCCACTAAATTTTCCACAGATGAGAAAATTCGTAAAGCAAAGCCGGAAGAACAATGCCCGAACTCGTGAAAAATTTTCAAAAAATATATTTTCGAGAAGGTTATTTCACTAGCTTTAATCTCTGAAATTTTTGGAATGCACTTTTTTCTCGTTTTTGAGTTATGGCCAATTTTGTTGAAAAATGTCCAAATGTGTCATATAAGCCTTTTCTTAAAAAAAATCATAACTAAAGAATGAAGCATCGTAGAAACAAAGTTTTTTTTGATGAAAATGAAAGCAAATTTTCTCAGGAATAAAAAAAATATGAAATGGAAAAAGTTTAAGTGGAAAATTTTTCACCGTTGAGAAGATTCATAAAGAAAAGCCGGAAAAACTATGCCCGAACTCGCAAAAAAAATCATTGTAATTTTTAATTCTGTGAAGAATGAACATATAATATATGCGTACATGGTATTTTTTCATTAAATTGACCATAACTCAGGAAAGAAAAAAATGTGCATTCCAAAAATTTCAGTGATCAAAGCTTATGAAATAACGTTCTCAAAAATATTTTTTTTTTTTAATTTTCCGCGAGTTCGGGCATAGTTCTGGATTTTCTTTATGAATTTTCTCAACGGTGGAAAATTTTGTGGAAAACTTTTTCCACTTCATTTTTTTTTCTATTTCTGAGAAAATTTGCTTTCATTTTCATTCAAAAAAACTTTGTTTCTACGATGTTTCGTTCTTGAGTTATGATTTTTCAAAGTAAGTAGCGTCAGGGGAAATTGAATTTTTCTCATTTTTTTTTTGTTCATATATCCATAAGCTCTGCCTGTGGAAAAAGTTTCATGAAAATCTGAGACCCTTCGGTTCAATTTGTACGATAATAAAAATAAATACCATGGTAAAACCTGACGGAGTTTTTGAAAAAATCTCTCTTGCTGAGAAAACTTGAAGAGAAAATTTTCATCCGAAGTCTACGAATCATTTCTTTTTGGAAATGCACTTTCACAATTCTGAAGAAATGATGACATGTTCCAGGACAAACTTTTGATCTTCATAAAGGTTTACCTGGATTGAATCGAATTGTACATAAAATCGAAGCATTTTTTTTTTTATTTTTATTTAAATTGTACACCAAAATGTACCAAAACTACATAAAACTGAAATTTCGATAAATTTTTGGCATACATGAGTAATTCTCGCTAAATAACGAACCACTAGATAGCTAGTTTGTAACGATCGAAGTTTTTTGTCTCCAAAAATATGTACGGTTGAGGATATTTTGGACGTTATTTGAATAAATGTCCCAAAAATGAAGTTCAAATGTCTCCGAGGATTTATTTACCCTGGAATTCCATTACGAATTTCTTTAAAAAATCTTCCAAGGATCTCTTCTGAAAGTTCTCAAGGGGTTCCTTTGGAAATTTACAAATGCGCGACAAGCACTTAATAGAGCGTGGTTACTGGTTGTGCTGTGTTTGCTGAACGATCTTTGTGTACGAGTAGTGTAGAAAGATGTGTACGACTATCTACTTCGTCGCCTTTTGTTGCAATTCTGCGGTGTTAAAGAAAAGTAAGTGAACCCATAATTTTCTCTTTTATTACGACGGTTTCCCAAAAAAATTCCAATTTTATCATAATGTTACAGATTATTCCAGAAAATCTTCGATGTGTTCCTCCAGAAGTATAGCAAAGAATTCTTTTACGAAATTTGACATGATTTGCGTTACCAATTCCTCCATGATTATTCACAATTCATTTCAAAGATTGTTTGAGAAATTCCTCTGAATATTTATTCAGAAAGTTCACTGGGCATTCGTTTGAAGAATCTGTTGTAGGTATTTCTTCAGAAAATCTACAAGAAATTGCTTCAGAAATCCTTCTAAAAATTCTTTCTAAAAAGTTTTTTTTTGGAAATTTGTCCGAGTATTCCGTCAAAAATTCCCTCATGGGTTTTTTGAAAAATCTTCCGAAAGAAATTTTCTTCAGGAATTTGTTTAGACATTCCTGCCGTTCAAAAAATTCCACAAAGAATTCTTTTAAAGCTTTTGCCATGATACGCTTCTGAAATTCCTCCATTTTTTTTTCAAATAAAAATATCCATGAATTTGAGCAGAAATTTCTCCAGAAATTCCTTCAAAAATTCGTTCAGAGATTCCTTTAGAAATTTCTTTAGACATTTATTCAGAGATTAGCCATGCCTTCGGAAACTATTCCATTCAGAAAATGTTCCAAAAAATCCTACAAAAATTCGTACTGGGATTAGTTTGGAAAATATGCCAAGGATTTCACAAGAAATTCCATCAGCCACTTCCAATTTCTCCAGAAATTCCACTAGGGGTTCCTCCAAAAGTTTCTCAAAAACTTGTGTTAGAAGGTTATTTATGAATTTCTGCAGAGAGTATTTTCTTCGGGGTTTGCTTAAGAAATTGCTCCAGACTTTTTTTTTGTATTGAAAATATGAATATCTGTCAGAAAATATTTCAGCAATTTTTTAAGAAACTCCTCCAGGGACTAAATTAAAAAAAAAATATGTGTGATTCATATGGGATTTTTTGGCAGAGATTCCTACAGAAGCTGCCCTAGGTGTTCCTTCAATATTTTTTGCTAGAAATTCTTTCAGAAAGTCTCCAATGACTTTTATTATAAATTCTACTAATAATTTTCCTCAGAAATATCTCCAGAGACTTTACAAATTTCTCGAAGAATTACTTTGAAAAAACTTCCACAGATTTTTCGATATTTTTCCATGGACCCTTGCTGATATCCATTATTGTAGGATTAATTTAAAACAATTTTCACGATTTCCAGAAAAAATCTTCTACGGATTCTTGAAGAAATTCTTTAGGGACTCCTTTGTAAACTCCTCGTAGATTTGCTTTAAAAAATCATACGGGAAATCCTAAAGAAATCCAGTCAGATTTTTTTTTCATGAAATCTAGTAATTTTAGACTTTAGAATGTCCTCCAGAAATTTCTCCAAGAGCTCCTTAAGAAAGTCATGCATGGATAGCTTTCAAAAATGTTGGATGGATTCCTTTAGAAAATACTTCAAGTATTAATTTCAAAAAATCTTGCATAATTGTTCGAGAAATTCATCTACGTATTTCTTTCGTTTTTTCTTTCAAATGGATTCCTCCAGAAATTTTTAACACATTCATGTAGAAAACCTTCCATGAACTTTCTTAAAAATACTCCATGGGAGTATTGAGACTCAGAAATTCAGAATTTTGCTGGGGCCCATAGCGTAGTGGCCACACGCTCAGTTTATGAGTGGGTGGTCACGGATTCGATCCCAGCTCCGGCACTTGCTATTTTTCTTCAGTTGCTCTTCCCCCGAGAGCGGCTGGCACCTGGCCGTCTTCTGAGCATATGCTCTAACAGACCCGCAAACTTGGATATCGGCTAACGGCAATTCATTGGACCCCCAATCGAACTAGAAAAGGAACAAGAGCCACACATCAACATTAGTTCGCTATATTAGAATTAGAATACAAAGTGTAAGTGCAGCTGCCAATAGCCCCTCACGCAGTGCCCTAGTGGACAATAAAGATGTAAATCAAGTTAAGTGGTTGAAGAATAACAAATTATCAAAAAACATTTTCATATAAAAAACAGGATATCTTCAAAATTTTCTCAGACGCTTTATTATTATCAAGGAAATTCCCAAGTTTTCTTCACAATCTTTTGGATATTCCTTCAAGACAATTCTCTTCCATAAGTTGCTCCAAGGATTTCTCAAGAAAGTCTCGAAAATCTTCCAAAGATTTCCTTCAGCAATTTTTCTACTGATTCTTTCAAAGATAAGGACTCTTATGGAAAGGCTGACAGACATTCTTGCAGAGATTCCTGCAGAAATTCACTCAGAGATTTCATCAGAAATTCCGAAGGTGTTTCCTCTATGAATTTTCTCAGAAATTCCTCTAGGATTTCCTCCAAGCGTACCTCTAGGGATTTCTCCAAGGATTCCTCCAGGAATTCAGTGAAAAATGTTTGGGAATTTTATTAGGAGTTTTCCCAGGATTTTTTCCTAAAATATCTCAAGAGGTTTAGTTGGGTATTCCACCAGAGGTTTCCAAGTATTTCTACAGGTATCCCTGCTGGATTTCTTCAGAAAATTCATACATAGATTTTCAAAATATTCCTGTTTTTTTAGATTTCGTTTCATGAAGCCATTAAGATTTATCTTCAGATTTTTTTTAAGTTTATTATAAATATTGAAATCAGGCCATTTCTATAGGTCCTAAGTGCAGATGAGAGGCTCTCTTCAAGTCTCCTCTCTTTCGATTATAACGTGTTTGTATTTATAAATTTTGATTTACTTCTTGCGTCGGGAGGTAGATTAAACAATCCTTTTTCGATCTACACATTACAAATTTTCAAAATGTCCACTGTGGCATCATAATAATTTAAAGAGAATCGGAACAAAGAGAGCCTCTCTTTTGCAGATTGGACCTTTAGAAATATTTGGCCTGAAATGTTGAGACCTTTGGATGAATGCTTCCAATGATTTTCTTACCGTATAAATTCAGTAAGATGCGTGAGAATTACATTGTTACGAACATTTTGGAATCTAAGAAGTAATGCCTGGAAACATTTTTGAATATTTTTTTTACCTGTATTGACGAGATTTTTAGCCGTAGGCTAGTTCATCTCGGGACCCACGCTTTACTTCCCTTCCGCACAAAGAACTCACATTTTGTGAGTTTGTCGGGAGTGGGATTCGATCCCAGGTCCTCGGCGTGATAGTCAAGTGTTCTAACCATCACAACAGGCCCGCTCCACAATTTTTTTTTGAATGTTTTAAATAATCAAAAAATCTCAAAATGTTCCAAAAGAAATCAAATTCTCTATGCTACTATTCGCAACTTGTAATACACACAAGATGATCCAGAATTGGAAAATCCTTGTGAATCACTATCAAACAAACGCACCTCTCCACAATACCATCTCAATCTTCATCATCATCACCATCAAAGGCTGCTTCCGACACTTCCGGACCCAAACACGCACTTCTCTATCCAGGCCACCGCACCACTAGCACCGCCGCTTCAACCACCACCATCCAGGACGACCGCTCCGAATACGAATGCAAAACAAAAATCAATCAAAATGACAAATACGATTTCTGGCCTTTCGTTTGCGTCTGCTGTCGCGAGCTTGGGAGGAAAGTGTGAAATGCGTCCACTACAACGACTAAAATATTGTTCTCGCCAATCAACGACTTCTTCCTGGAAAGGGGCATTGAGAACGAGGCTGCTTTTGTAGGGGGCTGTCCATAAACCACGTGGTCATGGGGGGGGGGGGGGGTTTCGTTCAATGACCATTTTGTATGGACAAATAAATTTTTTTGTATGGACTAATGACCACGCGGGGGGGGGGGGGGGGTTTGAAAAGTCCCGAAAAAATGACCACGTGGTTTATGGACAGCCCCTAGCACTATGGGCCAGAAATCAAAATTTCGCGACAAAAGTCAAAAAAGTTGTTTTTCTAAAATCAATCAATTTTCATATTTGTATGATTATTTGGGCTATGTTTGATTATATACCGACTGATTTTTTCGATTTGTAACAAAATTGTATCGTTTTTTGTATGGAGAAACTTCCTATAAGCGAAAATTCTCGATTTTAACCAATATTTAGGAAAATGTTATTTTTGATGAAAAATGTTCCCAACAAGTATAACGCATACATTTCCGAAAAGTAAATATAGTATATTTTGCACATTTGGTGCACAAATTGCGATGCTTTTAAGTTTAAAAAGAAAATTTTACAATATTTACTCAAATTTTACGGTTTATTTGCCAAAGCGTTCCAAAAGTAGAAGTATTCGACCGTATTCGACATGCAACCGGTCTAGGATGCTAGTTTGGACTCTTCTTTTTCGAATGCTTCCGGACTTTTTTGCGGGAGTTTGCGGGAAACTAAGTTAGAGTGATTTTAGTGCTTGCTTTAATTTTACAATATTTCACACTGGGCTTCAATAATCATCTACTCTTGCCATTACGACGCAATGACTTTATAGCTTGCGATACAATATACATAGCAACAAACAACTACCATTCTGGAATATTTTGTTTCAGATATAAATGTGATTATAAGCTTTTAAATCAAGACCACACACTTACTCAATGTGCAAAGTATATCAATCCGTGTGATCAATAAGAATTAAAAATTCATCCAACGTACATACTTATGTACAGATGGATACATTATTAATGAAATTAGGGCCAAATCCACAGCTCAAGTGAAATTTCAACTCACGACCCTTATATGCTACACAAGTGCTTTACCGACTTAGCTACCGAGCCAATCAATGACATGACATTTTGAATATTTCAAGGAAAATCAAATATTTCTATTTATCGCAAATACATATATCCATCCCACTTGCACATATGTACGAAGAGCGAGCGTAATTTATTTATTGTTCAAATACCGGCTCCGAGTCATTTAGCCGACTGTCATTTGGATGATTGCCGCTTGGCCGAACGCCATTTGGCCGAAAGGGTCATTTGGCTGAACACCATTTGGCTGAATGCCGTTTGGCTGAAGAAGAAACGATCGTGCCACTGTTCTCCACTTAAATATAACTCAAAATAATCGCCTATGATTAAAAGGAGGAAAATTATCTGATAAAATATTGACAGTTTCAACGCCAACTAACCCCTGAATTGTAAAACTAGAAAGAATAATCAATGATTGGAGGAAGGAAAAAGGAACAATTAGTGATGATCAAATTGGCAGCTAGAATGTGAAAAGGGGTCTCTGAATAATTTTGAACATAATTCGGCCAAGCGACATTCGGCCAAATGCCGGACATCTGAAACACCTGAGCAGCGGATTTTTTCACCGAAAACTTAGCCATAATTTTGTAAAATTAACGCTCGCACTAAAATCACTCTATCCTGGTTCCCCGCAAATTCCCGCAAAAAAAAGTCCGGTAGCATCCGAAAAAGAAGAGTGTCGACTAGCTTCCTAGACCAGTTGCATGTCAAACACGGTCGAATACTACTACTTTTTGAACAAATTGGCAAATAAACCATAAAATTTGAGTAAATATTGAGAATTTTTTATTTAAACTTAAAGATATCGCAATTTGTGCATCAAATATGAAAAATATACTAAATTTACTAGAAATCTTTATCTTTTTCTTTATGGCTCGACATCCCCACTGGGACTTGACCTGCCTCGCTTCAACTTAGTGTTCTTTGAGCACTTCCACAATTATAAATTGAAGGGCTTTCTTTGCCTGCCATTGCATGAGTTTGTATATTGTGAGGCAAGTACAATGATACACCTATGCCCAGGGAGTCGAGAAATTTTTCCCGACCGGAATCGGGTATCAAACCCGCCGATTCCAGATTGGCGATCCATAGCCCTAACCACTTGGCTAACTGGAGACCCGCTGGTAGGAAATGTAGGCGTTATATTTGTTGGGCACATTGTTCACCACAAATTACATTCTTCTTAATATTGGTTAAAATTGAGAATTTGCGCATACAAGAAGTTTCTCCATACAAAAAACGATACAATTTTGTTACAAATAAAAAAAAACAGTCGGCATACAATCAAACATAGCCCAAACAATCATACATATATTAAAATAGATATATCTAAAAAAAAATAACTTTTTTGAATTTTGTCGCGAAATTTTGATTTCTGGCCCATAGTGCCTAGATACGATGGAACACTATGTCTGATTTATTAGAGAGAATGTTTTTCACTATAATGTGTGTTGGGATCTTTGAATGATTTTGAAGAGATCCTATTTCGAATGCCTTTTTATCTCGCTAAGAATTGGCTCTTCTCAGATACGAACATTTCACCCTGTTTCCACCCACGCCATTGTGTTCGGAACCGAAATGGAAGCAATTTCGGGTACTTTAGGTCCGGCCATCCTGACTGCTTCTTCCGTTTTGTCCGATGAATGGAATCGTGCGTGGAGAGGAAAAAAATCCTCCTCTCGAAGCGCCCACTTCGGAAGAGGCTCGGCTGCGGCTGGTGGTGTTGTTGGGTGGTGTTTAACTGCTGAAGTGTTCGAAAAGAACTTAGATGACTATGCGGTGCGGCGCGCGATGGTGGCGGGCCCTATGGTCTTCTCGGTTTTCTTTTTCCCTCGCTCGCTCTTGTTGTAACTTGGACAATTGTTGAAGTAAATACCCGGGACTAATTGGAGCCGGTCTACTGGGAATACGGAGCAATTAAAATTACAATTCCGGGAAAGGAAATGATGGATACCGATCATGATGATGAAGCAGCCGCCGCTGCTGCTGTCGATGACAACGGCGCGGTTGATTGGACAAAATGGGTGGAGTGAGATGATTGAGGAAGTAAGCATTGATTGTGTTAAATATAGCGCTGAAGCAGTGCATTCCTCGTGGTTCCAGCCGTCGGTTATTGCGTCAGACAACGACGAATCAATTTTAAATGCTTAAATATGCAGCATTATATCAGCAAACACGTGTGCAAATTTTATGGCACTCGAATCAAAAATGTGTGTGGCCTTGATCGTTTCTAAAAAAATCAACAAACTCGTTTTGAACATGCATATCATTTCGCAGCGCGACGATCGACGTAATAGCGAGTTGTACCGTCGTCCGTGTGCTTAGTTTATTCGACGTTTGCACACATCCTTGACCGACGATGATGCGATGACCATTTGTTGACACTTGACAGCAGTAAACGAAGATATGGCTTTATGGTGTGCAAATTAGTGGTCGTTATATTTGGGAAGGCAAACATTAGCACATTCATGGCTCATCGAAAGTGCGAGCGGTGTGGGACAAAGGCCGGTGAGATTTGAAGTTTGAATAATGTCTAAAAAATAAATCAAATTTTGAAAACTACTATTTGTTGAAATGAATTTTGACAACAGTATTTCAAACCGATTTGTACATAACAGCCTCTCTATTTGCTCTATTTTATTTGTCATGGAACGGACTATCCATGTAGATGGGTATCCAGATGCAAAGTAAATATTTAAATGGTTATTTTACATATGGTTCAATTATATTTGAACATGCAGCATTTCCAAAAATAGTCAAATCAATAATAAAGTCAAAACGCTCGCACTACTATGCTGAGATTAACTTGGTGCGAATAACGATTCAGAGCAGTATCATTTAATAAAAGAAATACAGTATAGTCAGAGCAGGATCTGAGGGGGCCGGGGGGGGGGGTCTAAGGCCCCGGGCCCCCACATTTTGGGGGCCCTCACGAAAACCGTCTTTGGTTCAAGTACTGCCCAAAAACAATTAAAAACTGTATTGGTCATCACATTTGTACCTCCTAGGGGCCTCCAAAACCACTCGGGCCCCGGGCCCCCACAATGCTTAATCCGGGCCTGAGTATAGTGCACGGTATGGGTCAAAGTAAATACTGCTTGTGGTACATGTTTCAAACATGCAGAGCGTATTTGGTGTGAATTAAAGCTATCGAGTAGCTAGCTTCAGATGTATACATCTGGGTTTTCCAATGGATGCCGGTAATTTGTGGAGAACGAGAAAGTATGTAATCTTTTCAATGATTTGGCTTTCCTCTGAGATTTGCTCAAGGATTTGCTAAGAAATCTAATCAGAATTCCATCAAGGATTCCTCTAGAAAATCTATCCAGGATTTCTTCCTGAATTTCTCTCGGTATTTTCAATTTAATTCCTTCTGGGGGTCCTCAAAATAAATCTAAGGTTGTTTTTTTGCAGTCCGGAAACATTCCCAAGACTTCTGCCAGGATTGATCGCAGTTCTTAAATTAAAACCAAAACTTATCTCAAGACTCTTCTCGGATTTTATCATGGAATCAATTTTGGAGTTCCACTCAATTTTTTTACTGGAGGATTTTCTCCTCTAGTTTTCTCAAGAAAATGATATCGGTAAAATTCATACCAGGGTTTTTGTTTTTGAAATTCCCTCTTAAATTTCTTCCAAGCTTTATTCCAGGATTTCTCTTGAAATTTCTCCCCTGATTTCTCCAACGGTTTAGACGATTCTTCTAGAAATTCTTTGCAACATTATTTTCTTTAATTCTTTCCGGAAATAGCCCTTTCACATGAACTTCTTCAGGTATTCATTACGAATGATGAGGTATTCATGAAATTTCTTCTCGAATCCCAACTATGATTTTATCCGGATTTCTTTGGAGATTTTTTCATTGGCTTTTCCTATACATTCCACATTGTTGTGCGCATAATTTCCAAAAGTAGGAAAATTTGCCTCTTGGGCCGACCTTCTGATACATTGTTTTCCTTGAATTTGTTCCTGAATTCGTTCGGTTTTGGAATTTCTTCCGCATTCTTCCTGGAATTCCAACATGGAATTTACCTGGATTTCTTTGTAGATTCTGATTGGGGTTTTGGCGGTTTTCTTTTCATTCTATATTTTAGGAATAATCTGCAGAGGAATTAAAGTAGAAATCCCGGAAGTAATCCTCTAACAAGAGGAATTACAAAGTTAATCCTAATAAAAAATCGCTGAAAATTTTCATAAATCGCCGGATGAAATTTTGATGTATTGGCTCCTTATGTGGTCTGAGATAATATCATATTATCAATCTGTATGTAAAGCTTATTCAGAGATACAGGGGACAGACAGACCCAAGTAACAATTTTAATTTTATCAAAGTTTTTTAGCGATTCAAAAATCCTAAACATAAAACCATTATTGATGCCGTCTTGAAAATTCTCTCGAGTTCTTGTATGTTATTTTTCACTCTCAATGTTCGATCGTCAGAATAAATTATGCTTGGTTGTTTATCCAGCCATCAATTGGAAAGATGCAGATATGGAATTCAGATTTGTTTTCCTATTTAATACGTGTCAGGAGACATGCCACGGAAAATTTGTGGTGAATGTGACTGTGATAATGACAAAAACTAAGTGCGCCACACAAACTATGCATAATTTGGAAGTTAAATGCATATAATTTACTCGGCGGAAATAGGTGCAAAAAAGGTTTTTTTTAACACAGCGGAGTTTAAAAGACATTATGTAATTTTTCTGACAAAAGAAAATGACGGAAACGTGTTGTATGGTTTAATTTGATCTCAAGCTGTACGTGAAATCATAAAATTGAGTAATAATTTTTCTGTATTTACATGAATTATCCCGGCTAGGCGACATATTTTTCTGATAAAACTCTGTGTTCCTGATGATTCCTCCAATAGGGCTAACCCTCCTGAGGTAGTCATAACTGAGCTCATGATAGAACTAGCGGTTTTATCATAGCATGTTTTTGGTTTATGTTACGGCCACGAAATCTTTTGTTGGTTTTATGCATTGCCTCACAGTTTTGTGTATTTGTTTACAAAAAAAAATCTCTCCGACAACAACCGCAAATGCAAGTTTTATTGAAATGGTATATAATAAGTGATAAAACCAATTCATGTCTACTTGCAAGTCTTGAATTGAAGATGTTTCTAGCAGAAGTTATATGATAGTTTTATGGAACGCCAAAGGTTCAAAGTTAAAAATTACCACATAAAACTAATTTGGAACAACTAGCTTTTTGACATGCTCGTATAAAACATGAATAAACCTTCAAGGCATGCTGATTGTTACTTGGGGAATGATCGGGGTAGGCAAACTTTTCACTTTTCAAAAATGGTTTTAAGCAGTACATCAAAACATCTCAAATTTTCAGTGTAAGTTGATCAACTAGTTGTGTATAAACAGTCCAAATTTGGGAAAGGTCGGGCTATGAAGTTAGTAATATTCTTGAAATAGGCATAATTAACGATAGCCAACTTTGAACTGTTATATCTCCGGATTGATCCGAATGCAATGAATTTCTACAGTTCATGACTTATTTAATTCGCTTTGAAAAACGTTTGACAAATCTTGAAATTATTTATAAGAACTAATATTGAAATAATATTGTTACTACATTTAGTTAATCGCTTAAATCACGTAAGCGCAGTTTTTGTTATTTTTACTACGAATGCAGTAAACGGGCAATATACTGGTACTGTAAAAAGATTTTTATCAATGTTTAAACATGGTAACAATTCGTTAGTGTTGTATTGGTTAAATAAACGTGAAATTGTCATACCATTCAATTGTAATAAGAAAATAATGAAAAATGGAATGGAGCCAGCCCCCACGGCAACTGGCGACTTGACGGTAATTCCACAAAGTGTTTTCCTTTGAGTTTCCCGAGGAATTTCCCCAGGAAGTTCTATGGTTTTTTTTCTGACGATTCCTTCAAGATTTTTTCTTGGATTTCGCCAGAGATTTATTCAAAAGTACTTCATTAATTTTTACACGTATCCTACTGAAGATTGCCTCAGGAATTCCTCCAGGGATTCTTTCTAAAATTAATTTATCGAGATATTTTTATCTTCAGAAACTTCTTCGGAATTTCAGAATTTCTCCAAGAATTTAAGCAAGTGATTTCTTCAAAATTTCTTCCAAGGAGTTTTTCTGAAATTCTGGAAATTTCTATAAGAATCTTTCTTTTGGACTTCCTTTCCAAGAATTTCTTTAGAAATTCTTTCAGTGATTGCTGCAGAATTTCATTCCACGATTTCTTTTAACCCTCTAATACCCAATCCCGCCTTTAGACGGGGTATAGTTTGAGCATTTTTGTAATTTTTGTTTCGTGGAAAATCAAAATTTTTATATTTTTGGCTGATATTTAGGATACTTTTGTATATCTCAAAATGGTTTTTGGTGTATTTTAAAACGTATTTACATTTTTTTAAAATCATTGAAAAATTGATGTTTTAGTTACCTTTCAGAAGTCATTGTTTATTTTGTATTGAATCGCTACAATTAACATATTTTAAATTTTTCTGAAATCATTCTATCCTACTTTAATAGTTTAAGTTAAAGTTTTCTATGAAAAAAATTTCAAATAAAGTTTTCTATGAAAAAAATTTCAAATAAAAATATTTCAACAATAATCATAAAATCTCAAAATGTTTTCATCTCAAAAAATCCGTACCCCAAATTGGTTTCCAGGAAAAATATAAAAGTGTGGGGATGTTCAAAAATAAAAATTAGAAAAATCAAAAACTTAAATTCACGAAATCGAGAATTAAAAAGAATCATCTTCCAAAACTCCTGAAGATGCTCATAGAAATTTCAAGAAAAAATTCTTGAAAGTTTCATGGGGCAATTACTATCTCTTAAGCAATTGCTGTTTGAATACCTAGGATAATACCGAGATGAAAACCTGCAGAAATTACTCGAAATACCCGTTTAATTCCAAGAAAATAATCACGAGATACTTCTTGAGAAATTCGAAACAAAAATCGCTTGAGAAACTTAAGGCGAAACTGGAAGCATTTCCTCATCTTTTGGTTTTCGATTTTATATTAAATTACGAAGCAATATTTTCAAAATCGGTTTTCGTGCACATGTAGAGTATGGATCAGGGTATCTTCTGATTTTTTTACGCGGTAGAAAATGTTTTTCGTTTTTGCAGAAACCATTTTTGAATAAAATTTCACTAAAAAATGGTTTCTGCAAAAACGAAAAACATTTTCTACCGCGTAAAAAATTCAGAAGATACCCTGATCCATACTCTACATGTGCACGAAAACCGATTTTGAAAATATTGCTTCGTTATTTAATAAAAAATCAAAAACCAAAGAAGTGAGGAAATCTTTCCAGTTTCGCCTTAAGGAAGGATTCCTGCAGTATTCCATGAAGAAATTCTGAAGGAATTAAAAAATGCCCACAGAAATCACAGACAACGTACTGGTGCCAATCTTTAAAAATCCCTGAATAAATTGCAAAAGGATCCCTGGAGGGTTTTTTGAAGAAATTCTTGGAAAACTCCTGGAAATACCACAGAAGGAATTCTAAGAATCATTTCTGTAATGACTGGGGACATTTCTGAAGGAAAACTTGCAGAAACAAAAACAATTCTGGAGCAATTATTTATGGAACAACTGAAGAAATTCCTTGAAAACTGCTAAGAAACAGAGTCTTGAGTCATTTCTGTAGGAATTGTTTAGAGAATATTTTGAAAATCAAATTCCGAAAGAGTCTATGAAGAAAGGTCTGAATAAATCCAAAGCAAACCTTGGAGGAACTATTGGAGAAACCCCTGGAGGATCCTTCAGATGAGCCTTTAGATTTTTCTTTCAGAGTGCGGCTCTGCGGTGCGGGTTTTTGACAGTTTGAAATGACATTTAGGATATTTCAACATCCTTCTATCTGATAAGATGGAAAGATTTATAATTCATGATGTACTTGATGGTGCAAATCCAAAGATCAGAATTTAAATGCGCTCAGTGCGGACAAGCCTGCTGAGGGCTGAGAAAACCGCTGAGTAATTTCTAAAGGAACCTTCATTGAAACTCAAGCAATAGTTTCTGGAATAGTTTCTGGGCAAGTTTTTGAATATCTAAAGGAATTTCTGGATAAAATTATGTTATCGTGGATTTTCTCAAATTTTCTAGAATAACCTAGAATTCTGGGGTATTCTTTCAAGTTTCATTGTTCAAATAGTTACTGACAGTAATTGTTGAAAAAGGCGAAACAACCGATCCGTTTCCAGTTTCATTAGTGTTAAATTGCCATTCTTCCTAATGACCATTCGGCCCAACGACCATTCGGCCTAATGACCCAGCATCGTTAACCTTCACGTAACCGACTCCCGACAACTCATTTTCAAAATGCTGGCATTTCGTCAATTTTCATCCGATTTTTTTTAAGTCACCCTCAATCAATCATAAATTGGTGCTACAGTGGGGTTCCGTTTTTAGCATGCTCCATTTTTGGCATGTTCCGTTTTTGGCACCCCTCGAATTTGGCAACAAAGGATTCCGTTTTTGGCAACATTTTCAAATCTATGGTTCAATAGAGGTAACTGGGCATATTATGTTATCATTTACAAACAGAGAAATGTAAAAAAAAATGTGGATGAAAAGAGATTCCGATTTTAGCACGGTTCCGTTTTTAGCAACTGAAAATAAAAATTTTGTTGCCAAAATCGGAACCCCACTGTAGTTTATTATACTCAAGTGACCATGCAATATCCGGAACCCTCCGGGGATATTCAGGATTGTGCTGGGGTGAGGGGGTTGCCTAAATGGTTAATAGTGATTATTCCGTTTGTTATTGTGTTTGAACCATCGATTTTCAGCGAAATTTTTGTTGCGAACAGTGAAACACAGCTGTGATAACCAGATTTGAATAAGTTGACCCATACGAATCCCTGTGACAGGTTCCGCGGGGCCTCATTGGGGACATTCTGATTTGGTCGGCGTTAAGTCAGAGGGGACCAAGTAACAAAATTGATGAAAATTAGATTTTTAGGGCATTTGATTAAGAATTACTTAAGCTACTTGGAACATTCACCCAATTTCTTTAACGTTACAATTAACGAGAGTTATAGCACAATTTTCTTTTGATTGAACTGCAAAAATCGATAATAGTGTGCAGTCAGAGTGGACCATATGCTTGAAGTCAAGAGAGTTGAAAAAATATGTATTGGTTAAAATCCAATGAATAAATTAGTTTATCATCAAAATGTGATACGTTTCCAAATCGTATGACTTCCTAACGCATTTTCTGATGATTATTGATCAAGAAAGCACGTGGAATTCCATTTTATAATGGTCAATATCGTATTTTACAATTCATTGTGTTGAAGCATATTGCGGCATTTCGCGTGCAGACAGAGTGGACCATGTGTCTCTATGAAAAATAATTGAATTTACCGTATTCTTCGTAATCCTTTCCAAATCAAAATATGTTTGTTAAGTAGCTGTTGGGCATCATAATGAAATGTACCAATACTCGTTTCATGAAGAAATTGATTTTACCGATTATTTATGAATTGTGTACTTGGTTCACTCTGTCTGAACGAATATTTGAAAAATGCCAGTCCTCTGAATAAATTATTATGAACTATGTAACTACAATATTTCAAAAACATACCGAACTATGAAAATACGTTCTAAAATTGTTAGCTATTGAATGTTCAAGTTAATAATTCTTAAATAGCTCATTAATTGACTACCCTTCATGTAATATTGAACTGTTGTACTTGGTCCACTCTGACTGAACATAAAAAATGAAAATGGTAATCAACAGTGTAATAACAGAAATCTCAAATTTCAAACTTCTTGCTCACATTATACACTACTCCTATTAACTGTTGTCCTACTTGTGCATTATTTTTTCATCAAATATGTAAAATCTTGAGTGTGAACTGTAGTTGGTTGAAGATTTTCCAAAAATCGTTCAGTCAGAGTGGACTAAGTACAATCAATTACTTGGCAATTTCTTGGTTTCAAGCTTTATTAACCATGTTTTCGCGATCAATACAGAGCGATGCTATGATGAATAGTTATTAAAATTTGTGGCAAAAATTCAAGAACATTTGTTGAAAAACTAAAAATTTATAGAGTTGCAAACTTTAAAGTCGTTTTTCTAGAAATTATGTAAAATACACATGGTCCTCTCTGACTTAACGCCGACCATTTGCAACCAAAACATGCCGTGCGACGTATCAATCTTAATGATTTTGAAAGAATGGGGCAGAAAAAATTGACTGAAGTATGTATCAACTGCTTTTATTGCTACTCTTAATGTGGTTTGTAAAACCTCTCTGAGAGTGGTCCACTTAGCCGGAAGATGCTCTTAAAGAGGTTATCAAGAGGTTTTGATGTATAAATCAGTTTTATTGCAAGTTTTATAAAATTGGTCATGAAGATCTCTTATAGAGCCGAACAAAACTTAAAATATTACTTGGGCTCTCAAACACAATAACACACGAAATAATCACTTTTATCGACTTCGTTTCGACCAATTTTTTTTTAAATGAATGGTCTCTTATTCTCTGTAGATCCATCATAGTAGATTGCAAATCTGGCCTTCAATCTTTTAACGAAGTTTGTTTCTTAACTGGTTATGTTTTAAGGGACTTTCGGCTACCAGTCTTAACGTAATCATAATCGGATTAACGAAGGATCAACGAAAAAGGCACAAAAGCCGAAAACCCCCGTAACATAACCACAATCACAGCCGTTCCCCATACATATTAAACTGGTTCTGCGTACCTGTTGAACTGATTCTGATAACTTTTTACGAAACCAACAAGTTACATGTTGTTTTGAGCACAATTGATGTTTTGAAATATGACGTAATCTCATGATTATGATACTGCTTTGGATAATGCGTAGATACAAGGCTAGCATATTACACCTTGGGATATTACAAACTTCTTATCTGAAGTGAATCTGCTATCTGCTGTGTAATTTATATTAGGCCCAGAAATATTGTAAACTCACCTGTTGATTGGAATCGACTTCCTCGGAAGCACATCCTTAGGAAGTAACAACATAATTTAAAATCATTCTACTTGTTGGTCGACAACTTACAGCCATTTTGCCATCACAGCTTGGCATTCCGAGGTACCACCTATAAGACCTACCATTATAACCCACTTGTCGTCCTCGTCGTCGTCACTTGTGCCTGCTCTAGTTAGCCCACTATTTCCTATTGTCGTTAAAACAATCCCATTTTCTCTAGTTAGACGCAAAACTATGTTGTAGCTGTACGAACGACGATACCCAACAACATTCTTCACCCAGCCAGGTGTGTAAATTTACCGGCGGTGCGGTGTGGCGCAGCCACTCACTCTCCTCAAGGGGGTAGGTACACACACTAAACACACAGGGTTGTAAAAAGCATATCCACTATCCAGCGCAGTAGCGGTAGGCAGGAACCGAGCTCAACCTCGTTGGCGTCGAAGGTTCTGTACAATGGTGTGTGCGGTTGTTTATATTTGCATATAGATTAAAGGCACAATCTTATTAATAAAGTTGTAATTAAAATATGAATAGCGAGAAGTACTGTCGGGCTTCTGCAGTTTCCAGCAGATCTAAGGAGTGGATGTGTCACAAGCGACAACTACACACATACTTTGAATTTTATGCGATAAAAGGTTGAGCAAATTTCGGTCGTCCTTGGTCCATGGCGAACAAAAAAGGTGTTCCTACCAGCAGGGTAGCTCTCTACATCACACGTGCACTGCACATACACTTGGACCAGCAGGTGTCGGTTGGTCGGCCGGTATGGTGTGTCGTGTACTTTCTTTCTAATGATTATGCAATGAGTAATTTGCAGAGTTGCGGCTGTGGCGTCGAGAGCTGATCTCCGGGTCCTTTCGGGACGGGCATGTGAATTGCTTTTCCCACCCCGGTGTTATCCGGCTCATTATCAGATAATTATTCCATGGCTTTGACATGCGAGACTGCGTATACCTCTTCTGTAGGTACAACAGCAGCACCCTGGGAGGTTCTCTCTGGGGCGGAGGTGTTGTCACAATACAGTGGACCGGAAATGTGTGCGCATATTTATAATGATCAAAGTTGAATCTATGCGAGATGTTAGCCGGTAGTAGTATGAGTACTTTGTATGATTGGATAAGGTGACGGATGGTACTTGTTTCAATGTGAAACGGTGATTGAAATATTGAATGTGTAATGCAATCACAGTGAAGTACGGGACTTGTGTAGCAAAACCGTAGGAAGCGGACCTGGTGTGATGGGGCAAGCACGTGACTATCACTCCCGACAAACTCACAAAAATCCTAAGTAAAGCGCCAGTCCTGAGATGAACTAGCCTAGGGCTAAAAATCTCGGCAATTCAGTTAAAAAATGACAACATATGAACATAATCCATCCAGCAAAAAACGATAACCTGAGAGATTGTTATCCTTGCATCGCCTTGAACTGTTGCGAGGTGGAATGTTCGACGAACTTCTGGATCTCCAACTGATTTTCATAGCTATCGCTTTTTGGATGACGAGGAAGTCAGTGCTAGAAATTCAGTTGTGGGTCATCCAAACGTGACTTCAATTTCGGGGAGTCAATTCGTGGTCAATTGATGATTGGATTGTTTAGCCCGAAATGTGAAAAGACGTAACCATTCCCTGTGTAAGCAACATTTCTTCTTTCCCAGCGCTGTTTTTAGCCTTTTCATGATTTTTAAACTCCCAGCTACTTCAAATTCAATAATACCAAGCAATAAATTTGCATAACATATGCATGCAAAATATCCAATACATCCAATCGTTCTCTTAACCACCCACGATTTACCCTTTAAGCGTCCAAATCTACGCACGATACGCATACCGAGCGAGCACATTCCACGCCGCGAAGAATGTATGTATCTAGATATGTAGGCAACATTCACCCCCAGACCAGAACGTGAGTGAGCAAAAAAATAACAGATTCCACACACTGTCGAGTCGATGCAAATTGAAAACTAAATGAACCATGAATGATCAATCTGTTTCACTCAATTGGTTAGTATGCTAGTCGGTGTCCCCGGTCGTCGCTATCGTCGTCATCGTCGTCGGGTGATCCGTGTCAAGAGATAGCGCGGTGAAACCTCGACCGATTGGACAGACTAGTAGTGTGTTCTTTGCCGAGCTCGCTTTTTATCCCCCACATACTCATCAAGAGTGGATCAATGCAAATCATTTTCCCCAACTTGTGCCACCCACCTCCAGGTTCGGTTGAACCATTTTTCGGGCAAAGCGTCGTCGCCGTTCTTCTCATGTAGCTACCTACTAGAGAGACGAGTTGGCTAGCAGGCGATCATCACGTCGCGTCGTCGACAGCCAAACGTACGCAATGTTCTTTGTGCGGTTCCAGATTCGTGCTAGAGCAATTTCAACCGGAGAATAACCCCGTGTTCAATTGCTTTTACTCCGCTCATCGCCTCTTCTGGCTGTTTGTCGCACAGTTTGGTGCCAAGAAAATGATAGATAAACAACAGGTCAATCAAAAAGAATTTTGGACAGAGCTGTTCGGATGAAGATAGACGGAAAGGGGATAAAATGTGTCTTGAAAATAAATTCAAAATTTTATTTCGCTAAAATTTGTTACTATAAAAAGAGAAAAGTTTTATTAAATAATTTCATGAAAACGGTGGTTTTCGTTAGTTTCATAAATTGAAAAAGATTTTATACAACATATTGGTAGATTTCACTTCTTATATAACCACACGACTTTGTTTTCCCAAAAAATAAAATAAACGGCGCATTTCCTCCTCTAGTCCCCTCTATTCAACGCTTTTAGAAGTGACGGGAGGCGTTCATCAATCGCTCGACGAGCTAGTCAGTCGAGTCGTGCCAAAAACCAACAGCAATTTTCAAAATTGGTTTAATGGTAGCACACGATTTAGGGGTGAACCTTTGAGGGAACGAATGGAGTAATTTCCGAGATGATGATACGTTTCAAATCGAATCGGTCCCGCGTCGGGCCAAGATTGGAGGTCTTTTACCTGCATATTTCGGTTCACACCTTTTTTGTGGTCTGGTGAATGATTAAATGATGAAGTTGCTTTGCTCTGCTAATTTAGTAAGAATGTAAGAGTATTTTTGAAATGTTGTTCCAATTTTGATATTTTGTTATAATATTAAGGGTACTTCAGTGAAGAGCAACACGCACATAAGATACATAATCATCGATTTTTGGAGAATAATAACTTACTAGCTAACCCGACGTGTCTAGCCGCGTTAGCTAGGAAAAGAGTGCTTCTAAAGTTCCAGTTACATTTCTTCTCTGCAACACTTTTGACATAAACGTCTGTCGGTTCATTAAATACTGCTGAATCTACTGATCGTACGCATTTAAATAGTAGAAAGGAGAGTTCCAGAGATTTCTAGAATGTTCAGCTTTTTCTGTAAAATTCTCGAAAACATTCTAGAATCTTCTCCAAAATGCTTCTCTCTTGAGCGTTTACTAATCTCCAGAAAGTTCTCGAAATTTAATGAATTTTGCTGCTTCAGAACTTTTTAGAAGGTTAATTTTCTATTTTTTCATGAACGCTCACCAACTCCCCGAACATTCTCGGCTTCAAAAAATAGGTTCCAGGAAATTCCAGAAGGTTCGTTTTCTTATTCTTTCTGCTGCTTTTAATGTTTCAGCAGCTTCTTGAAAGTTCCAGGTATTTGAAGCAGTTTGATGTTCCAGAATATTCTAGTGGATTTTTCTGTTTTTTTTGGAAGGTTCAGTAGCTTCCAAAAATATCTAAAAAAATATGGATTTTGTTTCAGAACATTCTTGAAGGTTATTTTTCTTTTTCTTGAACGTTCACAAACTTCCAGACACTTTCGTAAACTAAAAAAGTTTGCAAAAGGTCTTGTTTTTGAGTCGTCCAGTAACATCTCGAATGATCTTAGAATCTTAAGAATTCTGATGATTAAGAACATACCCGTAGATTATTATTCTTCTTTTCTGTAATCTTCAGAAAGTTCTCGAAATTTTATGTACACCCGATTCTTTTTTTTTCACGGGTCTAGTTTTTGCTACAACTCAGTCAATTTTCAACCGATTCTCATGAAATTTTGTACACGGATAGTACTAATCCGTGCCTACATGTGTACAAAATTTCATGATAATCGGTTGAAAATTACCTGAGGTATAGCAAAAACCGTGCAAAACGTGCAAAAAAAGAATCAGGTGTAATTTAACATCACAAAAGGTGCTTTATTCTTTCTTGAACAGATATAATCTTCCAGAAAGTTCTCGAAATTTAAAAAAAGTGTAACAAAACATTCCATAAGATTCTTCTCATTTTAGTAGCTTAAAGAAAGTATTCTGTATTTGAGAGTGTGATATTCCAGCATATCTCAGATTATTGTTTTACTTTTGAAACATTCAGTAACTTCCAGAAGGTTTCTGGAAATTTTATAGATTTATACGTTCCAGAACATTCGAGAAAGTTTTTTTTTTGCTTTTCTGTTTGTTTCCTAACTTCCATAAAATTTTCTAAATTTTATTAGGTTTGATGTGGAGAACCAACCTTCTTGAATGGTTCTTTTCCAAAAAGTTTAACAACTTAGAAGTGGTCATTAGAAGAGGAAGTTCTCAGTTAATAACTGTGGTAGAGCTCATAGACAGAAGCTCATAGCCGAGAAGCAGGCTTTGTCTCAGTTGGAATGTTACGCCAAGAAAAATAAGAAGAAGATGTTCCATAATGCTGCAAAAGGTTCTTCCCCTTCTTCTGAAGCGTCCGGAAACTTCAAGGATATTCTCGAAACTTTAAGAAGTTCAATACTCCAGAACATTGTAGAACGTTCTTCTTCTTGTTTTTTTTTTTCTAGAACATTCAGCAACTTTCAGAAAGTTCTTAGAATCTTTAGAATGCCCAATTTTGATGGTACAAAATATTCCAGAAGATTTTTATTATTTTTGGACAGTCAAAACACATCCAGAAAGTTCTCGTATTTTGGACCCCAGGCAACTTCAGAGTAATGGCAAACAAGTTTGGTAATACATATTGCCTTTATTTTTGCAATACCTTCAGACTAGACCTAGTTCTATTAAAGCTAAAATAAAGTTGATTTCTTGGCATACTTTGATTTTTGTTCCACGTCAAAGTTGAACAGGGCGATTTTGTATACCTGGGGTCCATTTGGACCCCAAATTTAATTCTCTATATCTTTTTATTCTCTTGTTTAAGAATATTCATGTCTTCGTCAAATATGTTCGATATGTCAAGCGCCATCTAGTGGTGAATTGGTTAAGGTGCCATTAGACTGTTTGCTATGATGCCAAATATTTGCTTCGTTAAGTTTTGACAAATATTTGATCAAATCGGATCAAATATATTTGTCACAGTAATCGGTGATCAAATATTTGACACAAACATATTTGATCAAAAGCTTTGACAAGTGCTGTGTTCGGTGAAAGTGATCTCAAACATGCCCTTCGACATAAATATCAAACTTCATTCATTTACGGGTGATATTACTGGTTCTTTCTTTAATTTCAAATTGCGCCAGACAATGGAACACTTATTGAACTGAGAAATACAAAATAACTACGACCAGCAAAGCAAAACAAAAACTGTAACCGAATGCAAGAGTTTAACTAAACGATCCCTGGTAACGAGTGTGGGCACCTGGACTTCCAAACTACTTCGGTTTGCAAAGGCGGGGATCGGCAACCAGCAGGGTACGGCCAAGGTACGGCCAGGAATCAGGATATCCTTCAGTTCCTTGCGAGAGGCTTCATACACATACTTCTGGTAGAAAGAAACCAGCTCCTAGGGAATGGATTGGCGGATGGCGTAGACTTGGGTGACATGACCACCACCGGAAACGCGGATCATGATGTCGACACTGACAAACATTTCCTTGCCGAGCAACAGCAGCAGCTTCTGGAGCATATACTGCAGAATCTTGGGTTTGGTCTGGTCCAGCGACCAGCCGTTCACGCGTAGCAAACCCTTGCAACGCTTGGGGTGATGGTTGTTTTTTTTTTAGCGTCCGAAAACCTGGACAGCCTTGACAGGTTCCTTGTGTGCCTTTACGATATACGTATATTCCTCCAGTAGTTCGTTCCATTATTCTCTCTGAATTTCCTTCCTGGATTTTTTATCGGGAGTTATATTTTTTTTCTGGGATACCTCATGGAGGTCCATCTAAAAGTCTCCAAAGAATACTTACGAGGATTTCTCTTGGATTTTATGCTGGTATTTTACTTGCAGTTCCTTTTTGTTTTGTTTTTGGAATTCGGTCTGAAAATTCATTCAGATGTTTTTTCAGGGATTTTTGCAAAAAAATCTCCTTGAGCCGCTTTTAAAATTTATCCAGTAGTTCTTTCTGAGTTTTTAAAAATTCCTTTTGGGATCATACCGAATATTTCTACTGGGATTCCTTTAAAAGTTCATTCTGACACTCCTCAAAAATAATAGATTTCTTTAAGACTTTCTCTCGGTATTCCCTCTAAAGTTTCATACTGGATATTTTCAGGAACCATTCTGAAAATTCTTCCTAAATTTCTTCTGAGATTTCTCCTCTCGGAATTTCTTCTGGAATCATTCAAAAGGATCCTTCTAGGATAGTTCTTATATTCTTTCAGTAGTTCATCTCTATGGATTATTGGACGTAACTTTCAGGGAATTAGAAGTGTTAATCGCTTTCGTTCTGAATAGCTTTGTGAAAGCATAATCCGTCTAAAACTAAATTTGGGATTTGTTGGGATCCACTTCTAGAACACTAATAATATTCGCAGAATTCGGTTCACACTTCTAACATACAGACACACAATACACAGCCGAAAATCGTCCCAGGTTTCCAGATCCCTCAGTCGATAGCTACCTCCAAATAAAACAATATGGTAGATACTTCGTTTAAATGCTTTGACATTCATGCAACTGAACAAGTTTATTGGACGTCTTGAATGAAACGGTACACAACTGGTCGGTTTCTTCGGCTCACCGGCTGAGGTATTAGGGTTCCACTGAAGCGATGGCAGACGAGTGTTGATGCTAAAAACGGCGGTAACAGGATGGACTTTGGTTATTACAGGATTTGGTAAACGGCGGGCATGGTGCTTGACCCTGAAATTTATTTTATTTGACGTCAATCATTCGTAGACCGTTAGTTAGTTACCTCGTGGCGGGACAGCGTAGGTGCTCACTGTTCTACAAAGCGGGTGGCGACGAGACGGGCTCTCAGAGACGTTGGACCTCACGGCAGTGACCCGAGTACAAAGGCGGGACAGCGTTCCTTGGGGTGACGAAGCGAGACTTGTGGCGGCTCTTCCAGGAGCGGAGCACCCCGTAGCAAAGCAGATGTCGGTGGCAAAATGGGACTATCTTGCGTCGGAGTGGTTCGTCTGGCAATAAAACAAACCTTCCAGCGATAAAGTAGGCCGACTCAGTGGACCTTCTGGTGACAATATGGTCTTCTGAGTGGCCAAACAGTCCTTCCGGCGGGCGGCGAAGTGGACCTTCCGGAGGCGTAATAGCTGTTACGACGAGTCTTTCAGCGGCGAAGAGGGTCTTCCTATGACGATTTGGGCTTCTGATAAACGCGGCCCCCAGCCGGTGATCTGGTAATACTTTCGGGGTGGCAAAGCAAAACCTCTGTCTCGGGTTTTGCCATACAATCTCAATCCCGGTCACAAAAACCGACATGAAAATGGAACCGAAAACAGAAATGTAATTCAACTGTCATGGGTAAAATATTTGACTATCAGCAAGTAGGCGATTATTTGTCAATGCATAGCAAATAACAACCAAATATTTCCCCTTACTTATTTGGTCAAACATATTTGGCCATTACATTATTTGTCAAATATATTTGTTAAAAAATAACAAATATTTGTTCAATTGACAAACAGTCTAATAGGTACTTTAGTTCAAAATTTCCCCAATAGATGGCGTTATTTGGCGTTAAAAATTTAGTAATATAATGTCTTAAAACGAAATTGTCGGAAGATCTAGAGTTTGTAGAAGCGTCACGTCTTCGGGAAAGTTGCTCAGCAAGTCGAACGCTTAAAGATAATGGACCGATTGATTTGAAATTCCACCACTGGGTGGTGCTAGTGTGCATTTTGTATCTCATATAACACTGGATCCTTATCACTTAGAAAGATGACGTCTTCGAGACGTCTGTTGTGCTGGTCAAATACTTCCAGATGATGTGCCGTTTGGTTTGAAACTCCATACATAGGTGGCGCTAGTGAGCATGCTAATTTTACATCTCATATATCTCAGGGTCCTGATCTCACAAAAAGGTGGTGTGTTCGGCAATGTTGTTTTATAGGTCAAAAACTTACAGATGATGCAAAATTTGATTCGGAAATCCACACATAGGTGGCGCTACTGAGTATGAAAATTTTATATTTCAAATACCCCAGGATCCTAATAACTCTCTTACCGTTTCTACTATCTTCAACAAAGATGTTTGGTAGGTAAAGAATTTACAAATAATGGACCGTTTGATTTGAACCTTTGTCACTAGATGAAGCTAGTGAGCATACACATTTTGAATCTTTTATAAATCAGTGGCCGAATTCCGGGACACAGTTTCTTCGAAGAGAAGAAATTTTCATCCAGCATGAAAATTTTCTTTTCTTCGAAGAAACTGTGTCCCGGAATTCGCCTACAGGATTCAGATTATTTAGAAAAATTTAAGATTCTGCAAGTAAGTTGCAAGAGCTTTTAATGATGAGTCGGTTTACTCTGAATTTTGCTCATAGGTGGTGTCAGTGAGCATGCAATTTGTATATCTCATAAAGCACAAGATTCTTAGAAAGAGAGGCAAACGCACAGTTAAAAATATAAAATTGCTCTCATGCAGAGTTTGTGTGCGGTGACTAGACTTCTGCGTGAGAGCAGTGAGAGCCCGCATGTCATAATCCCAGTGCACAATTTCTGCGCGCACTCAAAAAAAAAAACACCACTCAGTCAACACGCAGATCGTTCACAAGGGACTGTTCAAATATTTTGATGAATCACACGCATACCAGTGGATCCTAAAAATAGCGTACACAACAACTTTTCCGAAGACTACATCTTTCTAAGTAATCAGAATCCTGCGATATATGAGATATATGAAATATGCGTGCTTAGTAATGCCACTTATACTTGGAGTTTCAAATCAAACGGCATATCATCTGTAAGTCATTGACCAACACAGCAACTTTGGCGGAGGTATCATCTTTGTAGGTGCTCAGGATCCTGAGATACATGAAATATAAATTTGCACGATTAGTCGCACCATCTATGTGTGGAATTTTTCAAACAAACGGTTCATCATTAGTAAACACTTGACCCAATATACAACTTTGCCAAAGACACCAAATATCTATGTGATCCGGATCTTGATAAAAATGGGATCATATACCTAATACTTACATGCTCACTAGTGCCACCTATATATGAAATTCCGAATTAAACAGTCTGGCATCTGTAAGGCCTTGCCCAACCCAACAACTTTGCTGAAGACACCGATCTTCTAATTAGTCAGGATCATGATATACAGAAGAACAAGTATGCGAAATGGACCATCATTTAAGGTTTCCTGTAGAGGGTTAACGAAACATTTCAAAGCGTTACGGACAGACAGACAGACAGACAACACTGGGCTTTTATATGATTTGTTTTACTGAATACTGTGCAACATATGGCTTGATAAATAACAGGCATTTACGTGATTAGGAGCTGAACTTTCAACATCAATGCAATCCAACATTTAAACACACAAAATGACATTAAAAATCCCACAAAAAATCACAGAAAAAATGTTTACACCCCAAAAGTATTTAAAAACAGTTTCATTATTCAACCACAATGTTTTCTGAAAATTATCATTTGTCACAAAGTTCAATTTTCAGAAAATGTCTCATAATTAATTAAACAAAAAAAAATGTTTTTTTTTCCTAAACAGCAACAACTTCCTGAAGACCTGTTTTAGCTATGTAAGTTCTTTCTTGAAAAAAAAAATCCTATTGAATTAAAATGAGCGCAATTTAACGAAACATATAACCTTGTAAAGCAACAAAAGGGTAGATGGAAATGTCTTGCTGGAACCAGGCCGCCGAAACTGTAGAAAAATAAGAAATTGTATCCACTATTGAAAACATATTTTTCAACCATTGAAAAAATGTTGATTGAAAAAAAACAATTAATTGAAAATGTGTCATATTTAGAGCAAAACCCTAATAAAATTTTCTTAATTTCTGATCTCTCACAAACATATAATAATTATTCATTTGAATATTACAGATTTTGTGCCTCTATATAGATTTCAAATTTCTCCATCTGAATATATGAAACTTTTCTTTCGCCTTCACACTTGCAATAAAAACTCTGGAGTATTGGGTCTCTTCCAGTGATTCCTTCAGGAATTTCTACAAATAAAAGACATAGGGTGACGAAGGGTATTATCGGCAGGTTTGTTCTCTTCGTCATGGGGGGTTTTTGTGGGCCAAATTGTTTGAAACTTGGACATACAACTCATCTTGGTTGGGAAGGATTTGAGGCCAACTGTGAGACCAACAGGTTTCAAAAAACCCCCCATGACGAAGAGAACAAAACTGCCGAAAATACGTAAGTTCCCCTATTATGAAGAAATTTTCAGAAATTCATCATGAGATTTCTTTGGAAATTTACTCAAAGATTATAGATTTTTCTCCAGTGATTTTTAGTTTATTATTGTTCAAGATGAATCAGCTGTACTGGTAATCTCCTGAATATAGATATAAAAATAATAATAATTAGTTTCGAACATCTTCAGAAACTCCTCCGGCATTTCCTTGAGAAAATTTCCCAGGTAATTAAAAACAAAATCTACCATGAATGCTTTCGGAGATTTTTCTGAGATATCTTTCAAACATGTTTGGATTGTTTCCTCAAAAAAAAAAATGTCCATAAGAACTATCTCTAAAGTTTTCTAGAGATTACCCCAGAAATTAATTAGTTATTTAACACCCCCCTGAATTCCTTTGGATATTGCTGCATAGATCTCTTGGAAACCTAGAAATCTCTAGAAAATTCTCCTGGAATTAGTTTCCAAAAGTCTTCCACGGATTGCTTTTGAAAGGTCTTTAGAACATCTTCCATTCATCGCTTCAGAATTTTCTCTAGAATTTCCATCGGAATTTTCCTTAGAGGATCCACCAAAAATTTATTCGAAAATTCTTCTTTAAAGCTTTCTTGGGTTAAAAAAGTCCTCCTTTGTTTTTTTTATAGCAATACGCACGAGAATTCTTTCAGGAAATCATCCACGGATTCCTTCAGAAATTCTTACGAAGATTGCTTAAGAAATTCTTCACAGGATTCGTTCAGAATTTTCCTTGGAGATTCCTTCGAAAAATGTTTATGAGATTCCAACAATAAATTTATGCAAGGATTCCAAGTTCAAGAAAAAAATGCGTAAATTTCTTTCAAAATTAGTCCATTAATTCATTCAGAATTTTCAAGAGTTTTTTTAAAGATCTCTGAAAACGCTCATTTATGCGTGACTACACATGTGTTTAGAATTTTTCCTCAGAAATTCGTCCACAGATTTCTCCAAGAATTCTTTCAGAAAGATTTTTTTTTCAAGGGTTTATTTAGAAATGTTTCTATAAATTTCTCATTTACCGAGAAGTTTTTCCAAAAGGTTCTTTAGAAAATTTTCCATTGATTCCTTCAAAAGTTTTATTCAAAAGTACTTCCATGGACTTCTACAGGGATTTTACTAAAGATTTATTTACTACAAACAATACATGCACCAAAATGTGGAGTGTTGAAGTGTTTTCCTGATCATGGAACTTCTCAGGGTTTCTTTCAGAAATTCCTACTGAGATTCTTTTTGAAATTCCTTAGAGGAGATATTTTTTCTCCAGACCTACTTCAAAATTTCTTTCAAGATGTTTTTTTATTTTTTCTAACAATTTCTTCACATTTGTGATTCTATTAGAAACAACTCCTGGGGCGTCAGACCCGTGCACAGAAAAGGCGACTAGGGAGGGTTTTTTCTTAATTTAGGCAAAAGGCGGAGGGGCGCCTAATGTATGGAACATAGGCAATGGGAGGGGTTTAAACCCCAAAATCCCTCCCATGTGAACGGGCTTGTGATGTGTGCTTTCTCCACGGCATCGGTTCCCAAACTTAAAGGGTGAGTGACCCTCCTTGGAACCAGACGAACCTCCCACGATCCACTAGGAAAAAATGTATTTTAATCGACAATTGCCTTCCTTAGCAGTGATGAGATGTTCAAACTTTTCATAAAAATAAATATGAAATATTTACCAATAACGTTTAATTATGACAACTTAAAAAGGACAGCTAGTTTACACTGTCAATTCCTTCACGTAAACAATTTCTTCACACTGGAAATAGGATTAGAGACAATTTAGGTATTCCTATTAAGAAAAAAATTAAGAAACTTTTAGGTGCTTAGGCTAGGTCTACGAATCCAAAACTCTTTATGCGACCCACAGTTTGGGAAACTATGCTCCAGGGATTTTTAGAAGTTGTTCCAGAAATTGCACCAAAATACTGAAGACTTCTTTAAGACATGAAGGAATGAAGAACTCGTGGACAAAAATTCCTGAAGCCATTTCTAAAGCAAATGATCTTGTGAAAAAATGCTTAAGAAACTCATGGAAAAATCTGTAGAGGAAATTCTGAAGGAATCTCTTTAAAAAGTGTCTGAAGTAATCGCAGACAAAGGTTCTGGTGGAATTCTTGAAGAAATACTCCAATTAATTTCTAAGGGAACTGGATAATTTTCTGAAGGAATCCTTGTAAGATTCTTGGATATAACTTTGGATGAATTTCTTAAATGTTAATCCCTATACTGCTACCTGAAGAATCTTCCGTAGGAGATTCTGCAGAAACAATAAATTAATCCCGGAGTATTTCTCCAGAAAACCACTTGAAGCATTAGAAAAAATGTATGTTAGAAGGAATCTTTGAAATAACTCCTGGAGGAACTGAAGAACACTTTGCTAGTATCAAAAGAACAAATTCTTGAAAAATTTCATTGAATCCTAAGAAATAGGTAATTTCTGCAGGAATTGTTGAGAGAATCAATGGAAACACACACTCTAAAATAATCACTGAAAGAAGGTCTGAATAAATCCAAATCACTATCGGGAGGAATCCCTATATCCCACGGAATCCCTTGAAGAAACTTTCAGGGGAATCTCTTATGACTTTTCTAGAGGAATTTCTAAATACATGCCCGAGAAAATGTCTGAATAAATGGAGTAACAATGTAGAAACTTGTAGAGAAATGCAAGCTATTGTCTCAGAAAAGTTTCTGAAAAAAATCGGAATTTCAAAAAGATAACCAGGAGAAAAACTTCTCCTGAAATTGCATCTTTTGAAGAAACATCTGGAGGAATTCTTGCGTGGTGTGGACTCTGAGTAAGTCTGGCTATCTATGCAGCTGAATTGTTATCTGTTCTGTGGCTTAGTTGGCCAAAGCGCCGGTCTAGCGAATACGGATTCGTGGTTTCAAATCCCACCAGATAGCGATTTTTTATTCATAGTCATCTATCAATTGGTCAACTAGCAACATTCTGTGATTTTTAATTACCAGTTTTTCCAGAAACCTGCAAAAGCCCCTGGATAAATTCCTGGATAAATTGCTTGAAAGTTTTCTGAGAAATCCCAAAGCGAAACTCCTTGAAAAATCCTGACAATATTTCTGAAGGACTATTTCTGAAGAATTATATTCCTTGAATGAATTTTGTATAGATTTTTTTTTCATCCCAAGCGGAATTTCAGAATGAATTTCTGAGGAATCCCTGAGAACATGAATCTGTTTAGAAATTGATTGAGAAACTTCTGAAGCAATTCCAAGGGAAATTCCTGTGGGAATGCTTGAAATAAAATCTGGAGGAATCCCTGAAGAAATTTTCAAAGATATCCATGGACTGGAATACATTTTGAAGTGATACAAAGCAAAAATTCAGCGAGAATCTCTAAACATACCAGACTTTTTTGGATGAACTCTCAAGGAATCGCGTAAGGAATTTTTGAAGGTGTCTTTGGAGGTAATATGGGCTCCAAAAAAGTGAGATGCACAAAATTATGTATAACTTTTGATTTTTCGACCAGGAATAGCACATTATGTGCAGCTAACATCAAATTTACCAAAATCGGTTAAGTATTTGCGAAGATTCGTCGAAAAAAAGATACTGACCATTCAAAAACGTTGGGCAAACAAACACTTTAAAAACTATCACTTTTTACCTAAAACTGTAGAGCCAAAATACTGAACCGATTTCAACGAAAATTTTATTAAATTAAAACATTTCATATGGAGTTTCCATTTAGGTGGCCAAGTAAATATGAAACGCGTAAAAAGACCTGATCGTATGTACGATTATTTCTTCCTCACTATTTTTCTATACGAAACGTTCCAACCATGTAAGGGAGTGTCCATAAATTACGTCACGCTTTTAGGGGGGAGGGGGGTTTAGCAAAGTGTGACAATCCATACAAAAATTTCAGAGGTCTCATACAAAAAGTGTGACATAGGGGGGAGGGGGGTTGAAAATGAGCAATTTTGCGTGACGTAATTTATGGACGCTCCCTAAAACATGCTTCTCAGCTGAGTATCTACGATCACTTTCACAGCATGAAGCAGCTCCATTTGCCGGTAACTAGCTGTTGAGCAATATCAATCTAAAAACTGCGACCGGACATCGAAATCCTGTGGCAGGGAGAAGAAAAAAACCCAGATTAATCCACCTAGTGGTGATAGTGCCTTTCTCGTCAAACATGTACCCATGATCTTTCCTTGGTTGGGATACGACTGGGATTATTTTGCTTCAGAATGTTGGCTTCAGCCTTTTGGGGGAATCGAAAACACTAGTTTATGATTTTTCCGACGTTTCGATCTGTATGGGGCCTTTTCAAGGGTTCAATCGGTCAAGGTTTCCTAGTCATGATGGCCTTGCCTAACTTAAAAATGTCATACGAAAGTTTTGGTATTTATTGAGTCCGATCGGTTTGAAACCGTTGTGATGTGAACAATTTCCTACCTATCGGCCGGTTTAGAATTCGGTCCCTGTTTTAGGAATCTTCTACTATTGTTTGTTTAGCTAGATTCTGTGCTAGGGCCATCATTCCGAAGCATGATCTTTCCGTTGACGTAATGCGAACTGTTCCTGAATCTTGAGAATACCTTATTTAGAAAAGCAATAATTTTAATAAAATTGGGAAATTTATTAGTTGAACATATTCCGACGTTACGTTAAACGTATAGACTGGGCTGAAAAATATCAGAATTTTCAGTTGACTGCTTGAGCACCTTCACTATCACTGAAGACCGATCAACATCAAGACGATAATTACAAGCTAGGACATAACGTCTTTCACAATCACAGATGACTTTACGGCAGGCCTGCCCAACCTTTGGTGGCCGCGGGCCACAAGTGATACTCCATACCAGTCGACGGGCCAGACATTAAATTTCGACATCAAATTTCGAAAGCACGAATGCAACAGTGAAATTTTGTACATCCGATTACCCGTTCTCACGGCAAATCACAACACTGACATCATTTGGGTCATAAAAATGTGAGCAAGAATTCTTGATTTTTTGCAAAAATCACCCTGAATACTTTTTTTTCTGAATTTTGCCGAACTGCAGGTTGCAGCATACAATTTGCTGAAATTCAGCAAACTTCCCTGATTCGTTCAGTAAACTCTGCTGTTCAGCAGCCACGTTTTTCTGAAATCCAGTAAATTTTGCTGAAATTCTGCTTCAAATTTGGCTGTACCTTTCAAGTTTAAAATTTTTAAATTTATGTATTTAAATTTTTTAATCTTTGAAAAATTTTAACAAAACACTCTACCTATTTCGAGTTTAATTTTAATATTAAATTTTATTTAAATATGAAATTTCTTCAAATATTTCAATCCTTGGGCCAAGTTTCATTCATCGATTCCGCGGGCCATATGTTGGTCAGCCCTGCTTTACGGTCTTCGACATAGTTTTTTCTTGACACTTTAGGCTATATTTTATTATCATAGGTTACAAAATTCATGTAAAATTTGACAAAAAATGCAAGCAAGTGAAATTACCCATACTAAATCCCATAAGAAAATTCCCAGTAGTTTTAGACGGAAAAGAGGATTGAAAAAACTTTCTCCGTGGATGATGCGATAATTTTCTCATATAACGTTGACCTATCCTACTGTATATTTTTACACCTCAGTGATTTGATGAGATTGCTTTAGTACAGATAAACAGTCTGTATGTATGTGGCCTTTGTTCAGTCAAGATTTTGTTTTCTTACACATATTTATCGCTTGCATTGACTTTGTTCATTTTTGAAGTTCCTGCGAAGCACCCTAGGAAGCACCCAATGCTGGTTTTGCATCACTATCGGTAGCCTCTAATGTGGTCTGAGCCTATTTTCTTGCTAATCGTTCCTCATGGTTTAAAAAAAGACTGCGGTTCGATGTGTCGCATGCATAGGTTTGGTTCTTTTTGGCATTTGGCCACTTCCGGCTGGACACCCTAGATCGGTCCTGGAACACTATCGGTAGCCTTTATAAAGATCTTCGTTCTGGTCTGAGCCTATTTTCTGACTAATCGTTCATCACGTTCTTTAAAAAGCCGCTGTTTAATGTGCCACAGGCATGGGTTTTGATATCTACTACATTTGACACCCGGGACACCCGGAACCGGTTCCGGAACTCTATCGATTGATCCAAATATGATCTGAAACTATTCTCTTTTATTAACCGTTTATCAGGTTGCCTGAAGAGCTTGCGATTTGATGCGTCGCATGTAAGGGGTTGGTTAACTTTTATACTTGACTATTTCCGGCGTGACATCTGGAACCGGTTCAGTAACACTACCGGTTCCGATATGGTCTGAGAATGTTTCCCTGCCCACTGTTCATCAGTCTATCGAAAAAGCCGCTGTTTGTTGTATCGCATGCATGGGTTTGGTTCACTTCAATATTTAGCCACTTCCGGCGGAACACCCAGAACCGGTTCCGGAATACTACCGGTTCAGATATGGTCTGAGAATGTTTTCCTGCCTACTGTTTATCAGGTTATCGAAAAATCCGCTGTTTGATGTGTCGCATGAAGGGTTTGGTTCACTTTCATATTTGGCCACTTCCGGCAGGTCACCCGGAACCAGTTCCGGAACACTACCGGTTCAGATATGGCCCGAGACTATTTTCCTGTTTACCGTTCATCATGTTTTCGAAAGTGCCGTGGTTTGATGTGTCGCATGAATGGGTTTGTAGCGTTTTCATATCTGGCCCCTTCCTGGGGTACCGATCCGGAACACCTAAATGGCCATAACTCCGGAACGGCTGGACCGATCCGAACCATTTTCAATAGGAAACAATGGGACCAGATTCCACGTCGAATGAACCATTGGTCATTAAAATCGGTTGAGGTTTACTGCCAAAAAGTGATGTGAGTTTTTTTTGTACACACACATACACACACACACATACATACACACACACATACATACACACACACAGACATCACCTCAATTCGTCGAGCTGAGTTGATTGGTATATGTGACTCGACCCTCCGGGCCTTCTATCAAAAAGTCATTTTTGGAGTGAACATATAGCCTTTCCAGTACACTTAGTGTACGAGAAAGGCAAAACAGCATAGCTGAAAAACATTCATTGCGCGGCAACAACGGCTGTCTGTCCGTGTTCGTTCGGCACAGCGCAAAGCAAACTTGGCAAGTTTTTCACTTCAATGGGTTTCGATTTTCACGCTCGTCGTCAATGCTCACTCACTGGACACTGGATGACGATGGCGGCTGCGGCGGCGGCGTAGCGGCATTTGCAGATACCGCACGCGTCCAACACGCTGTAGCCCTATGGGCCATCGTCGTCGTCGTCGTCGTCATCATCGGTATGTGCCTTGTGTTAATGCCAGTTTAATTATCATTGCCCGTTAGCTAAATACATTTATTCATGATGCTGCTATTATTTCATCATATTCTGCATTCATGTGGCGTACGTTCGATCTTTTTTTCCTCTTGCTTGTTTTGAGTTGGCAGCTCCGCTCACAGTCTGAATGGGAAGAGTTATGGGCGACCATGTGATGAAATCGATACTAAACCCATATTTTTTTTCATATAGCGCTGATTGGTCGCCGCTCCAGTCATGGCACCAGTGTCCGAGAGCGATCTCGATAGGTCGGGATGTGGTCATAGGTCATCCCGCTTCTAGAAGAATGGAATCTAATTGCCAATTAATGGAGATTGTTTTTTTTTTTCTGAGCGTTGAAACTCACTGAATGAAGTATGTACCGTTTTTGGAAGGGACACATAAATCGTTCATGTTAGATGATTGAAACCATTCGTGCTGACTTCTATTGACTTTCGTTGTTCCTTTGACTGCTGATGGATTTATTCACTCGGGATGAGTTACTATACTAGTGAAGTTTGCAGAGCGTTCTGTATGATATGCATGCAATACATGAATGTATTGAAAACAGATTTAGTACAACAGGAAAAAGTTCGAATATACATATGAAATTGTTTGACATTCATATGAGATTAATTTATATATTTTTTAAATTAATGTTGTTCTTATGTGTACATTAAAATAGGGATGCAGCTTTCTCCATAAACTAGTGTTCTATGAGTACATCAACAGCTTTCAACTGAGAACCTTCTATTCTTTGCATAGTAAATAAATACCATTTGAATAATATATAGTATCTCAACGGCTTCGACTTCTGGCCATCGCCGCCGTCACCTCACGCAGATAATTATGTTGACCCACCATGAATCGGTGGATTTATTGCATTTTTTTTCGGATTGTTAAAATAATATTCTCGATTTAATTACAAGGGCGGAAATATTCATCAGCTGCATTCTCACGCACACAAGAGGAAATGATGTTGCAATAATACACATAACTACACATGAATCGATTGGCCTGTGCCGTCTGTCAGTGCACCGCATTAATAACTCCGATTTCCATGGAAGTTATTCGACAGCGTGAAATTCCCTCTTTCGGCTGCTCATTTTACATCGATTTCAACGACCGCTGCCGCCAGTAGGTAGTGTGGAGCAGACACTTTGTAACACAGCACAGCACGATGAAAAGCGAGAGGATTTTTCGGGAGTATGCATTTCAATGTGCGAAATTCATGGAGCAAGCGTGAATCCATGATGTTCGCGAATCGATCGGGCAGTCTGCGGTACTCAAGTGGAAAATCTGAAAATTTTAAGTGTGAATGAGCTTGAAAAAAAAACTGTAACGTTCCGTTGGGAAGTATTGTTTGCAACAGACGCACAATATTCCGGAGGCGATCAATCAATCAATCAATCAACCAATCGGACTTCATAATTCCACAGTAGGTTAACGGTGGTCAGCATCGGCTGGGATGGGCTTGTGCACTTGAATAGCTTGAAGTGCTAAGAGGAAATCCATCGTGAAATAAAATTTTCAGATTGCACCGTTGGGTACTTGATGGCGCATAACAGCGAAATCAGATATGAAATGGTAACTAACGATACTAACGACACCATTATGCATTCATCGTTTGTGCAGAGTTTCCACCTTTCCAAGAACTAAAGTACTGTCCATCCAAAGGTACATTTTTAGTGAAATGAACTAGAAGAAGTCGAACCATAGAGCATATCCAGCTCAATCCACGAATCGCGTAGACACGACATTTTTCAATTCAAATGAAATTCTGCTCACGTATAAGCCTCTATCTGAAATTGTTTTCCATGTATTGTTTTTTGCAATATCTATCACCATACTTTTGAAAAAAAGCGAATGAAAAAAACCTAACGATCTTTTTCAAAAAATAAAACTTGAAAACGGGTTTTTGGAATGAAATGATGTCTTCGAAGATAAGGTACGAAGGTTCTCAGAATATGATGACATTTTTTTATAGGTAGGGTTCATATGTATATGAACAAAAACTAAATTGAAAAAAGTCAGGATTGCCTAATTTTCCGGGGAACTCCAGTGGAAAACAATCAATTTCCACAGAAAAATCATAACTCAAGAACGAAGCATCGTAGATATTGTATTTTTTTTGTGAAATTATAAGCAAATTTTCTCAGCAACTCAATAAAATGCAAAATAAAAATTGTTTTTCGCAAAATTTTTCACTGTTGAGGATAATCGGTTGGAAAAGTCGGAAAAACTATTTTTGAAGTCCGGAAAAATTCCCAAAAAATATATTTTTGAAAGGGATTTTTATAAGCTATATTCTGCAAAACATTCAAGATGTGTTTTTTTCCCGTTCCTGAGTTATGACCAATTTTGTGCAATAAATAATAGAGACAGTCGAAAATCAACCAATATCTGGACAATTTCCACTAAATTGGTCATAACTCAGGAAGGGAGAAAATTTTGCAGAATACAGCTTATAAAATTTCTTTTCAAAAAAAAATTTTTTTGGGAATTTTTCCGGACTTCTAAAATAGTTTTTCCGCCTTTACTAACCGATTTTCCTCAACAGTGGAAAATTTAGTGGAAAACAAATTCCTTTTTATATTTTTTTTGAGTTGCTGAGAAAATTTATCTATGATTTCATAAAAAAGCATTATATATACGATGCTTCGTTATTGAGTTTTGATTTTTTTTAAAAAATGGCTCATATAACACATCTGGAAAATTTCCACAAAATTGGTCATAACTCAGGAACGGAGAAAACCACATTTTGAAAATTTTACAGAATGTAGCTTATATAATTTCCTTTCAAAAATATTTTATTTTGGGATTTTTTTCAGGACTATTCCAACCGATTTTCCTCATCAGTCAAAAATTTAGAGTGAAAAAATTTTATTTTGTATTTTTTTATTTGCTTATGATTTTACAAAAAAATTTCTACGATGCTTCGTTCTTGAATTATAATTTTTCAAAGTAGGTGGTGCCTGTGGAAAGTGTTTGTTTTCCACTGAAGTTTTCCGAAAAATTAGACGACCCTGATTTTTTTCATTTTAGTTTTTGTTCATATCTATATATATATAAACCCTACCAATGAAATAAATTTCATTAAATTCTGAGAACTTTCATACCATTTGTACGATGATAAGAAAAAAAAATCCCCAGATGTTTGAGGATATTTGATGGACTAAAAAAATACACTGAGAGAAACTTCATCGCGAATCTATGTTGGATGTCATAAAGTTCCAATTTTCCTTAAACTTACCTTTTGATTTTAAGACTATTTTTCTGTAAAAAGCTGACTTCCAACCTCAAAATTCGCCAGGTAGCACAGGATGGTCAAATGCTTCGATTTTTCTAATTTTTTTGTTATCTATTTTTATAACAGGCAAAAGGTGACAAATTTTTGAATTGTTCACATCAAAAATAGATTTTACATACAAGTTGTAATGAAAAAAACTATGATTTTTTTTCCTACATTAAGGGTTAAAAAATGAAAGTTGTGGTACACTCCCGTAAGTGTAAATATTTTTGTGAGAAGGTCCAGAATCCATAAAGATTTATTTTTCAGAAATTCGTTCCAAGTAAAAATATTCATGCGTTGCCCACAAAAGGTCTCATTTTAGAAGCATAATCTGGCAGACCCTATTTCTGAAATTTTCCGTTTTATTTTTCAGAAAATCTTTAAGAAAAATCCAGAAATTTTCTAAGTGATTGAGACTTTTCTGAAAAGATTTATCCAGGAGTTCTCACAGAAATTTCATCATCTTTTTTTTTCAAAAAACATTTGTGAAAAAAAAAAGAAATAAATTTTACTAGGGATTTCTACAGCTATCACACAAATAAGTTGTCATAAGTGTCATAACAACCATTCTCCAAGAATTTCTTCACAAATTAGTTCATGAATTCCTTTAGGCTGAAATATTTTCTCAAAAACTCTCTCAGGGATTTTTCAAAAAAATCTTCCAATAATTCATTCAAAAGTTGCTCCAGAGATTTCGTCAGAGATATCTTCAAGGTCGTCTCCATAAATTCCCACAGTAATTTCTTCACGGATTCTTTAATGTTTTTTTTTCCAAAGATTTATTCTTAAATTTTCTTCAAATAGTTGTTTAGATACTCCTCCAGGTATTTCTTCTGCAGTTTCTCGAGGGAATCTTAAAGAAAATCTTGCACGGATTCCTCAAGCAATTCCTCCAACTTTTTTTTCAGAAAATCTTCCGGGGATTCTTTAACCAATTCTTAGAGGATTGCATCAAAATGTTTCAAAGCTTTATCAAATTTTCTCAAGGATTCCTTTACAAATTGATCCTCGAGGAATTCTTTTAAGAAAATCGTCCAAGGATTGTATAAGAAATACGTTCGAGATTTTCCACAGAATTTCCTTCAGAATTTCCTTTTGAGATTCCTTCAAAAAAAGAATCCAAAGCGTTCCATATGCTCAGTAATTCTTCCATGGAATTCCCAAGAATATTCTGAAAATTCTGTCCTGGGATTCTTTTTGAAAGTTTTTAACGAATTCCTTCTGATACTCCTCCAGTGATTCTACGAAAAAATCTGCCAGGGACTCTTTATTATTTTTTTCATGGTCCCCTTTAAACATTCCACCTTGAATTTCTTCTGAAATTGTCATAAAATATTAAGAAAATTCTCCAGGGAATGTATCATGAAACCTTGTAGGAATTTCTTCGGAGATTCCCTCAAAAGTTCCTCTACAACTTTTCCATAGTTTCCTCATGAAATTGTCATAAAATATTAAGAAAATTCTCCATGGAATGTATCATGAAACCTTGTAGGAATTTCTTCGGAGATTCCCTCAAAAGTTCCTCTACAACTTTTCCATAGTTTCCTCATGAAATTGTCATAAAATATTAAGAAAATTCTCCAGGGAATGTATCATGAAACCTTGTAGGAATTTCTTCGGAGATTCCCTCAAAAGTTCCTCTACAACTTTTCCATAGTTTCCTCAAAACATTTGTCTTAGAAAATCTTCCCTGATTTTTTTCCGAAAGCTACATGGATTACTTTAAAAAATCTTCCATGGGTTCCTTAAAAAATATTCCAAGTATTCTTCAAGAAAATCTTGAATGGAATTTCTCAGAAGCTTTTTAATAGATTTCTTCAGAATATTCTTCAAAGTATCCTTCAAATATTTCTTTTAAAAGTTCTCCAAGTATTGCTCAAGAAGTCCATCCATGGACTTCTTCAGAAATTCCTCATGGGATTCTTTAATAAGTTCATAGGCCGAAATTTCCATAGCAAAAAAAACCAATAAACCATGAATTCAAAATTCCTTCGGAATTTTCCAGTGATTCCTTCAGAATCCTTTCAAAGATTAATTGAAAAATACCTCCAAAGTTTCCTCCATTATTTCCCCCGGGGATTCCACTACAACATCCTCAAGGATTTACTTGGAAATTCATCAACGGTTCTTCCAGAAATTTATCTAAGTGTTCCGCTAGAGAACCATCTATCCATTTCTGCCACAATTGCTTCATGGTTTCCTTTGGAAATTCATCCAGGGGTTTCTTCGGATTATTTTTTTTTAGAATATTTTCAGGGATATAGCCAAGTGATTCATTGACAAGTTTTGCATCCCTGAGAAAATTCCTACAAAGATCCCTTCAGAAGACCCGGTAAGGATTTGTTTATGAAATACTTCAGCGATATGTTCAGACTTATTTTTTTTTCATGAATTCTGAAGGGATGCCTCCAAGGATTGTGTCGAAAATTTCTTACTTCGTAGGAAATTGTGCAGAAATTCCTAAAGAACTTTATCTAGGAATATTTTCAAAGTGGTATCTATTTGTTTCTTTAAACTTTCCCGCATGGACACCTTTAACCCTTTGGAACCCCGGCGATGCAATCGAGCCAAATTAACGTGTTCGACGCCAGTAGCAGCCCAAGTAACCAAAAGTTCAGATAAACGGGTACTTTATAAGCTAAGCAGCTTGTTCGAGGTTGCTCATTGAAAGTTCACACAGCGGCGTCATGGTCGCAATTTTTTCCGCAGTCAAGTTCGCAGATTGTGAACAATCCTCGGCACTCACTTTACGTAATTTATGTTTAGTCCCTTACTGTCAGAGCTTTCAGATCAGTGTAACACGCTAAATAAAATTTACACAAAAGGCAATTTGCACGGAAAAAAAATACACGGTTACGAATATTTATTGGGTACCGGACTGGTCACCGAAAATTTGATCGTTTTCTATGGTACATCGAGGTCTTGAAATTAGTCTATGGTTCACATAAGCACGCTGGATAGCTTTCTAAGCAGCTTCTGACAGAACTTTGACAAAATTCATGCAGAAACAAAATGTGTTTTTCAGAATCACAACCCTGTTGGTGGTTTGTGATTCATGTCTGGAAATTGCTTCTGATAATTATATTTTCACACATGTTGGCTGCTATGTAGATTTGAACTGGATCCTCCTGCGTGATAGCCTGCCGACTTACCGCTGCGCTGCTGAAGACATTTGACAAAGTCAAACTAACTTCACTACTGTACAAATGTGCAAAACTAGCTGCCGACAGAAAATCGATTCAAGTCAGACTTTACCTGCTGTTCACTCAATCGCAACTGTAGTACCGTAAACCGGGGTCAAATTGATCTCCGGGTCGAAATTGATCAGATGTTTTTCTGATAGATAAAGCATACTTGGAAAAGATTCCTTCCAAATATCGTTTAGTATCAGATTCGAACAGCACGATACTTGTAAGAAAACTATTAAAAGTATGCTTTATCTAACAGAAAAGCGTCTGATCAATTTCGACCCGGAGATAAATTTGACCCCGGTTTACGGTACTGTGGTAGAGCGTAGGGTTCTCACGTAGCGACTACCGGTTCTAATCCGATGCGCGGCAATTTTTTTTTGCTAAAGCCTAGTATTCATTGATTTGATGAATTCATATTTGTCTTTTATTCGTGTATGCTTAAACAGTTGTTTTCTGTAGAAGAAATAAATTTCATTGAAACACAATGCTAATGAACTGAACTTCTACCCAAGTAACATTTTGATGGTCAATTAAACTTGAAGAGAACCGTCATAAAAACTAACAACATTTATTTCAGTTTTATAATCGTTCTAAGAACCTCTTCTAATTTAATTGACTATAAAATGTTACTAGGGTATGAACTTGAAAGTTCCGACAAAGTTCCGAGTAGCATCTTAAGCAGCTTTAAAGTTCGGCGAAGCTTAGATGAAGTGCCGAATGGAACTTTCTGGCTGTTTAAAAAACTAACAATGAGCCTTGCCGGAACTTGTGACCAAAGTTCCAGCAAGGCTCATCGTTAGCCTCTTAAGTAGCCAGAAAGTTCCATTTGGAACTTTATCTGAACTTCGCGAAACTTGAAAGTGCATTTTGTCATGGGAAGCGTAACTTTTGGTAACTTGGGAGCAGTGCTCTTTTGGCGTTATAGGAGTCCTGCACTGTCCTAGAAAGGTGTAGTGAAAGCCGATTAGAATTTCATGCTGCTTCCGGTGAGAATCAGCCAAACACATTAGTTCCACATTTGGGGTCTCCAGTTTGTCTAGTGGTTAAGGCAATGGATCGCCAATCCAGAGACGGCGTGTTCGACTCCCGTTCCGGTCGGGAAAATTTTCTCGACTCCCCGGGCATAGTGTATCATTGTTTCTGCCACACAATATACAAATTCATGCAATGGCAGGCAAAGAAAGCCCTTCAATTCCTGGTGATGGATTTCATTGTTCCGAATTTCACCATCACGTGGCGCTAGTGTACATGGCTACTTCCGGAACGATGGGATATAGAACGAGATTGAAGCCAGATAGTAAGATACGATCTTTGGCAAAGTTGTTCAGAATAACGAATGCTTCTACGTCATGAAAAGCATAGTTCCGAATTTCATCACCACGTGACGCTAGTGTACATAGTGACCTCCGGAACAAGTTTGGTGGGATATAGCACTGGATTGAAGCCAGACAGGATGGTACGATCTTGGGTAAAGTTGTTCAGGACAACGAGAACTTCCAGGTTATGACGGACATAGTTTAGAATTTCACCACCACGTGGCGCTAGTGTACATGGTGACTTCCGATATGGCTTTGGAGAGATATATCACGAGATTGAAGCCAGACAGAAAGGTACAATCTTCGGCGAAGTTGTTCAGTACTATGAATGCTTCTAGGTTATGAAGAACATAATTATGAATGTCACCACCACGCGGCGCTAGTGTACATAGTGACTTCCAGAACGACTTTGGTGGGATATAGCACGAGATTGAAGCCAGATGTTGCAAAGTAATTCAGGACTACGAATGCTTCTAGGCATGAATAGCATAGTTACGAATTTCATCACCACGTGGTGCTACCCAGCCAGCAATTTGGTTTCTATATCGAATTTGCAACTGAAATAGTCACACATATATAGCACCAAAGAAATCGCATTGAATGCATGAAACAGGCATATACATACTAAAGTGGAGGCCATATCGAAACATATATACGATTACTGCGATTTCATACAACATGATTTACGATTTCTCGAAAAAATTCTACGATTTCGCTGATTTTCTCCGTCTAAATATACGATTTGCATGATCTTATTACGATTGAGTGAACCGATATACGACTCAAGATTTTCAAGTAAAAAAAAAACAATTGGTGTTCGATGGGAATCGAACTTAGGTCCTTTGATTGATAACTGCGCTTTATCTGTATTGGCTATATTGCCAAGTTGGAAACAGAGAGTTCAAAGTGAATGGCATGAAACGAAAAAAAAATAGCATGATACGGCGCGAGACTTGTGGTGGGAGCGTTGTTGTTGTGCATTGAGTGGCACCAAAAGTGATGCCGTGCATGAGGCCCGGAATTGACATCGTTGTTGGAATCAATACATCACTTATTGTAAGTCATCTGCTGTATATAAATAGTATGAAAACCTATATATTTGGTTGAAATTATTGCTACCATGGTTGGAATGTGTCAACAACAACAAAAATACAAATTTATGATGAATACCATTTTTTGTTTTTTTTTTTCTCCATCATACAAATATGTAAACAAAACCCTTTACGATTTCCGAGATTAAGATTCGACTATTAAAAGTGCAGTAACAATCATATGCGACTGTAAAAATCAATATACGATTTCTACGATTTCGTTCACTTCGTATACGACGCAAGTGTGACGCAAACGATCAATATACAACATTGTTATGGTTGTATACGATTTCACCGATTTCGATCATACCTTTAGGTAGCAAGCTCGATTTAGCAGATTCTTATACGATGTGAAGCGACGATTTTCTCGATTCAAAGAAATCATATATACGATGCTAGCAAACTTGCAGCTTGACACTAAGAATGTATGTTTTTTTTTCACGATTCTATCCGATTCTGTGCGATCCTACCGATAGAATCTCGCAGCTTTTATGATCGGAGACGACTATATGAAACAAAATCGCAATTAAAATTTAATTTGGCATGAAATGCGATTTGACGCAATCATTGTCAACAAATATACATATTATTATACGATTCTGATTCAATATATGAAAATATACGATTTATTCCACACAATGATTTACGATATGTGGTTGGCTGGGTAGTGTACATAGTGACTTCCGGAACGACTTTGGTGGGATATAGCACGAGATTGAAGCCAGTTGAAGCAGCTATTCAGGCCTACGAGTGCTTCTAGGTCATGAAGAGTATTGTTCTGAATTTCACCACCACGCGGTGCTTCTACCGTTCCAAATATTCTAGCAACAATATTTCTATCACCGACAAAATAGAAAAATGCGCTGAAATTCGTGAAAATCGTGCCCCGGTTGTTGAGCCCGGCACGTCGTATCCCAAGTTACATGTTTGTGTCAAATAGTCAAGAAGCGATTCTTAGATTCATCATAAAACCAAAATAAATGGTAATAGTTTCTCAATGAGCAGGTGGTGCAGTGGGACTTGGTATTCACGGCATTTTTTGGAGAACTTGCCACACGGTGAAGATCTGGTCCGTTGTCGAGCGGCCGTCGAGGAAGCCGGCTCTACAACTTCCCCACACTAACGCCCCGGTTTACTGTCCGGAGGGGCCCAGAAAGTTTGCTGAAGTAAACTCCTCACCCCTGTCTGCATACGACCAAAGGTTCTACCGGGGTTGGTTACCCGATCTTCACCTAGCTTGTTCGTATCCCGGCTGGTGGCAATAAGAACGTAGGGATTGCAGTTACATGGTAAGAGGCTGAAGGACCTTACAAGAGGTCTGAATCGCTTTGTCATCATATACCTTTCCAGCATCAAAACAGATGGCATAGCTTTAAGCATTTTCTTGCTGTTCAGAGGTAGTTCAAGTTTATGGTCTCGGTTCTATTGTAGCAGGACGTAAGTCTATCATAAGAACATCTATTGCAACATAACACATCAATTTGCGAATAGCTCGTCAAACTGTTCCTATTTAAGCAGTCCAACTGGACACCGCACACAGTCAGTCGGTGCACCGAACTAAGAATCATTCTGACGAACCCATCTCATTCTCGGTTATTGTAATCAAAACCTCCAGCCAACAACCAACCCACGCTGCTTGGTCGCTCGTCGTTTTGTGAATGAAAGCATTGCAATGCTACTGGACGTTGTTGTTGTTGCTCTAGCGTGGCATCGTCGTTGTTGTCGTCATGAGGGTGTACCCTACATAGTACTTCGTTACACTATTTACCGGTTTGGCGGCGAACAGGTTGCATTTTTTCCATTCCATGTAGTTTCGGAGCTGGACTCGTCCGGGGGATCAGGGAATAGCAGCGCAGCGGTGTAACGAGGGACCTGTATATTCTATACGAGTATAGTTCTGTTGTCGCCGTCGTTCTTACGGTGTTAGGGGTAATCGGTGGCAACGGGTGTATTTGGGTAGCAACGTTTGGATCACTGTTGAATGAGTGGCGACCGTCGTAGCGGCAGCAGCGGCGGCGTCGTCTGTCGGGTTGATTTCAATGTGTGTAAATGCGAGCTATTATACTCGGCGGATGACGAAATGAGGTGAGGTCAAGTTTTGCTGGCGCTACTGAAGTTTACTGTGGTTTATTGTTGCAATACATGCGATATTCGGATGGCGAGGGAAATGTAGAGGAAGTTATTGTCTTGATGGTTGTTTAGTCATCCTTCAGCTGGATTTAACGGGCCATGTATTTCACAGGAATATGAACTGAATTCCTTCTAAGCTTTTGAAAACAGTGATTTAATATACATATGTTTGCGTCTTTTGCGAAACTATTACTAATTTTTTGTGTTGAAAATTAGTGTCCTAAATAACAAACACTCTTTACTAAGATAATTGTAGCAATACACAGGGTTCTAAGGTCTCTTGCAACAAACGTTGCCGAACTAACATTCCTTCCCTGTCGGGACCCGTGGCGCAGTAGTCCACACGTTCGCTTCATAAGCATGGGTTCGATCCCAGCCCCGGCATTTACAATTTTTTGTCAGTTGCTCTTCCCCCCGAGAGCAGCTGACACCTGACTCTCTTCGGAGTATACAACTTTAACGGACCCCGAATTCGGATACCGGCGAACCGCAACTCTTAATGGACGACCCCCAATCGGAAAAGGAACAACAGCCACACATCAACATCCTCGTACTCATAATTCTACCGTGCACAGGGTAAAAAAGTGAAAGCAGCACCAGTTCGATATAGTAGAATTAGAATAGAATACATTTAGGCGCTGTACAAAATGTAAGTGCCAATTGGAATCGCACACGTAGTGCCTAGGTGGACAAAAGAGCTGTAAATTAGGTTAAGTGATTTGGAATAAAAAAAAATCTAACATTCCTTCCCCTTCCCGATGACCGTAGGGACGCATAGTTATCTGTCTTCATGATTCCGATCAACTTCAGAGCTGTATTCTATGCAAACAAATTATCAAACAGAAGCTCTTCAAACCTCGACTAGTCGACTGTAGTTACAGCAACTGTGCCACGATTATTATTATTTTTGCACGATTTTTTTTCAAATATTTTTCCAACCTTCATCTTAAAACCAGCCACGCGTATACCATATGGCGCCGCACTCGCGCTGTCCGGTTCCACCGTCATCCCCACAACTTCAAAAGTAGCGCAAAGATGAATCATTTCGCTGCTTTTAATGGTACAAATTAGAATGGAATGAATAATTTACGACAGAACGCGGCAGGCAGGCAGCACTCAAGCAACGGCATTGGTGGCGGGCGACTGTTGGCGAGGAGATGAGACCAAGCGGCGGCGGTGATCATTGACTAACCGACTGACTCGGAAGGTTTTCTGCTCGGCGCTTGTGTGGGTGGGTGGGTGACTAAAGATAGAAGAAGAATCGCGAATCGCGGACTGAGAACTGAGAAGTCAGCACGTCCAGTTGGCGCTGTTGGCGGGACATTGAAAAGCGCAACCCCCAGTAATGGGAGTGAAACTGTGCGCGCATCCGATTCTTGGCCTGAGCAGTGGAGACGCGCAAATTACAGTAATGCTGATAATTGGTAATTAAAGCAGGGTGAGCGAGGAAGAATTCTTCTCAACGCGCGGGGTCTGGACTGGGGAGAGCCTATCTGGCTCGGCGTGGTGAGTGTGTATGAGTACGTGCTTCCGCCGCACAGCAAAGGTCACGGGAAGCAGAACAGTTGGACACGAGGCAATTCTCCTCCCGGATGATGGTGCTGGATGGGTGAGAATTAATTGTGCTCAATTTAAATTGAGTTAATGATCGTGTTATTGGATGAAAGAGAAACTTTAATTAGTTGACTCTCCAAGTTTAATGAATCCTGCGACAAATTATGTAATTCATACCGCTGGACTGCTGAAAGAGATATGGTGTCAAATGGGGGTGGCCGATGGTCTGCTCTACAAGCAGTTTTTGCTGGCATATTAAAAACGTGATGTGAAAGTTTGTCGTTTGCTATCACTTTGTAACGGTAAATCATTATAGCATACAAATTCTGCTATATATCTGGTCTTTATGGGAAAAAGTCAATTATTGAAATTGAAAATCAAAATAAAAAAAAAGCAGACGGCATTTTTTTTTTTAGAAATTAGTTATATAATTGTAAGTTCATGAATTATTGCAAGATAGTGGTTTTAAATAAGAATGTCGTACAGTAGAAATAATACACATTTTTTATGGATTCCCGGGAAGATTCGTAAAGCGAGTTCATTTTTAACTAGATAAAACTGATACCATATTATTGCTTTTCTTTTCAGGTAAGGAAAATTTTGCATTGACTTGTAATATAATGGACAAAATCAAAATGTATTTGGTAAGTAGGAATTATTCAGGTTTTTAGGTTTTTTTCCAGGAAGTTTTTTTAGTATTTTATATTTGAATACCACAGCCTCTTAGCTTGTTAGCTTCCGTTTCGTGTTAGCTAGAAATTTGAGTGACAATTCATTCAATTAGCTTAACCCTCTAATACCCAACCCCGCCTTTAGACGGGGTATAGTTTGAGCATTTTTGTAATTTTTGTTTCGTGGAAAATGATTTTTTTTTAAATTTTTGGCTGATATTTAGCACTGTTTTGTATATCTCAAAATGGTTTTTGGTGTATTTTATAGCGTATTTACATTTTTCAAAAATCATTGAAAAATTGATTTTTTTTTCTTTTTTTATTCTGGGATTTTCTGCCGTAGGCAGGTTCATCCCGGAAATTTGAAATTTGAAATTTGGAAAAATTGATGTTTTAGTTGCCTTTTACAAGTTATTGTTTATTTTGTATTGAATCGCTACAATTAACATATTTTAAATTTTTCCCAAATCATTCTATCCTTGTTTAATAGTTTAAGGGAATCGAATACACTCTAAAATTATTTTCCTTAAAATTACACGGAAAATAAAATTTTCTATGAAAAAAAATTAAAATTAAAATATTTCAACAATAGTCATAAAATCTCAAAATGTTTTCATCTCAAAAAATCCGTACCCCGAATATGCTTCCAGGAAAAATATAATAGTGTGGGGATGTTCAAAAATAAAAATTAGAAAAATCAAAAACTGAAATTCACGAAATCAAGAATTAAAAAGAATCATCTTCTAAAGCATGTTTAAATCGATTTTAGATGACGAAAAATGATATTTAGATCAAAATCAAAAATTTGGGCATTAGAGGGTTAAGGAATCTCTTCTCATTTTGATGGGAAGTTTGATTGACTGAAAGTTTTGGAAACATGACAAAAGGCAAACATGACTGGATTCCCAGTAAACATTTTGGTATGTATAATTTGTGTTATACACTACTATATAAGAACCTTTTTAATCGTATAAACTGCACAAAACTGCTATATACGTACCAAAGTGGAGGCCATATACATACTTCTGACGACATTTGGCGATTTCATATGATCATCATTACGATGTCCCAAATAATCGATCGAAAGAATAAAATACGACTTCGGGTGATATGTAATACGATGTCCGAAATTATCTATAAAAAAAAGTTGACACCTAGCCTAGAACACGGCACCTCGAGATTGTGAGTCTAAGCCCATACCATTGTACTAACTGATCTGCCTTGAGAAGAGCGCAAATTTTGGCCAATATAAACTTAAGCTTTCTAAACCACCCATGAAACATGCCTTTGCCAGTATTCCTACATGAATACTGATATGAGGATTGGGCTGCATTTTCTTCCTAAGTCATTGCGATTCCATTTATTACAATGCTCTACTGCTATATAGCATACCTAATGATGAGTTGTCAAATTATATACAACTCGTAGCGAGTTGGATTTGCACTCATTACGACATGTTTTGTTTACAACATTAGTCCCGCATCGAGTGTACGTTCCGATGACGACGTCGTTGTCATCGTCGTCGTCGTCGTCGTCGCAAGAAAAATTTACTGCTCATGTAGGAATAATTGTGAGACAAATGTCTTTATTCGGTAGCTATGAACACTCCCAAAGATTGTCCGAATATCATTATTGGTTGACAGTCCCAAAACATAATCAGCGGCCAGGCGGTGATGAGCAAGGCAAGTGGGATGCTTTTTTAATTTTGCATCCAACACCACCCAATCACCTCCGTCGTGGTGCCGGAATTCATTAAGTCGTTACGATTCCCAACCAAACCTTACTAACATTATATATGACTTGTAAGCGTTGGCAAACAGCGACGACTTCAATTAGCGCTATTTATGACTTGCTCTATACACAACAAACTTACTATAAAACAAATCGCAGCAGCGATTGATATACAATTGGGCTTGACTTTTTTATCACAAGATTCAACGGTTTTTACGATTTCGATTTCTGACCGCGAGATATACGATTTTGAATGCACTTCCCATTACGATGTGTGGTTTACTGGGTTACTATTAAAATTAATGAAACGAATTTCTACAACACTATCTCTACGACAGCTATGTCAAAGCAACACTTATTTAGACTACCAGAAATGTTCTTATACCTTTACTGCGAGTCATACCTTCAATTGATACATTGTGCATGTATCAATGATTTGTAGGGGGTCCCAGAAAGTTTCAGAAGGTCTCAGGGGCATCTCATGGGGTTTCAGGGGCGTTTCAGAAGCTCCATGAGGTCTCCAGGAGCGTTTAGAAGTATTTTATAGGATCCTTGGAGGTTGGATGTAATGCGTTTCTTAAGGTTTTGCAGGGTCGTTGCAGGAGTAATTCAACAGGTTTTACAGGAATTTTCGGTTTCGTATGGGTTTCAGGGGGCTTCAGAGGGTATTTAGGTGTTTCATGCGAGCTCTCTGATTCCGTTTGAAACGCTCACTCCCTTCAAAACTCCCCTGAATTGGCTTAGAATCCTTTAAAAATATGAAACTCCTATATGAAATCCTCTGGAAGTTCCATAAAGCTCCCTGTTATACCAGAAAACCTATCTTTACCGTTGAAACGCTCCAGGATAATCCTAAATAAACCCCTAAAGCACTCCTTAAACTCCCATAAAGCCCCAAGATACTCTGTCATTCTAGGATGAACCCTCTGAAATATCCCGAAATTCACTGAAATGCATTGAAACGTTTTGCAGCCCCTCAGAAATAATCCTTAGCCCCCATAGGCTTACCACGACATCTATTACAGCACCTTAAACTACCTGAAGACCTAAGAAGTACATTGAAACGCTTCAAAATTTACTTGCTATTCCAAAACAGACTGAAACGCCTCGAAATAGCTTGAAACCCTTCAGAATATCCTTATAAGTCTACCCTAGAACTCTCATCGAAGAGCCTTTGAAACCCCCTTGGAATCCCGAGAAACATCTTGAAAAACCATGAAACTCTTCTGGGTTGTCCCTTTGAAGCTTTCATGGAAGACGATGAAGCTCCTGAACCTCCAGAAATGCCTTCAAATCCCTCTGAAATGCTTTTTCTCTTTTTATACTACCTTTCAACCTTGAAAGCTAGGACTGCTTATAGGCCCTCCACCTTTTTTATTTTGTTTAAAATAAATGTTAGTTTGATTCAGTACCAAACTCAGAATGTACAATACGCCCCTAAGATCTCCTGGAACCCCCCTGAACACCATGGGACTCTCTGAAACGCCTTTGAAACATCTTGGTACCCCTCGAACCACACTGAAAAGCCCTCGAAAAAAAATATATGTGAGTTGTTGAGGTAGTTTCTCTGGATATTTCTTCAGCAACTCTTCTGGAACTTTTCTCAAGAATTCTCTTGGAATTTTATTTGATTATTCTCTTTGAAATTTCTTGCAAATCGCTTCGTTGGTTTCTCTTATAACTTCAGAAATTATTCTGGTATTTTTGCAAATGTAAACTTCTTCAGCATTAATTAGTCTATTTTCATTTCCAGAGAAAATGTGCCTTAACAATTTCTTTAAAAAATCCATTAGCATTTTTTTTTAAATTATGTTGACAATTTCTTGGAAATTTCCTGGAAAACTTCTTTAGCGATTTTCTTTGAAATTCTTATGGTAATCTCTTTGGGAATATATGTGGCAATTCCTTTTAGAAATTCCTTCGGAAGTTCTTTTAACCACAACAAACGGAATCGCAAATCGACCACGTTCTGATTGATGGACGGCACTTCTCCGACATTAGCGACGTCAGGACCTATCGTGGCGCTAATATCGACTCTGATCACTACCTGGTGATGGTTAAACTGCGCCCAAAACTCTCCGTTATTAACAATGTACAGTACCGGCGGCCGCCCCGGTACAATCTAGAGCGACTGAAGCAACCGGATGTCGCCACCGCATACGCGCAGAATCTAGAGGCAGCGTTGCCGGACGAGGGTGTGCTCGATGTGGCCCCTCTAGAGGACTGCTGGAGTACAGTCAAAGCAGCCATCAACAACGCAGCCGAGAGCACTATCGGGTACGTAGAACGGAGTCAACGAAACGATTGGTTCGACGAGGAGTGCAGAGCGGTTCTGGAGGAGAAGGATGCAGCGCGGGCGGTAATGCTGCATCATGGAACCCGACAGAATGTGGAGCGATACAGACAGACGCGGAAGCAGCAGACCCGTCTCTTCCAGGAGAAAAGCGCCGCCTGGAAGAAGCGCAATGCGAGGAAATGGAACTGCTGTGCCGTTCACAAGAAACACGTAAGTTCTACCAGAAGCTCAACGCATCCCGCAAAGGCTACGTGCCGCAAGCCGAAATCTGCAGGGATAAGGACGGGAGCCTCCTGACGGACAAACGTGAGGTGATCGAGGTGGAACTAGCACTTCGACGAGCACCTGAATGGTGAAGAGAATGTAGGCACGGAGGACCAAGGCAGCGGAGAAAATGACTATGTTGGTGCAGCAGAGGACGGGAACGAATCAACTCCCACGCTGAGGGAAGTTAAGGATATCATCCACTAGCTCAAAAACAACAAAGCGGCTGGTAAGGACGGTATCGCAGTAGAACTCATCAAGACGGGCTCGGAAAAGATGGCCACCTGTCTGCACCAGTTAGTAGTCAAGATCTGGGAAACCGAACAGCTACCGGAGGAGTGAAGGAAGGGATAACCTGTCCTATCCACAAGAAAGGCGACAAGTTAATGTGTGAGAACTTTCGTGTGATCACCATTTTGAATGCCGCCTACAAAGTGCTATCCCAGATCATCTTCCGTCGTCTTTCACCTAAAGTAAATGAGTTCGTGGGAAGTAACCAATCCGGTTTCATCGACGGCCGGTCGACAACGGACCAAATCCTCCAGAAATGCCGTGAATACGAGGTCCCAACGCACCACCTGTTCATCGACCTCAAAGCGGCATACGACAGTATTGACCGCACAGAGCTATGGACAATTATGGACGAGAACAGCTTTCCCGGGAAGCTTACCAGACTGATAAGAGCAACGATGGACGGTGTGCAGAACAGCGTAAGGATTTCGGGGTGAACTATCCGGTTCATTCGTATCTCGACGGGGACTACGACAAGGTGATGGACTTTCCTGCCTACTATTCAACATCGCCCTGGAAGGTGTTATGCGACGAGCCGGGCTCAACAGCCGGGGTACGATCTTCACGAAATCCGGCCAATTTATCTGTTTTGCGGATGACATGGATATTATTGTTAGAACATTTGGAACGGTGGCAGAACTGTACACCCGCCTGAAACGCGAAGCATCAAAGATCAGACTGGTGATGAATGCGACTAAGACAAAGTACATGCTGGTAGATGGGACTGAGCGAGACAAGACAAGCCTTGGCAGCAATGTTACGATAGACGGGGATACTTTCGAGGTGGTAGAAGAATTCGTCTATCACGGTTCCTTGCTAACAGCTGACAATAACATGAGCCGTGAAATACGAAGGTGCATCATCAGTGGAAGTCGTGCCTACTATGGGCTCCAAAAGAAACTGCGGTCAAAAAAGATTCACCCCCGCACCAAATGTACCATGTACAAGACTTTAATAAGACCGGTGGTTCTCTACGGACACGAGACATGGACGATGCTCGAAAAGGACCTGCAAGCACTCGGAGTTTTCAAGCGACGGGTGCTAAGGACGATCTTCGGCGGCGTGCAGGAGAACGGTGTGTGGCGGAGAAGGATGAACCACGAGCTCGCTGCACTTTACGGCGAACACAGTATCCAGAAAGTGGCCAAAGCTGGAAGGATACGATGGGCAGGGCATGTTGCAAGAATGCCGGACAACAACCCTGCAAAATTGGTGTTTGCTAGCCATCCGGTTGGTACAAGAAGGCGTGGAGCGCAGAGAGCACGATGGGCGGACCAGGTGGACCGTTATCTGGCGAGTGTTGGGCGTGACCGACGTTGGAGAGCTGCAGCAAAAAGCTGCAAATCGAGCATTATGGCGGCAAATTGTTGATTCAGTATTATCATGAATTTTATGTTAACTAAATAAATGAAATGAAATGAGTTCTTTTAAAAATCGTCATTTTTTTTATTTATGAATAAAATAAGAGAGTCGATTTCTTTTGCAATTCTATCGCGAATTACATCAGCAGTTCCGAACGAAAAACGAATTGCTGAACAAACTTCAATATCGAAGGAATTTCTCCAGCAATACTAACAGAAATTCCTCCAGGAATTTTTATTTTGGATTTCATAATATTTTACAGCAATTTTTCAAGAAACTTTTGTGAGGATTTATCCACGAGTTTCTCCATGAGAATTCCTCCAAAGATTTCTTCAAAAGATGTAATTCCAGCTGAAATGTTTTTACAAAGATTTGCAAATTCTTGCAGAAATTCCTCCATGGATCCCCTTATATATTATTACAGAAACTTTTTCGTACTTTTTTGATTGAATCCCTCAAGAGTTTCCTTCAGGTAATACTTTATTTATTCAGGGATTAAAAATAATATATTTTTCTAAAAAGTTTAAAGAGATTCTTCTAGAAGTTTCAAGATATTCTTCTAGAAGTTTCTTGAGGGAATTTAGAAGTTCCTCCAAGTACTTCTCCAGTGTTGTTTAAGATTTATTCTGACTTTTCTTCACAGGGATTCTTTCAGGTTTTTTTCCCGCCGATTCTTCCGAAATTCCGTCATAGATCCTCCATGCAAATACTGTAGGCATTATTTCAAAATCTATTCCTTGTCATTTTACAAAGAATGTTTCATGACCTTATGCAATGAATACCTGCAGAGTATTCCTCAGTTTTTCCAGGTAGAGTCTGGGACCATTTGGACAGGAGCACCTATTTTGGGCACTTGGTGCTATAACTCAGTCAATTTTAAACCAATTGACTTGAATTTTTGTACATGGCTAGATACTGTGCGGATCTGATCGTGTTTCGAAAATCAAGTCAATCGGTTCAAAATTGACTGAGTTATTACAGCAAGTGCCCAAAATAGGTGCTCCTGCCCAAATAGTCCCAGACCCTACTCTTTCAGAGATTGCTCTAAAAAATAATTTCCTCAAGAAATGTCTTCAGCGATTTTTTATACAAATCCCATCCAAAATTGTAAAAGACATTCTTCCAAGAATTCCTACGGAAGTACCTCCAGCAATTCTTTAAAGGATTCCCTCAGGAAACCCTCCAGGGATTCCTTTAGACATTTATCGCTAGTTTTTTTTCAAGAATTCTATTTGAATCTTAACCTGTAATTTCTACATGGGTTCCTAGGAATCCCACTACAAAATTCCAAAGGAGGTTTTCCTTCGAATTACTTTCAGAGTCCCTCCAAAAGTTTCTCATGAAATTTTCATAGAAATTCCTCATAGGTTTCATAGGTTACCTTGGGGTCTCCAGTAAGCCTAGTGGTTAAGGCTATAGATCGCCAATCAGGGACGGCGGGTTCGATTCCCGTTCCGGTCGGGACAATTTTCTCGGCCCCCTGGGCATAGAGTACATTGTACTTGCCAAACAATGTACAAATTCATGCAATGGCAGGCAAAAAAAGCCCTTCAATTAATAACTGTGGAAGTACTCAAAGAACGCTTAGTTGAAGTGAGGCAGGCCAAGTTCCAATGCGAACGTCGAGCCATAAAGAAGAAGAAGAAGAAGAAGAAGAAGAAGAAGAAGAAGAAGAAGAAGAAGAAGAAGAAGAAGAATAAGGTTATCTTGAAGAGTTTCTTCAGGTATTCTCCAAGCCTTACTCTAGGAACTCTTGCGTGGATATTTTTCGAAAATTTCTTCAAAAATTTCTCCTAGAAATCTTCAAAGGTATACCAGGAGTTTTATGAGTGATTCCTCCAGATTTCTTCCAGTTTTTTTTGTGCAAATTTCGAAAAAAAAAAACATCCATTGAAAAATATCTGAAACAATTCCTGGGAGAATCTCAAAAGGAATCCCAAGAGGAATTTCTAACGAACCGTAGAAACAATCTCGAAAAACAATCTTGTAGAAATTTCAGCTGGAATCTCAGAAAAAATTGCCAAGAAATTCTTGAAGGATACCTTGGACAAATTTCCAGATAAATTGTTATAGGATTTAAACCACTTCGGGACGCACGCCATCAAGCAGCTTTAGCTGCACCGCGATCGCGCTGTATACGACGAGCGAGGTTTTTATTTAAGTGTTGTATTTTTTACAATGGCGTTAAGAACATTTTTAGATTAATATGGAAGAACTTAAAGAAATCTCTTGCTGAAATTCCTGTTCAAAATCCCTTAAATACTGAAGAATCGTTTGAAGATATTCGGTGAAGGAACTTCATTTTTGCCTTTCTCGTTCACCTAAGTGAACTGAAAGGCTATATGTTCACTCAAAAAAATAATTTCGATAGGAGGCTCGGAGGGTCAAGTCACATATACCAATCAACTCAGTTCGACGAGTTGAGATGATGTCTGTATGTGTGTATGTATGTGTGTCTGTGAACAAAATAAGTTCACTCACTTTTAAGGCACTTCCCATTGGCCGATTTTTCGGATTATAGCTCGAATCGAACCGGAATTTTACCGCATTGTTTGCTATTGAAAATGATTCGGATCGGTCAAGGCGTTTCGGAATTATGGCCAATTTAGTGATCCGAACCAGCATTTTTCACCCGAGCGACAGGTGTAACAGCCTGCTTAAGTTGGTGCGCGACGACCGCGACGTCGGACGCCGCAGCCCGCAGCACACCACGAGAACGAAAGTAAGAGAGAATGTGAGAGAAAAAGACGACGACGAAAGAGCGGCGCTAACGTGCTATACATATAAGCAAAAAAAAGTCTAGAGTTGTCACCCATCACTATCGAACCACGTACGCTGCATACAAATTTCAAAATTTTTGTATGGACTAAAGTCAACGAGGGGGGGCAAATTCTGGTATACGTGGTTTAAGAACAGCCCCTTCGGAATGACGAAACAGTCGTACGACCGATTGCCCCCCTCCCCGTAAAGTAATACGTCATCGAAATGGTACAACTGGCATGGATACCCAGCGCTTCGACGCCGACCCAAACCCACCAGAGTGCATGGGCTGCGTGGAGGAGGCTGACCTAGCATAGCACCCCACCTCACTGCCATTCATGGTTCGATAGCGATGGCGATGCTAAGTGACGGACGGGAGGCAACCGAAGGTTTTCGTTCCTATAGGATATTTACCTAGTATCGCGGATACTGCCTTTCCGCGTTTCGTCGCGAAACTGCACTGAAAATAATCGACACGCCTCATCCATGTTCTTGTAGACGTTAATGTAGCGTTAAAAACAGCACGCTATATTAACGTGTAATTCATTTGAATCAAATGTTGAATTGTTGAGGTTCTAAACCACTGTCTTTTACACATGATTTTATCGTGTTTGACAGTATGTTTATGTATCGATAATGGAAATGGTTCGCCTTTAATGTAATGTACATCATCGAACTCGCCCGCGGTAAGTATGTCTTAGCATACTTCATTTATGGTGAACATGGACCCGCAGCTGGGTGCCTGGTACTGATATTCTCAGAAATTTGACATTTACGATGCCAAACTAACGTGTTTTACACATGATTTCGACAAGTAGATTTATGACTGGTTTGACACGTTAAATTGAATGCAACATCAATGCTGGGATAGTGCGAGCGAAAGGGTTGTCACTCGCGAATGATGTTGTTTGCCCACCGAAAGTCTGGTGCGCGCGAGCAGGATCAGGATCACGCACACAGCCAGCGGTGATGCGCGGACCGGACAGCTGACTGGTTGGGTTGGGTTTCGGTTCGGGTGGCTGTGGGTGGTTGTTGGGTGGTGCCGCGCCATTCGGATGGACCGAAACGAATAAATTAGATTGATGGATATAAATAAAATACGAGCGAAATAACAAACAAAGATTATCTTGGTGACCGCGATCGATAGCATTCGCGCAGCTTTCAGTGAGTCGCATACGTTTTAGGTATCAAATATTTATTGTTGCGAATTTTTCAACGACTGCTGCAGAAAGTACATTCCAAATTTCATAGGCACTACACAAATAAATGTTCGAACCATGAAATTGCTATACTCCATTGCACGGTGACGTCATCAAGAAATCGCTCTCTTTCTCTCCTACGGGAAATTAGAAAACAACAGGACCAACACCTGTCCAACTTGACAGCTACTGGTCCTTTTGTTTTCAAACTCTCTGAAAGAGCTAAAGAAATAGATTTTCGCCGTGAGATGGTCTATTGCTTTAAGGCCAAGCACAGAACAAAATCACTAGAATCTCAACCATTTTGCCGATCATTGAAACAAGATTCGTTAGGGGTGGTGGAGGTAAAGTAGACAACCTAAGCATTTTGGTCGTTTCCAGTGGAAATGCGGCAAAATCCATCTGCTTTTCCGAGTAACATGGAAGGTAATGATATATGTTCCGTAATCCGGGGTATCATTGATCAGCGGGGTAACATTGATCGGCTTGACCCACCTCATGAAATGCTCAAACAAGCATTTTACATTTAATCAGTTTCTCCTATGGAATGGTATATCGTAATCTGCTATCATTTAGCTATTAAATGACATGCAATTTACGAAAATTGAATTTCATAAACATTGAATTAAAACGATTTTTCCATAACTGTGTTTCGTAAGGCAATGAGATACAATGTCAAACATTCATGCTTGGCGTGAATACTAGATACAATATGAGGTTCGAAATCACTGTATTACTTCAATATGATATCCTAGAGTTGGATTCAATAAACGAATCTTTTATGAAAATGCTATTTTTCAGTAAAATATACGATTTATTAAAAGCAGGCTTTCAATTCCTTAAGCCATTGCCTACCTTTAGGCGTTATTCGTGGTTTAGAGGATTTTAATCCTAAAATAACTTAAAGAGTACATAATTTGTAAGAATTTGGACAACATATTCGAAATCAGTGACCCCGATTTTAGTAAGTAAGGGTATTTTCAACACAAATGAACATTGATCACTGACATGATCAATGTTACCCCAAATCAACATAATCAAAAATTTGATTAAAAAACCTATTAAACATGTTTTGAAGTTTTACAATACTTTTTCGAGTAGCTTAACACATACTCAGAGGGCCAGTACTTGTTTTAAAAATATAAAACATGTAACGTTGGCTTTAACAAGAGAATTATTCAAGAAAGATAGAAAATTCTGATCAATGTTACCCCGGATTACGGTACTCTAGAAATCTTTTAAGGGATTGCTTTTAAAAATATTGTTTTCTTTGATTATTTCCTTCACCAAACCGTGCATCAAAATAGCGTGAAAAAAATCGGTGGGGGTATAATGGACAATCGATGGGGTAAAATGAACAAGTCGTTAAAAGTTATATAACGGCATATCATTTCTATGTTTTGCCTTTTTCGTACACCAAAGTGTACTGAAAGGCTATATGTTCACTCAAAAAACGAATTTTCGATAGAAGACTCGGAGGGTCAAACTCAAGTCACATATACCAATCAACTCAGTTCGACGAATTGAGATGATGTCTGTATGCGTGTCTAAGTAATAAGTTCAGTCACTTTTAAAGCACTTCCCATTGACCGATTATAGCTTGAATCGAACCAGAATTTTACCGCATTCACGGTTACAGAAGTTACACAGATTTGTGTACTACTAGATCAGCCTCACCGCTGTGTCAAATGTACACAGATACTTTTCCGGCTCCAGCGCTGGCATGAAAACAAAATTAACAATTATTTTTGCATTGATCGATTCCTGATAATGCATGTCATCGTTCAGAGAAAATTAGTTATGAACTTTGCTCCCATACCCGCGCTAGAGCCAGAAAAGTGACTGTGTACATTTGACACAGGGGTGGAGGCTGATCTAGTAGTACACAAATCTGTGTACATTGTACACAAGCCTGTGTACATTGTACACAAGCCTGTGTTGTTTCGTTTTAGGGTGTTGTTTCCAAAGGAAAATGGTTTGGATCGGTCAAGGCGTTCCGAAGTTATGGCCAATTTAGTGATCCGGACCAGCATTTTTTCACCCGAGCGACAGGTGTAATTTGGTTAGGAAGGCTCTTGGTGGATGACGACCGCGACGACGGCTGCTGCAGCACACCACACCCTAAAACGAAAGTACACAGCGAATGAGTAACTTGCGAAAAGACAAAGGATTTTTCACTCATATTTGCGTACGACTGGATCAGCACAAAAAATGTGCTGATCCGGTGTTACACAAATTTGCGTGAATTTTCACACAAGTTTGCATGAAATCTTTTGTCTTTTCGATCGCTGCGTGAAAGTTACTCCTTGCTCTGTGTACATCGATCTTTCCGTGCACACCACGAGAACGAGAATAAGAGAGAATGTGAGAGAAAACGACGACGACGAAAGAGCGGCGCTAACGTGCTACAGACTACAGAGGCAGAGGCGGTTAGGTGGTCCATCGATTATGATTGCGTGATACGCTGGGCGGCGGTCGTCAAAACCGTTGTCGAACACGCGTAGGTACGTGAGGAATTAGGTAGGGTGCCTGTACCAGTTATCGCACTACCTAAGAAAAACTATTTCTACAAAAATAAGAAGAAGACCGACGAATGTAAACAATAAGTCAAATGATTGATTTGTTTCAATACTTTACAGGAAAAATATAGAAACGGAGCCAAAACTACTTTTAGTATTTATTACGGCGTGTGCCAATGATAGGAACCCTGTACCAGTTATGGACACATTTGTTAATTTGGGTTCCACTTCGCACTGTTTACATGCATTCCTTATGGGAGTTGCCATAACTGGTACACTATGGCGAAATAGGGTGCAAGGAGGCCGAAAAGTCAAGGAAAATGATTTATTTCTACCATAATTTGAGCAAATTGTGAAGTTTGAATGATTGCAATCATCTTTTGTGATCTTGATCTGTTGTTCACGATTTTTTTCTTGTTGATTTGTATCTTTAAAGGTTGAAAATCAACTATGGCGAATTTGAGGTACTATAGCCATAACTGGTACACTGAGCCTATTTATTTACGCGCTTTATTAAATAGATTCTCATCAATGAGTCATCATTAGATTCCGCCAGAACGCGACCGTAACATCTACGCAAACTGAACTCGAGAATTACAAAAGGCTAACCTTATGCTTATGAAGCAGCAAAAGACAATCATTTGACCCTCATAAAGTCCCTATGCAGTTCACAATGGTTTTCAAAATATTACCTAATAATCGTGGTCTAAGCTTTTTTATTAATAACGAGCTCGAAATTCACAATGCACTACATGAAAATTCAAAGTTATTTGGTGGGAAAAGTCGCTTTTTTATTGAGAGAGTTGATTTATTCATTGCACTTTTGACGTTTTTATTTCTAGATTGAGTTTAAATAAGGGCGTAAGTAACATGAGAGAGTTCTCTTCATCGACTCTCTCTTCTTCAAATTAAAGTGACAAGATGCAAGTATGGTTGAACTTTTTGGTCATAAATCGCTAGGTTGCGATGCAATCTAGCGTTTAAGTGTAAAAAAGTTCGATAGAATTTGCATCTTGTCACTTTAATTTGCAGAAGAGAGAGTCGATGAAGAGAACTCTCTCATGTTACTTACGCCCTTATTTAAACTCAATCTAGATTTAATTGCTCAAAAACCAATAATTTTTTGAAAATTTTGATTTATTTATGCATTTTTTATGTGTTTATGGAACTTTTGTTATTTATTACCAGCGCTTGAAATTGAGTGAATATGAAGAAAACGACCAGTTATAAGCGCCAGCAACCACTACGAACGAATGCGCAAAGGGAGCGAAGAAAACCCGAACCAACTGCGACTGCTGTACCTCATCGGTCGGTTCGCTTGTGAAGCAAACTGACTGGTGATCGTTCATGCTCAGTTGCTGCGGTGAGTGTGAAGATGGGGAAATGATTCAGTGGTTTTATTTGTTGCTCAAAATTTGTAAAAACAATCATTCTGTTGGTATGGGGATGTTGTACGTGACTATTGTAATCGATTTAATTTGAGTTTTTGTTATTTGCACTGTAATACGGGGATAAAAACTAAGTATATTCATTGTCGTATACGCCGGCGAAGAGAAAGATTCAGAGAGCCACCACGCATATGAACCACCGTTTCTCACTCTCAGTCATAAAATTGATTGCTCATGCTCCCACTTGCTTCTGAAGCATGTTAGCCAATGAAGGTATGCAGCTACCGCTCTGGGTTGAACAGCGTCGGACAAAGAGGAGCAAGTTTTGCTTCGTCCAGGGGAAAATGCTTCATTTTGCAAGCACTGTTTATTACTGCTTACACCCCTGTTTTTTCACTGGGACTTTTCAAATTGTTTATGGGAAATTTTGTGTTTATTATGGAACGTTTAATTGTCTGCCGAAAATATATGATCCGTCTTTTTCGTGCAAAATGACCTGAGAAGTGTCAAACATGTTCATGACTAGCTTTGTTGGTGTAATGAAGAATAGGGGAGAATCGAAAACCTAGAACAAAACTTTGAGATCGAATCAAAGGAAAAAAATTGGCTGCGCCGCTACTTGAACTTGATGAGTTTTCCAGCAATGCCGTTATTGATTCATCCATAGTCAGCGAGTGAAAATTCAGGTTGGCAACCTAAAATTCTATATGGTAATTTTTTTTAGGGGAGATCGAGGTATAACGCGCCCCCCTAAGAAATGACTCAATTTTAGCCATGAAACACTCAACAATGACTAGTTTACAAAATAAAACAAAAGTCGTGAACTTCTGTCAACGACCAAAGTTTTTGAATCACAAATTATCGCTGATTTCTAAACCGTGCTTCAAAAATGTTTAAGTAGAACAGTTTTTCACTGGACACGAATGCCAACTTATTTTGTAAAGAGTCTTTAATAAAATATAATAATAAAAGAACAGTTTTTGAGTTTTAGCTCAATATCGAGTTTTGCAGCTTTTTAAAATATGTAATTTACTACTATTCAAATACCTATCTTCCGTTTTGTTCAACCTATTTTAAATCTTTTCTTTGCGTCGACTCATACGCGAATGAGATGATTGTCGTTCGCTTTCAGGGTGACTGCCGTTCGACTAATTCGTCATTCCAAAACACAATTTTGCTAATTTGGACTGGTTGGTCTGACAAATCAGTAGATTTTGGGATGAGGCTTTCGTTCAGTGTACTATCAGTTCTATTCTCGGCGTTAACACTATGTTATTGAAAACGTTAAATTAAATAACACTAGAAGTTAAGCTATATATTTTTTTAATTATTGATCATTCATTTTTTTCATTTTTTCGGGGTATTTAACATGCGGTCAAAATGCGCCGCTTAATGTAACACGCCAAGAATAACGTGATTTGGGTGTTGCATGCATAACGGTGTTTACTCGACGTTAGTGCTGCAGCTAATAACGCAATTAATGCACATTTGAAAGGTTCTTATTTCCGTCTGTGTTACATACTGCAGTCGACGCATTTTGCCCGAAAAGTACTAGCGATTTTGGACCATTAAAACGCATTTTTGCAATTTGGCACTATAATTTTGATTTTACACTTGCCGTTTCAGTATCACTACGGCCTACTTTTCTGTATCATACCAAACAATTGTTACTCATGTCGGTTGCATTATGAATCATAATGCAATTATTGTTTTATCAACAACCTGAGATTTCTTAGGTTCCACAGTACGAACTTGCAAAACTGTGACCCTGTGACTGTGCTTGATGCAAATAATTTTTAATTATTTCGTGCCTAGCATGATGAAGCACGTGGCCGTTCCCATTCAACTATCGCAAAGCACGGTGATGTTTAAGGCATCGATCATATTTTAGTGAATACCCAAGAAACAGAACTAGCTGAATAACAGTTTCTTAAGCTAAAGTTTGCTTAAGAGTGGTTTGTTTCACTCTTGTACAGCAAAAATGTTTGTTGGGTATGTTTTGGGGTAAACCTTTAAATTTATTTGCTGTGTATATTTTGCATGGGAAATATGTCAAGGTTTAAAAAATGATGACTAGAATATCTATATGATGATACCTCAATATATAATGCAGCGATTGTTTTCTAGAGTTTATTCTCTGAAACCAAGAAAAATGGTTCTCCTTGGTTAGTTGGGGAAGATGTCCGGAATTATGAAAAATCCTCAATGATCTAAACTTCAGATCATGCTCATATAAAATATAAGGTACACCGGGGCAAGTTGAAACGGGTGGGGCAAGATGAAACACGAAGTTTTGAAACAGATTTCAATACAATTTGGTAATTTAGACTTCGTTAAAAGATTGTTTGAATCAAAAACCATGTGTTATGGCGATCAAACAGTTTATCATCATTAGAAAACATCATGTTAACCTGCTGTTTCATCTTGCCCCACCCGTTTCAACTTGCCCCGGTGTACCTTATCCATATTGCTGACTGCACCCCAAATTAGACTGACACAGTAGTGTGTACACACCTTCAAAGTGTGATTGGTGCGCAGGGCCACGTCAGATCGAGTTGAGGTCTTCGATGCACTAATTCCTTGTTAATCCGAGGCAAATGTTTGGCAAATGTGCACTTTTTATCGCACTTTTTAGGCGTACCAAAAAAGGTGTGGTAGTCCAATTTGGAATGTAGTGTGCAATATTAAGTGGACTTAATTTGTCACTTGTGTTTTGTTGAAAGGATATTTTATGGCACGAGAAAGGCACCATCACCGCTAGGTGGATTAATTAGGGTTTTTTTTAGAAATATCGTTAGACATCTCAGGAAATTTCTTGGAGGATCCCCGGAGGAATTTCTGAAAAACTTTCAGAAGGAATATCTGTTTTTTTTTTTGAAACCTTGGTGGAATCTCTTGAAAAGTTTATTGAGAAACTTTTAGGAAAATTTCAGGAAAAATCCTTTAGAATTCTTGGAGGATTTTCTAAAAGCATTCCTTGATCAGCTTGTGGAAGTTTTTTAAAAGGAATTACTGTAGTGCTACAACATAAGATTCTGCTAAGTTTCCTTGAAAAATTTCTGAAGATATTCCTGTGAAATTCCCAGGAAATATTTCGGAATAAATTTCTTAAAGAAATCGTGGAGAAATCCATGAAAACTATATAAAAGAATTCTTGGAGAAATCTCTGAATCAAATCTTGAGGAAATATGTGAAAGAAGCCCCAGAGAAATTTCTTGGAAAATCCCTGGAAGAATTTCTGAATGGAACCTTAGAAGATTTCAAGACTAAACCCCTGCAGTTATTTCCGAAGGAATCCATGGAGCATTTTTGGAAGGAATTCCTGAAAGAGCTTTTGAAGAAGTCTGTGGAAGATTTTCCTAAGAAATTCGATAAGTTTCAGGAGGAATTATGAACTTTGATTTTCTGAAAGAAGAATTACTAAAGAAATGAAGGAATTCTCGGAGGGATTCTAAAAAAATATTGCTGAAGAAACACCAAGGAAGATTTTCTAGAGGAACTCTTGGAGAAATTTGTGGAAGAAGCTGTAAAAAATAAAATATGAAGGAAACCCCAGAGTTATTTCTGATGAAATCGATGAAATATGTACAAGGAAAACTCAACCCGGGTAGAGGTGAATGGCAAACCAAAAACAAAAAAATAACAAATTTTATTGTCATAACTTATTTTGTCATTCATGAGTTCTTCATGAAGAGCTTAAAACAACATGTGAATAGCATAATATGATATCATATCAAAATATTCCATTTGCTTGTCATTTTAAAATTTGGAAGAATAACTACTGAATGTCTTATTTTGCTATCATAACAAATTTTGCAATTATTGTCATATATTGTTGACCTTTTGCGAGTTTGATGAACTCGCAGTTTTGGCACTTATCAAGAACACCATAATGACAAAATTTGAATTTTGGTTATTCTAATGGTAAATTTTGATATTTGTTTGCAGTTACTTTCCATCCAAAAAACTTATAAGTTTTCATTTTGTTATTAGAATAAACAACTTAATATACCCTTCTTTTGGGCGACAAGCGAATAACTAATTTTGATATTGTTCTATTTTCAATAACTCAATAATGGTATATTTTGCAATTCTCTATCTTAATTTTTTTGTTCTTGGTTTGCCATTGTAATGTCAAAATTTGACATTCTTTAGTTATTTTATCGAACAATGTCAGTTATTATTTTTGCCCTTTTGTCACTTATTTCAAACAAACCAATGACAAATTTTACCATTCAGTAATTCTTTTTGAATGGTAAAACTTGCAATTGTTTTGTAATTCTTTTCTGCTCGGGAACCCATCCAGTGCATCGATATTTGATTTATTTTTCAAAGAAAACCAGGTAGCACAAAAAATTTTAAAACCATATTGTAGATTTACACATATATGGTAAGCGAAAAGAAAACTATGATGTGTGGAGCGGACATGGTGTGATGGTTAGAACACTTGACTATCACGCCCGAGGACCTGGGATCGAATCTAACTCTCAACAAACTCACAAAATTTGGGTTCTTCTCTCGGAAGGGAAGTAAAGCGTGGGTCTCGAGATGAACTAGCCTTGGGTTAAAAATCTCGTTAATACAGATAAAAAAAACTATGATGTGTCCTCAATTGACAGAAAGTTGCTTTTGCCTAAATTCAACTTTATTAACAGAGTTTAAACAAGTATGAGAGAGAAAGAACAATTAGATAGACAATTTTTCTTATGTTATAGAACTCAGAAGATTACCTGTAAGAACATTGCGACATGAAAGCAAAATATCTTTATTTGCAGATAATATCATTATGTATTTCTTCCAGCAAAACTCGATTCAACTGCAATCGGTTTTCCTGGTTTTGATTTTCCCATTTGTTCATGTAACATCACTTCACAGTAGGTATATACGAATCACCGCGAAACAAGACCCTTAATGTAAAACTGACGCATCCAATCAAACTAAAGCGGGCACTCACATTTGGCAGACCGTTAACGAAAACAGGCGTTGAATATTTCATGTGTAAAAATTAAATATGGTAAATAATTGGATATTAACAATGGCTTTTCCATTTTAAATTAAGCGGACGCAGTCGAGGACGGTCCACGGGAAACAATGTTACCATGGCGTGAACAGGAATGCAGCATTGCGCGTTCACACTATACCCATACTGTCCTACGCTACCTAGTAACAACGTGCCCTCGATGGATGCAGTACACTTTATTTCCAATCCAGCAGAATGGGCCAAAGGCGAGAACCGGAGTGAGACAGTACGCAGAAAAAAACATCGAAAATGAATAAATGCAATTTGTGTAAACTGAGCAAACAGACAAATACTCATTTGCGCGAAATTTGTAACTACCTTCGGCCCTCTGCCAACTCAACGCCTTTCATGTCCTATTTCCGGTAATTGATTCGTTCGTGGCGCTGGCTGCAACGTTGTTGGCCGGATTCCTGATTCCCTTTCCAGGGCAGGCAGCTGGAGGTAACCACCGCCACCGCCGCCATCGCCTGGGGGAGCAGAACAGGTGAATTGTGCAAGCGCCGAAATCACCAGACGGAGAGTGTAAATTACTGCCTGCATTATTCATTTTAATAGGATTTTGCTATGTTTAATGAAATGATTTACATGGCAACGGGATTGAGCTGGTGCCAACGATGCTCCGATATCAGCGACGACGTACACACATCCATGCAGGTGCAGCTCCGCAGATCGATTTCGATCGTATCCCTGGCTTTGGTGGGAATTGTAAAGGGGGGTATGGAAAGAAATGCGCCAGGAATTCTTCGGGAACGAAAGATATGGAAGGTGTCATAGGTCTTTTAAAAATGTTCAATTGACAAAGAAAACACATACTTAAAAAATAATCGCGGTATTCATAAGAAGTATGTTGAGAACAGAAACGGTATGAAATATTTTACCCAAATATTGCATTTTATAGCAGTTCTCAATCATCCAGTTACAACGAAGAGAATAGATCACAATATGTACCATCGAATGATATGCATCCCTCGCACACTTAACTTCAAGGATACGGGAGAACGTTTGCATTTTAAGAGGAAATTAAAAATAGATGCTCCATCATTTACTGTGAGCACACTTCCATTATCTGAAGTAGATTTGATAGTGCTTCACACTTCACATGGTATGACAGCAGAGTACTCTTCTCTTTCTCTCCCTGCACCTGTGTGCATTGCACGTCGGCTGCAAATCGTTCGTCGCACAACCATCGTGATTGATTGGGCTGAAGAGCAATTAATTTTCATTATTCAAACTGCAATCACACTTGCCTGATGATTATTAAACAGCTTTCTACCGCAGGCAACCGGCAGCACTCTGAATCGTACCAACAAATTACCATAAGAATGCGGTAGTACAGGAACGAACCCTAGTTCATAATTCTGAATTCACATCAATCCTTCAACCAACCCGTGGTAGCAGGTATATATGTGAGGGGTGTGCTCTTTACATGAATGTCATTAATGTCTGGCATCCACTTGAAAATCAAATGTCACCTTCACCTGGCTATCCCCTTTCCGTTGGCTGCTGACAATCAACAATTCATATATTCTACGACCTCCCTCCCGTACGAATCAAGCACCAAAATCGACAAGGCAGAAAGGAAACTCACCCCATGCGTCGATATTTGATTTCAAATATTTTCCAAAGAAAACCAGGTAAACAGGCATTTTAATTTACGCTTCGGAATCATGCGGTTAAGCGTCAGTATTAATTTCCATAACTGAATGGAAATTACCAGGAAAAACTCGAATTCCTGTAGGAGTTCAACGGTGTTTGGCCATTAGGTTGAATGCCGTTAGCCCGAAGACCATTTGGTCGTTGGGTAAACGAATCACTGCACTTCTGTTCCTGTTGTGGGAAAATATAGATATGCAAAACTTACTGATATTTAAAAATGTGTTTTCCTTTTCTTAACAAAGATTGCTGTTTATATTTTCAAAGCTGTTGTAATATCTGTATACATTTACAGATAATTGAGTTTTTTCTTCTCTCCATTTATACCAGTGATCACAAAATTGCGACCCCCAAGCAATTCAGATGTGGCCTGTTAGATTCCATAATGATAATCAGAAGTTTTACCTTAATCAAACGTATTTGTATGAAAATGAATATTCACCACAGAGCTACACAGTTGAAAATTGTTACATCGAGTTTACTGTAACAAAATAACTTTCATCGCTTTCAACACAATTCTCCATCGGATTTTAAAATTACAGGTGGTCTGCAGTTTGGAGTTTGCTTACAACTTTGAACAGAAGTAATAAACCACAAAATTTTCTGAATCAGTATATCTATTTATGGATTAATAAGCCATCAATATACTAAGTTTTGTTCATCTATGCATGTAATATTGTATTTAAGATCCACAATTTTGAAACGATTTTTGAACGTTTTCCATACTGCAGAACTCGTCAAGAACAATTTGTCTAAATAAGTAAAACAAACTAGATGAAAAAACAAACAAGGACGGGACAGCAAACGAAAAGAAAAATTCGTACCTGTCGACAATCTTGAAGAAAACCTTGTATCCGTTTTACTTTTTAAGCGTATTCTTAAAAAAATAAGTTTTTCCAAATCTAAAATAATGTTGGAGATTGGACAAAATACTCTTCAAAGGATAATGTGATAATTCCAAAAATCTACAAATAACTATTGTTTTTTTTTCAGCGAATTTCCTAGAATCTCATTTTAAATTCCAACTCGAGTTCAGTATGAAATTAAAACATCAATTATTTTGAAAAATAATCCACTCCTCTGTTTACAACTCTAACTGAAGCTATACTGAAAAGATTTTTCTCAACAGTATTCAACGAATCCTATTAGACGTTCCAGGGTTTTAAGGAACTCTTTTATAAATCTTTGAAAAACTATTTCCGTTATATCGGCTACAAGTGCTTACGAACATTTCACAAAAATTCGTGACTGCAGCTTTTCAGGGAACGTCTTCATTGGCGTCCGAAAAATATATGGTTTAACATATCCTCAAGGCTCGCCTTAACAGTATCTCCAAGAATATTATAGGAAATTTTTCCAAGAGCCCTGAACACAATCAGAGATTCCTTTAGAAATATATTCAAATTTGTCGGACATCACCAAGGAAAAATCACAAAGGTTGTGACCCTTGCTACTGTCGCTGAATACAGCTGCTGATTCAAATGCCACCGTTTGTGACTGACGTAGAAGCAAGGGGCCTGCAACTCTAAACTTTGTAGTATTTCTCGCTCAAGTATACCAGTAGTATTTCTAGTATTTTTGAGTTTTGCATAGTATGCCATGCGTCCATAGCAACATCAGTACAAAAAACCTTGATTAATCCACCTAGTGGTGATAGCGCCTTTCTCGTCGAATATGTACTCATGATGTCGACGTAAGCCGAAGTGATCCTGAATCCTGAGAATACTTTATTGAGAAAAGAAAGAATTCTATCAAAGCCATTATCGAATAGAAAAACTAATTGATGACGCATATTCCGACGGCGGGACATATGGAACCAGGACAGTACAGGACAGAAAGCCACGAATTGATGTGTCACATGCATGGGTTTGGATCATTTTTACATTTTACCAATTCCAACAGGACACCCGGAACCGGATTTGGAACACTACCGGTAGTCACTAATGTGATCTGAGACTATTTTCTTGCTGATCGTTCTTCAGGTTATCGAAAAAGTCGGTATTTAATGAGCCGCACGCATGTGTTTGGGTTCCTTCCACATTGGTCCACTTCCGGCGGGACACTCGGAATCGGTTCTGGAACACTACTGGTTTTCCCTAATGTGGTCTGAGATATTTTTTTGTTAAACGTTCATCAGATTACATAAAAAGCTGTGATTTGATGTGTCGCGTGCATAGGTTTGCTCCACTTTAATATTTGGCCACTTCCGGCAGGACACCCGGAACCGGTTCTGGAATACTACCGGTTCAGATATGGTCTGAGACTATTTTCCTGCATACCGTTGATCAGGTTATCGAAAAAGCCGCAGTTTGATGTGTCGCATGCATGGATTTGGTTCACTTTTTTATTTGGCCACTTCCGGCGGGACACCCGGAACCGGTTCTGGAACACTACCGGTTCAGATATAGTCTGAGACTATTTTCCTGCATACCGTTCATCAGATTATGGAAAATGCCGCGCTTTTATGTGTCGCATGCATAGGGTTGTAGCATTTTCATATCTGGCCCCTTCCTGGGGTACCGGTCCGGAACACCTAAATGGCCATAACTCCGGAACGGCTGGACCGATCCGAACCATTTTCAATAGGAAACAATGGGACCAGATTCCGCGTCGAATGAACCGTCGGTCTTTAAAATCGGTTGAGGTTTACTGCCAAAAAGTGGTGTGAGTTTTTTGTACACACACATACACACATACACACATACATACACACACACACATACATACACACAGACATCACCTCAATTCGTCGAGCTGAGTTGATTGGTATATGTGACTCGACCCTCCGGGCCTTCTATCAAAAAGTCATTTTTGGAGTGAGCATATAGCCTTTCCAGTACACTTAGTGTACGAGAAAGGCAAAAAAACAACTGTTGTTGGAGTCGTAGGTGCCGCTGTCAGTTGGGCTGCATGAGCTTATATTCTAGACATGAATTCAAAGGAAATCCCGGATGAAATTACAAGCAAATGCCAAGGTCAGTGACAGATATATCAAGAATTGATTTCTGGAGGAGTAATTTGATTTTTCATCAGCCGTATCATATCAGCCAAAACTCAAACTGCAGGAATAGCTGATAGATGACCTCACGAAAAAACCTCACCAAGGATCTCACCCAGACCTCACGACCTTTTCAACGGTAGTTGACTGGCGGAAGGTAACATAAGCGTCGGCAAACGATAAACGTTGGATGGGTACTAAGCGGAAAGTCGGTCCTGGAATAGGAAACTGCGATCTCTTCAACAAAATCTTCGTTTGCACATATACTGAAGAGCAGTAGCTGCCTGTAAAAATCGCATCGACTGAATGGTGCTATTTTCAGACGTAACAGGCAGCTGCGCTGGTTAGAGGCAAGGCTAGTTAAGGGTCTCACCCAAGAGGACGTAATCAATCTTGCGTAATGTATTTAGTTTACCACTGTCAGCTGCTTATAGGTGGGTTTTCAGAGAGACTACAATATTCATCAATAAACTGTTTAACTGCCTAGATGCTTGTTTCCTTTTAGAATTTGTAAAAGAATATGAAAAATTTGATCTATGTTTCCAAAAATAAAAAAAGTTATAAATAAAAGCGACATATTCGTTACCAAACCCAGTATGATATAATAAATGATGCCCTTATGTGATATTTACAACCACGTGCTGTTAACCTTCCTATATTAGCCCACGGCTGGTTCATCTACAAAACATTGATTTCACTCGAACTTTTGCCCTGATTTTGTCCCGCAATTAATAGCAGCACTTCAGTCTATCAGCATTAGGTAAATAGAGTTTTAAGCAGTAGTCAATATTCCAATGAATTAATGAATGTGTATGTTTGAAATAGTTGAATTCAAAACAAATAGCCTCCAAATGTACCTCCGTATCTTTTTATTGAGCTGAAAAATGAATCGACTTACAAATTTTGACAGCCTTGGTCAAAATGCTCGTCTCATATATGAAGATGAATCAAAGCAACCGGTTTGCTAATCCGATAGTATTTTCGTAGTATTTCCTAGTATTTATGCATACTAGCGAAGGTTTAGAGTTGCATACCCCTTGCGTAGAAGTAACAGTAGTTTAGAGCATTTCGCATATTTTAACGTGAATACTTATGTATGTCTTTGGCGCATAGCTCTTAGGTTAAGATTGTTTTTTTTTTTAAATCTTTGATTTTAATTGATTTGTACATTCACAAGGAGTTGCACCAAATATTCGGCTAATTATTTCAAGTCCGTCACGAAAAGTTCTAGCATAACGTTGAAGTTTGACGTATAGAATTCCTAAACAAATAACTGCAAGTGTGTATGTATTATCAGAGTTTACTAAATTATTCCATGAATTTTTCAAAAATGTTCCCTGGAACTTTAACTTTAAACTGACGAATTTTCCATAAGTCACTCAATTTCCAACCATGAAAGATCTTCAGTTCAATTGCCAAATTATCAAGTAATTTTTATCGAAATTAATCCAAAGACATTTATTCATGAAATCGTTTATCCACATTCCCATGCTTCGACCTGGAAATTGTAAGAAAACCACTCAACATTAAATCAATGCTCTGCAATAATTTATTCAAGTTTTTCAAAAAACTCTTATGAAAATCGCTTTTAAATTTCCAAACTAAAATAAGTAGTGGACTTCGTAAAAAAAATATAAAATAAAAAAGTTCTATCGTTGGTGTATTCGACTAAAGTTGGAAACTGGTCTAGTCTAGACAAAATGAAAACGCTGTTGTTTTATTTTGTCTGACGTTCCGGTCTGTTTGTGTCTTTCTTCAGGGACTCAATAGTTCCAGTGTTCTCGTCCAGTGTGGTTCGGCAGAACCTGCAACTGCCGCATGGAACGAGTTTTCCCACACAATCGCAGCCAAATCGGATGCCCTGTCGGAAACAAAACTTGGTCCAAAGTTAGCACTCCTGAGGAAGGTTAAACGGATCGAAACGTCGGACAAAATAAAATATAGAACAGCGTTTTGATTTGTCAAGACTGAGAAGTCACAAAACATCAGTATCAGTGAAGTTCTTCAGATTCCCAAGATTTAGTAACTTTTTAAAGAATAGTTTCACGCTGATTTGAAAAATAACAAGAAACTGGTGAAAATTATTTTGATTTTGAAACTCCATACGTTTTGCATGCGGACACAGTAAAGGCTGGGTATGCTGCACAATACAGATCCCATTGTGATCCACTAGCCTCTGCTCAGCAACTCCTTTCCCTACCTCCTCGTGATACCGGCCGGAAACTGCGAGCAACCTTAGGGAAGATCGGGTAACCAAACCCGGTGGGAACTTTGGTCGTAGATTGATAGGGAAGGGGAGTTTGCTTGTGCAAACCTGAGTGTCTGTTCTCAAGGAGGAACGGCTCACAACAGCGTCTGTTCTCCATGTTAGGGGCGGTTGATCAGCGTCCGAGTGCCAGGGAAGGACTCTAAGCTCAACTGTGCACTATGGTCCTCCGGAAAGTAGACGGTTGGTGTCAGGCCCTGCGAGCCAGCCGTAAAAAAACATTGTAACATTGTAAATCAGCAACAGAATAATACGAACCGAGACCAACGGCAACGACCCCAGCGAACAAAAAGGACTTGCGATTGGAAACTCGGTACGTGGAACTGCCGATCTCTCAACTTCATTGGGAGCACCCGCATACTCGCCGATCTACTGAAGGACCGCGGGTTCGGCATCGTAGCGCTGCAGGAGGTGTGTTGGACAGGATCCATGGTGCGAACGTTTAGAGGTAATCATACCATCTACCAGAGCTGCGGCAACACACGCGAGCTGGGAACAGCTTTCATCGTGATGGGTGATATGTAGAGGCGCGTGATCGGTTGGTGGCCGATCGACGAAAGAATGTGCAAGTTAAGGATCAAGGGCCGATTCTTCAACATCAGCATGGGCGAAACAACCGGGGTGCCGGGGATGCCAGGCACTCCCTAGAATTTGAATACACTGTTGTGATATATGAGGCGATGAACGATGAATAAATGAACTAATGAGTATTAATTTATGGTGCACCCCCACGCGAAAATCCGTAATTTCTCCCATGAACTTCAGCATAATAAACTTGCACAGCCCACACTCCGGAAGTACTGATGATGACAAAGACATATTTTACGCGCAGCTCGAATGCGAGTACGACCGCTGCCCAAGCCACGACGTTAAGATCATCATAGAAGATTTGAACGCCAGGAGGAGGAATTCAGACCGAGAATTGGAAAGTTCAGCGCCCACCAGCAGACGAATGAAAACGGATTACGACTCATTGATTTCGCCGCGTCCAAAAACATGGCCATACGTAGCACCTTTTTTCCAACACAGCCTAGCGTATCGTTACACCTGGTGATCACCACAGCAGACGGAATCCAAAATCGATCACGTTCTGATTGACGGACGGCACTTCTCCGACATGATCGACGTCAGGACCTGTCGCGGTGCCAACATCGACTCCAATCACTATCTGGTAATGGTTAAATTGCGCCCAAAACTTTCAGTCATTAGCAATGTACGGTACCGACGACCGCCACGGTACAACCTAGAGCGACTAAAACAACCGGATGTCGCCTCAGCATACGCGCAGAATCTCGAGGCCGTGTTACCAGACGAGGGCGAGCTCAATGAGGCTCTTTTAGAGGACTGTTGGAGTACAGTGAAAGCAACATCAACGACGCAAGCGAGAGCATCATCGGGTACGTGAAACGGAATCGACGGAACGAACGGAGGAGAAGAACGCAGTGCGGGCGGTAATGCTGCAGCAAGGGAGCCGACAGAACATGGAACATTACAAACAGAAGCGGAAACAGCAGACCCGCCTCTTCCGGGAGCAAAAGCACCGTCCGGAAGAAGCGGAGTGCGAAGAAATGGAACTGCTGTGCCATTCCCAAGAAACACGGAGGTTCTATCAGAAGCTCAACGCATCCCGCAACGGATCCGTGCCGCGAGCCGCAATATGCAGGGGCAAGGACGGAGGCCTCTTGACGGACGAACGTGAGGTAATCGAAAGGTGGAAGCATCACTTCGATCAGCACCTGAATGGCGTATAGAACGTAGGCACGGGAGCCCACGGCAATGGAAGAAACGACGACGCCAGTGCAGCGGAGGACGGAAATGAACCAACTCCCACGCTGAGGGAAGTTAACCCGGGAGCGGTCGCGTCGTGTACTGAGTACACGCATCATGAAAAAAGCACGCTTGTAGTACACTGCGTGAGCGCGGTGTCGCTGAGGGTGGTCAAAGACGCGACTGCTCGAGGGTTAAGGATGCTATTCACCAGCTCAAAACCATCAAAGCGGCTGGTAAGGATGGTATCGCAGCTGAACTCATCAAGATGGGCCCAGAAAAGTTGGCCACCTGTCTGCATCGGCTGATAGTCAGGATCTGGGAAACCAAACAGCTACCGGAGGAGTAGAAGGAAGGGGTAATCTGCCCAATTCACAAGAAAGGCGACCATTTGGAATGTGAGAACTTCAGGGCGATCACTATTTTGAATGCTACCTACAAAGTGCTATCCCAGATCATCTTCGAAAGCCGGAAGAATACGAGGGCAGGGCATGGTGCAAGAATGGCGGACAACAACCCAGCAAAGTTGGTGTTCGTGACAGATCCTATTGGCACAAGAAGGCGTAGAGCGCGGAGAGCACGATGGGCGGATCAGGTGGAGCGTGACTTGGCGAGCATCGGACGTGAACGTGGATGGAGAACGGCAGCTGCGAACCGTGTATTATGGAGACATATTGTTGGTTCAGTTTTATCTTGAATTTGATGTTATACTAAATAAATGAAAAATGAAAATGAACGTTGTGTATGGGATGAAGATTTAGTAAAATACTTTTAGCCTTATTTACTGGAAAGTTGGTTTCGTCACTTACACCCCTTTACTTCTAATCCTCTAAATTATGTGTCACGTTCTTCAATTCCATTCAATAATAAATCATCTTTTTAAATTGTAGATGAATTGAAGAATTATTGTTTGTCCAGTGATTTTACAAGGTTGCCGTAGCATCATGGTTTCTGAGTATATTGCCACTTAGGAAACATACCTGGAAGGACTCAATTCAATTAAAATATTTGGTCATTTCAGTTATCAGCTGTCAATTAGAGTGGTATCTTTTGTCATGGTCCGAAACTCTATTTCATATAACGATCTCCCATCAGACAAAAAGTTTACCACTCCATGTCATGGGTATGTAGCAATAGAATTCATCAAATTACTCCAATTGAACGAATTGATAATCAAAGCTCTCCAAAAATCTTGCCAAGACAAGGGCATCTCAAGTTGTCTGCTCAGTTTGATTCAAGCCTACTCCCCCCCAGCTCGTCATCCTTGCTCCTCCCTAACAGAAGGTGCTTCTCTGTCTGATCCCTGATTTGTCTCTCTGGCTCCAAAGCCAGCAGCACAATGTCTACCGAAGCAATTCTCAAGTACCTTTATCCCACAGAACTTTCGGCTTATGCTTGGTAATACACGTGTACTAGCGTGGCTCAAAATACCACATGTCAAAAAGTTCGATGGGCCCCCTTCTCATTTCGTTCTATATGACGCCACGATGCTCTGGTCAAATTTTCAGCTGAATCCGTTAACATTAGGGCGGTGCTAAACTCGTTTGAAGTTTGTATGGGAGTTTATATGGAAAAACATCGTTTTTAGCATTTTTCTCATAAGGGGCATTATTTTTACATAAAACATATAGCCGATTATATAGAACTATAGTCTCACATGTGTTGAAAAACTTTGTCGAAGACCGCAAAGTCATCCGAAGCTTGTAAGAAAAGATATTACATGCAGACCATCTGGTGGTGCTTAACATTTAACATGTAAAGGAATAACAATAGCAATAAAATCTCATTGAATGAGCCTGTACTGTCTAGGCTATAGCTTTTTTCGCAAGTGTCTGATCACGTTGCGGTCTTCGACAAAGTTTTTTGGCATATCCCAGGCTATATTTCTATGGGATCGATTACGTGTTTTAAGGAAAATTTGAACCCCTCCGAAGAAAATTGCAAAAAACGATGTTTTCTCATATGAACGCCCATACAAACTTCAAACGAGTTTAGCACCGCCCTAATGTTAACGGATTTAGCTGAAAATTTTACCAGAGTATCGTGGCGTCATATAGAACGAAATGAGAAGGGGGCCCATCGAACTTTTTGACATGTGGTTTTGCCATACAAGCTTGAGCCACCCTAACGTGTACATAACGACCCGCACAGGCCTCCCCGCAGGTTTTAGTGTCGACCCCACATAACCTGAGGACCCACCTCTCGGGTATCTGTAAAGGCAGATTTCCTCTTTCTATAAAAAAAAAAAAAAAAAAAAAAAAAAAGGCCTCCCCGCAAGACCAGAACAGGAAAAAAAAACCGAAGAGACGTTCATACCGGATCTGGACCAAGCTGTGGAGCCAAGGCCCGGCCGGTCCAGAAATTTTTGCGGTTGAGTATCTTATCTTGCACATTCAGAGTGCATTTTTCTGCTCGACTATCATTGCTGCGGCTTGCCGGGTGCTGGTCGGTCTTCTCAAGTCTGAATGGGTTGCAAGGGGAAACGGGGGTCTTCTTTTATTGCTTTCTTTTCCAATAAAATTCTACTCGGTTCGGCGAGCTGAGAATAATAATAGTTGCATTCTGGTGGTGAAACCATGTGGGTGGATAAGGGAAGGAAGGGGTGGTCCTAGGGATAGGGGTTCGTTCCGGACGTGGTCTGCACTTTAGAACACTGACTGCTGTCAGAGGCTGACGGCAGGAAGAAGGAATCATTCTCAGCAGCAGCAGCACCAGCCGACTTCTCATCCTCGGCGTCGTTGTAGTCGTCGCCGGGCCGATGAAAAGAAATTTGCATTGCATTAGGGAAATGAATTGAAGCGAATTAAATATTTAAATTAAATAAAATTATCAGACGGGAAACTATTTCAGGCAAAACTGAAGGGTTGAATGATGACGAAGAGCTAAACTGTTTTTGGAAGTTTGCAATCGAAATTGATCTCTATGAGATTGATTTTGTATGTTCTCTGCTCAATAGACGTTGATGGGTTCATGCAAAATCGGTCGATTAAGCATTAATAATTATTTTCTTAATACCCACCAATTATTCGATTACCATTCACATTCAATGTCTGATGATGTGCTAGTTCTATACCCATAAAAGAGAAAAGTCCATTTCTTCACAACATGATTAACCTCGTTTTTCTGTCTGTTTTTTTTTTTGCACCCAAACCCAAATAACTGACCTCAAAAAAACTTTATTTTATTTGAAAAGAGCTAGATAAACATCTCACATTGCATCACTGCCATTCAATATTTAATTTAACTAACCTTTGAAACGCATTGTTCAACAAGAAGTGGAAGTATTGATCACGCTAACAATGCATAGTAAACGAAGTTATTGCCACATTATGTTTCCAATGAACAATGCCGCCGTTTCGGCCGTCGTAAATTTTGGAACGCAGCAACTCGCAGGCTTTAGGACAGAAGGTCGAAGGACAAATGGTCGAAGGACAAAAGGTCGAAGGACAAAAGGTCGAATGGACAAAAGGTCGAAGGGACAAAAGGTCGAATGGACAAAAGGTCGAATGGACAAAAGGTCGAATGGACAAAAGGTCGAATGGACAAAAGGTCGAATGGACAAAAGGTCGAATGGACAAAAGGTCGAATGGACAAAAGGTCGAATGGACAAAAGGTCGAATGGACAAAAGGTCGAATGGACAAAAGGTCGAATGGACAAAAGGTCGAATGGACAAAAGGTCGAAGGGACAAAAGGTCGAATGGTTCATGTTCTTGCTCATTGAGAGAAACATTATGGTGCTTTTATAGTAATCATATGTATTTCAGCCACTGACATTTCTATAGGAAATTTTTCCTTCTTTTGTTTATAGGCTATTCTTTCAAGTTGTGTTGGTGTAGTATTTAATGGCAATTTAGTTTGATGTTTTGTTCAGTAATTTTTACTTCTTAAATTTATAGGCTGTTCTTTTAAGTTTTGTTACTGAATAATTTATCGACTATTTAGGCACTTATAATTTATTCAGAAATTTTTCCTTCTTTAATTCAATAGCTGTTCTTTCTATCTCTACTGCAGAAAAAATACTACTTTTGTGATTAGTGATCATCCGGGATGATTCATCCCCTCTTGGATTTATAGGTAGTTCCGACGAATCACACTGTATAAGTATAAATAATTTCTTCGAATTTCGACTGCTGATGATTATGTTGGGAGGTATGGCGTTCAGTCTTTGCAAAAATAACTCAAAAACGGATTCTTAAGCTTTCATAAGTTATTCCTCCAAAGATTGAAAGCCATACCTCCCAGCCCGTGAACCGTATAGTACATTTTTTTCATTATAGGATTTTGGAGGCATTCCAAAGAGCTTCAGAGCATTTTTCGGCGGATTTCAGAAACGTTACGAAGGCGTTACATGCCGTTTTCTGCGGTTTCGGAGGGTCTGAGGTGCGTTACATGGGGTTTCTGGGGGTTTAAGGGGGATTTTGGAGGCATTCCAAAGAGCTTCAGAGAATTTTCGGCGGATTTCACAAACGTTACGGAAGCGTTACATAGCGTTTTCAGGGGTTTCGGCAGGTCTGAGGTGCGTTACATGGGGTTTCTGGGTCTTTAAGGGGGATTTTGGAGGCATTCCAAAGAGCTTCAGAGCATTTTCGTCGGATTTCAGAAACGTTACGCAGGCGTTACATGCCGTTTTCTGGGGTTTCGGAGGGTCTGAGGTGCGTTACATGGGGTTTCTGGGGGTATCAGGGGGATTTTGGAGGCATTCCAAAGAGCTTCAGAGAATTTTCGGCGGATTCCAGAAACGTTACGAAGGCGTTACATGCCGTTTTCTGGGGTTTTGGAGGGTCTGAGGTGCGTTACATGGGGTTTCTGGGGGTATTAGGGGGATTTTGGAGGCATTCCCAAGAGCTTCAGAGCATTTTTCGGCGGATTTCAGAAACGTTACGAAGGCGTTACATGCCGTTTTCTGGAGTTTCGGAGGGTCTGAGGTGCGTTACATGGGGTTTCCGGGGGTTTTAGGGGGATTTTGGAGGCATTCCAAAGAGCTTCAGAGAATTTTCGGCGGATTTCACAAACGTTACGGAAGCGTTACATAGCGTTTTCAGGGGTTTCGGAAGGTCTGAGGTGCGTTACATGGGGTTTCTGGGGGTTTAAGGGGGATTTTGGAGGCATTCCAAAGAGCTTCAGAGCATTTTTCGGCGGATTTCAGAAACGTTACGAAGGCGTTACATGCCGTTTTCTGGGGTTTCGGAGGGTCTGAGGTGCGTTACATGGGGTTTGCGGGGGTATTAGGGGGATTTTGGAGGCATACCAAAGAGCTTCAGAGAATTTTCGGTGGATTTCACAAACGTTACGGAAGCGTTACATAGCGTTTTCAGGGGTTTCGGAAGGTCTGAGGTGCGTTACATGGGGTTTCTGGGGTTTTAAGGGGGATTTTGGAGGCATTCCAAAGAGCTTCAAAGCATTTTCGGCGGATTTCACTTTCATGAATAACATTACTTTATATCCTTCTATAGTCTAGTTTACGAAACGACAGCAGTGTTGATATTGATATTAACACTCACGGGCTTGGGCGCAACCTCCTGTCAAATTTTCATTCATGAAATAAGCGATCAGCTGATCCGAAACGTCTCGTAAAATGGCTCATTGGCTTCTACTTTCTATCATTCTAGGCATCTATTTCGAATTGCAATGCGGTAGTAAAAAGCTGCATATAAGCTAATTGTCGTTTTACTGACCACTTTATCATGTCTTCCAAATTGTCTACTGTCAATAATTATACCTTTTGTTCTATTCGACCTTTTGTCCATTCGACCTTTTGTCCATTCGACCTTATGTCCATTCGACCTTCTGTCCCATTCGACCTTTTGTCCATTCGACCTTTTGTCCATTCGACCTTTTGTCCATTCGACCTTTTGTCCATTCGACCTTTTGTCCATTCGACCTTTTGTCCATTCGACCTTTTGTCCATTCGACCTTTTGTCCTTCGACCTTTTGTCCTTCGACCTTATGTCTTTCGACCTTTTGTCATAGATTCCAACTCGCATACCTTGTAGCACCATCCATCTAACAACCCAATTTTCGACGAACTTTGCAACAATAACCTTCGCCGCGCATATCCTTCACTTACACCACCACCACCACCCACCCAAACTTGCGCCCATATTGTTCCCAATCGCACAATCAATTAGACGGCAGAGAAATTAGTTTGATTCGTGTTAATTAACACCACTCACCTTTCGGAGCGGCGGCTACGGCAGCCAGCGCGCTTTTGTATGCACGAAAGCGGCTGTTTGCGAACCCTTAGCGACGTGCCGTACCGTGTGCTGGCTGGTGCCATGCCATCCGCCGCCAGTCAGGGCCGCGCGCCTGCCGCCGTCCAGGGCCAGGTAGGTTATGTGGTGGGTGGCATCGAACGTTCGTTGATTGACTCCTGATGAAGGGATTCCTGTGCCACACACCTGGCTGCTACTGGGACGACAGCCAGCGCACCGCATCTCGGCGCGTTTCCTCATAGCGTGGCCAAATGGATACCTACCACCCGGTTTCGGATTTGATGTGGTTGAGCTAATAAGCTTCCTCCGCCTGTGTTACTCTACATGGTCCCGGCAACCGGGTACGGGGAAGGTCTTTGAGTTTCAATCCGGGGAGTGTGTGTTTCATGCCGTGAAAACACGTGGAAGAAGTCTAACAAGCAATTGGAGGTGCTATTCACGTACGGCTTCCTGCTTTAGAGCAGAGGGTTGAGAGTTATGGGATCTTTGAAATTGTGTTGTGTAGACTTGTAGAAACCAGGCAACATATGCTTTCGAGTGATTTTAACACTAAGCCTAATTGATTCGATATTTAGAAAAACATGTCTTTACAAAGTATTCTTAACTTTAAAGTTTTTTTTTGCATCAGTTCTGCTACTGAATCGATATAAATTCATGTACTGAATGAGCTACTTGCCAGAAAAAAAGAAATTAACTAATTCTCAACAAGAATAAGTTTGAGCTACTGATCAGATGACGCTGCTTATGTATATCAATGTTCTAAAAAACATATTAGGATCATAAAATGATGCTAAAAGTAGATATATAACTAGTTCACTACAATGAACTTGGTATGGTGGATGGTTAAAGCCCGTGACTATCACGAAGAGGACCTGGGATCAAATTCCACTTCCGGCATGCTCACAAAATGGGAATTCTTCCTTCGGAAAAGAAGTAGAGCCGTGGGTCTAGAGATAAATTTACCACGGGGTAAAACCTCTTTAATACAGATTTAAAAAAAAAACTTGGTACATTACGAATCATATTGTGCATTTAGTTAGTTCACCACTGGACTGCACACTCAGTCTTCATAAGTGCGAAAACGTTAATTAAAGTGCGCGATTGCATCAAATCCAGTTGATGTCTTCGGCACACTATTTCTTTGATTTATGCTGAATAAGTGCTCTGAACACACCGAGTTTATTTTTTTGCATTCGCGCACTTTTACTTACGTTTTCACACTCTTGGAAACTCCAGTGGTGAACTAAATTTGCTATACATTAGTCTAACAGTGGTGATATTCTGTTCCCTGAGTAAAGAAGAGTAACACCAATAATGCCATGTTGGGTTTCATATGGGTTTAAGGGAGCTTTCAAGGGTTTTTCAGGGAGTATCGCGATACCCTCTATGTGTGTTTCTGTCGGAGTTTTGGGGGTTTTTCGATGCTTTAACAGGTTTCAGGGTACATCAAATATTGCCACAAGAGACGTCCGGGGATAAGTTTCAAAGCGTTTCAAGACATTTCAAGGAGATTCACCGGTATTTTCTGGGTATTCAGGGGTTTTCTGAAAGAGGTTACAAATGGGTTTTATATCATTTCATGGCGATTCAGTAGACTAAAAAGGGATTAAGGGGAATGCAGTCGAGTTCAAAAGAAATCCAAGTTCCAAGACGTTTCGAGACCAGTGATGCCACAACACAGATTTATCTATATTATACAGCTTTTCGAGCATTCAAACAGATTACAGTTTGCATGAAATACTAACTTTTGAGTCCGTGTAATTAATAATTTTTGTATGGGATACAGATTTTCCATTAAAGTGGTGCATATTTTTCAAAGAATCATCTGGCGTCCCTGTTTGAGCTATTCAGGCAATTTCAGCGGCTTTCATGAGAAATTTGCTCCGGGGATTTCAGGGCGCTTCAGTAGAGTCTTAGGGAAGTCAGATGTGTTCTCAGGAAGGTTCACTGAATGGATTCAAGCCTTATCTATCAAAGCATTTCAATGGGTTTCATTATGCTCCTGCACATTGAAAAACAAAAGTCTTCTGGAACATCAGGTTTTTTCAACTTTTTTCAGGGTGTGAGCATAAACCTTGAAGCATTGGGAGATCACTAGTTACGCTTACAAATCTATACTGGAACATCCATTAAGGTTGACTTCATTAAGGTAAGATCTATTAAGGTTCTTCCATTTCGTAACGTTACCTAAATGGAATTAGATTGTGTTCAGAACAGTTCGAATAAGATTAGGGATAAGGTTGGTTAATGGGAAAGAAGTAGCGAGTGGAGTAAAAAGGGGCTTTGAACGTTTGAAGAAGAAGTTGGTACTATTTAAAGTTCCCTAAAAATTTCTTGAACTCAAGCCATCGAATGCATTGTGCATTAAAATGAAACTCATGCTTGCGCAGTCTCATGCAACTATGTGCTGTTAAGTAATGAGTTCAATGCTTGTTTAAACATCTCCAAGCGCTCTCATGAGCATAGGTCATCAGATATACAAGTGTAACCAGTAAGAACGTCTTAAATCTAATCTTAAACCACCTGAAACGTTAATGAAACGCATAAAAACCAGAATGTATTTTCAAAAACTATATGCCCCCCCGCACCTGAGACACTCTCCGGGAAACGCTCCTGTAACGCCTCACGAACACCCTGAAAATACTCCGAAACTTCCTGAATTGACTCCGGAAACTCTCGCGAACTCCCTGTAAAGCATTCCTATGAAACCCTCTGGAACCCCTCGAAAACATCTCTAACACCCTCAATCCTGAAACTCTCTTCAGAGCCCTCTGATACCCCGCATAACCCCCTTCAAATCTGGATAATGAATCCATTGAGGTAAATTTCTGAATTTTCTGAAAGTCCTCGCTGAAAAAAAAACATAAATCACATTCGATTGCTTAAATTGATGATTCACTTAGAGTCATTTTGGTCAACTGTTGACTCATTGAAATTGGTGAAACTCAAAAGTTTCTACAACAACCCCATCAAAACGAAATGTTGTCGAGAAGAAGATATAGAAACCTATCACAGTTATAAAAAGTTGGGTTGGCCACATTGAATTCAGCCCTCATCTCGATTGTTTGGAGAAAAACTATTGTTTCACAATGTTCGTAACCATAGATTTACAAAATTGTTGGACCAATTATAAGTTGAGAAAAAAAGGTTTTGCTATATAAATTAACGACGGTGACTGATTCCAATATGGCCGATCTAACTTTTTACAACTATGAATAGTAACTCTATCTTTCCTCTTTTCAACTAAATTTCGTTTTGAGGGGGTTTCTGACAAAGCTTTCGAGTCTTAACAGTTTCAATAAGCACAAGCTGACCGAAATCTAGCGGTCCGGAAAAATTGCTATTGCTTTGACTAACCAACAAAGAAAGCAACTACATGCGTTTTCTTAGCTTTTTTGATTAGGACTCTCAAAAAATCATCAACTTAAACATTTTCGAAAACAAATGTGTTCACAGTGCTTCAAACGATCACAAGCTATGCTTGAAGATTCAATGAGCTTATTTATGGAAGTTCTTAGATACCCTTAAACTATCTCCAGCTGCTTGAATTCAACTGAAACGCATTTAATTTGCACAATATCAGTCTTGTCAGGAGACTACTGATATTGCACCATCGTCACTATCACTCCAGGCCGTTCAATATCGAAAAGACAATGACAGGTAACGACCTGCTATGGACCCGCACTTTAGATCACAATCATTGCAACTGTTGTGATATTTTTGTGGTTTTCGCCAAAACTCACACTTTATGTGTGGCCAACATGCAAAACTTGTTATATTGTACCACATATAAAAAAGTTTAATCTTGGTAAATCTTCATTTGGATTTTGAAACGAATTTCAAAGATGGTCTATTAGTGATTTCCACATACCATCACAGTTAGTCCAGTTCTGATGGAACAAGGAAAGTGATGGTGACTCAATAGAGCGCACGCTGATTTGGATCGCAGTCGGCCTATCAAAATCAGCGATTTGCTTACCATTGACAGTAACAGAATGCAACTCTGTTTCAACCACACTTTTAGTATTTTTTTTACATAAAAGTTGTTTTGTTTTAATCTGCAAAGCTTTGATGGACGCTACGAGTTTGTTTCGTAACTATTCATGTAGACAAAAATTCAGTATTAAATGATAGGTTAATACTGATTTTTTTTGTCTACGTGAGTTTTATTTTATTTTTCAATTTTCACACTTTTGTTTAGCCTATACATTAGGCCTGTCCACCTTTTCAAAAATGTTCTCTGATTCTCAAGTCTAACCCCATATTTTGATTGGCATCCTAAAAGAAGTAACTGGTAAAAATTTCAGCCAAATCCATTGAAATTAAGAAGCGCATCAAATCAATTTTGTGTTTTTCGACTATTTTTGGAGTTCAAAAAATCATAACTACACTAAAACTTGTCAAAACTTAATTCTTTCGGCAGAAATTGAAAGCTATACTTGTTTGCTACAAGTTCTTCGAACAACGTATTCCAATAAAATTGTGGGGAAAATGTGTAATTATCATATTTGTAATCAGAAAAACTTTAAAAAGTTGATTTTTTGATAGATTTCGTTCTGGAACACCCTAAAATACGTAATAAGTTGGATTTTTCAAAACGGCATCATATTCTCCAATGTTTTGTGGTTATTTGCTTCTTCGACACCAATGCTGTAGGAGTTGAGCAAAAATTACTAAAATTCGTGAAAGCCAAATGTGGCCTAAAACTAGCTTTTCGGGTGCAATCACGCTTTGGCGCGCAAAAAGTGGCATCACGTCAGCACTGATTTGATAGCCAACACCTGTCATCACGCTTGTTTGTTATCATCCGTGGAAGGGGGTAGCCAAGGCAAACTACAAGGAAGCAAAGCTACTACGTTCAGTACAATTTCGCGCCACAGCGTGATTTCCTCCAAAGAGCTAGTTTTGAGAATATGACGCCGTTTTAAAATATTAAACTTATTACCTATATTAGGGTGTTCCAGAACGAAATCTATCAAAAAATCAACTTTTCTAGATTTTTCTGATTACAATAATTACCCATTTTTTTTCAATTTTATTGGCACACGTTGTTCGGAGAAGTTGTAGCAAACAAGTACACCTTTCAATTTCTGCTGAAAGAATTAAGTTTTGACAAGTTTTAGTGTAGTTATGATTTTTTGAAGTTCAAAAAGTTCTTTTAGGATACCAATCAAAATATGGGGGTGCACTTGAGAATCAGAGAAAATTATTGAAAAAGTGGACAGGCTTACTATACATTCTAAATGAAAATGACTTCAATATTCTTTTCTGCCTTAAAGATCAAATGATGGTAGGAACGAAGCCTTATTACACAAGTTTACAAAATAAAATGAAAGTCGTGAACTTCTGTCAACGACCAAAATTTTTGATGCACAATTTAGTGCTGATTTCGAAACCGACCTTCAAAAAATTTAAAGTAGAACAGTTTTTGAGTTTTAGCTCAATATCGAGTTTTACAACTTTTCAAAATATGAAATTTACTAAAATTCAAATATATTGCGTTTTGTTCAACCAATTTTAAATCTTTTTCCATAAATTGAAAGCTGAATACAATACCGTTCGATCATCTGAATACAGGTTTTGCGTCAGAGTGATGAAATTCAAGATATTGACGATTTTTAGGGACGATCTTCTTAAATTTTAGCAAAATTCCCAAAATTTTTTGAACAAATGTATTTTTTTTAATAAGAAAAAACCAACTTAAAAACTCTTTCTCGACGTTTATTTGACATATTATATGTAGGCGAGTTACAGTAAAAATTTCAGCACAATCGGTGCATTGGTTACGGAGAATGAGATGTTTGAAGTGAGCGACTTTGCTTAAAAATAGAACAAAAATCAATTTCAAATCATCAACCTTGTATGGAAAGTCGAAAAAATTTTCGCTCTACTGTATTTTTTTTCCTTCGCGTTTTCGAACTCAGGGCATGATTCTACACCAAAAATGATCATCAGCTTACCGAGTTCAAAAATGCTGTAAACTAGTGTTATCGGAGTTCCGAGTAGCGATAGACCTCTAGTTTTTTTTCATACTATCATAATTTGAGAAAAATAAATCAAAATTTGTTGATAAAATTAATTAATTGATTTCAAACTAAAAGTCATACCTTTTTGTGAACCAAACTCAGTTGTCTGGAGTCAATTGTATTTTTGCTTCTCTTTAGTTTTTGCAAAGCTATTTTGTTTCATTTACACTGTGACTTTTGAAACCACTCACTCAGTTTTTATTCTTTTACATCATTTGAAAGATAATTCCATTGTTCAAATTTATTATAAACAAACTAGAACCAGTCAACCAGTGATTCGTTTCGATTTATTTTTTGACGAAATATGTAAAAAAGAAAACTAACTATTTCATTGATTTTCCAATAGCCTTTGAGTAGAACAAATTCAGTTTTTTTTGCAAAACTGGCAGTTATTTACAAAAAAAGATAATTCTTAAAATAATGTATGTTTCAATTTGTATAATTTTGTTGGTATGTTGGATTGTAATGGTGTATTCGATGTATTCGAAGTGTTTAAGGTTAATTAGGGACTTCTATGAAAAAATACACTGAGCGTAATATACATCGCGTACCTATGTTAGATGTCACATATTTTCAATTTTCTGAAAACCTTACCCTTCGATTTATTATTTTATTTTTTCGAGGAAGCTGTCTTTCAGCCTCAAAATGTGCCAAGTAGCCGAGGATGGTTGAATGCTTTTTTTCCTACAATTTCCATTTTTCTACCATCTTAAAAACAAGCAAAAGAAACAACTTTTTAAATTTATTATATTAAAAGTATTTTATAAATATAAGTTTCAATGAAAAAACTATACGACATATTTTCCTATATCAAACTATTTTTTAATGAAAGCCAATTAAAAAATATAAAAAAATCATAAAACAATTATGAGACCTTGTCAAATGTTATTCGTGATATTTTTTACTGTTTTTATCAAAAAAGGATACATTATTTCTCAAATATGTACATTTCGAGACAGTCCCGAAAAACATTTAACAAGAACTATTTTTTTTAAATTTTCCTTTTTTGTTGCAACTTAAGCATGGTTGAATGTAAGAAAAATATTGTGCATAGTTTTTTTCATTGGACACTGTACGTAGAATCTGTTTCTGGTGTCAAAAATTTTTCAAATCGTTTCCTCTTACATGTATTAAGAATCGATGAAAAATAAGAAGCATTTGGCCATCTTGGGCTACTGGGCACATTTTGAGGGTTGAGGTCAGCTTTCCACCGGAAAATAACAAAAAAAATCGAAGGATACGTTTTTTTTTTTGAAACATCTTCGAATGTATCATTTCAATCCAAAAAACTGTTTTCAAGTCATAATTTTTTGAAGATGAAATTTTTTTTTATAGAGGATTATGGGGTAATATGCACCAGTTAAGGAAGATGCGTTCATATGCATATAACAAGAACCATTATTACGGGTCTTCTCAATTCAAAAAATTTTCTTTCCAATTTCTTAACAACACAGGTAGCAACAAACGTTAAGCAAACGAATGTCTTAATTACCACATATTGTATTCGTTTTTATGGTATGACAAGCTATGCCATCTGAAGGATCAAATGAGCTGAAAAAATAAATTAGTTTAAATCAAATGTGTTCTGAAAAGCTAAGAAACTGTATGGTAGTCCTTATGTTCCATAGAAAACCTTGAAAAATAAGAAACTTGATGCCAGAAAAAATGTTGTGCAAATGTCTATATCGATTTTTCCCAGATTTTGTAAAAGGCATTTCTTGGGCAACTTATTCATAATTAATAATTAAAAAACACCTTTGTGCAAATGCAAATTTGGAGAACGATGCTAATTCTTAGAGAACTCGACTGTTCTTAGAAATAGCATGATAATTGAAAGGAAATACCAAAATGTGGATCACATTATGCTGTAATCTGAGAGAAGTTGGTAGAAATCATCAAAACAGTTCATTTTATTTTATAAAAAAAGTGTATTTATAATTTCTGAAACAGTCTTTATGACATTCTGGTTCACTGTGTCCACACCACACTATCCGGCCACAAAACAACTCCTAACGACTAGGATCAACGATGCGATATGCCTCGGCTAGGTGAATCGTTAGACCACCGTCGTGCCGTGTTCCGACGATATAGTCAACGGCCATCTTCATCATCAGAATGCAGCGTCGTCGTAGTCGTCACCGTCAGTCAGTCACTCAGTCAGAGCAAAAGAAAACTGCACAAGAGGAGCGAAACACTTTGCATTATAAATGAGTTTGACGTTGATTAACATAATAATAAAAATTGTGTGTTTGAAGGATAAAATTCAACTCGTTTCGCCATTCAACCTGTTCTCGATGGCTTTTCTAGCTTTCGCCAGCGCAGCGCAGCAAGCAACAGAAAAAAAAAACGGGGATTCAAGAACCAATCAAACAGAGTGACTGCAGTTGGTGCAGCAGGCAAAATTTGGGGGAATATGGGGTGAACAATGTCATAAAAAGAAAAGTTCAATTCTAGCGTGGTTCGTGGGGAAATGTACGCTTCTAAACCCTCTAATACCCAACCCTGCCTTTAGACGGGGTAAAGTTTGAGCATTTTTGTAATTTTTGTTTCGTGGAAAATCAAAATTTTATATTTTTGGCTGATATTAAGGACTGTTTTGTACATCTCAAAAGGGTCTTTGGTGTACTTTAAAGCATATTTACATTTTTTTAAATCATTGAAAAATTGATGTTTTAGTCACCTTTTAGAAGTCATTGTTTATTTTGTATTGAATCGCTACAATTAACATATTTCAATTTTTTCCCAAATCATCCTACCCTGGTTTAATAGTTTAAGGGAATCGAATACACTCTAAAACTATTTTCCTTGAAATTAAAATAAAAAAAAAACTAAATAACAATATTTCAACAATAATCATAAAATCTCAAAATATTTTCATCTTAAAAAAACCGTACCCCAAATTGGCTTCCAGGAAAAAATACAAAAGTGTGGGGATGTTCAAAAATAAATACTAGAAAAATCAAAAACAGAAATTCACGAAATCGAGAATTAAAAAGAGTCATCTTCCAAAACATGTTTAAATCGATTTTAGATGACGAAGAATGATATTAAGATCAAAAACTAAAAATTTGGGTATAAGAGGGTTAACTAAAAACTAACGTTATTAATGTATAATTCTTACAAATATGCAGGTTGTCGAAAATTGATTTCCACGAAGTGCTGTTCAAATGCACAAATTTGAAATTCAAGGGACAAAGTAAATTTATTTGGAATAATATGCAATGACAATTTAGTGTATGAAGCGTTGGAATAGTTACAGCATATGCCGAGGAACTGTGATCGAATCCCACCCCTGCAAACTCACAAAATGTGGGTTTTCCTTCAGAAGAGAACCAAACCGTGAGTCTGAAGATGAACTAGCTCGCGTTTAAATCTCGTTGAAAATTAAAAAAAAAGAACATAACAATCTGGTGGGATTCCAACTCACGAATCTGTATAATTAGTCCGACACTCCAATCAATTAAGTCAACTGATTCACAGCATGTAAAAAAATCAATCTAACATTTCGAGTAAACTGTCACCTTCCACCCCGATTGCCCCTACCGTCCGGACTCACTGAAAAGTGGCACTGAACCCATCTCTCCGCTTTGACGAAGACGACGGTGACGACGGCGATGACGTTGCGGGTATCCTTGAAGGACCGCTTTAAAATGCCCGGCCGAGCCAAAATTCCTAGCAAATTTCGAACATTATTCCATTACCGGAATTTGCCGGCTTCTTCTCTTGTTCCGGCCCGAACCGACGACGTTGAACTCTGAGGAACATAAGGGGAGTCCTTTTCGGTCCTGACTTCCGTAGCAGCTGCATAATATGTGATGCAATGCATAACTCGTTTCCTCCGGTCGCCCTCAGTGCTCTTGCTGGTGCTGGTGCTGCTGCTGTCGTAGACCCCAAAGTCTCGAACAGCACAATAAATCCGTTTCGTGGCCAGTGGAGGTGGGGGTTGTGGCGTCCTCCCTGGGGCCTATGCTGGGGAACCCGGACGAGAGCACGCTTCAATAGACTGCAATCAAAATGCCGAGCTCGGAAAGATTCTTTTGTGTTGCGCCCGCTTTCCATGTGTGTTTGGATATAATGTATACATATATTGCGAATATATGCTATTGTGTCTGGGACTTTTGATGAAGCAGCAGAACGAGAGATTCGGGATGGTGGGATTGGGAGGTTGGTGGTGCTGAGAGACGCTGGGGCTGATGAGAGGTCTGTTCGAAATGAAATATTTGCCACTCGAAAAGCAACTGTTGTGTACTCTACTCCATAGCAGGTGCAACCAGTGCCAGTGTATGTGTGTGTGTGGAGAGAATCGGTTGGTGAGTGGGAAAGTGGCAGATTGAAGAAAGAAAACGAGCGTTTGTTATGGTGCGGAATTAGATAAAGTATGGCATTCGTGTGGGTTCAGGCATTTGAAGGATGCTGGAAGCAGATTTCCCAGGAAGTAGGATTGCAGTTGGAATAATATGCGGAAGGAAGCGTTTTTGAATCGGCTTAGTTGAATTGTTTCTTCTACATTTCCATCATTCTGTTCGAAATATTTGCTGAATCTCTTTCCCAGAGTTCTTGCAACATATCTTGCCCAACATATTCTTCCAGCTTAGGAGAACTTCTGGATAAGTGATGACCAAGGAAGTAAGCCTGAAAATCTATGCCCAAGGAAGTCATGGTAATTTCCATTACGAAAAGTTCCTGGACCGACCGGGAATCGAGCCCGTCACCTTCAGCATAGTTATGCTGAATATCAATGCTTTTACAGCTCTGGCTAAATAAGCCCGCTGATTGGGATTAGCGAACGGGAGTTGACAGTGCGATGTGCAGGTGACCGCCGCAGCCGTTAAGCTACGGGAAGGGCCAGCAGGGACACAGATAGCTTTGGTTCAGCTACCTGTGACGGACGTCAAAAAGTCCGTTAACCCGCAAACACCCGGGACGATCTACTTTTGGCAGAAATGCAATATCTTCTTTGTTTTAAAACATTTTACCCCGAATTTTTTTTTATAGTCAAGGGGAATAGTTGTGCTAAGAAATGCATGGTACCTCCCCCCTTTGCACCCTCCCCCCTTTTGCGGGGAGGCGAAAATACGTGGCTTTTTTTTGTATTTTTTATAAATTCTACATGTTTTTGCTCAAATTTCATCGTTTTGCTAATCATCAATAGTTTTCACTGATCCTAGACATGCAAAGTATTACTACCCATCATAGTCTGTTGAAGTTTTGTTCCCAGAGCTATTCTAAGGCCTCCAAAGTACTCTGAAGTTTGTGACACAAATCTGACATTCTCAACCAAATTTTATACACGATGAATGATTACAGAACATTGTCTACGGTACTCAAAAAGCCTCAAAGCACCCCTAGAAAATTCATGGTACATGAATTGGGTGATCTAGGTCATCCAAACTACTCTGGAATTCATTTTCTTAAGATCTAAAACATCTACCATCGTTTGTGTTCACTCTGTTCAAGAAATTTAGTCACGTTGATGTCCATTACACCTTACAATGCTATGAGCAACTTGATATTGTGGTAGTTGGACATTCCGTGAAATACAAATGGCCTCCAATACACTTTGAAGTTTGGCTTACGATATCTACATACTGTCTCTTGCTTTAGTTGTGAAAATTTTTCGTGGAATGTAATCTATAATGCTGATGGAACCTCAGTGCACATCTATAATGCTTTTGGTACATTCATGGGATATTCCAGGCTTTCCAAACTATTCTGGAATTAGGAACTTCAAGGTCTACAGGCTCTACGCTGGTTTTTCTTCACTCTATCGGCATTATTCTTTCACGATTGTGTCTGTTGCACCTCATTATATTACGAGTATCTGTATTTGTTGCTATTTGGGTGTCCACTGTCATACAAATGGACCCAATGTATTTTGAAGTATGGGTCGCAATATCTGTAAATCTTAGGATATTTCTATTGTAGCGAATGCTTGCGAAATATAATCTACGCTACTCTTAGAACCTCAGAGTGCAATTTTGATAACTTAGCAACATTCACTTGGTGATCTAGGTCATCAAAACTATTCTGGAATTAAGACCTTCAAGCTCTATAAGCTCTACTCTTGTATCTCTTTACTTTATTCTTCCACGATTACCTCTGTTGTATCTCATAATGTTTTGACTATTTCTTTGTGTTGCTTGTGCATCCACTGACATACAAATGTTCTTTATGGTATTTGAAAGTGTCGGAAATTACCCAAGCCTTCCTCTAGGCGTTCCTCGGAAATTCCTCCAGGAGTCCCTCAGAAATTCATCGTGATGTTCTCCGAGAACATCTACGAGTTCCAAGGGAATGCCTCAGGACTTCCCATGAAATTCTTCAGGAGTTTTCCAGCAGTTACTCGAAAATTTATTCAGGAGCTATGCTGGAATTCCTTCAGGAGTTCATCAGGAATTACTTCAAGAACTTTTCGAAAAATCCTGCTGGAGTTCCTCGGGAATTCTTCCAGAAATTCTACGTGGATTCCTCCAAGAAGTTTTCCGGGGATTTCTTAGGAATTTATCCAGGGCTTCCTCCAGCGATTTCTCTAGAAATTCTTCCAGGGATTCCTTCGAGAATTCCTCCATGGACTCATCAAGGAGTTCAGTCAGGAATTTCTCCAGAGCTCCTTCAGAAATTTATCTAAGATTTCCTCCAACAACTAACCCAGGGATTTCTTCAGGATTCAAGGGATTCTTCCAGAAATTCTTCCAGGGATTCCTCCAGAGTTTCCTCCAGGAATTCTTCTAGGCAATACTCCAAAAACTTCTCCTGAGGATTTCTCCGGGTAATCTTCCCGGGTAATTTCTCCAGAAATTCCTTCAGGAATACCTCCAGGAAATTCTTCATAAATAACTGCTAATTGATATATGAATTCATCAAGGGATTCCTTCAGAAATTCCTCCACGGTGTCCTCCAGAAATTCTTCCAGGAGTTCCTCCAAAAATACCTCTAGGAATTCCTCCACAAAATGTTCCCAGTATACCTTGTAACGTTTTGACGTTTTTATTCTTTTAAGTAAAATAAGGTTTGAATTCAATTAGATTAAATTGATATTTTTTTTTTGAATATTTTGATTTTGATTTTAGAATTTGTTTTTTTTTTTAATTTAATTATTAGTTTTCATGATTATTTTAGTTAATTTGTAGCTTTTGACGTTTTTATCTTTTCAAGTAAAATCTTAATTGAATTGGATTCGTTGATTTGCCTTAGAGTTTGAACCGTTTCATTTAGTAGAGATTATCCGTTTCATATATGGTTTGTGTCTAGGCTAAGCTAATGACGATTCATGTTCCATATCTTATAGGACTTTTTCGATGGCGCAAAATAGTTTTACGGCCATGTGCGATTTGAATTTGACGCACTTGTATGTAATAGTTTGTAGATTGAATAGACGACTGCTTCAATAGCAGGAAATTTACTTGACTAGGAAATTCGACTTGACTCCATCATTTTAAATTAGAGTCGGCTGGTGAGCAGAAGTGAGCTCCGGCGATCTTCTCCCAGTTTTTTTAGTTTGAAAAGGTGTGTAGTGTGTCGTAATGATGTAGTTTAGTAAATTAGTGTTGTTTGAAGTGAATTTGTTTTAAATGGTCTTTGTTTTTCGTTTAATAGTTTGATTTCGTGGATTTTGTCGCCAGGGGCAGACACTCTGTTCCCTGTGCACGTATTTGTTGTTTTTAAAGGTAAATATAAAAGTGAATTCGTTTAGTGTATATTGTTTTAATTTGTGTTCTCTCTTTGGACCTCAGCGTCCAAGGACGCTTTTTATTTGGGGCTTTATGCCATTTTTTCCGTGCTCTACTGGTGCTCTTCCTCGCCCGCCAACGAATGGCAGTCAAACGGAGCAAAGGAAACATATCCGGCCTACCCGCGTGCGGTAGACGTACGTTCGGGCAGAGTACCGGACCGCCGACACCCTTCCTCCGCACCTTTAATTCGGCGAACAGTTGGAAGAGCCCACCGACGTCGACGATTGGCCAAGAGAGCAACGCCAACAAATAAAACCTGCGCAGGTACGTTAATCATGGCCATGATCACACACACACACACATACACACACACAACCATTTGACGATCAGTTTGTGAAAAATAATATACACTGTAATGAGTTCAATTGTTGTTTTTTTTGTTCCATGTTTTTATTGTTTTTTTTTATATTGTTCTCCAAATTCCTATTCATCCATTTTCGTTAAATAAATTCACTTCTACGACCTCTAATTATCTTTGTAATTTATTCAGTTTTTAAGTTATTCTTGTGTAAATTTCCGTTATTGTTTCAGTTTATCCGTTTTGTGTATTGAATTTAGTACGTTTTGAGTTTTAGTCGAGCCAGCGGCCGTTCGATAAAGCCCTTGAGAAAGAGTCGTCAGTTTAGTCGGGCAAACTTTAAAATGAACCGGAGGTCTCTCGTTCGCGAGAGTGGCGCAAAAGCCACCGCGTTTTGACAATCTCTCGAGCAAATTCAACGAACGGTTACAACCTCCAGCAATTCCAACAAGGTTTCTTTCCGGAATTCCTCACAGGGATTCCTCCTTAAATTATTTCAGGAATTCCATCAGTCATTCCTCCAGGGATTCCTCCAGGAATTCTTCCTGGATATACTCCAGGATATATTCCAAAAATTCTTCAAGCAAATACTCCAGGAGTTCTTTCAGGAATTACTCCAGGAATGACTCTACGAATTCCTTCTGGAATTACTACAGGAAATAGTCTAGGAATTGTTCCTCTAAGAATTTCTCTGGGAAACTGTTTAAAACTTCCTTCACAAATTACTACATGAATTCTTGCAGAAAGTACTCCAGGAATTCCTCCAGGGTATTCTCCAGAAATTTATTCAAGAAATTCTTGAAGAAATTCTTGGAAATATTCTTGTAAGAATTCTTGGAGGAATTCCTGAAAAAAATCTTCAAGGAATCCCTGGAGAAATTACTAGAGAGATTTTTGGAGGATTTCCTGAAGGAATTCTTGGAGGAATTTGCGGGGATATTCCAATAGGCATTTATGGAGAATTTTATGAAGGTATTTATTGAAAAACCCTGGAGGTTTTCCTAGAGAAATTTATAAAGGAATCCTTGGCCAAATTGCAGGACGGATTCCTGCAGGAATTTTGACATAAATATTGGGGCAGGTCTTGGAGAAATTCTTATTAGAGTTCCTATTGGACTTCTTGAAAAAAATCTGAAAGAATTCCTTGAAGGAATTCTCGGTGGAATCCCTGGAGTTGTCCCGGGAGTATTTTCTTGAGCAATTTCTGGAGGTTTTCTGAAGAATCTAGGAGGTATTCATAAAGGAATTTCTGGAGGATTTTTTAATTTCTGGAATTTCTGGAGAATTTTTGAAAATTTTTGAAGGAATTCCTTGAAAAATCCCTGAAGGAATTTCTGGCGAAATTCCTGAAGGGATTATTGGCAGATATATTAGAGGGTTCTTTGGTAAAATTCTTGGGGAAGGTACAGTAGGAGTTTTTGGAATTCCTCGAGGGAATCTTGGAAGAATTCTTGGAGAAATTCCTTCTGAAAGAATTTCCGGAGAAATTTCTTGGGGAATTGCTGGAGGAAACTCTGCAGGAACCCCTGGAGAAATTTCTGGAAGAATCCCTTGAATCCTGAAGAATTCCCTGGGTTAGTTGCTAGAGGAAATCTAGGAAGAATTTCTGAGCGAGCTATGGAGGAATTCCTAGAGGAATCCCTGGGGGAATCACTAGAAAAACTTCAAGAGAAACCGCTGGAGGAATCCCTGGAAAATTTCCTGGAGGAACTCTTGGGAAAGCTTCCTTGATGAGATTTTAGAGAACGCATGAAGAAATCCTTGGGAGACTCCCGTGGAGTCCTCGGGGAATTTCTGGCGGAATTCCCGAGGAACTCCTGCAGGATTTTTCGAAAAGTTTTTGAAGTAATTCCTGAGGAACTCCTGAAGGAATTCCAGCATAGCTCCTTAATAAATTTTCGAGAAACTGCTGGGAAATTTCGGAAGAATTTCACGGGATGTCCTAAGACATTCCCTAGGAACTCTGTAACATCTTAAGGGTTTGCGCATTCCTATCACGCATTTAGAACACGAAAAATCACATTTCCTCACATTTATTTATCTTCTTTTTTTTTCTTACATTATTCATCTCTCTATGCTAACTTCCCTAATCGTATCTTCCCTAACGTTTCTTGCACCATCTTCCGCCACCATGAAGCAACAGTGTACCCAGTCCTGCCGACGTTCTGCTTTCCGCTGCCTCGGTGTCGCCGAAAATGCCACGAGTCTTGTTCCCGAACCCATCTATCTGCCGGGAATATGGTCTAGGGTAACGGTCGAATTTTGGACCCCCTATTCCGCACCAAACTCTTCATGCTGTAAGTGATTTGACTACATCCTCGACCACATCTAGCTTGCTTCCCGAGCCGGCTACTACTGCCGACCCGTAGAAAAATTCTCGAACCGGACCTCGCTTCGACCGACGATACGATTTCTGCTACGCTGCACAAGAATGAGATAATTGTTCACCAGAGAACCGACGCTAGTCTCATCTTTCTGCTTCTCTCATCGGCGTGCGTGGTGTGCTACACCCGAAAGCTCTCTGGCCACATATCAATCGTACGTCTTGTTCGCCAAAGTCGGCGATAGAACTAGTGATCATCGTTGTCGCGTTGTCGTGTAGATGACGGGGTATGTGTGGCCGAACTGTCACCTGTACTGAACTGAGGTATATGTGGTTTTGGTTGATGATGGATAGAATCGACGGGTCTGTTGCAGGGGCTCTCAACATGTGGTGCACGAATCATTTCATTCTCCATGCTCGAAATCTAGGACTTTTTTCTAATTCACATTTCAAACGTAACAACTCGTAGAGATATTCTCGGAGAATATGGATTCCTGAAGGACTCTTGGAGGAATTTCCGAGGAACGCCTAGAGGAATTCTTGGGTGATTTCCGACACTTCCAAACACCATAAAGAACATTTGTATGTCAGTGGATGCACAAGTAACACAAATGCTCAACAAATTATGAGATACAACAGAGGTAATCGTGGAAGAAGTACATCGATAAAATAAAGATATACAAGAGTAGAGCTTGGAGAGCTTGAAGGTCTTAATTCCAGAATAGTTTGGATGACCTAGATCACCAAGTGAATGTTGCTAAGTAATCAAAATTGCACTCTGAGGTTCTAAGAGTAGCGTAGATTATATTTCGCAAGCATTCGCTACAATAGAAATATCCTAAGATTTACAGATATTGCGACCCATACTTCAAAATACATTGGGTCCATTTGTATGACAGTGGACACCCAAATAGCAACAAATACAGATACTCGTAATATAATGAGGTGCAACAGACACAATCGTGAAAGAATAATGCCGATAGAGTGAAGAAAAACCAGCGTAGAGCCTGTAGACCTTGAAGTTCCTAATTCCAGAATAGTTTGGAAAGCCTGGAATATCCCATGAATGTACCAAAAGCATTATAGATGTGCACTGAGGTTCCATCAGCATTATAGACTACATTCCACGAAAAATTTTCACAACTAAAGCAAGAGACAGTATGTAGATATCGTAAGCCAAACTTCAAAGTGTATTGGAGGCCATTTGTATTTCACGGAATGTCCAACTACCACAATATCAAGTTGCTCATAGCATTGTAAGGTGTAATGGACATCAACGTGACTAAATTTCTTGAACAGAGTGAACACAAACGATGGTAGATGTTTTAGATCTTAAGAAAATGAATTCCAGAGTAGTTTGGATGACCTAGATCACCCAATTCATGTACCATGAATTTTCTAGGGGTGCTTTGAGGCTTTTTGAGTACCGTAGACAATGTTCTGTAATCATTCATCGTGTATAAAATTTGGTTGAGAATGTCAGATTTGTGTCACAAACTTCGGAGTACTTTGGAGGCCTTAGAATAGCTCTGGGAACAAAACTTCAACAGACTATGATGGGTAGTAATATTTTGCATGTCTAGGATCAGTGAAAACTATTGATGATTAGCAAAACGATGAAATTTGAGCAAAAACATGTAGAATTTATAAAAAATACAAAAAAAAGCCACGTATTTTCGCCTCCCCGCAAAAGGGGGGAGGGTGCAAAGGGGGCAGGTACCATGCATGCGTTAGCACAACTATTCCCCTTGACTATAAAAAAAAATTCGGGGTAAAATGTTTTAAAACAAAGAAGATATTGCATTTCTGCCAAAAGTAGATCGTCCCGGGTGTTTGCGGGTTAAAGTAGGGAGCATAAAGGTGGGCTGGTGTGTATGTTACCTGACATTCCACGACCCACCAGAGGTTTGCTTCAGGTGTCTGGAACCAGGACACAAGTCGTGGGACTGCAAAGGCCCCGACAGGCGCAAACTGTGCAGGCGATGCGGCGCTGAAGGTCATAAGGCCCAAAGCTGCACGAGTCTGCCCATCTGCATGATCTGTACCGGGAAATCCTCTAACAACAGACATCCGATGGGTGATCCAAGGTACCCGACCTTCAAGAAAGCCGCAGTGAACAACAAATCACAGTACAGGTAACGCAGCTGAACCTGAACAACTGTGATGCGGCTCAGCAACTGCTTTGTCAGGCGGTTTCTGAGTGGGAGTCGGATATCGCCATCATATCGGACCCATACCGAATACCCGCCGGCAACGACAACTGGGTCGCGGATGGGACCAGAGAAATGGCGGCGATATGGACGACGGGTAAATACCCCGTCCAGGAGTTGGTGGCTACTACCTATGAGGGCTTCGTGGTCGCCAAAGTAAACGGGGTCTTCTTCTGTAGCTGTTATGCGCCTCCGCGGTGGCCGATCGAGCGGTTCACGCAAATGCTGGACCGCTTAACGACCGTGCTAACAGGGCGAAGGCCGGTGGTAATAGCGGTTGACTTTAATGCCTGGGCCGTGGAATGAGGAAGCCGTTTCACGAACCAGCGAGGTCAGATCCTGCTAGAAACACTGGCCATCCTAGATGTCGACTTGGCTAATGTCGGTACCAAGAGTACCTATAGTCGAAACGGAGCGGAGTCAATTATTGACGTGACCTTTTGTAGTCCTGGCCTAACAAGTAGTTCGAACTGGAGAGCAGATGATGGCTACACTCACAGCGACCACCTGGCGGTTCGCTACAGTATCGATTACAACAACAGCAGACAGCGGATAGAAGAAGTGGCGGCTAGGCCAAGGCCATGCCCTCGCAGGTGAAAGACATCATACTTCGACGAAGGGGTATTTAGGGAGGCGCTCCGCCCTGAGCAAAACTTAATCGGTTTAGACGGCGACGAGCTGGTAGCGGTGCTCTCACGTGCGTGTGATGCGACCATGCCTAGGCGAGTTCACCATAGAAATGGGAGGCTACCGGCTTACTGGTGGACCGACGCGACTGCGGACCTACGCCGAGCACGATCAGAGGAAGAGCGAAACGAACGGCGGGTGGTGTTTGCAGCTGAAAAATCCGCGCTTAAGACCGAGATAAAAGCAAGCAAAAAGACCTGCTTTGAGGGTCTCTGTCAGAGTGCCAATATGAACCCGTGGGGTGACGCCTACAGGATCGTTATGGCCAAGACGAGAGGTGAGATGGCTCCTACAGAGCAAGCTCCAGAGATGTTGGAGGTGATCATCGAGGGGCTTTTACCGCATCATGATCCTAGTCCTTGGCCTCCATTCATAGGACAGCCGGGGACTGGGGCTGGCGATGAGGAGAGGGTCACCGATGTGGAACTTGCGGGGATAGCTAAGTCCCTTAGCGTAGGTAAGGCCCCAGGTCCGGACGGAGTTCCGAACCTGGCCTTAAAAGTAGCTATTGCAGAGGCTCCCGAGATGTTCAGGTCTGCTATGCAGAAATGCCTTGACGAGGGAGTTTTCCCAGAAGCTTGGAAGAGGCAGAGCCTGGTAATATTGCCAAAGGCGGGGAAACCACCCGGAGACCCGTCGGCATATAGACCAATATGCTTGATGGACACGGCGGGGAAGGTGCTCGGAAAGATCATCCTCAATAGAATGTTGAGGTTCACCGAGGGCGAAAATGGTCATTCGGCTTCCGGAAGGGGAGGTCCACCGTAGACGCTATCTTGTCGGTTACAAAAACCGCTGAGAAAGCACTCGAGCCTAAGAGGAGGGGAATTCGCTTTTGCGCGGTAGTGACTCTGGCTGTAAGGAATGCATTTAATAGCGCCAGCTGGTCTGCTATTGCCGATGCGCTCTTGCGTCTGGGGATACCGGAGTACCTGTACAAGATTCTCGGAAGTTACTTTCAGAATCGTGTACTAGTCTACGACACGGAGGTGGATCGGAAGTGCTTTCACATAACCTCAGGAGTCCCGCAAGGTTCCATCCTGGGTCCGGCGTTATGGAATGTCATGTACGACGAGGTGTTGAGGTTAGAGTACCCAGTGGGAGTGGAGATTGTCGGATTTGCCGACGACATTACGCTCGAAGTCTACGGTGAAACGATCGAAGCGGTGAAGTTGACTACCGACCACTCGATCAAGGTTGTGGAAGCGTGGATGCGGTCCAGGAAACTGGAGCTGGCTCACCACAAGACAGAGGTAACGGTTGTTAACAACCGGAAGTCGGAGCAACAGACGGAGATCAGTGTAGGAGGGTTCACTATCCTGTCAAAGCGCGTGATGATCGACGATAAGCTTACCTTCGGTAGCCACGTCGATTATGCCTGTAAAAGAGCCTCCACAGCTATTGCGGCACTGTCCCGGATGATGTCAAATAGCTCTGCGGTGTACGCCAGTAAGCGCAAGCTTCTGGCTAGTGTTGCTACGTCCATACTTAGGTATGGCGGCTCGGCGTGGGGCGCCGCGCTAAGTACTGAATGCTACCGACGGAAGCTGGAAAGTACTTACATGCTTATGTACCTGAGGGTTGCGAGCGCGTACCGTACCGTCTCACACGACGCTCTCTGCGTCATTACTGGTATGGTGCCTATCAGCATTCTTATCAGTGAGGACATGGAGTGCTTCGAAATGCACGGCACAAGAGGCATACGCAGGACTGCCAGGATGGCCTCTATGGTCAAATGGCAGCGCGCGTGGGACAGTTCCACCAAAGGAAGGTGGACCCATAGGTTGATACCGAGGGTAGATAGTTGGATTAATAGGCGCCATGGGGAAGGTACATTCCACCTGACACAGGTCAATGGTTGCTTCCGACAGTATCTACACCGTTTCGGGCATGCGGATTTTCCCGAATGCCCAGTGTGCAATGGTTTAGAGGAAACGGCGGAACACGTTTTGTTCGTGTGTCCGCGTTTTCGCACAATGCGTGACCGCATGCTTGCCACATGCGGAGAGGACACAACTCCGGACAATTTGGTCCAGAGGATGTGTAGGGATGAGTTTAGCTGGAACGCCGTTTCAACGGCTATCACCCATTACGTCTGGGAGCTACAGAGGAGGTGGCGCGTGGACTCGGAGAATGGCTAGTCCAGATGCAGTACAAGAGGTGGTCCAGGGGTTCGAAGTCGGCTTCGTAGGTCATACCGGTGCCCTGCGGTCGAGATCGACCCTTACAGCGATTAAGTGGCCGCGGAGAGGAATTCCCGGTAGCGGTGCTGTCGTGGCGTCGATCTACCGGGTTGGATCCGAGCCCGCGGTTGGAAAGGGGTCCCCGGCAAGGGACGGGGTAGGTGAGACCCTGCTGTCTGCAACCTTCGGGTGCATCTGATAAGGCCTGAAGGGTAGTGATACCCTTCCTTTGCGGGCAGGTCAGATCGGGTTGCACGTGGGCATCAGTTCTTGATGTCTGCAAAGCAGTTGGGCGCGGGTGGGGTCGACCCTGTCCGCCTTCTGAGGACAAAGGGAGTGGCGAGGACCACTCGGGAAACTGGATAAGCGCCAGCATGTTACCGTGAAGGACTCTCCAGAGCGAGTCATCGATGTTCATTGCTGCTAGGCTACGCAGCTAACCTTGAGGGTGCGATGTGTACAAGCCCCTCTCTGAAGCAATACCTTCTTGGTGGTTCCGGAGAGACGTAGGGTTTGGCGACCATAGAAATGTGTTTTAGTGGGTCGAGGAGAGAGTAGTTCTGGCTTTTACTAGTGCTGTAGAAGACGGTCTCAACCCCTCACTACCCTAACCTTCCTGTTGGGGTGTCTGTTTTGCAGATTTTTTCCCCTATGGTTTAGAAGAAAAAAAAAACCCTGTTCTTTTTTTCCTCAGCCCATAACACCAAATTTAGTGTTTTACGGTGCTATCATCTAACTTGGTGAAATTGCCAAAAGGCAAGGGATATGCCTCACAGTTATGGACGCTCAATACTAGGTAGTATTGAGCATAAAACCGCATAACACCATAATTTAGGGATCGCCTGAACAGTCGACTACTACCACTGGAACTAGGCGGTCCGTAGTGCCATTCCTAGCCAGTTGAACTAACCGTTACCGACATTACACAGCTATCTAGGCCCAATTCGGGTTTTGCAAAGCATGTTCCAGATGCAAAAATATTTAACCAAATCTAACTATTCGAAAATGTATATAGATATTCAGCATTTTTGCAATTCATCATGATCCAGACGCCAGACTAAAGCACTTGTTGCTCACCATACACTGTTGGCTCGTCCATTTCTATAAGCAGAGCATTCTTCCGAAAAATAACAACAGTCACAGTTAAAATAACAACTCATAATGAAATACGGTCCATGGCACTCCAGTAGCATAAGAGGCCTGCCATATACCCGCAGTCTCCTCCGACAGTGCAGTGGAACGACACACGATGGGCACATAAATATCACAGCCGTCATTGTTTTTCATTTATGCAAGTGCACCCCACATATATTTATCAATTACCAGAGCGAGAGAGTAAAAGTAAAAGTATTCCATTCAGACGACGACTCCAAAGCCACAGACATCCTGCCATGCTGCTCCTCTCGGCCGGGTCCAGCCAAGTCTAAATATATATCTATCTATATGGGACGGAGCAATGGAAGTGTCTGACTGCGATTACGAACGAAACGAGGCGTCTACTCAGTCAGCCAGCCAGCTAGCCAGCTAGAAGCCAGGGCAAAAGTTGGCGAACAATGACTTTCTGTTACGGGGGGCCCTGGTCGTTTCTGGAGCGCATCTACACACAGATCGGCATCGACATCGTCGTTCAATGATTAGAGGTGAGTAGGGTTGAATGCGCCCTTCATAAAATATATTTTCTCATTAAAAATGGCTACACAGTCTTGATTAGTAAACGAGGTTTATTACTTGCCCGATGCTTCGACAAGGGCTTAGTGTTTCCCCCTGGAGAATCCCTTGTCTCAACGTTGGACAAGTAATAAACATCGTTTGCCAATTCAAGACTGCATGACAGGAATTCTGTGTAGCTCGGGATAAACCCAGGATCAAAGTGTCAATAAAATTGAGATTTATTACTGCATTTCAAAAACGAAAATTGAACTTCAATTGACCTACTGAGCCCACTTTTTTTTCTGTTCGGATTTTGTGGCAAGCCCACTTATATGAACACATGTCTCTGAAGGTGGCTTTCGATACCAATACTCTAAAAAGTTCTAAAAAATTGTATGATCATTACATGAAGCCCGTTAGCCTAAAACGCTGAATGATTACTGGCTACGCATGAAGATTTGAGGGATAAACTTTGAGATGTTCTTGGATGTTCTAATAGTTCACTTAGTTGAGCATGCTGTAAAGAGCAACCAGAGTGCAAAATATTATTATTAACCTTAAAATGTTTGCTCGTTTTGCATGTAGATTAAAGAGCTTACTTTGGAATGTTCTGAAGGTCAGGACAGGTTTGACCTAGAATAACCTCAGAACAGATCTTTGGGTAGATTTTCTGCAGCAGTGTTACAAACAAAAATCTTAAGAATTGTGGCTCCCAAAAGTTTATATTTCAACACAATGGACGCATTCCAGACCATTTCCTCCTTATACTGATGACTGGAGCAGTGCACTCTCCTCCGCCAGGACAACATCGAAAGTCATACAAGTGAAGCGTCATGTTGCATGTTGCGATAATAACTTTGGAATAAGTACGAAAACCGACAACGCCGTCGGATGGTTCCCATTCTTATCGACTGACGACGACGACGACGACGGTCCAATTGCGCGCTCCCTGAGATGGTATGTCGAGAAATGGTGGCGTCAGGGGCTTGTTAGAGGGCTAGTCTCGGAGCAAGTAACATGCTGCTCGTGTACTTGAGCTAGTCGTTACTAGCTCTCGAACATATTGCAACGTAGAGCGTTTTAAGTAATTCTTTATTCTTAGCTACCGGCTTGTCCTCCGTCAGCAAAAACAACGTTGACTGATGTTTGCACATGTTCTAATGTGTTTGAACATAGGACAATTTATTGCCAGCTCGCCATCCTCCTGAAACATCTCGCTGTTTTTGTACGGAGGTGAGCTCGGTGGGGCCCAGGGTAAAAAATATCGTAAATCGGGGTCACATGTGTCACAAACAGATTCACTCTATGCGATGCTGTTAGGAAGGTTGTAACAACGAAGAGAATGGAAACTTCATCCTTGAACGGTGCACCGAGATATTTAATTAGAGTGGCACTACTGAAAGGAATCTTTTCGCAGACAAACTTCTGCATCAGCCATGAAATCGTCTTGTTCTTGGTACATCTCTTGCAGATTCTGGAGATTTGCTTCAACCAGTTTCCTCTCTCTCTGCAGTTATAGAAGAGGGACCTTCTATTGAATGCAGCCAACGCCGATCAGTTGTAAAGAGAATGTCTAATTTTTGATGTAACAACGCAACTGCAGGTACTGAGGCATTCCAGTAGCAGCGGTAGGCTTCATGTGCATTGAATTGCTCAATCAATGTTTCATATCACTGTGCACCTTAGGCAATGACAAATGACTTAGCGACGATTGAGCACGTATCAGCTTGGAATTTCTGGGGCCGTAGGACAATGAACGGAAATGGGCGCCTTGGGCTAAGCTGCTTAACTGCTGACGGAGAGAAGCAACACCATTTATGGTAGTTATTCTATGATGGGTTGTCATTTTTTTTCTTATGTTTTGAAATTTCAATAGTGTTTTTTTTTCCTGAAGTTTTTACTTCTTACTCACTTACACTGTAATGATTGGTAAACTACGACATGGATGGATTGAACCATTCATGCACCCTCATCGAACCATCTACCCTATCTGTCACACAAAGCTGGCGTGAGCTGCTCGCTTTGGTTCAGATTGCAATCTTACACAAACATTGAAATTCATGGCATTTGGAGCATACCGTTCCAATGGATGTGTTGTACCAGCTTGTTTTTGAGATCGAAGTTGATTTGTAATGATCACTGATAAGTGGTAGTGACAAAAATGCGGTCACTATATGTCTGTTTGAATGCTCTATTTGTCTGCATTCCTCGGCAGAATAAAGGTAAAAAGGTTTGTCGGTTTATGTGCTTGATTGATTCAATAAACTTGAGACAAGTTCAACAATAATACACCAATCATTTTGAACATCATCAAAAATAAATAAAAAAGAATATGATATGATATGATATGATATGATATGATATGATATGAAGCCACCACCAGTGCAGGACTTGCCATGTCGTACGGTTCCTCTTAATAGCAAGATCAAGATGCTGAGTAATAAAATATTTCAAAACCTTTGAATAGAGGTCCAAACTAGGAAGTCAGTTCCTAAGTACTAGATCTATATACAATCCACTACAAGCAGTGAAACTCCTACAAACTTAAGTTCATATTTTACCCCTCAGCTGCTTGCATGCATATCAAGATTTCCGTCTGGTGGTTTGTGAGTTATTCTATAGGGTGCGTCAGACTGCTAGAAGACATCATCGACTATGATCAAGATTCTTAGAATTTTAAACATAGAAGCGAACACCTCCGTAATTTGGGCCTGGTTTTCACGACTCCCGCATCCAGCCTACTATTTGACCTGTGAAAAACACTTAAAAGCTATCCTGCCTAAAATCCATTTTTTGACTCTACTGGATTTTTTTTTTAATTTATTAATGACATTTTACACTATAATAGTGCATTCGTGTCAGCTCTACTGGATTGTTTGAGTTATTCCCTGAATTGTGTAGCTAATATATTAAAGTGACCACTAACCGATATAGAGAAATTTTATGGTGGGCGTACATACCTTCAGTGAACATGATTTTTTTTTGAGTAATCGCATGTAATTATTATAGGACATTGCCACTCTAAACACTTTATTATTCTTGATTTTTGTTTGGTAATGATGTCCTGTTATCTAATTAATGATAACTATTTCTTCCCTTGCCATTATTTATTTAATTGGTCATTTGTTCATTCATGCTTACATTTAACTTTAATTAATAATTCTTTATTATTTTTTCTTTATTATTGAGACTTCCGGCCTATGGCACTGAATAAATAAATACGTTAAAAATAAACAATTTTATGAATAAATAAATAAATATATAAATATATAAATAAATCAATCAATAAAAAATAAATAATAAATAAATTAATAAATAAATATCAAGTTCTTGTTAATGTATTATTAATGTTTTTTTTTGATAATATTACAAATACATAAAACAATATTTACTTATAATCTCCTTCAATGGATGAACAAATGAACAATTAACTCACCAAAACAATCACTTTGACCAAATAATTATTGAATAACTACCACATTTTTCGAATAACTAATACAACTTTGCTAAAAAATACCTCTCTTTGCATTTAAAATGTTTTTTTTTCTTTCTTAGTCTATTTAATTTTATTCTTCCTCTCCATCCGAAATTTAACTCTCTTCCTGCTTATAGATTTCTTCCGCTTTTAGTTTCAATTTAACTTTATCTTTCGCAAAAGCTTTCCACTCATCTTTGCTTATACACCTGTATCTACCCAAATCCCTATTCAGCGAATCCTTCCAAGTAAAACTTGGCCTTCCCTCCTTTTTACGGCTAAACTTAAACCTATATGCGATTTTCAGTGGATGATTTTGGGGTCTCCTTTTGATATGACCACAATAGTTTATTCTTCCAACCCTAATCCTCCTATTTATAGTTTTACCATTATGTTTAACTTGTTATTGTTTTCTTATCTGCACTTTTGCCAAATACTTTTAACTATATTTTTTCATATTTTGATATCTGCTGTCTACTCTTCTTTGTCAGTCTTTGTCAAAAATAAATGAAAAAGAATGATCAAAACATAGGATCCCCTCGCATCACCTGTTCATCGTTTCTGAATCTCATCTTATCTAATCCTTACCGTTTTACCGTCCGCCTAACCGACTTCTCTGCCCTCTATCCCAAACCTGTATGCTACGCTCTATTCTAACCCTAAACCCTACCTTCTGCCCTACTCTCTACCCCAGTGATGCTCAGGCTGGAGGATACCGCGGGCCAAATTTGCAATTCGGGATCGTCCTGCGGGCCGCATAAAACATCGATGCACAAAAACAACAAAAAGAACACTTTTAAAGCATATTTATTAAAAATCTGAACTGTTCAGAACTTGTGTAAGGGTCAAATTTATAATCTATTTCCCTTTGTGCAGTTCAATTTAGATTCATAAGTTTGGTTGAGAAAAACGTTTGAGCTTCAAATTGAAATTCAAACAAACAATTTAGAAGTTGCCCCTAGAATTGCCTTGAAGCCCCTTCAAGAACTTGTCAAGCAGCTCTTACAAGAATTTCTTTTGAATCGCTCCAATATGGTTTGCTGGATTTTCTCCTGAAATTCCTTGTGGAGTTGTTCCATAAGGTTTTCGAGAAATTTCTTGAAGTTTTTTTTAGTTTTTCTATAATTCTCTTGGAACACCTCCAAGAACTCCTCTTAGATTTGCCTTTGGAACTGCCCTGAAATTACTTAAGGAATTCCTTATTAATCGTTTCCAAGAATTTCTCCTAGAATAGCTTCCATATTTTCGGAAAATTTTCCAGGAGTTTCTTGTAGATTTAAAAAAATCTTTCCATAAGTCTCTTCTAAAGTTGATGAAATATTTCTTCATTAAATTTCTTCAAAATTAGATTCTAACAATTGGTTCTGGAAATTTCTTCAACATTATCTTCTAAAGTTGCTGCATAAGTTGCTTCAAATTTATTGTTCAAATTTTCCTCAGGCGTTCTAGGCTTCTTTTGTGTCTTGATGCAGTTAGTCCTGGAATCTTGTTTGTAGTTACTTCTGAAAATTCTCTTTTTGTTGCTGGAGGAATTTATTCTAAAGTTGTTTAAGAAATTTCTGTTACAGTGGCACCAGAACATTTTTCTGGGAGATGCTCCTATAATTTCCATGCAGTATCGCCACAACTTTCTCATTGAGTTTCTTTTCTCCAGGATGATTTATATTTCGCTTAGAGTTGCTTAAAACTTTTTTCCAATAATGTTTCCTGGAGTTTCTCCAAAAATGTATTCAAAAGTTTCTCCTAAAGGGCACAGGAGACGCTTTATGAATCTTGCCTGAGATTTTTTCCTTAAGTTCGTTCAGGAGTTTCGCTTGGACAATTTAAATTGGATTCGTAAGTTTTGTTTCGAAAAATGTGTGAGTCTTATGATGGAAATTTAAACACACAGTGAAAAAAAAAATATCGGCAATCAAGTTGAGATTTGTTGAGAATTTTGTCAAAAACATCGTGCTTTGTGTTTTTATGTTCTTCGGAAAGACGAAATGTGATAGATTTGCTCAGTGTTGCATTGACTGCGCTTTAAAACTGCAGCTAATTTTTAAATGATTCAAGATTACATTTTTAACAAACTTTCATTTGATTCGAACCACTTATAAATAACTATAGGCTGGCTTCGTGACTTAGCTGAAATGCCGAAATATTTCGGATTTGCGATTTCGAATCTTACCAGAACGGATTATTCTTTTTGTTTATTTATCATTTAATTTGCGTTCAACACTATGAAAATTGATCAGCATTTTTTTTTGTTCAATTTCTCAATAAATTTAACGAGTTATTTCAAATAATCGTTCAAAAAATTGATTCGTCTTAAAGTACTCCGCGGGCCGCATCTTAAGGCGTGGAAGGCCGCATGCGGCCCGCGGGCCGCAAGATGAGCACCACTGCTCTAAAGCAATGTTGAACAGCAAGCACGAAAGACTATCACCTTGCCTTAACCCTCTGCGAGATTCGAAGGGACACGAGAATGTCCCTGATACTCGAACTACGCACATCACTCACTCGAGCTGATTTCGAAACCGAACTTCACGAAATTTGAAGTAGAACAGTTTTTGAGTTTTAGCTCTATATTGAGTTTTACAACTCTTCAAAATATGCAATTTACTTTAATTCAAATATACTGCGTTTTGTTCAACCAATTTTAAATCTTATTCCATAAATTAAAAGTTGAATACAATACCATTCGATCATCTGAATACAGGTTTTGCGTCAGATTGATGAAATTCAAGATATTGGCGAGTTTTGGGGACGATCTCCTTAAATTTTAGCAAAATTCTCAAAAATTTTCGAAGAAATGTATTTTTTTCGATAAGAAAAAAACAATTTAAAAATTCTTTCACGACGTTTTTTTGACATATCATATGTAGGCGAGTTACAGTAAAAATTTCAGCTCAATCGGAGCAATGATTACGGAGAATGAGATGTTTGAAGTGAGCGACTTTGCTTAAAAATAGAACGAAAATCGATTTCAAATCATCAACCTTGTATGGAAAGTCGAAAAAATTTCCGCTCTACTGTAATTTTTTTCTTTCGCGTTTTCGAATTCAGGGCATGATTCTACACTAAAAATGATCATCAGCTTACCGAGTTCAAAAATGCTGTAAACTATTATAATCTGCCATAGCTGGAATCGATCGATTGTATCATACGCCGCGTCGATTTGAAATCGATGAACTAGTGATGTATGGGCACGTTGTATTCGCGGCATTTCTGCAACACCTGGCGGATGGCGAACTTCTGATTCGTTGTAGTGCGTTCACCCATGAATCCAGCCTGATATTGCTCCACGAACTCTCTTGCAATTGGTGAAAGACGGCGGCATAAAATTTGAGAGAGTATCTTGTGGGCAGCGCTCAATAGTGTGATCGCGTGATAGTTCCATCCATTCCTCCGGTAACACTTCCTCCTCCAAATCTTGATAATAACCCAGTGTAGTGCTAACCAGTGCTTTTCCACCGTGTCTTAGTAACTCGCTTGGTAGTTGATCATTCAGCTGCAACGGTTTTGTTGTTTTTCAACCGGCAAACCTCCTCCTCAATATCTTGGTGGTTACCCGAGTAGAGGAAAAGAGCTCAATAATAGCATATTTTGATATGGAGATCAAAAAGTGATATGGGTTTGATTGACATAAGAGATAAAAGATCTAAAAATAAAATCAAAAATTTACTCCTGGAACATCATCATCATATCATATATAGATTTTGTAAGATCTAACCAATAGCAGCGAGCTATTCGCTTGATCTTGAAATATCAAATTTTGATATTGTTCAGATGTTTCAGGAACATTATTATTTTTTTCAGATCTTTTATCTCTTATATCAATCAATTCAATATCACGTTTTGATCGTCAGTATTTCACCTCTACCCGGGTAGGGGCTGAAAACATATCGTCCTGCGCACGTACTGTTACCACTCCACCTTCGGTGCTTGCAACGTCGCCATTGAGGTGCTCATGGTAATGCTGCGGCCATCTCTTGACCACCTCACGCTCGCTCGGGAGAATATTCCCGTGATTGTCTCGGCACATTTCGGCTTGTGGCGCGAAGCCTCTGCGCGAGCGTTTCAGCTTCTCGTAGAACTTCCGTGTGTCCTTAGCGTGGTGCTGTTCTTTCACCGCTCGTCATCTCGTTCTTCCTGCTGACGTTTCTTCCTCCGAAAAACTGAGTTTTGCCTGTTCCGCGCCTGTCTATAACGGCCTTATTTGCTCTCGTACGGTGTTGCCGCATTCTCGCCCATGCTGCATTCTTCTCGTTTTTCAACTGTTCACATTCGCCATCGTAGCTACCAGTCGTTTCTGTAATTCGAAGTCGCGAAGCTTAGTGCTACAGCCGAGGTACCGCCTATGGCGGATCGTATGTCCCTCCAGCCATCTTCAAGTGTAGCTGCGCCAAGATGCTCTACCGTTGCGTTGGTAGGGCCACTGCTAGTAACTGCGCGTAGTCTTGAGTCCCTTCTATGTTCTATGGTAAAAACTGTCGAAAGTTTTGAGCGCATGCATACAACGACTAGGTAGTCACCCGAATCTATGTTCGCACTGCGGTATGTACGCACATTGGTTATATCCGAGAAGAAATGCTCTAACTGTGGGTAGAGCGCTTCTTTTTAGTCATCACGTCTCCCTTCGTGTGGGCAGTGCACGTTAATGATGCTGTAGTTGAAGAAACGGCCATTAACTCTCAACATGCTCATCCCTACGTTGATCGGCTGGCACCCGATCACACGTTGTCGCATCTTGCCCAACACTATAAATCCTGTTCCCAGTTCATTGGTGGTGCGACATCTTTGGTATAAGCTAGCCGCTCGATGCTCGCTTTTACACGCTTTCTGTGCAGTCCAACACAGCGCCACGTTGTCAAAGTTGCGAGGATGTAGTTCGTCGTAGATTATCCTGTCACATCCTGCGAAACCAAGTGACTTGTAATTCCATGTTCCAAGTTTCCAATCGTAGTCCTTATTTCGTCGCGTTGGTCTTTGTCGATTGTATCGTGTCGTATTTTCTCCTATGTTATTCGCAATGGGGATTTTTACGGGTGGCTGATTGGGCCTACGTCAACACTCCTGTCTCGCCGGAGGGCCATCGTGCCAGTTCTGTTTAACGTCCCAACCAACACTAGGACGACCACACTGATGGGGCTACCACTTTGGACCTAGCTGGGCGTGATGCAACATTCCTTAGTCAGCCGCTGGATGCCAGAACAGACGCTGTTTGAGCCCCACCTCCTTGGTGAACAGTCGCTCAGGTCGTACCAAGGGTCGTACCTCCTCAATCTAGCTGAAGTCAGTAGGACAACAGTGACCAGGCTGCACTACCAGCTAAGCACACAACTCTTAGCTGGTGGTCTGTGTCATCGCTTGACCCGTGGAAGCGTGAGGTAGGAACTTGTGAGGACCAGAGCAATGACGCTCTCCTTATCGACTCACCGTTTTGCAGCCCACTTATGCGCTTCCATTAAATGCAGGATTAGCGTGTTTTGTGGTTTTCCATCTGTACCTTCATATAAATCGGTAATCAATAGGAAGCTTGTATTACGAGGAGCTTGAAATGTCTTATAGTATGGTTCATATTTATCTGTAGTAGATCCTCTATTAGTTCCCCTTCCCATGAACATGTTCCGGATGGACATGTAACGGCCTGATCGAAGAGTCTGCATACTTCATTCATGCGATTCTGTATGCTATAGGAAAAGTTGTGAAGTTTTTGATGTAACGCATAATGTTTGTTGTGTGCACATGTATGTTCCAAACAGATACCCCTGAGCTTGTTCAAGGAACTCCTGAAGAAATTCCTAGCACACCATAATTATTCCAAAAGTCCTTATAGCATCCAAAAATACAAATAGTTTATGATTCAGGTGTAAAGCTTCAAAGTTTCATGTAAGAACAATTAAAACAATAAAACTGTCTTATTTGACCATTTGTGGTTTGGATCATTTGGGTTTTCGTATAAACATCCGGAACGGATTATCCAATTTTAACAAGTTGGAATCAGACAATTTCAAATTAATATTATAAATTTAATAGGCGTTGTTAAAGTTTAAAATACTTTTTCTTTAATTCCAGGTAATAAACACCGAGGTAGATGAGGCAGATCCCTTAGATTGCCACAGTTCTAGCCGTAAGTACACACTGACAGAGATTGAAATATATTACCCATCGTGCTAGAAATCCAGTGATGACTGATCCAATTAACCTGCGTTTGTGCAGCAGATTCAAAGTGCAGCACGTCACATGCGGTTGTCAAAAGGTTGATAACCGCTTGAGCAAATTGATGTGTTCATGGATTTCCACAGCATGTGTCTACAACTGTGGCCTACAATGGTCCACTCAGACGAACCTTGCCCGATCCACGGTTATGCATCGATGACGACATGATAGGAGCCTTCACACTGCTGACCGGACCGGGCTTGAATAATAATGACCAAACTCGGAGTTAATGTAATTGACACTTGGAAGATCAAAGTTCAATTAGAGCCATTTACACTCGCTTGCGCCCAATCTTGCACTACTGCGCCGCTGTCAGGCCGTCGACGTTGTTGCCAGGAATCAAATAGTCATCACCATCCGATCCGGATGGTGGTGGTGATGGTAGCGATCCAACTTCCAAGATATCAATTTGTCTGACTCTGCCCGGCGTGCGTCGAGAATATGCTAAAGATACGATGAGAAGGGGTCACAATTATGTAATTCCACTAGTTCACCAGATCTGGGATCGACTAACACTGGAGCCCATCAGGCTACGTAGCCGGTCGATGATGAGCTGTTCATCCAGCAGGGCCAGCGGTGTGCGGTGTGCAATGCGGGGGTCGATTTGTAATTGGTTGCACCCGGGTATCATGTAACCCACATCTTCCGAAGCGGCTGCTATTCTGCATGTGCTGATGAGGCATTCGGCCATGCATGTTCTGCTCACCCTCCTGAAAGTTAATGAATGGAATAAGTGTTCGCTTTCCTTCGGTCCGCCGTTGTTTAATTATGATTGAACGATAACGGCACAATCCTATTAGATTAAGACTTAATTAAAAATACGATGTGTTCGGATCTGGGTGTTTCATCGATAAATGTATTAAATTTTGAGGCCTCAAGGGAGAAACTTCCATTATTAAAAAAGAGACATAATGCGCACCATGCTTTAATCCGTGCAAATCAGTCACCGGCCGGCGACAACAATGTAATCTCAGATTATTATTCGTTGTCAAAGCATCACAAGCGTAATGCTATTATACTTACACGTTGAATACAAACATCGAATTATTTATGCATATCCATCATTAAGATGTCACATCACGAAGGCGATGTTAGTTTTAGTAGGTGGGGTATTGATTCGAAGTGAGTTCCTTTCGACGTATGTGTCTGCTAGGAACGTTCAATATTAAACGAAGATCTCATATCATCCGTATACACATTGATTGCCAAGTTAAGATTGCATAACTCTTAGTTGATAAATGTGAAGATGCTTTTGGAACACTAAGCTGAAAAGTAGGCTATGCTCCATTAGGATACTCTCCAGCAGCCCTTTTATGCAATAGTAAGAACGACTATTCGCCTTCGCTACCGCTGTAGTAGGTAAATGCACTCATATGCAACACTGCAACAGCCATTAGGCCAAAATAAATGTTTTCCTATTGTCGGTCTCATTAGAGGACTACAGTGAGACGACCACTCTGGTTAATTCCCTACTGCTTGCAGCCCACAACGTCGACCTCCAAGCTTCAAGCGGTGGTGGTCCCACCGTTTATACAACACGTGTGATGCACCCAGCCGCCCCCAAGATGAATCAAGGATGCCTAATATGCTCCGACAGTTACAAATTAGTTACAATTGAAGTTTGCATGTAATGTGCGACATACATATTTGCCCATGGCTGGTTGGCTGGCTGGCTGGCTCGCTGACTGACTGCAAAACCAGGGCACAACTTGAAGGGCGACGGACCGGAGAGTTATCTGAATCAGACATCGCGCGCCTTTGCACATAATGGTTGCAAAATGTCGGCTGGTTATTGTTATTGCACTATTATCTGCGGCGTAGCTCTAATTTAATGAATTAACAATTAATTACACCCATTCCCACTGGGTGTGTTGTAGTTGTTGTTGCTGTTTGCCGTTTGCTTACTGTGCTGTAATAGGCTGAAGGACATCGAACGAGATACGAGCGAGGACATGGTTTGAACCATCTGACATGCCATTGTTGTTTTGCCATCGGGTGTTGGACACAGTTCTTCCAACGATGGCGAGACGTTAATGAATGGCTTGATCAATGTCAGATGCTCAAGAAATATTCTATTGTTCTCATTGCATAGTAAACAAGGATCGTTCTCAAACGTTGACAACGTGTTTTAATTTTTGGACCAATTACAAAAATAAGTTGGAAATGATGTTCAAAAGATTTTCTTTTTAATAGAGCATTTCCACCCCAGAAAACGAAAAAAATCCATTTCTGACTTGAGGTTTTTAAATTTGAATGAGATTTTGTTCATGTGATGGATTTCATGACTTGTTCATTTTTTCATTAACCAAACCTAATTTTTTGAAAAACGTGTATAAAAACCTAATATTCTAAGTAAAAAGAAAATCGAATTAAGTACTGTTCCGTTTTAATTCCACTAAGAATTTGCATCCTTTAACAGATATGTAATTCGACCTCAACTATAAGGCCGTCTTTCAGCGTCTTGTACTTCACTCGACTACACTGAGACACTGATGATGCCTAGATGTTAGAGGATGTTTGAAAGACTTTTGAAAAAAAAGAATACATTGAGAGTTATATCCATCGCTGATCTATTATAGATGCCACATAATGACAAATTTCCAAAAACCATTCTCTTCGAATCTTTTATTATCTTTCTGTAGTAAGCTGACCTCCAGTCTCAAAATTTGCCAAAGAGGCCCATGAAGGTGAAGTGCTTTTCACTATTGTTTTAGAATTTTTGTTTTTCTCCAATTTTTAAAATAAGCAGAAGGAAGCTAATTTTTGTTTTTTTTTTATATCAAAAATTGATTCTGTGTACAAGTTCCAATGAAAAAATAAGACATATTTTTTGTTCCTACATCCAACTATATTTAACCATCCTTTTGCATCACGTTGGAAGCAGCTGGCTGACGCAGTGTGCGGTTTGGGTCAAAAATGCCCCAATGACAAAGGAGGGTTAAGTTACAACGAATTTAAAAAATAAAAAAATAATTATAATAAAAATGTATGGGAAAGTATGAAATGTTATTTGATATTTTTTACAGTATTACAGTTTTTATCAAAAAAGGAACAACCATTGAAGTAATTTTTTTATCCAAACATTGTTTCGTTTTAACTGTTTAATAATTAGATGAAACATAAATAAGAAGAGAAAAAATGTTAGACTATTTGACCATCATTAACTATTAGGCATTTTTAAGTTTTTTTTTCCGTAGAATAATAATAATAAAAAAAGGAAAAATTAGGTTTATGGAAAATTTATACAAGTACCCCCCGATATAGTGAAAATTTAAATTGTATTTTTCAACAAACTTTACATAACATCGATGCAACATTTTTAATTTAATTATTAATAAAATTGTATGCTAATTAATATAAAAACTGCGGGAAATCTAAGTTTTCAATAAAAATCACGGAGTTTTTGACATAAATTTGTAATTCTCACTAAATAACGAATAAACCACTATATCGCTAGCTTGTTACGATCAGAAGCTTTTGTCTCCAAGAATGTTTGCATAAATGTTCCAAAAAATGTTCTGAATTTTTTTATATCTTTATTAACCCGTAGGCTACGGGGTTTACAACAAAATTTCAAACCGCTGCCAAAGACGCAAACATCAATATTTTTCAATGAAATTTTGAGGTTCACTTCACTATTAGTTGTAGTTTCAGTTATGCTGGGAGCCACAAAAATTGAAGCCACGAGGACAGTTTTATTCCGGTGGACGTCTGGGTCAGGAGGGGTAAAAATTGCATAACCTTCCTTTTGGCAAGGCCCCATTAGTTGGAATTCAAATGAATTCATCTAAAAAGTTTTTAGTTCTATGTATTATTGTATATTACGTCAGGCCTGGGGGTTAAGAAGTATATAGGTGGTGTAGAACTTTTTCCAGGCATCCAAAATATTTTCAATTTTGAGTCTAATTTCTATGCGTTTGTAAAAGATTTTGAGGCACGTAAGAAATATATTTTTCTGCCCTAAGCTAGGTCTTAAGCATATTGAATTAAATCATAAGTAAAACTTGATGGTAACATACTGTTTGCGTTAGAAAAATCATGTTTTTCACGAAAGTAACACGATTTTACAAGAAATTGCCTACTTTTAGGCGTTTAATGTTTCACTAAAGGTACCGCATTTATCGCCTAAAAGTAGGCAATTTCTTGTAAAATCGTCTTACTTTCGTGAAACACATGATTTTTCTAACGAAAACAGTATGTTACCATCAAGTTTTACTAATAGTTTAATTCAATATGCTTAAGACCTAGCTTAGGACAGAAAAATCTACTTCTCGCGTGCCTCAAAATCGTTTACAAGCGCATAAAAATAATACTCAAAATTGAAAATATTTTGGAGGCCTGGAAAAAGTTCTACACCACGTATATACTTCTTAACCCCCAGGCCATACGTATTATACAATAATACATAGAACTTACAACTTTTCAGATGAATTCATTTGAATTCCAACTGATTGGGCCTTGCTAAAAGGAAGGTTATACAATTTTTACCCCTCCTGACCCAGACGTCCACCGGAATAAAACTGTCCTCGTAGCTTAAATTTTTGTGACTCCCAGCATAACTGAACTACAACTATTAGTGAAGTGAACCTCAAAATTTCATTGAAAAATATTGATGTGTGCGTCTTTGGCAGCGGTTTGAAATTTTGTTGTAAGCCCCGTAGCCTACGGGTTAACGAGATTTTTAGCCCCAGGCTAGTTCATCTCGGGACCCACGCTTTACTTCCCTTCCGAAGGAAGAACTCACATTTTGCGAGTTTGTCGGGAGTGGGATTTGATCCCAGGTCCTCGGCGTGATAGTCAAGTGTTCTAACCACTTCTGAAATTTATTCAAGGATTCTTTTGAAAATGTCTCCAAGGATTTATTTACCCTGGAATTGTTTTACGAATTGCTTCAGAAAGAGGCGAATGCCGCATTGCGGTAAAGTCTCTTAAAAAAATGCTTCAGAAATTTCTTTATAGATCCCTTTTGAAATTCCTGAAGGATTTCTTTCGAAAATTTAGAAATTCGTGACAATCACTTATTAGAGCGTAGTTACTGGTTGTGCTGTATTTATCGGATCATCTTTCTGTACGAGAAGTGTAGGCTTGTGCCACCATCTAGTCGGTCGCATTTTGTTGCAATTCCGCGATTTTAAATAAAAGTATGGGAACTCAGAATTTTCAACACAATCACGACGGTTTCCAAAGAAAACTTCCCAAATCAAAGCATCATGTTACAGATTATTTCAGAAAATTTTCCAAATGTTTCTCTAGAAGTGTCACAAAGAATTCTGTTACAAAATCTGGCATGAATTGCTTCACAAACTATTTCACATAGATTGATTGAAAAATTCGCTCAGGGATTACTTAAGAAATTCTTCTGGATATTTATGAAGATATATCTCTAGGCTTTCTTGTGGAGAATCTATTGGAGATTCCTTTAGAAAATCTTCAAAAAAATCTTTGGGAAATGTGTTTGAGTAATTTGGCTAAAAAATCCTACACTGATTCATTCAAAGTATCTTCCATGGCATCATTTGATTTTTTTTTCTGGAATTTGTTAAAAAAATCCTCCTATGCTACAAATTTCACAAGGAATTGTTTCAAAACATCTTGCATGATTTATTTCTGAACCTCCTCGATTTTTTTTCCAAAAAAAACTGTGAAGCTTCAAAAAATTCGTTCATAGATTCCTTCAGAAATTTCTTTAGACATTTTTTTTTCAGAAATTCTCCAGAAATTCGAATAACAAAACTTTCAACGATGCTTCAGAAACTATTCCTGAGTTTTTTTTTTTTTCAAAAAATGTTTTTAAAGTTCTTTAAAAAAATGTACTGGGGTTACTTTGAAAAATTTTCCAAGGATTTCACCAGATCTTCCCACTTTAAGTTTCCAATTTCTCCAGAAATTCCACTAGGGATTCCTCCAGAAGTTTTACAAAGAGTTGTGAAGGAAAGCTGTGTATGAGTTTCTGCAGAAATTCATCTGGGAAATTCTTTAGAAATTCTTCAGAGATTTACCTTCTTTTTTCGAGAATTTTCAACCTTTTTTCCTAAAAATGCTTTAGAAATTCCTTTAAGCATTCTCTTGAACGATTTTCCAAAGATTTAATTCAAAACTTTCTCCGGTACTTGCTTTATACATTGCTTCATTGAATTAGTTATTTGAAAATCTGATTTTCTTTCAAAAATTCTCCTTTTTCTTTAGAAATTTCTCCTTTATTATAAATGAGAGATCCTTTCGGAAATTTTCTGCAGGGATTCTTTCGCAAATATTTCGAGGGAAATCTTTCAGAAAATCTCCCATTATTCTAAAGAAATTTCAGAAAACCTTGCATGAAGTTTCTCAAAAATACTCCATGGATTTTTTAGAAAATGATTCACGGAAACATTGAGAATCAGAAATTCAGAACCGCTTCATAATTTTCTCAGCAGCATTCTAAAGACTTTTTTACATGGATTGCTTTTGAAATTCTATAAAAGATTTTTGGGGAAATTCCCTAGATTTCTTCACATTGCTTTAGATATTCCTTCTAGGCATTTCTCTGCCAGGAAGTGCTCCAAGGATTTCTTAAGAAAGTCTTAAAAAATCTCCCAAGGTTTCCTTCAGTTTTTTATTCTACAGATTCTTTCAGAGATTCTTACGAGGATTTTTATGGAAAGCTTGGAAGATGATTCCAGAGATTTCTGCAGAAATTTACGCAGGGACTTCATCATAAATTGTGCCGGATATTTCTCTATGTAGTTTCTCAGAAATTTCTCCAGGATTTCCTCTTACCTCTGTGCAGTGTGTTTTTTGACATATAGCCCTATAGTGACGTTTCCCGCAAAGTCATCTGTATGGGAGCCCCCCGTTTCCGAGACCGGAGAGGTCTCACACCAAGCTAAGAACCTTTCCCGACCCCGAAAGTACCCACATACAAAGTTTAACGTCGATCGGTTCAGTAGTTCAGTTTCAAAATCCATAAAGGTCAAACAGACAGACCGACAGACAGACATAAATTCATTTTTATATATATAGATAGTAGACTGGGTCACCAAAGTCGATTTTTTGGAACAAAGCTTTTTCGACTCCTTTTAGCGTCCAAAACAACTGTGCAAAATTTGGGAGCGATTGGTTGCTTCCCCGTATTCCGCATTGCGATTGAAATTTGTATGGAATTTAGTATGGGAAAACGGGATTTTTCGCATTTTTCTCATAAATTGAAATTTTTCGTCTAAAACAATTTAACAATTTAACAATGAAGGAAAAGTATAGCCTAGGATATGCCGAAAAACTTTGCCGAAGACCGCAAAGTGATCCGAAACTTGTGAAAAAAGTTATAACGTACAGTTTGCCCGGTGGTGCTTAACATTTAACATGTAAAGGAATAACATCAATAATAAAATCTCAATTTTTGGCCTAAGTTACCAGGCGAATAACTTTTTTCACAAGCGTCAGATCACTTTGCGGTCTTCGGCAAAGTTTTTCGGCATATCCTAGGCTATACTTTAACGTCATTAGTTACATGGTAATAGACAAAAGAATTCAACTTATGAGTAAAATGCAAAAAAGTACGTTTTCCCATACTAACTTCCATACTAATTTCAATCGCAAAGCGGAATACGGGGACGCATTCAATCGCTCCCAAATTTTGCACAGTTGTATTTGACGCTAATATAGTTTGAAAAAGCTTTGTTCCGGGTTGATACGATCAAATTTAAAGTTTCTCCATACAACGTTGACCCACTCTAATAGATAGATACACATATACCCGCTACAACATTATAATAGCAATAAATGCAAGGAGTAGAGTAAAGTGGGGCAAAAGTTCGAGTGGGGCAAGAGTTTCTTTTGAAGTTATTGAGCTCAATTCAAATTATTTATTTCGGGTGTCAAGGTTGTTCGAACCCATTTTGAAAAATAGTCTTTCACTCCAAAAATTATGAAAATTGATCAATATTTCGAAAAGTTATGACAAAATGTTGGTTTTTGATCAAAAAATTGTAACATGCGATGGTCCTTTCGACGCATGGAATGGAATTGTAATGAAATCAAATTCGATGTTTTATTTTGGGGCGTAACTAGGTATATTTTGAAGATGCTTTAGCACATAGGTTCCCAAACTTTCAGGTCACGCGACCCCCTTTTGCCAGCTGATGTAGTTTTCGCGACCCCCCATAGAAATTCCCTCATTTGTTGTCTGTTACAGTGAAATATTTTACTGTCCCTCGCGATCTCCTGGATGAGCGCCGGCGACCCCCCTGAGGGGTCGCGACCCACAGTTTGGGAAACCATGCTTTAGCATGTATAACATTTTGCAAAAAAAGATTTGGTAATCATATTTTGCAAATAGTGGGGCAAAAGTTCGAATTGTGGGGCAAAAGTTCGAATCATGTGGCAACTTTAGGTATAAACCTTAAAATCTGCAAAATGTACATATTATTACTAAGAGTGATGGAGTTAGAGAGAAAATTCGATTAAAGTTGAAAAAAAATGTTGTTTTATCTGAATTTGGCGGAAAACTACTAATTTTTGGTGTAGTAAATTTAACCCTGATTTGGGTAAAATTCAGATCGAATTTTAAAGTGTATTCCAGTTCTAACATCAAATATTAAGTGGTTTCAGGTATTCCTATTAAGGTACACCGGGGCAAGTTGAAACGGGTGGGGCAAGATGAAACAGCGGGTTAACATGATGTTTTCTAATGATGATCAACAGTTTGATCGCCATAACACATAGTTTTTGATTCAAACAATCTTTTAACGAAGGAAAAAAATCTAAATTGTATTGAAATCTATTTCAAAACTTCGTGTGGGGCAAGATGAACCACCCGTTTCAACTTGCCCCGGTGTACCTTACCAAGATTTCAAAATAGTGTGCTACGGTTAGCGAAATTCCACAAACACTAGATATGAACTTTTGCCCCAGTGGTGGGGCAAGAGTTCGAATAAAACGCACACATACAAAAAGTGTTGTAACTCAAAATTGGAAAGACATTTGGCGTAACTTTGTTCAGCAAAATTTTAGCTCATGGATGGTAGAATCACCACACGGTATTTATTTATTTTTATCTGCTTCGATTTTTTGAAATAGGTTGAATTTTCAACTAGGGAAGTATTCGCTTAGCAATTCTATTCCCAATTATTTGACTATTGTCAGTTTCAACTTTTCGTTGGAATTGCACCATGAACTCCCAAAGAAACTCGTATTATTGTTCCTGAGAAATATCAATAAGATATATTTGTAAGTGTTTTTTTACAACTCGTAGTCGTAGTACTACTTTGTTTTTGATTTTGACGCATCCAACACCAGTCCAACTTTTGGTACTTTGTATTTTTGGCGAAAATATAGCTCTTTTACGTTCCGACTTTTTTGCCCATGGCATCTATGTCGTTAGCGAAACAAACAAACTTGCCGGATCTATAGAAAATCGAACGCCAGCCTTTTAAACGGCACCTCCTTGGTGAATAAGCGGTCGTCATGGCACACCTCCTGAATCTAGTTGAATTAAAGCATCTCTAGAGGCGACCTACTGATGTCCTCGGCGGACCCACGAAAGCATGAGGTGAGAACTCGTAAGAACCGGTGCTATGTTGGACATTCGTTTCAGTTATCGAGTCACAATTTCACAGCCCTTAACTTAATTGCAAAAAAAAACACATCCCCTGCCACTTCATTAACTGGTCAATAGTTCAAACTTGTGCGATTGAAATGAAAACGTTTTCAATAAAAAAAACGCACAAACCACGCTTGCGGAAATAAAATGCTTCGGTTCAGTCATAAACATCAATCAGCAGACTATAAAACCATTAAATCCACCTAGTATGAAGTACTATTTACCGCTTATCAAGCGCATAATTGGTGTCACGGGGTCAATCAGCACAAGTGGATTCATTGAAGTGAAAAAAGATATCCAATTATAGCCCAAATAGAGCACCACACCGATACGGAGTGACTCATGCGTCATGCATACACTTGTCGAGTTGATTCGTACGTGCTCTTCAAAAACTCACTTGGGAGCAGATTACTCTTCCAGAGCTATCACAAACATACAAAATTGACCTCGCACTGAACTTAACCCCCGGAGTCTGAGTCGGAGCCGGAGAGAGTGCTGCATAAATTCTTGCCGTATGCACATTTTTCAAGTGGTTGATTTGGCGTTGAAATTGAAATCAAGATAACGCACCATAATGCGCTTTGGTCCAACACCACCAGCACTCAGCAGACACACGAGAGTGAATTGCGAGTGATGGCGGCGGCGGCAGTGGGTGGTGACACAAACGATAGCAATTTTTCACACTTATTCAATTTTTATGATCCGCTGAAGTGGGGAAAATGTGGAACTTGTGCTCGCTCTTGCCACACTAACCCAGGGCCAGGACCAGCAACAACCTAGCGGTGGGAGTGGTTCTTATGCGGTGGATCTGGGATATTCGCGCGAAGAAGGATAATAACAATGTGTGAACGAGGGACCGATCCATCGTCGTCGTCGGTCGTTCGTACATCGCAGTTTCACATTGGGCAGTGTGCCAATTCGGGTTAAATTTGATCAACAATGCAAGCCAGAATCACATTCCCAACACCCGGTTGGTTGGCTTAAAGCTTCGACCAGTCAAAATCAAAGTGCCAAGTCACTACGAACCACTCGAGTCATCGTCGTCGTCGTCGTTGTTATTCCACTTAATGGAGACGTCAACCGTCCGGCGTGTCCCGGTCATCAGCGGGTGAGTATTATGCTAAACTTTATTATCTCGGTCAGACATCATCATCGTCAACGCCTCACGGTAATTGAGTTTATTAATAGTTCGCGACCAGAATCCATAGAGTTTCTGAATGGAACTAGCTGGCAGACGGATGGATGGAGGACAGTAGCCATTGTTGTGGCCGCCCCCGTAGGGGAGGTTCAGCTGGTCACTCGACTAAACGGTACGGTGACGCGAAGCGACGGTAGCCGGAGTAGGTAGAATATGAAGTTTGTTTGAAAGGATTGCAGCCAAATGGATTACCGGTAATCAAGTGAGCAAATCGCTTTCATTCGTCATTCTTGTCTGGAAAAGTGACGTTTTGGGATGGTTCAAGCTGAGGGTAAATTGATTGACTTGCTAGGAAGGTTTCTGAAGGGGGCTAAGAAAAACCAATTTCTTATAGAGATGAATAAAAAAGTTTGAAGGTTTCTTTAATAATTTAAATAATTCAATTAATTTTCTAGGAAAATGAAAAATAAGTTAAACTTTTAGGTTCAAGCCGAAATACATATATGATTATTGTGTCCTGTTACGGTCGCCATGTAATATGTTTTACATTGGTGACCCGATTTTGTCAGCCCCTTTCCGAAACACATTTTATACATACATACATACATTTATTTGTTCAACATCACATTTAAGACAAGACATAATCAACAATAGTACGCCACAATACTCGGCTGCCGCTCTCCATCCTCGGTCGCGCCCAATGCTCGCCAAGTCACGCTCCACCAGGTCCGCCCATCGTGCTCTCTGCGCTCCACGCCTTCTTGTGCCAACCGGATCAGTTGCAAACACCAGCTTTGCAGGGTTGTTGTCCGGCATTCTTGCAACATGCCCTGCCCACCGTATCCTTCCGGCTTTGGCCACCTTCTGGATGCTGGGTTCGCCGTAAAGTGCAGCGAGCTCGTGGTTCATTCTTCTCCGCCACACACCGTTCTCCTGCACACCACCGAAGATCGTTCTTAGCACGCGTCGCTCGAAAACTCAGAGTGCTTGCAGGTCCTCCTCGAGCATGGTCCATGTCTCGTGCCCGTAGATAACCACCGGTCTTATTAGCGTTTTGTATATGATGCATTTGGTGCGTGGGTGAATCTTTTTCGACCGAAATTTCTTCTGGAGCCCGTAGTAGGCCCGACTTCCGCTGATGATGAGCCTCCGAATTTCACGGCTCACGTTGTTGTCAGCCGTCAGTAAGGATTCGAGGTAGACGAATACCTCCACCACCTCGAAAGTATCCTCATCTATCGTAACATTACTACCCAGACGGATCCGGTCGTGTTCGGTTCCGCCTACCAGTATGTACTTTGTTTTTGAAGCATTCACCACCAGTCCGACCTTTGCTGCTTCGCGTTTCAGGCGGGTGTACAGCTCTGCTACCGTTCCAAATGTTCTTGCAATAATGTCCATGTCGTCCGCAAAGCACACAAATTGACCGGATTTTGTGAAAATTGTTCCCTGGCTGTTGAGCCCGGCTCGTCGCATCACACCTTCCAGAGCGATGTTGAAGAGTAGGCATGAGAGGTCAACACCTTGTCGCAGTCCTCGGTGAGATTCGAATGAACTGGATAGTTCACCCGAAACCCTTACGCAGTTTTGCACACCGTCCATCGTTGCTTTAATCAGTCTAGTCAGCTTCCCAGGAAAGCCGTTTTCGTCCATGATTTTACATAGCTCTGCGCGGTGGATACTGTCGTATGCCGCTTTGAAGTCGATGAACAGGTGATGCGTTGGGACCTGGTATTCACGGCATTTCTGGAGGATTTGCCGGACGGTAAAGATCTGATTTGTTGTCGACCGGCCGTCGATGAAGCCGGCCTGATAACTTCCCACGAACTCATTTGTTTTAGGTGACAGACGACGGAAGATGATCTGGGATACCACTTTGTAGGCAGCATTCAAAATAGTGATCGCCCTGAAGTTCTCACATTCCAAATGGTCGCCTTTCTTGTGAATGGGGCAGGGCCTCCGGTAGCTGTTCGGTTTCCCAGATCCTGACTATCAGCCGATGCAGACAGGTGGCCAACTTTTCTGGGCCCATCTTGATGAGTTCAGCTGCGATACCATCTTTACCAGATGCTTTGTTGGTTTTGAGCTGGCAAATGGCATCCTTAACTTCCCTCAGCGTGGGAGTTGGTTCATTTCCGTCCTCCGCTGCACTGGCGTCGTCGTTTCTTCCGTTGCCGTGGGCTTCCGTGCCTACGTTCTCCACGCCGTTCAGGTGCTGATCGAAGTGCTGCTTCCACCTTTCGATCACCTCACGTCCGTTCGTCAAGAGGCCTCCGTCTTTATCCGTGCATATTTCGGCTCGCGGCACGAAGCCGTTGCGGGATGCGTTGAGCTTCTTATAGAACTTCCGTGTTTCTTAGGAATGGCACAGCAGTTCCATTTCTTCACACTCCGCTTCTTCCAGGCGGCGCTTTTTCTCCCGAAAGAGGCGGGTCTGCTGTTTCCGCTTCTGTTTGTAACGTTCCACGTTCTGTCGAGTCCCTTGCTGCAGCATTACCGCCCGCGCTGCGTTCTTCTCTTCCGAAAACGTTCTGCACTCTTTTTCGAACCATTCGTTCCATCGATTCCGTTCCACGTACCCGATGGTGCTCTCGGTTGCGTCGTTGATGGCTGCTTTCACTGTACTCCAGCAGTCCTCTAGAGTGGCCTCATCGAGCTCGCCCTCGTCTGGCAATGCGGCCTCGAGATTCTGCGCGTATGCTGAGGCGACATCCGGTTGTTTCAGTCGCTCGTGATTGTACCGTGGTGGTCGCCAGTACCGAACATTGGTAATGACGGAGAGTTTTGGTCGCAGTTTGGCCATCACCAGATAGTGGTCGGAGTCAATGTTGGCGCCACGATAGGTCCTGACGTCAATAGTGTCAGAGAAGTGCCGTCCGTCAATCAGAACGTGGTCGATTTGAGATCCTGTCTGCTGCTGTGGTGATCTCCAGGTGTAACGAAAAGGATGCTGTGTTAGAAAAAGGTTCAACGTATGGCCATATTTTTGGAGGCGGCGAAATCAACGAGTCGTAGGCCGTTTTCGTTCGTCTGCTGGTGGGCACTGAACTTACCAATCGTCGGTCTGAATTCCTCCTCCTGGCCTACCTGAGCGTTTAAATCTCCTATGATGATCTTGATGCCGTGGCTTGGGCCCATCACGATGAAAGCTGTTCCCAGCTCGCGTGTGTTGCCGCAGCTCTGGTAGATGGTATGATTACCTCTAAACGTTCGCACCATGGATCCTGTCCAACACACCTCCTGCAGCGCTACGATGCCGAACCCGCGGTCCTTCAGTAGATCGTCGAGTATGCGGGTGCTCCCAATGAAGTTGAGAGACCTGCAGTTCCACGTACCGAGCTTCCAATCGCAAGTCCTTTTTGTTCGCTGGGGTCGTTGCCTCTCGGTTCGTATTATTCTGTTGCTGATTTTCCGTTACAATGGTTTTTACGGCTGGCTCGTAGGGCCTGACACCAACCCCCTACTTTCCCGAAGACCATAGAGCACAGTTGAGCTTAGAGTCCTTCCCTGGCACTCGGACGTAGATCAGCCGCCCCTAACATGGAGATCAGACGCTATTGTGAGCCGCTCCTCCTGGAGAACAGAAGTTCAGGTTTACCGAAGCAAACTCCCTCTCCCCTTTTATGCACAGTGTCGTTATTGATTCTCGAAGAATGTAATCGGCAATGTTAAAACAGAATTCACCAACATAATAGCGCTTCTTTACTCGAAACTGTTGACAACCACTTACTTTGCCGTAGTGGTTAACACGTACCCTTTCCAACTTTTAACTCTGTTTAATACTTTCGTTGTAGCACTCTCGGCTGTTTTGCTATTACAGGAGTTTCAAGAGCTTTCTCTTCATTAATGATGAGAGTCTCTCTATTGTGACGGTTGTTTGCTTGGCGGCCAAAGGGTTTGTGATGATATTCTGGATCAAGAAAAAAATATAAATTATCCACGGGAATGTGTTTCATTGTTATTTCTTGCTCAATTGAGATCATATGGAGCATGGATGTTGCTTTGGGCACAAATAAGTGTACATATTTAGACATTTTTATTTGTTGCCAATGTTCAACATCAAATTTGCATCAACCCTTCTGAAAAAGAACCGAAAGTTTACAATGACACCGCAATTAATTTCGATCATCTCATTATTACCCGCAAAATGGCTAAATGAAAGCTCACAGAACACCAAAAGCCTTACCGGAAATAAGCGCACCCGAAAAAAAAATGCCACCCATTCCGACCGGCAGGCAGCAAATTAAAGATCAAAGCTTAAAGTGCACATGGGCTCGAACACGAGTTGGCAACCATCTGCTGGCCCTACGCCTGCCTGCTTTCTGACTCCGTGTCCCTTCCCACCGAATCTCCGGAGACCGCAGCAGCATCGCAACGCGATTTTGCACTCCATCTCGCTGCTGTCTGCTCTGTCGGCTTTGATCCCGATGCGGAGTTTTGTAATTTCCACGTCCGTCGGTCCGTCCGTCTGTGTCCGTTGGTATTCAGTTCAGGATGGTGGGGTCGAAGGAGACCGGCGCGGCGGAGCAGCGCCAGCGCGAGGATAACTGCACAGTCTCGCCACGGCGGCCACACGGCTGCTCTGTTGGCTACATAAAAAACGGAACTTTGACTGAAAGTATGCTTCATCATGGGAAACCATACGCTGGTATTGAAATAGGGATGGGCGATATTTCGGGGAAAATTGAGGATATGTTCTAGATGGAACACGTTTCAACTCAATCAATATTATTTTAAGTCTAACATAATGTGGAATTTTCAGTCTTCGACAGGCTTATTTCGAAATGTGTAATCGATAAATGGCACACTCCAATGAACTTGTTGAATTTCATTAGATTTTCGTTCCTGACTACACCTTATCGCACAGCCCTACGCATTATCCCATGACCCGGGTGTCAGCCATGTGAAGCTACATAAAGCATAGCGCGCATACAGTTACTTTTTTACGCTGCTTTGACGCTAACTGAAACAGCACAGCGTTGTCCTCGTTCGTAGTGTCCTTTTCATTTTGCCTATTTTCCTCAGCCCGGTCGGTTGATGGTTTCCTGGCACGGCAGCAGACGATGTGTTGAATGAATTATTGATTTTAATCTGTTTAATATAAAATTAAATTGCGAAGCTACATTTTTATTTCCCTCGTGGTTTTGATTGAGGAACAGCATGAGCGTGGAATTCAACGTTGTCATCATAATCAGTAGTACCGCATGGGAGATCTTTCTCCGCCAGTATCAAATCAATAAGGAAGATTTTGGGTTGAAGTTGTATTTTGGAAGGATGAACGGCTTTACTTTTGAAATTCTGGAGAACACACATTTCCCTTTTTTTACTGGCTCAGACTTTTTAGGTGACTATAAATTGAAAAACTCCTGTATACCAATATTTTGAAAAAAACAGAAGCATTAAGATATCAGTAAACTTGATCAGACCCCTGATTTTGGATTTATCGATATTTTGGTGAATGGATTGATATCAAGAAGCAATCAATGAATATTTTATGGTTTTCTTTTTTCATTTTTTTGAGTACCTGTATCTCTATATGAACCGAACATAACAGTATAACATTTTTGGTACAGTTAACTTGAAGATAAATTCTTCGCGGGAATTCGCGGGAAGAACAGAGAACTTGGTTGCCATACGAACTAAGAATGATTTTATGTAGTTCTGTTTCATTCTCGATCGGTGGTGACTACGTGACCCTTTAAGCGGTCTTCTTACTTGCCCGGTCGCGGCCCGACCGTGCCCCGGCACGGTGTAATGTGAAACACGCCATAGTAATCGCATGAAAGAAATCGACGACCGGGGCACGGCCAGGACCCGCCACGGTCGCGGCCCGGCATAATGGGAATTGCCATTTATGCTACATCAGCACAACTACGTTTATCGCCCGGGTGGCGCGACCGCAGATGGTTACACATAGACCTGTGCACCGCCGCGCCACGCCGCCGCCGACCTTACTATCGGCGGCGCGCCATACGCCGATGTTTGGCACGCCGCCGATTTTCATTTTTCACGCCGGTTATCAGTGCACGAAAAAAATTTTGTTTACATTAAGTTGAGATAAAATACTAAAATTCTTTCGAAGATTCCTCTAAAATTCCAATCAAAGAATTCTTCAGAAGTTCCTTTAGAGATCTCTTCAGGAGTTTCTTCAAAGATGTCTCCAGTAGTTCCTTCAGATATTCAGGGATGCCTCTAGGGGTTTCAATATGCATTTTTTTTCAGAAGATGTTTCAGGAAGATCTCGACAGAAGTACCTACCAGGGATGCCTCCTAGAAATACATCCAAGATTCATCCAGAAGATTCATCAGGGGTTCCCATAGGAGATCCTTCAGAGATTAGTCAGAGAGTTTCTCCAGGGATTTCTTCTGAAATTTCTTCAGGAATTCTTACAGGAGTTTCTTCGAGATTAGTCCAAGAGTTTCTTCAGAAATTCCTCTAGGAGATCTCTCAGGGATTCCTCTAGAATTCCAGCAACGGGTTTTGTCCTGGCGTTCCGTGTTCTTCAGAAATCACTACAGGAGCTCCATCAAGGATTCCATCAGGAAATCCCTCCTGGAATGTTTTCAACAATCCCTCCTGAACTTTCAGGGATTCCTCTCGGTATGTCTCATGGAAATTTTTCAGAAATTCTTTCAGGAGTTCTTTAGGGATATATCTAGGAGTTCCTTCAGATATTCCTTCAGAATTTCCTCCATAGATTATTTCATGAGCATTTTCGAGGATTCATGCAGTATAGTAGTTCTTTCAAGGAATGCTCCAGAAGTTCCTTCAGTGACCTCTTCAGGAGTTTCTTCAGGGATCTCCCCAACAATTACAGGAGGATTCAGGGATGTCTCCAGGTGTTCATTAGGAGTTCCTTCAAAGGTTCTCTAAGCTATTTCAACAGAAGTTCGCTCGGGTATTCTTTCAGAAGTCCCTTCAGAGATTCTTTCAGGAAGGTTCATAAATGCCTCCTGGAGATCCATCAAGAGTTCCGTTAGAAGTTCTTTCAGGAATTCTAACAAACGGTCCTAGAAATTAGTCTAAGAGTTCCTGCAGGGATTTCTTCTGAAGTTCATTTGACTTTGTAATGGCTTTTCCAGTCTTGACAAATTTCAAATACATCTATTCAATTTTGTTCGACGTTTCGGTTACATTTGGTACCTTTCTCAATTATTGCCGATTTTTCGTCCAGTGTTGTTCTGTCGAACAATGGTTGTCGAACGGAATGAGTTTTCTCTCACAGCAGTTAACGATTTTTGGATTCGACTGCGATAGAATTTCACTTTGAAAAGGCATTTCTAGTCTTGAGAAAATTCGAATGTAGCTATTTTATTAGGTTCTTTTAGAATTCATACAGGAGCTCTTACAAAAATTAGTTTAGTCCAAGAGTTCCTTCATAGATTCCTCCAGGAGCTTCCGGGATTCATGCAGATGTTTCTTCAGAGGTTCCTCCTGAATTTCTTCAGGGATTCCTTCAGAAGTTCATTGAGAAATCTCTCCAGGAGTTCCTTCCGAGAATCTTACATAAAGATACCTCCAAGAGAATTAAAGGATTTCCCCAAAAGTTTATTCAGGGATTCCTACAGAAATCCTCTGAAAAATTAGCATAAGACTTCCTTTTAAGTATCCTTCAGGATATCCATATGGAATTCCTCGAGAAGTTTATTAAGGAATTCATCCATGAGTTCTTCAAGTGATCGCTTTTCGGGTTCTTTTTGAGATTTTTCCAGAAGGACTCACGGATGCTCCAGGAGTTACATCAGAGATTTCCTACAGGAGTTCTTTCAGGGAATCTTGTTAAAGTTCTTTCGAGAATTTCCTTAGGAATATAATCATGCATATTTCCCAGATATTATTGTGGAATCTCTCATGGAGTTTCTACAAGAATTCCTTGAGCATTTCCTTCTGGAATTCCTCCAGGAATTCTTTCGGGAACTCCTCCTGACAATCTTTCGGGGATTCCTCCTGGAAATCCTTCAGGAATTTCTCTACCCGGAAAGATTCACTCGGGAGATGCCACTGAAAATCCTTCAAGAATTCCACCTGGAAATCCTTCGGAGATTCTTTCGGGGATTCTCCCTGGCATTCCTGCAACAATTTCTCCTGTAATTTCTCCGGGGATTTCTCTTGGACTACCTTCGAGAATTCCTCCTGAAATTCCTACGGAAACCCCTCCTGGAATTTATTTGGAGATTTTTCAAAGAAATCATTCGAAAATTTCTACTGGAATTATTTTGAGGATTCCCCTTGGAATTTCTACGGGGATTTTTCCCTTTGGAGATTCCTCCTGGATTTCCTCATGGAATTCCTCCAGTAGTCCTCCTGGAATTCCTTCGATGTTTCTCCTAAAATTCATTCGAGATTCCTCCTGGAATTAATTTGGGGATTCCTTCCAAATTTCCTTCGGAAATTCCTTCAGGAATCACTCCTGGAATTCCTATGGGTATTCCTCTTAGAAATCCATCGAAGATTTCAGTTTCTTCGGGGATTCCTCATAGAATTCCTCCAGAGATTCCTCCTAAAGCTCCTTCGAAAATTCCTCCTGGACTTCTTTCAGGGATTCCTCCTTGAATTCCTTCGGATTTTTCTTCTAGAATTCCTTAAGAGATTCCTCCTAGAGTTGCTTCTGGGATTTCTCCTGTAATTTCTTCGGAGATTCCTCATGGAATTCGTATTAGAATTTCTTCGGGGTTTCCTTCTGAAATTCCTTCGGTGAGTCTTCCTAGAATTCCTTCGGGGATTCCTCCTTCCTGAGTTCTCCTGGAATTCTTTCGGGGAATACTCTTGGAATTCCTTCGGTCCTCTTAGATTTTTTTTAGGAATTTCTCCCGGATTTTATTCAGAGATTCCTCCTGGATATATTTCGTTGATTCGTCCTCAAATTGTTTTGGGAATTATTTCTTGAATCCTCCTTGAAATTCCCACTGAAATTATTATAAGGATTTTTGCTGGAATTTCTTTGGTGTACTGCTTGAATTCCTTTGAGATACGCGCTGATATTTTTTCGGGATTTTCTCTTGGAATTCCTGCGGGAATTTCTCACAGAGTTCTTTCGGGGATTTCTTCAGGGATTCCTACTGTTCATCCTTTCCTCTTGAAACTCCTTCGAGGATTCCGCTTGGAGTGCCTTCGGAGATTCCTTCCGAAATTCCTTAAAGGGGTTCTCCTGGGATTCCTGCAGGGATTTCTTCTGGAATTCCGTCGGGTATACCTCCTGGACTTCGTTCTGAGATTTTGTCTGGCATTCCTTCTGGAATTCCTTCGAGGATTTCTCCTGAATTTTCTTCAAGGATTCCTCCTAAAATTCCATCCTGGATTCCTCCTGGACTTTTTTCAGGGATTCTGCCTGGACTTTAACGAGGATTCCTCCAGATTGTTTTCCAGAGATTTCTCCTGGAATTCCTTTGAGATTCCCTCCTAGAATTCCTTTTGGGGTTTCACTTCAAATTTCTTCAGAGATTTCTCCTGGAATTCCTACGAGGATTCCTGGTGGAATTCCTTCGGGAATTCCTCCTAGAAATCCCTCGGGGTTTTTTTCCTTAAACTCGTTCAGAGATTCCTCTTGCATATTTTCCGTTGATTCCTTCTAGAAATCCTTAGGGGATTCTTTCTCGAATTCACTTTCTTTCTGGGATTCCTGTTAGGATTTCTTCGGGGATTACTGCTTGAATCTGCTTGGAACTCGTGCTGGAATTATTTTGGGATGTTCTTGTACAAATATTGCGGGAATTTCTTTTAAAATTATTTTAGGGCTCCCTTATGGAATTCCTACGAGCATTCCTCCTTGAATTCCTTCTGGGATTACTCCTAAAATTCCTTTGAGGATTCCTTCTAAAATTCCTCCGCGGATTCCTTCTGGAATTCTTCTGGGGAATCCTCTAGGAATTTCTTCGGAAATTCTTCATAAGTTTTTCCAGGGATCTCTCTAAAAGAGATTCTTGAACTACATATCGATGATTCCAGCATAAGTTCCTTAAGGGCTTCATACAGCAGTTCTTACAGGGATTATCCCAGAAGTTTCTTCATGGATTCCTCCAGGAGATTCTTTAGGGCTCCTTCTGGAATTCTTTTGGAGATTATTCTCGGAAATCATTCGAGGATTCCTTGTAAATAGTGCGTCTTTATTATCAAATGTGATAGCTTCTGAAGGTTCTAAGAAGACAAAACGAAAACTGTAGCAAAATCTATATTTTTGCCTTTTACTGGATGCAGTGGAGTAATGCAACATGCACTAATGCAGATACGGGTAATGTCACAATAGGTCTAATTACTGGCCACAGTGACGGACCCGAACAGGAATAAAAAAGGTGTTCATTCAAACGTAAGGTTATAAGTACACAGGGTCAAATATTTGATAAATGAACTCAAGAAAAAACATCTGTTTGACACTAATGAAAATTCGATCGAGTCAAACAAGATGTTTGAGCATTGGTTTCTTTTTAGTCAAATACTTCATCCTGTGTACTGGCATAATAATAATTCATGTTATCATTGGTTATGAAGAAGCAAAGACTGGACTGCAAATTCTACAGCGTATCCGTTTTGCCAATGTTGATATTACGGTCAAATTTTGGTCACACCGATTCACGCCGCAGCCGCCGCCGCCGAAAGTTGCCACCGGCGCAACGCCGATGACGTTGCCGCCGCCGGCCAAAAATGGCCCTCACGCCGCCGCCGAGCAAAATAAAGTCGGCGCACAGGTCTACCACAGAGTCGCATCCACCACAGTTTCTTGAACGTCTCTGAAATTACCTGAAATCGTATGAAACATTTCTGAAATGCCCTGGAAAACACCTGGAATGCCCCTGGGACCATCTGAAATCAACTGAAGCCCATGGAACGCTCCTTAAATTTTCCGGAACACCCCTGGAACGCCTCCGGGAACTCCTTGAAAACCCCAGAAAGGCTTCTACATCCCCCTGGCTTCCCCCTTGGCCTCTGAAATGCTTTTGAAACCGAATGGTACACCCCTATAACAGCCCTGAAACCCCCTTGGAATACCCTTAAAACGCCTCCGAAACCCCTTGAAAGGCAATGGAATGCTCATTAACACCCTGGAACACCCCTGAAACGTTTTTTGAACCCCATGGAATGTCCATGAAACCCTTTAAGATCCACTGGAATGCTCCTACAGTGCTCTTAGAGTCCCCGACGCCCCTAAAACTGAAACCCCCTGGAATATCTACCTATCTGTAACTGTATGTATGTGGGAATAATATATCAAGCACCCCTAAGTACTCTCCCAGTTACTCACAACCATCGGATCATCGAGATCGACCAGAGAACGGCTTGCGAGAACGGTTGGTTTTGAACAATCAGAGTTATCGTTCGGTTTTGTAGAATTGCGAATAATATACGTCTTTATTTTAATTTTCGTGTTTAAAACTTTACGATATCCGAAGTTATCGTTAAAACGCGTATATTCGAATAGGAAAAGTGCTTATTTACCACATGTATTAAAATAACAAATATAGGATGAAATATGACAAAATGGATAACTTATTGGACTAATCACTGCATAAGCTCTTCTTAAGTCAATTATGTAGAAATAATAATAATAACAGATATATCAATTTATATACAAAAAAAATTGACAGTGTGTAGAGTTATGGTACAATACTCATTGAAAATGACATATTTAGGATAATATGGGAAAAAATTGACACTTTCCCAAAATTTGCACAAGAAGAAACCATCACCATTCGATTTATCGGCCGATTTTTCATGGAAAATTCGTTTCTGCCCACTGTGTGCTTTTGACGATCATTACTTTTGTTCATGCATTATACAGTGCGAGAAATAAGTATAAAGACAGAGCCGTTTTTCATACAAAATATTCATGTTTAGGGATTAAAATCTCTTTTTCTAGCGATTTGATTGTTATGGAATTTTGGCTGCAACGTTAAAATTACTAGAATTTTGGCTAGAAATATAAATCATCATCTATGAAAACGTTCATATCGACTTTCCAGATTCAAATAAATATAAAGACACTATTTCCATATAAAAATGTGGCTTTATATTTATTTGAATCTGAAAAGTCGATATAAACGTTTTCATAGATGATGATTTATATTTCTAGCCAAAATTCTAGTAATTTTAACGTTGCAGCCAAAATTCCATTACAATCAAATCGCTAGAAAAAGAGATTTTGATCCCTAAACATGAATATTTTGTATGAAAAACGGCTCTGTCTTTATACTTATTTCTCGCACTGTAGTTCTTGAAAGCCGTACTTTGCTTCATGATATCATGAATTACTGTTGTGGTAGTTTGAAGCGCTCAGCTGTATGATTTCAAATTCACGCCCAAAACATCACTCCCACATGTAGTAGCATCAGAATCTAGTATGTGACCGTTAAGCTCCGCCACCATCATGTTTAGGCAAATGAAACGAAGATGTCATTTGTGAGTCCCAACTCATACTCATCAAAGACAATCACCGGTAATGCGTTTTGTTGAACCACCAAAACCGCCTTCACCGCGTAGATGGTATCCACGTAGGTGGTAGAACGGTCAGATCTCCAGGTTTCCCAATCCCAAGTGCTTCACGCGAAGGATGAAGATTTTAAGCAGATGCTCTGCGGGTCCTTTCGTCGTCCTCCATCGCCGTGTCGGTCGTCGGTGGAAAGGGAGGACTTGCTGGTTACTCATTATTTATTCATGTGTTCGTGTATATCTACACGTAGAGGTGGTGGTGACGGTGGCGCGACAGCAGCAGCGGCGACAGTCAGTAGCTGCTCCTTCCACAAGAGACACAACTTTTGAGACCAGCAAACGACGAATCGGGACGACACCGCACCGTCCGTCCCCAACGATATCGGGATAGGCCGTTTGTGGGTAGTAGCCCCTTCGATGTTGCTGCGGCGGCAGTGGCACACGCCACCAGATAAGATGGCATCAAATTAGCAAAGCGAGAATTAATACGGTTTATGACACGAGAATAAATAATTCATCGAGTGTCAGTGATCGGCTCTGCTTGCTGCTGCTGCCGCTGTTTCTGATGTTGCCTTCTTTGTCGTTGTCTCTGGTGGCTGATTTGCTTTTGGGTTTTTGCGTGGGATGTCTGATGGTTGGGGTGTTTGCATGGAGTGAATTTAAAGAAGACCGATAATTGGACGAACAGCAATAGCGTTTTTCAGCAGGATACAAAGATGATTTTGGACATATGAAATTTTAGATATTGTTTATAATTAAAGAGAATTGAAGGGTGCCTACAGCCATAGCTTCAAATGCGTAGGCATGTAGCATGACTAAGCTGAGGGCGACGGGCTCCATTTCTAGTCGGTTTGCAACTTTTCGTAAAAGAAATTTTCTTGACTTCCTTGGGCATAGTATCTTTGTGTCTGCCACACGATATAAACTACACATGCAAAATGGTCATTGGCTAGCCCTCAGTGAATAACTATAGAACTGCTCATTGGAAATTAAGCTGGGAAGCAGGCTTTGTCCAGTGAGGATGTCATTATGACAGCATTGCCCTAGATTAATAATTCAATTGGTCTGCAAATCGGTATTGACTAATTTGAACACGTTTCGAATAACGTAGCATTCAAAATATTTACTCTCTATTCACATCTAATTTCGACACAGATATTAATTCACTCCGAGATCAAAAGCAATGCACTTAAAAGACTTCCGCACCAGACCGTGGCGTGGTGCAATTTCGCTTCTATTAGATAGGTACTGCTAACAGAATGGAAAATGTCCGGTCCGGTGTGCCGTGTCTCTTCGTCAGAGAACACCATCCGTGAAACATTTTCACACAGAAATATAATAAATATCAAATGATTTTCACTCAACGAGAGCATGATGGCGACGACGACGATGGTGTGACAGGACAATGATGGCGACGCAACGGCAGGATCGAAGCAGATGATGCTTTACTCTGTGATGTCGTCATGCCCTTTAGGTCCGGCGTTATTGTTGTTGATACAAGAAGGGGTGCCCGATTCGGAAAGAGGGATAAAAGGAAAACCAATATCAGCTTTGAATTCAATTGTCACATAATTCGATATGTAGGTGATTTCAAAACCATTTTGATGTTAGAATATGGATCATCACACGCTTAGTTCATTTCTACTAGGAAACTACCTTTAGAAAACATCGAGGCTTTCCCAAATTACTCGCTAAGTAACCAGCTCTTGAGGTCAAACAAAAAAAAACCCAGATTTATCCACCTAGTGGTGATAGTGCCTTTCTCGTCGAACATGTACTCATGATCTTTCCTTGGTTGAGATACGACTGGGATGATTTTGCTTCAGAATGTTGGCTTCAGCCTTTTGGGGGAATCGAAAACACTTGTTTATGATTTTTTCCGACGTTTCGATCTGTATGGCGCCTTTTCAAGGGTTCAATCGGTCAAGGTTTCCTAGTCAAGATGGCCTAGCCTGACTTAAAAATGTCATACGGAAGTTTTGGTATTTATTAAGTCCGTTCGGTTTGAAACCGTCGTGATGTGGACAATCTCCTACCTATCGGGCGGTTTAGAATTTGGTCCTGTTTTTGGAATCTTCTACTATTGTTTGTTAAGCTAGTTTCTGTGCTAGGGCCATCATTCCGAGGCATGATCTTTCCATCGACGTAATGCGAACTGTTCCTGAATCCTGAGAATACCTTATTTAGAAAAGCAATAATTTTAATAAAATTAGGAAATTTATTAATTGAACATATTCCGACGTTACGTTAAACGTATAGACTGGGCTGAAAAATATCAGAATTTGACTGCTTGAGCACCTTCACTATCACTGAAGACCGATCAACATCAAGACGATAATTACAAGCTAGGATATAACGTCTTTCACAATCACAGATGACTTTACGGCAGGCCTGCCCAACCTTTCGTGGCCGCGGGCCACAAGTGATACTCCACACCAGTCGACGGGCCAGACATTAAATTTCGACATCAAATTTCGAAAGCACGAATGCAACAGTGAAATTTTGTACATCCGATTACCCGTTCTCACGGCAAATCACAACACTGACATCATTTGGGTCATAAAATGTGAGCAAGAATTCTTGATTAATTTGCAAAAATCACCCTGAATACTTTTTTTCTGAATTTTGCCGAACTGCAGGTTGCAGCAAACAATTTGCTGAAATTCAGCAAACTTTCCTGATTCGTTCAGTAAACTCTGCTGTTCAGCAGCAATGTTTTTCTGAAATTCAGTAAATTTTGCTGAAATTCTGCTTCAAATTTGGCTGTACCTTTCAAGTTTAAAATTTTTAAATTTATGTATTTAAATTTTTTATTCTTTGAAAATTTTTAACAAAACACTCTACCTATTTCGAGTTAATTTTTAATATTAAATTTTATTTAAATATGAAATATCTTCAAATATTTCAATCCTTGGGCCAAGTTTCATTCATCGATTCCGCGGGCCGTAGGTAGGACAGCCCTGCTTTACGGTCTTCGACATAGTTTTTTTCTTCACACTTTAGGCTATATTTTATTATTATCATAGGTTACAAAATTCATGTAAAATTTTTGCAAGCAAGTAAAATTGCCCATACTATATCCCATAAAAAAATTCCCAGTAGTTTTAGACGGAAAAGAGGATTGAAAAAACTTTCTCCGGGGTTAATGCGATAATTTTCTCATATAACGTTGACCTATCTTACTGTATATTTTTACACCTCAGTGATTTGATGAGATTGCTTTAGTACAGACAAACAGACATATCAATCGTAACATATTGCTATTATATTCATCGTTACGAATAAATAATCGCCAAATGCTAATCAGGTTGCGTTTCACTGCGGCTTGATGTTGGTAGTGAGTAGACATCAAACAAGCAACAACGATTAATACATATTTGTTCCAACCGTTGAAAACAAGGACGATGGAGAGTGAGTAGAGTAAGACGTCTGAAGGTATGTGGCCTTAGTTCAGTCAAGATTTTGTTTTCTTACACATATTTATCACTTGCATTGACTTTGTTCATTTTTGAAGTTCCTGCGAATCACCCTAGGAAGCACCCAATGCTGGTTTTGCATCACTATCGGTAGCCTCTATTGTGGTCTGCGCCTATTTTCTTGCTAATCGTTCCTCATGGTTTAAAAAAAGACCGCGGTTCGATGTGTCGCATGCATAGGTTTGGTTCTTTTTGGTATTTGGCCACTTCCGGCTGGACACCCTAGATCGGTCCTGGAACACTATCGGTAGCCTTTATAAAGATCTTCGTTGTGGTCTGAGCCTATTTTCTGACTAATCGTTCATCACGTTATTTAAAAAGCCGCTGTTTAATGTGCCGCAGGCATGGGTTTTGATATCTACTACATTTGACCACTTCCAGCGGGACACCGGAACCGGTTCCGGAACTCTATCGGTTGATCCAAATATGATCTGAAACTATTCTCTTTTATTAACCGTTTACCAGGTTGCCTGAAGAGCTTGCGATTTGATGCGTCGCATGTAAGGGGTTGGTTAACTTTTATACTTGGCTACTTCCGTCGTGACATCTGGATCCGGTTCAGTAACACTACCGGTTCCGATATGGTCTGAGAATATTTCCCTGCCCACTGTTCATCAGGCTATCGAAAAAGCCGATCTTTGTTGTATCGCATGCATGGGTTAGGTTCACTTTCATATTTAGCCACTTCCGGCGGAACAACCAGAACCGGTTCCGGAATACTACCGGTTCAGATATAGTCTGAGAATGTTTTCCTGCCTACTGTTTATCAGGTTATCGAAAAATCCGCTGTTTGATGTGTCGCATGTATGGCTTTGGTTCACATTCATATTTGGCCACATCCGGCGGATCACTCGGAACCGGTTCCGGAACACTACCGGTTCAGATATGATCCGAGAATATTTTCCTGCCTACTGTTCATCAGGCTATCGAAAAAGCCGCTGTTTGATGTATCGCATACATGGATATGGTTCACTTTCATATTAAGCCACTTCCGGCGGAACACCCAGAACCGGTTCCGGAATACTACCGGTTCAGATATGGTCTGAGAATGTTTTCCTGCCTACTGTTTATCAGGTAATCGAAAAATCCGCTGTTTGATGTGTCGCATGTATGGCTTTGGTTCACATTCATATTTGGCCACATCCGGCGGATCACCCGGAACCGGTTCCGGAACACTACCGGTTCAGATATGATCCGAGAATATTTTCCTGCCTACTGTTCATCAGGCTATCGAAAAAGCCGCTGTTTGATGTATCGCATGCATGGATATGGTTCACTTTCATATTAAGCCACTCCCGGCGGAACACCCAGAACCGGTTCCGGAATACTACCGGTTCAGATATAGTCTGAGAATGTTTTCCTGCCTACTGTTTATCAGGTTATCGAAAAATCCGCTGTTTGATGTGTCGCATGAAGGGTTTGGTTCACTTTCATATTTGGCCACTTCCGGCGGGTCACTCGGAACCGGTTCCGGAACACTACCGGTTCAGATATGGCCTGAGACTATTTTCCTGTTTACCGTTCATCATGTTTTCGAAAGTGCCGTGGTTTGATGTGTCGCATGAATGGGTTTGTAGCGTTTTCATATCTGGCCCCTTCCTGGGGTACCGATCCGGAACACCTAAATGGCCTTAACTCCGGAACGGCTGGACCGATCCGAACCATTTTCAATAGGAAACAATGGGACCAGATTCCGCGTCGAATGAACCGTTGGTCATTAAAATCGGTTGAGGTTTACTGCCAAAAAGTGATGTGAGTTTTTTTTTGTACACACACATACACACACACATACATACACACACACACACACACATACATACACACACACAGACATCAGCTTGGGAGCCATTTCCTAAGCAAAAACCATTCACACATCCGTGTGGATTACCACCTTTGGCTCTCCCTTCGGGGAGTGACCGAGCTTCTGGTCTCCAGATAGCTCAAGCGGAGGATGCCTAGGATGTGGTGGGGGTTCAACAGTGGGCTCTGTTGGATCCCCATAAAAAAGCCACACATCTGCAAGCAACTCCGTACAAGCGACCTGGTACCGCTTCCAAAGTGCCATAGCCCAAACACCCGGAGTGCTAATCGGCACATCAGGATATATGCCAGTAACATCCTGATTATGGCATACTGGTCAACGCAACGGACAACGGACATGTTAAGGAATACGGATCGGATGGCGACGATGGGCTGGTATTCGTGCTATTCTACTCCCCGAGTAAAGAAGGGTGACACCAACTTGAAACGGCGAGTGGGCTAATAGTGCGTCTGCCTCCGTCCCGGTAAAACCTTGGCAGGCCTCCGGATACGTTCATCATCTGTACATCAACTTTGATGCGTACTAGGCTCGGATGTAACATTCCCGACTAACGCTGATCTGGCTCTGGACACGGACCCCATGAAGGAACGTGTTCAACCCTCGCTTGGCCTCCCTGTTTCATAGACAACCAAGAGATCATGAAAGCGACTAGATACAGCGGATGGTGATAGCGGTGCGGAGGGGGGACCCTGAAGAATGGAAGATTATACAACGAACAACGAAGCAGGAGCGGCAAATCCGTTTGCCAGGACTGGGTTGGTGAGGACACCACCATCGCAAACCCAGCCAGTGCAAGGGCAAGAGAAGGAGCACCAACAGATGCAGCAGCAGCAACAACAGCAGCAGCAGTACAGCGCTTGGTCGAGAGGACCAAAACTACCAAGGGTAGTTGCAGCAAAAAAGCTGATTGATGAGCTGCACGAGTACGTCGATAAAAGAAGTAACGTGCACAAGGACATCAAAGCGTTGGTGATTAAGATCCAGGGGACTCTTGGATCGGCAGTAAAGGAGTGGACCAGTATGGCTCAGAGAGCTGAATCGGCTGAAAAGGAGTTAGCAAACGTGGCGAACCGAACGTCAGAAGCGCGAAGGGTAGAAACCATCACAACTGCGGAGGAAGTCAGTGTCGTGGGAAGTATCCCCCAGAGGATGCAAACTACGCCCTTCTTCACGCCGAAGAGGCCAAGGGCTTCGCCAGGAGATGTTAGACCGGGCGGCTCCAAGAAACATAAGGACGCCCCCGTTACCGGTGCTCACCTACCAGCGGAGAATGTTGTAGCAGCAGGCAGCCATACCTCATGGCAAGTCGTCGGCAAAAGGAAAGGGAAATCGGGTAGTAAAAGCAGGTCCGAAAAACGAAAGTTCATCAGGAGGAGAAACAAAGGCGAAGCTCTTATCGTGAAAGCGAGTGACGACTCGTATGCGGAAGTTCTACGCACCATGCGGACGAATCCGGATCTTAAGGAACTAGGGGAAAACGTGCAGAAAATCAGACGCACCCGTAATGGGGAAATGATCCTCGAATTAAAAAGGGATATAAAAGCCAACAGCTCGTCCTACAAAGAGCTTACCGAGAAAGCAATGAGCGGCAAGGTCGAAGTCAGAGCCCTGTGCCCGGAAGCAACCCTCCAATGCAAAGACATGGACGAGGTAACATCGGAGGATGAAGTAGGTTTTGCCATGAAGGAGCAGTGTGAACTAGGAGAAGTCCAGATGTCCATCCGCATAAGAAACGGGCCCGCTGGCACGAAGGTGGCATCGATTAAACTACCGATCGAAGCAGCCAACAAGGCACTAAGAGTTGGCAAGATCAAAGTGGGCTGGTGTGTGTGCCCGCTGAGTATTTCTCAGCAACCGGAAGTGTGCTACAAATGTCAAGAGTACGGCCACCTGGCACGAAATTGCAAAGGGCCGGACAGAAGCAAACTATGTAGAAGGTGCGGAGAGGAAGGCCACAAGGCTCAAGATTGTAGTAAGCCCCCGAAATGCCTAATCTGTGCTAATGCGGAGAACAGCAATCACCCGACAGGTGGCCGAAGATGCCCGGCCTTCAAGCAAGCGAGTGGAACTAAGTCCCAGTGGAGGTAATTCAAGTCAACCTCAACCACTGCGATACAGCACAGCTTTTGCTGCGACAAGCCGTTGTAGAACAAAAGTGTGATGTTGCTATTATTTCGGAGCCATACCAAATTCCCCCCGAAGATGGAAACTGGACAGCAGATAGGGCGAAAACAGTAGCAGTCTGGACATCGGGAAAATATCCCGTTCAAGAAGTGGTGTACTGCGCAGATGAGGGTTTTGTGATTGTGAAAATCAATGGAATCTTCATATGTAGCTGCTATGCACCCCCAAGATGGACGATAGAGCGGTTTAACCAAATGTTGGACAAAATAACGGAGGAGCTAATCGATCGAAGACCAGTCGTGATTGCCGGCGACTTCAACGCTTGGGCGGTCGAATGGGGCAGCCGTCTCACAACCCCAAGGGGAAGCAGTCTACTAGAGGCTCTGGCTAAGCTAGACATAGACATAGCCAACGTAGGTAGCACCAGTACGTATCGTAGGGAAGGTAGGCAGTCTATCATCGACGTCACCTTCTGTAGCCCTGTGCTGATCGATCACGATCAATACTGACTATACATGTCAATGGTTGCTCCTCCGTGATTGATCTGAACTGGTACTAATTGCACTGAGATCCAACTGAATAAGAGGCTGGGACATTCCACTTATTCTCAAAGTGCAATTTTTAGCAGCTCATGCATATTTGATCAATAACGGCGCCGGCCAAGTCCTTATAGTCAGCTGGGAAGGGAAAGGAATGGTAGAGTGTACTGGTTGTTGCTACTAGAGACCGAGAGCACTCTGCGTCCCCACAACCCGCACGGACTGGGGTATTTTTAGACGGAAAGGATGGAAGATCTGGGAGTCACCGTTGGGTCGGTGATGCGATCCATGGATAGGGGATTTTTATAGTGTTCGTGATAGATTGTGTGGTGAATAAGGTGTATAAGGTCAAGCGGCACAGCACGCTTTTGGTTGCATAACTTATAGGCGTTATATATACACTGTGCTGTGAGTAGAAGTTGGAAGGGAGGGAAACAAATTTTTTCAATTCGTTTCTGGTTCTAGCGATGGCTATGAACATATGAATATACATGAGTTGTATATGTAGAGAAGAGAGAGCGAGAGAAAGTGGATAGAAAGATACAAAGTAGGATGAAAAGGACGGGCCAGGGATTGAACCCATGACCTTCTGCATACAAATCAGAAGCGGTAGCCACTAGACCACCAAGCCCTTCTGTAGCCCTGTGCTGATGAGAGCGATAAACTGGAGAGTGAGTGAGGAATACACCCACAGCGACCATCAAGCCATCCGGTACCATATTGGAGGCAGGACTCGGCTGGAGACAAGTGGAACACAACTGAATGACCGGAGGTGGAAGACATCTAACTTCAACAAGGACGTGTTTGTGGAGGCGCTAAGGCTGGAAGACAACTCACTGAATCTCAGTGCAGACGAGCTGGTAGCGGTACTATCCCGTGCGTGCGACGCGACAATGCCAAGGGTGGGTAACCCAAGAAACAGTCGACACCCCGTCTACTGGTGGAACACAACGATTGCTGATCTGCGTGCACAGTGCTTACGAGCTAGAAGGAGGATGCAGAGGGCTAGAAATGACGGTGATAGGGAGCAACGAAGGCTACCTTACAGAGCAGCAAGAGCCGCTTTAAATAAGGCGATTAAGCTCAGCAAGAAAGCTTGTCTTGACGAACTCTGCCACAAGGCCAACGTGAATCCTTGGGGCAGCGCATACAAAGTAGCCATGTCGAAGATAAAAGGTCCTGCGGTACCACCCGACAGGTGCCCGGAAAAGATGAAAGTCATCATCGAGGCACTGTTTCCGACGCATGAGCCGATAATCTGGCCGCCCACACCGTACGTCAATCAGGAAAGCTACGTCGAAGAGATCAGGGTAACTAATGAAGAGTTGACCGCGGTAGCGAATACCTTGTCAACCGAGAGAGCCCCAGGCCCGGACGGAATACCAAACGTGGCCCTAAAAGCAGCAATCCACGAGAACCCGGATATGTTCAGCAGCACATTACAAAAGTGTATACAGGAGGGCAATTTCCCTGACATCTGGAAACGGCAGAAGTTAGTGCTGCTACCCAAGCCAGGTAAACCTCCCGGAGACCCATCAGCATACCGGCCGATATGCCTGTTGGATACTATTGGCAAATTGCTGGAAAGAGTGGTCCTGAACAGGCTAACGAAGTTCACGGAGTGCGAGACCGGTCTGTCAGAGATGCAGTTTGGATTCCGTAAAGGCAGGTCGACAGTAGAGGCCATCAGAACTGTTGTGGATGCTATGGAGACGGCGCAGAAGCAGCAGCGAAGAGGAAACCGTTACTGCGCGGTGGTCACCCTGGATGTCAAAAATGCCTTCAACAGCGCCAGCTGGGTAGCAATCGCCGATTCGTTACACAGGTTGAGGGTGCCCGAGTATCTGTGCCAGATCCTGCAAAGCTATTTCCAGAATCGCACACTTACCTACGAGACAGACGCCGGGAAGAGGAGTGTGGCTATTACTGCGGGCGTTTCACAGGGATCCATTTTGGGCCCGACCCTCTGGAATGCTATGTATGACGAGGTCCTAAAACTAGAGCTACCCAGATTAGTGAAGATTGTTGGCTTCGCGGACGATGTGGTGCTGATAGTGATCGGTGAGTCACGAGAAGAGGTTGAAGTATTGGCCACGGAGGCGGTAGACGTAGTGGAAGAGTGGATGCGCAGGAAGAAGCTATCGCTAGCGCACCACAAGACCGAGCTGGTGATTATCAGTAACCGGAGGACAGTGCAGCATGCACGAATGATGGTTGGCGAATTCATTATCGACTCAAAGCGTGAAGTCAAACACTTGGGAGTTATGTTGGACGATCGACTGAACTTCAACAGTCATGTCGACTATGTCTGCAAGAAAGCCACGGCTGTGATCTCAGCACTATCCCGGATCATGCCCAACAACTCTGCGATTAGCAGCAGCAAGAGGAGGTTACTAGCGAGCGTATCATCGTCCACCGTAAGGTACGCAGCCCCAGTGTGGTCGACCGCATTGAAGACTGGAAGAAATCGCGTCCAACTTAATCGTACGTTCAGACTGATGGCGATGCGCGTGTCAAGTGCGTACAGAACCATTTCGTCAGACGCAGTGTATGTGATAGCCGGGATGATCCCTATCTGCCTTCTACTGGAAGAAGATAGCGAATGCTACAGGGACCGAGGCACAGGAGGAGCTCGGAAGAGAGCGCGAGCCAGTACACTATCCAAGTGGCAGCAGCAGTGGGATAACGCTGTGAATGGCAGGTGGACGCATCGTCTAATTCCCAACTTGTCGATGTGGATCACCAGAGCACACGGAGAGGTCAATTTTCACATGACTCAGTTTTTGTCCGGTCATGGGTGCTTTAAGCAGTATCTGAACAGATTCGGCCATGCCCGGTCGCCGATATGTCCTGAGTGTCGGGACACGGAAGAAACACCGGAACATGTTATCTTCAGTTGCCCAAGGTTCACGCGCCTGCGAGGAGAAATGGCAGCAATTGTCGGCGTCGACGTAAATGTGGACAATATCGTCGAGCGTATGTGTAGCGAGGAAGAAAAATGGAACGCGGTGAACAGGACTGTAGTTCAGATCATGTCGGCACTACAGCGAAGTTGGCGGGAGGAACAACGAACGGTTTCGGGAGATATTCCTTCGCCTGAGAACTCTCCGACGGAGTCGGCCGGGGGCTAGCCGAGTATCACGTGTCGTCGTGTCGTACATGTTAGAAATCTGTATAGCGGAGTAGAGAATAGCATGAGGAGTGTTAGTAACCGAAATTAGTCGCTAAATGGCGGCTTAATTAGTACTAACCTAGGTACTAACACATTACTAACTGGAGTCAAATGGCTCGGCATGTGGCATGGTAAATGTGGCTAACACACAAGAAGGTCGCTAAATGGCGAATGTTTAATCGAAATAGAATAACAAATTGCACGGGAGCCAAAAGGCTCAGTACGAAGACTAGAATAATAAATTGGTGATGGTGCACAAGGCACATAACGCCTCCCCTCCGAAGAAATACTGCATGGTGGTACCGGAGGGGAATTGAAGGTGGAGGTGAACTAGGAGAGTGTTTTTAGTGGGTAGGCGCACATTCGAATCCCACACAGCGTCTTTAGAAGATTTTTGGACTCCTAGAATAAAAAAAAAAAAAAAAAACACAGACATCACCTCAATTCGTCGAGCTGAGTTGATTGGAATATGTGACTCGACCCTCCGGGCCTTCTATCAAAAAGTCATTTTTGGAGTGAACATATAGCCTTTCCTGTACACTTAGTGTACGAGAAAGGCAAAAACATGTTCAACTCCTAGTATGAGCGCCTTTGCAAATCTAAGAAACCGAAGAAATTCCAGAAACTGTTGCCAAAATTGCTAGAGAAATACTGAATATCATACCTGGAAAAATTGTTAATGAAATTTTCGAAGGATGCTAAATTTATATCAATGTTCTAAAACAAAACATTACCAACTAATTCCTTAGAACAAACAAAAATCCTGCAGGAATCATCAGAAATGCCCTTGTAGAAGTCATTCCATTTCATGAGTTTCGTAATCCCAAGACCGTTTCAAAACAGTACTTCTGTTGAAGAATGGTCCCAAGTGTTCCTCGAAAATTTCCCAAAGGATTTTTTTTCTTTTTAAATATTCCTTCAGAGATTTCATCAAGAGGATGAGTTCTGAATATTCTGAAACGTTCCTGGAGGGATCGACTACGAAACTCATGAAACGAATTTTTAAATGAATCCTCGAATAAATGAATATAGATATCCATAGGGAAATTCCTGATTAGTAATTTAAATATTTAAGTTATTTTAAAATTTTAATTTAAAAAGTTATTTGAACATCTTTACTTCCAGAAAAGTTGGTTAAAAAAATCTGAGGAAATCCTTGAAGAAATTCTTGTATGAGTCCCAGGGGGAAAAGCTAAATTTGTAGAAATTCTGAGATATGTTCCAGGACATATCCCGAGAATAATTCTTGAAGTCATCTTTATGAAATCATCCAGAAAATATTGGAAAGGTTTCTCAGAAATAAGGTTTTATATAATCATAAAGTCACTTCAGGAAAAATGTATGTAGCTCCCTGTGGAGAACTTGTAGAAATAATTTGTGACGGAATTTTTGGAAAATTTTGTTTGAAATCTAAGAATTATTCCTGAATTGTTCAATTTGAAAAAAATCTGCAGAAATTCTAAAACAAATTTCTGAAAAAAAAACTGTTTTGTTTTTTTTTATAAAATTTAAGACGTAATCTGCGAAACCTTGAAAAAGTTTAAATTTTTTGCTTAGATTTCTTGGCACACAGGTTAACTAACCTTGTGGATGCTAGGCCGGAAAACTGAAAAAATCACTAAGAAAAATAATGACGAAATTTCTGGTAGCTAACGATTAAAAAAACCTCGAAGAAATGGATCTTGATACTATAGAATTAATCGTGTGTAGCAATTTCTTCGACAGTTTGACAAGTCTTGAAATATTTTTTGTAAGAAATTTAGCAAAAAAAACCTGCAAATCGAATAATTTTATGAACTATTTAGAGAAATGCTAGAAGCAATGCAAAGTTGAGTATCTGAGGAATTCTTGAAGAAATACTGTGGCAAATATTAAAAGAAACTTTCGGCGGGTTTATTAAATAAATGTTGGATGAGGTCTTTGAAAAAATGTTTTGAAACCTCACGATAAATATTTAAAAAATATTCTGGAGAAAATATAAGGTTTTTTTTGGGAAATCCTAAGAAAACAATCCTGGAGAAATTCTTGGATAAACTCCTGGAAGAAAAAATGATAAAATGTCTAGTAAAATCCAAATCAAGAATAACCCCACAGAAAAAAAAACTAGATAAACTCCTAGAGGAATTATTAGAAAACGTGAAGGGATCCTTAGAGAAGATCCAGAAAAATCATGAAACAACTTAGGTAGAAATTCCTGAAAGAAACTTGGGATAAATTATTGAAGAAATTCCCGGAGACATACTTACGAGAACCCAAAACAATTGTGAGAGAATCCATGATTGAGCTACCTTATGACAAATTTGAAAAAAAAAATCTTAGAGAATTTTTTGTAGAAACTTCTGGAAAATCCTAGAGCACAATGAGAAAAAAAATTAACGAATTCATAGATGAGTTACTTGGTTGGATTGAAAAAGAAGAAGAAATGTTGCGAACGTTCTGAAGGAATCATTGGAAACGAAACTAAAAATGGATTCCTTGAGAATCAGTTTAACAATTTCCTGTGGGAATTCTTAAAAAATATATATTGAGGAATACCAAGTTAAAGTCCAGGAGAAATCACCGAAAATGTTCTACAGAATAAATCTTTACTTTTTTAAATCATGCTAAATTTGCCATCCCTAAAACACTCGCACCAGAGTTTTTACGATAAACCCTTCCAATTCAGAGTTAGAACCCGCGGAAAACCGTTGTTTGAAAGACAAAGACTAAAATGAGGAAATCGCTTTCCCTGGTACGTGGAACGGATAAAACGGATCCCATCAAACAGCAACCCGTTGTCGTGGCCGTCGTCGTCATCGCCGTCGTCAGTACCGAGACTCGATACCGAGACTCGATACCGAGACTCGATACCGAGCAGAGACAAATATTAAATATTAAATTGCAACATTACAGCTCTAAATTTACGGATTATGTACAAACATAACGAGCGAAAGTGCAGAGGAGCAGCGGCAGCAGCAGCAGCAGCAACGGATACAGATGCAAGCGAGTTCGGATTGCCGGCTTCGGGAAACCGGAAGACGGATGTTATGGATTGTAGGTTGTAAAATAAAACACTCAGCGTGTGCCGGCAGCGCACAGCCAGCCAGCGCCAGGACCCAGGAGTTAAGCGCGCTTTTCTCTGTGATCTTCTGAGAAACTGAAGTGTACCGGACCGGATTGGAGGAGTTGAGTCAGTTGGTGGCATTGCTGTTTAGATTCTCTTTAGGTGCCGGCAGCAGCAGCAGCAGTATGCAAGAAAGTTGAAACTGGCGAAATGGCAACGGGGAATAAAACGTCCCATTACGGGAGTGACTTGCGTAGTGCCGAAGGGAAAGTGGATGTAAAATGTGCGAATGCAGTTGTATTACTATAATTTGGAACCCCGCTTGGCTTGGAAATGTGGGAAAGTGCACTGCAGAATTGAAGATGTTGCATAAGTGTGCACATGGTGAGATTTGATTCGACACAGCTGGCTGGTGCCAGCTGGAGATAATGTTTCTAGTGCTACGTGAATACATGAGACATGGTAATATGCGTCAGTTTTTTTTTGTCTTCTTCGTATCCAAAATGTACTGAAAGGCTATACGGTGTGGGCAGAGCCGTAGCGTGCGGTTGGCCAGGTTGGCCCCTGCCAAGGGCGCCAGTCTGAGAGGGCGCCGAAAAGGCCGAAGGCTTGAAGAAAAAAGGATGCTAATTTTTCTTGAATATTATCAAAATTTCACTATTTTCAGATTGATGATGTTTTATAATATTTAATATTTAATATTCTCAAAAAAAAAAAAAAAAGGTTATTCTAGTTTATTTTGAGCAGGTAACATCATGGTAACCTGAGAATTTATCTACTACTAGCTGTACCCGGCAAACTTTGTCTTGCCTACTGCGTTTTTTGACGTTTCAAGTTTCTAGCCAAGACCAAGTCCCCGTTCAAAATGTATGAAATCCCGATTTTCAAAAACTCTCAATTTTCCCATGTTTTTTGCCTCATAAACCTTCCTTGGGTGAAAACTGATAGAACAAAACTTAGACGACCAAAATCGGACCTTCCGTTCGCAAGTTATGCGCGGTCCCACGTATGCCGCTGCATTTTTATTTATAGATTTTATTTGCTTAGTTTTTTTCATGAGAAATATGCTTTAAAAATTCTAGTGAAAGTTTCTCACTGGGGAATGTCTTGAGAGTATTTCTGAGGATTTCCTTCGTATAAGTTTAAATATTGCTTTTATTCCTTAAAAAATGAGTTTATCTAGTAATTTATTCAAAAGTTAGTCAAATGATTGTCCAGATATTTCTCCACGGATTTTATTAGATAGTCTTCCATAGTTTGACCGGAATTCTTTCTAAAAATCTTTTAGTGATAAATTTTTTGAATTTTCTTCAAGGATACCTTCAGAAACTCTTGTTCAAATTCCTTCAAAAAATCTTCATGCTTCTTTTTCTCATTACCTACCTCTATATCACATTTTTTCTAGGTTTTTCCTAAAAAATATTCAATTTATTTCTTTAGAAATTTTCCTTCAAGGATTTTTATACAGATTCCTGCAGAAATGCCTTTAAGGATTATTTTGAAACCCTTCAGTAGATTATTTCAGTAATTCCTTCATGGATTCCTATAGAAAATCTTGCAGAGATTGTTTGAGAAAATTCTTCCAGGGATTTCTTCAACAACTCACCCAGATTTTTTTTTAGAATATCGTCTATATATTTCTTTAGTAATTTTATCAAAGAAGGTTCTAATATAGCTTAGAAAACCTGCCTTCCGAAATTATTTCATGTTCACTAGAGATTGCTCCATACATTTCTGCTGGAAATCTTTCGTGAATTTTCTCATAAATTCCTTCAGAAAACCATAAATTTGGAATTCCTTCAGTTATTTCTCTTGGTATTCCGTTGGCAAATCTACCAATGATTTTATACAAAACATCTGCAACAAATTCTTTTGAAAACTTCCCATTGATCCATCTAGAAATTGCTTAAGGATTTTCTATAAACCCTTCTACATATTTTTTTAGAATATCTTCATCTCCAAGAGATTCATTGAGCAATTTTTCGAGAATTCGTCCAAGTTATCTTTCGGAAATTGTTCCAGTAGTTCTTTACAAACTCTTCCAGGCATTCCTTTATGAGTTTCTTTACGAACTACTCCCGAAATCCCTGCAAGAAAAACTAGAAATCCCTGCAATGGAAATTCTTGTTGAGATATCTCCTGGATATCGACTGAATATTCCAGAAGAATTCTTTAGAAATTCATACATAATTTCATTTAGTAATTCCAGATTTTAACAAAAACTCATATAGAAATTTCTTCAGAAATTCCTTCTGGTTTTTATCCATCTCCATGATTTGTCTAATGATAACTGCGAAATTTCTTACCGATATTCTGGGAAATGTTTTTATTAAACTTCAGAACAATCCTTTGATAATGTTATTGGAAAATTCTGGTCAAGCCAATCAAACTAATCGACGAAAATTGGTAAAATAGATCGGTTGAGGTTTGATGAAAACCCCTGAAACTCAATTAAGTATTTTAAAAACAAAATTCTATTGAACAAAACATCCAGAAAAGAAAAAAAAACTAAAAACCAACTTTCTGTTTATAAGAAATTTATGCATCATTTGTGTATTTAAGGATTCTGAAATGTCACTTTTAATAGTTGTGCTGGTCTTAGCAAGGGGAATGACATATCCTTTTCTAACCGGAATATCCGCATTTATCCGTTTCTAACCGTCGCTAACCGTTGCTAAGTGAGCTGCTAAGTGAGCAGCAGTTAGACGCGGTTAACGACGGTTAGAAACGGATAAATGCGGATATTCCGGTTAGAAAAGGATATGTCATTCCCCTTGGGTCTTAGTGAGGTTCTTGAAATGCTAAATGTGTTCGTACTTAGGCTCGTATGAAACAAGTAAATTTTGGAAAGTTTTTGGGCGACATCCATTGAAATTTCTGAGGAAAAACACTATAAAAAAATAAAAATTTAACAACAATGTCCAAAATTCGTAGGGGCCACCATCGGCCGCCATTTGGCTACCAAGATATTGGAAGATTTCCACATTCTCCACTGCTTCCCCAGAACCGTAAAACTGGAAGGGGTGACCCTGTTAACATCTAACGATTTGGTCTTGTTGACGTCGATGGTGAGACCCGCCGCCGGGGAGCGATTGGCCAGATCATCGAGCTTACTCTGCATATCTTATTTATTTATTTATACTCGTCTTCGATTTTATCGTACAGACAGATTAAAACTTACTAGCTAATCTTATTTCTAAACAAATTTCTCGACATATCAAAATCAAAATAGACAAACACTTCGTTGAAACGACGACAACAAACATCAAAGGGATTATTCTGTCCATATAGGGTGCGGTGCCTCGGTAAACGAAGAAAATCAGCTCGTCTCGTTGATCGGAAAGGGGCGTTGAACTGGATTTTGCCAAGCAAATCTGAACAGTCGATGTTATTTTGCAAAATGTCGAAAATGAAAAGGCGTTGCAGTAGTATCCTTCTATCCGCTAAGGTCGGCAGGTGCACTAACGCGCAGCGATGCTCGTATGGCGGAAGTCTTAAAGGATTGTTCCATGGTAACCGCCGAAGTGCAAACCGCAGGAAATTCCGCTGGATTCGCTCCATCCAATTGCACTGTACTGCATGATAAGGCGCCCACACCAGCACACCATATTCCAGTATACTGCGTACCAGCGCGCAATACAGTGTTTTCAGGCAATATACATCTTCAAACTGTTTAGCATTTCGTTTGATGAATCCGAGCATAGCGTATGCCTTAGCGGTTGTTGAAGCTACCTGTTCAGCAAAATTGAGCTTGTGGTCAAGTAACACACCGAGATCTCTGACAGTGTTGACTCTAGTTATTGTGTTGTCTGACATTTTATACTGGAACATAGTTGGGTTGTGAGTGCGACTGAACGTAATTACATTACATTTGCGAATGTTCACTTCCATTCCGTTTAGCGTACACCAGTTCAGCAGAACGCCAATGTCGCTTTGAATAGCGCAACAATCAACTAATGATGAAATTACTCGAAAAAATTTCAAATCATCGGCAAACATTAGCTTGGGAGATTTGATCATTTGGCAGAGATCATTAACGAACAGTACAAACAATAAGGGGCCTAGATGACTCCCCTGCGGTACACCAGACGTAATTTCGAACGGGTCCGATTTCAATCCATCTAGACGTACGTATGCACTGCGCTCAGTGAGATATGAGGATACCCACCGAGTCAACCATTGAGGAAGGCCCATTCTATCCAATTTATTCACTGCCAATGAATGAGGCACTCGGTCGAAGGCTTTTGTAAAGTCGATATAAATGGCATCCACTTGTTGGCGTTTTTCCATGGCATCCAACAATAACGAAGGAACATACGTCATTAGATTTGTAGAAGTAGACCGTTTCCTCACAAATCCATGCTGAAACTCGGAGATAACGTGATGCACATGGGGATAAAGCGAGTCGTGAACGAGCCTATCAGAGCACCGTTGAGCTAGGAGAGCAACGTAATCAGCCAGTTCAGGTGCTCCATGGTAATGGGCTGCCACAGCAACCCACGATCAATCTCACCTACCAGGATCTCGTCGATTACAATGAGGAACAGTAGCGGTGATAGGATACCTACATCCGTGCCTCACTCCAGTATCGACCCGGATGGGATCGGACAAAACACCGTTGTGCAGTACTCTGCACGAAAATGCCCTGTACTGTGCTTCAATGAGGCCGATGTTTTTCTCAGAAAGACCCTTGCGCCTGAGGACTCCCCACATGTTTCCGTGATTGAGACGGTCGAAATCTTTTCCGTAATCAATGAACACCAGGTAGAGAGACTCTTGAAATGCATTGATTTGCTTCAGGATGATACGGAGCGTGACAATATGGTCCACACAGGATCGTCCGGCACGGAATCCTGATTGTTGCCGTCGGAAAGTTGCGTCAATCTTCTCCTGTATCCGGTTTAGGATCACTCTACAGAGGAATTTGAGAACGATACACAGTAACATGATGCGTGCCAATTATCGCATACTTAACAGTCAGGTCACCCTTCTTGGGTACCTTGACTAAGACGCCTTGCATCCAGTCGACCGAAAATGTCGAGGTTTCCCATATGTTGAAGAATAATTGATTCAGTAGTTGTGCGGATACTACGGGGTCAGCTTTGAGCATTTCAGCTGATATGCGATCGACCCCTGGGGCCCTGTTCGATTTCATGCTACGGATGGCTGTTTCTATCTCCTGCACTGATGGAGCTTCGGTGTAGACACGGGTAATGCGTCGAACCCTTGGCGAATCATGCTGAGGTGTTGATGGCGTGACCGACACTTGAAAAAGGTTTCCAAAGTTCTCGAACCAGCGTTTCAACTGGTCAGCCGGGTCGGTCAGTAACTGTCCAGACGTATTTTTCACGGGCATCGTAGCATTCATCTTGGTCCCACTAAGGTGACGTGAGGCATCGTAAAGGAGACCGATGTCGCCGGTGTTTGCGGCTTTTTCGCTTTCGTCGGCTAGGGAGTCCGCCCACGCTCTTTTGTCCCATCTACATGAGCGCTTCACTTCCTTCTCGAGAGCCGAAAAGCGCTGACGGGCTACGGCTTTGGCTCTTCGTATTTTCGCTCGCTCTATCGCCCTTTGGCGTTCCTTCGCTCCTCTATCTTCCTCCAAGGATCATCTGTGATCCACTGCTTTCTTCGGGTGCGTAGCTCACCCAAATTATTCTCGCCGGCGGCGATGAAGGCGTTCTTGTTGGCGCTCCATTGATCTTCTACGCTTTCACCTTCTAGAATATTCGCAGCACGGGTCTCTAGCTCCTCGACGAAGGACATTTTCATCGCAGCGTCTTCCAGTCGGTGTATGTTGAACCGGCGCCCGATTTTCTCCTCTTGTCGATGGATCCTAGCAATGCGCAGTCGGATCTCGCCGATTAGGATATGATGGTCGGATGTAATGTCAGCGCTACGTTTATTCCGCACATCAAGAAGGCTCCGTCTCCATTTTCGGCTGATACAGATGTGGTCGATTTGATTTTCCGTGACGCCATCACGAGAAACCCATGTCACTTTATGCACTGGTCGATGAGAAAAGAGCGACCCCCAATCACTATGTCATTGTTGCCACAAAACTCTGCAAACAGCTCTCCGTTTTCGCTCATTTCTCCGAGACCATGGCGTCCCATGACGTGCTCATATTCTGAGTTTTCGGAACCAACCTTCACGTTGAAGTCACCCATGAGAATCTTGATATCACCTTCCGGAATCTTTTCCACGATAGCATACAGTTGACTGTAGAAGTTCTCTTTAACTTGCAGTTCGGCAGCATCGGTTGGCGCGTAGCATTGGATCATGGTAAGGTTTCGAACCCATGTTCTGAATCTGGCTACAATTATCTTCTCATTAATAGGTTCCCATTTCATGAGCGCTGCGTGGGCGTGAGCGCTGAGTAGGAAACCAACTCCACTGTGGCGAGGAGCGTGTTCACTGCGTAGGCCAGAGTATAACAGAATTTGACCCGACGCCAATCTGTGTTCTTCAAAGCTCGACCAACGGACTTCGCTCAGTCCTAGGATCTCAAGCTTCATTCGGCATGCCTCATTGGCTAGTTGTGCCAGTTTACCCTGCTGGGCTAGGGTTAATACATTCCAAGTTTCAATTCTTATCCGTTGTTTCGCGCCAAAAGTCGCTGCCGATGAATCAGTTCGTAATCTTTCATTTTCGGTTTCTGTCACGGTTTTTGTGTTTCGAGAACAGTAGGTTGTTGGCCTAGGGTCCCCTATCCACCTGGCTGCCACTTTAGATATAGCTTCTGGTGAAGAAGCATTTCATACTCAGCCGCTGGATACCATAACAGACGCTGTTTGAACCGCACCTTTTTGATGAACAGACGCTCGAGATGTCCCTCCTCAATCTAGCAGAAGTCAGAAGGACAACAGTTCCCAGGCTGCACTATCAGCTGAGCACACAACTCTTAGCTGGCGGTCTTTGTAATCGCTTGACCAGTGCAGTGGAATCATGAGATAGGAACTTGTGAGGACCAGTGCTATGTTGGACGCTCTCTTTATCGACTCACCCCCGTTTTGCAGCCCTAAAGACCGAGATAAGGGCAAGCAAAAAGGCCTGATTTGAGGATTCCTATCAGAGTGTCAATGCGAATCCGTGGGGTGATGCCTAAAGGATCGTGATGGCCAAGACAAGAGGTGTAATGGCTTGTATAGAGCAGCCTCCAGAGATATTTGAGGTTTCCTTACGTATGATCGCTGAGAACTAGGACTGGGTATGAGGGTGCGGTCACAGTTGAAAAAACTTGCGGGGATTTTGAAATCGTTTAACGAAGGTAACGCCCAAGGTTCGGACGAGGTCCCGAACCTGACCTTAAAAGTAGCTATTGCTGAAGCTCACGGGACGTTCAGGTCTGTTATGTAGAAATACGAGGGAGTTTTCACAGAGTTTTGGAAGCGGCACAGCCTGGCAAAGACGGCGAAACCACCCCAATACCCGCGGGGTTATAGACCAGTATGCGAGAATACGGGAAAGGTGTTCGTGAAGATCATCTTCAACAGCCTGTTTAGGTACGCCTTGGATGTTAACTGCCTCTCGAGCAACCAGTTGGGCTTCCGGAAAGGGATGTCAACCGTAGATTCTTTCCTGTCGGTCAAAAAGACCTAGAGCGATTCCAAGCAGCAGCATCAAAATTAAGGAAATTTTTAAATTCATGATTTTCTATTGAACTGAAACTTTGCACAGTTTTTCAGTTCCATCTAAATCGCCATTTTCCGATATCAAATTTTTTTTTTGAATCACGACTAACTTTTCAAAAGGGTGCATGTGAAAATGGTTCAAAAATATTCAAAAATCTGCACAGCCAAAATGGTTCGTTCGATTGCTATGATTTTTTCAGCAAAGTTAGATAACTAAATGGTGATTCCTAAGAAAATATACACTGTGAAAAAAATCTTTTTTTAACATTAAAAAATATCATTTTTGTCACAAAAACTCAAATATCTCAAAACCCTATCATTTTAACAATGTATTTTTTTTAGGGAAAACGGTCCATTGTATTAGCAATCTACCATAAAAATTTGGTGATGATAAACTAATAAACAAAAAAGTTATGACAATTCAAACATTTCACAATTTTCACATTTAGTAATCATTTTTTTTAGTGTAAATTATTTCGGCCGGAAATCGCAGTTTGATGCTGATTTTATTGTTAATGGGCTTGCGTGAGTAAAACAAGCCGTTTTTATTATGTATTATGTATATTATATGTACAGTACTGTTCCGATTTTATCACGCCCTCCGCGCATTAGTCGTTTATTCATTAATTTGCTGTTACATTTGAGGACAAGTGTTTTCCCTCTTCTTCAAGATGAATGTTGAAAGCGTGTTTTGCAACGCTAAAAATATTGAAATGGGTATAAATGTTGAAGTATATTTCAAAGCATTTTTGAAAAGGGGCGTGATTAAATTGTTTAACCAGATGTCGCTGATGGTACGGTGGCATGACTCTCTGCACTTAGCACTTCTGGCAATTTCACAGTTGTTGTCGATTTCGAACTTCCTGCGCCCTGCTTTACCGATGATATACAGATGGCTCGTTTGTCAAAGTCTAGACGGCAGGACGTGCAAATGCGTAAATTTGTAGGGTATGTGTTCCATCAGTAATCTCACGCTCCCTTTTTCATCCTATTCGAAAACAAGCGATTACGGCACCGATTGATTCCGTTCTTTTTGTTTTCATGGGTGCTCACTTCTAACAAAAAATACAAAAATAAGAAACAGAACAAACAGCACTTCAATCCTTTGTTTTTCGTAGGATGAAAATGGGAGCCACATGCTTAATATGGGAACCAATACCCTATTCAATTTGGGCATAACCAGTCTGTTTCAGTTTATCTATGGTGCTTTCGGTGAGATTTCGTAACTCTTTTGAACATTTTTTTCATCAAAGGGTCTACAAGAGAGCGTTGAGTTGAAGACCTTTGAGAAAGCGACTGTTCATGTTGTTCGTTAGATTATAATAAACAACATCACTTATTAGTTTTAACTGACTAGTTTGGTGTTGTTTGCTTGGACAAAGACAAAATTTACTATAAAATTTTTAATATCCATAGCGGTAGTATTTTTTGCTTTTTCGTGAGCATTGTCATGGTATGTATACAGACAAACAAACGTAACACTGACAAAATTTTTATTGACCACGCCTTTAACGATCATTTTGAATCTTGGTTATGGCTTTCATAACCAGAAGAGTGCCCGTCGTTTTTCTTTGCGTTTGACGTTTCACACTAGCGCCTTCTGATGACAATATTGCACAACGCAGTGTTTCGTGAAACATTTTCACCAGGTGGTGGTAGTGTGAACTGGGCGATGGATTTTCACGAATATTGTTCTAGGCGTTTCGTCTGTTTGTCTATGGTATATACCTCTCATGCATTTGTTGTTGTTGAAGTTACTCGCATTCTTCCGATCATAAAGTCTGTTCTCTAAGAGGTATTTTTTTTTGCAGATCAACTAGACGTATACGCGTATGTATATATAAAACTTTTATTATGCAGTTTTCGTCTTCAAAATAAGTTTAATTCCATTTTTCTTATGATCAACAGCTTTTCAACACTATCAAGGGATTTTTTCACCAGACACGTACAATAAAAAGTATGACACTCTCAATATTTTTGATCACAACACTGGATCGCGTCTAAGGTTCAAATAGATACTATAGTAATTATGATTAATCAAACAAAAATTTCATGAAAACAACTTGTTTAATTCAGGCGGTAGCCTTTACAATAAAATCAGCATCAAAATATAATTCTCGAAATAATTTACACAGAAAAAAAATTTTTTTTTGTTACTAAATGTAAAAATTGTGAAATGTTTGAAATGTCATAACTTTTTTGTTTATCAGTTTACCATCACCAAAATTTCATGGTAGATAGCTGATATAATGGGCAATTTTCCCTAAAAAATTGACGTTGGTAAAAAGATAGGGTTTTGAGATATTTGAGTTTTTGTGACAAAGATCAGATTTTTTTAAAGTAAAAAAATAAATTTTTTACAGTGTATATTTTCTAAGGAATCATCATTTAGTTATCTAACTTTGCTGAAAAATTCACAACAATCGAACAATCCGTTTTTGCTGTACAGCTTTTAGAATATTTTTGAACTATTTTCGCATACACCCTTTTGAAAAATTAGTCGTGAGTGAATATGAAGGTTTGATATCAAAAAATGGCGATTTAGATGAAATTGAAAAACTGTGCAAAGTTTCAGATATTTTTGAAATGGTCGCTCAGGATCGACTGACATGACTCCGTGGAATTCCTCCCTAGGAAATAGCGTTCCAGCGTAACAAAAGGGGGGATTCGCTACTATGCCTGAACTCTGGATGTAAAGAACGCGTCCAATAGCGCCAGTTGGGTGGCTATAGCCGATGTGCTCCTGCCTTCGGCAGCCACGTTGCTTCTGACTAGTGTCGCTTCGTCCATACTAAGGTATGGCGGCTCGGCGTGGGTCACGGCGCTAAGTACCGACATCTACCGTGGTGAGCTGGAAAGTGCGTATAGGCTGATGTCCCTGAAGGTTGCGAGCGCGTACCGTACCGTGTCACACAATGCGCTCTGCGTCATCACTGGTATGGTGTCTACCAGCAGCCTTATCAGGGAGGACATGGAGTGCTTCGAAATGCGCGGCACAAGAGGCATGCACAGGACTGCCAGGATGGCCTCCATGGTCAAATGGCAGCGCACGTGGGACAGTTCCACCAAAGGAAGGTGGACCCATAGGTTGATTCCGAGGGTAGGTAGTTGAATTAACATGGTAGTTGGCGCCATGAGGAAGTTACATTACACCTGACAGAGGTCCTTTCAGGACATCGCTGCTTCCGACAGTTGTGCTCATTCTGCGAATGGAGTGACGTGAGAAAAGTCGGAGTCGTATATCGAGGTGAGAAATCTCGACTCGAATGACTCCATTTGATTTACACGGCGAGTCACTTCATTCGAGACGCGATTCCTCACCTCGATATACTACTCCGACTTTTCTCACGTCACTTCATTCGCAGAATGAGCACAAGTATCTATGCCGTTTCGGTCTTGTGGGTTCTCCCGAATGTCCGGCTTGTGTTGGTTTAGTAGAGGAAACGGCGGAGCACGTTTTGCTCGTGGGCCCGCGTTTTCCTACAATGAGTGACCGCATGCTTGACACAATTCCTGGGGAGGACACAACTCCGGATAATATTTTCCAGAGTAGGAACGAGTTTGGCTGGAATGCCGTTCCAACGACTGTCTCCCACATCGTCTTGGAGCTACAAAGGAGGTGGCTTGTAGACTGGCTAGTGCAGACGCTATACAATATGTGGTCCAAGGGTTTGGAGTCGGCTACGTAGTTATTCCGGTGCCCTGTGGTGCCTTAGGCAGCATCCATTTATTACGTAACGCTAAAATCGACATTTTTTAACCCCCCTCCCTCCTCCGTAACCCGAAAATTTTCGTATGAGCCGTAACACTCGGCCACACTCCCCTCCTCCCCCTAGAGCGTTACGTAATTTGTGGACGGCGCCTTACAGCGATTAAGTGGCCGCGGGGAGAAAATCCTGGGAACGTTACTGTCGAGGCGTCGTTCTACTGGGTTGGATCCGAGCCCGCGGTTTGAAAGGGGTCCTCGGCAAGGTCGGGGCAGGTGGAGTCTCCATTGTCATCAACTTTTTCTGGTGCTAGTTAATGGGGCCTTAACCTTCAGTTGGTCAAAACGTGGTGTACGCAGTTTCTGTTCTTGATACTTGCAGAGCAGTCGAGGGCATTCGTGGTTGTTGGACCTGCTCGCCTTTCGAAGAGAATGGTACTGGTAAGGCCACTCGGGTAGCTGACAGAGCTCAGCATGGTACCTTGGTGGACTCCCTAAGGAGTGTGTCATCGCTGTTCGTGGCTGCATGACTACGCAGCTAACCTTGAGGGTACGATGTGTACTAGCCCCTTTTCGAAGCAATGACTTCTTGGTGGTCCCGGAGAAACCTAGGGCTTGGTGGCAATAGTATTGTGTTTTGTGGGTCGGGGTGTAGTCCTGGCTTCTACTTTTGCTGTAGGAGGCGGTCTTGAAATCCACATTACCTGCCACTACACGGCCTGGGCCGTTCAGGTGTCTGTTGAGCGGGCTACTCCCCCATTGCTTAGAGAAGAAAAAAAAATCAGGCTTAGCTTAACTAGTTCAAAATAGCTATACTACATGCCTTGACAAAAACTCGTTTGCCAATCAATCTTCAGCGAATATGTCATGAAATACAAAACGAGAAAAAAAAGAACTTCCCCAAGCCTTCTTCCAAGAAAATTTCAATTTCAAGAAGAGAAAAGAGCTGCTGTTAAGTCATAAAATTCAATTGAATGAGGCTGCCAAGCACACAGTCTTCGTCTGCCACCACCAACACCTCCACCACTCATCCTATTGCCCCATTTTCCCAGAGCTGTATCGTTTGGCGGCGTGCCTCATCGATCGATATCAACACGGCCGGCAGCGGCGGTCGTCTCTGATGGTAGCGGCAGCTGACTGGTAGGTAATGATGATGGCGATGAAAGCAAATAAAACGCCTACCCCTCGTCGGGGATGGTCCCAGCCCAGTCCCAGTCAGTCACCAACCAGATCAGCAGGTCACGGACAGCATCCAGTCAGGACTCGCAATCGAACGTAGAGCTTCGGAAAGGTGGATGATGCAAAGCCCACATCTTTAGCACACCACCGCTGCTGACTGCACGGTATAGAAGAGGTAGGTACTATCGACGAATCTGCGTCTGTGCATTCCAGGAAGCAAACATCACGGCGCTGGGTTGGCTTCCGCATCGACTGCGCTACGGATGATCGTAAGAGAGCGGGAAACCACTGGGAAGGTAAGCGGTTGGAAAATCTCAAGTGACTAGGTAAATTTAATTTAGTTTCGTTTAATTGGATTCAGGATTTTCAAACATCCTGCATCATCGGGTGAACTCTGCGCGCTAAGATTGAATCTGCGACTGGAAATCCGGAACGAGTTCGCCGGTGAATGAGTACGCGCGTTCCTGGTGCTTTCTGGTGTTGTTTTGCCCTTAACAACTGACACTTAAGCAATAGAATAGGGCACTTCATATTGAGAACAATTTAAACATTAAAACTTCATTGGAAGCGTGAATGAGTTTTATTCCTGTGTATTACACCAAGGTTTAAAAACATTATAAAACCAGAAGTTTTTTTACATTTATCACTATAGAGAGAACTTGTTTGTGGAATATTTAATGCATTTCATTCGTTACTGGTTTGTTCAAGACTTAGCAGAGGATACCGGAAATTGGCATGCCGCAAACACAGTTCCTCCTAATGACACTTTCGTTCAAATTTGATTTTCTAAAATCCCACGGTCATTCATTTTTCACGACTTGATGGCAATACTTATTCAATTCGAAAAGCTTAGTCACAACCGAAGCACTCATCCGCAGTTTCCAACAAAGCTCTATTTATTATTAACCAGATTACTGGCTTCTATGCGCCTGGCATAAATTGAAACTGTTGCCTGAGAGCGACTTCAATAATTTACGATTAATTTTCCGAAGCACAATCACAATATATCAAATTCGAGTTGCACTTCCCCTACCCGGCTGGATGATCTCCGAGCAACACTACTAGTCGTCGTCATATTTTGCCCAGTACCTCAGCAACTGGCACACCAGAGAAGTGCTTACGCTCGTCGAAGCCGTACTACCCCGCCCGCCCGTGGTAACCCATGCACAGTGAACCTGCTACTGTTTGTTTGGGTTCAAATGAAACGATCCGGCACGGATCCTGGCTCTGGCTGATGGCATATCCCATAATTGTACTTCAAAACCGAAGCCAAACACGACCTGCCGGCTGCTGCGCCTACCTGCCCGTCCGGCGCGCCGAGTCGACGTATGTGGTGCAACTGCAGGATGTGTCTGTCCATCCATATGTACACTGCACTGCTAGCTTGCACCAGTTAGCCTGATCCTGGTTCTACTGGCTGACATTCATTGTCGCTTTACGACCACACTTTTGATTTGACCCCCACTAGGAGGCCACACGGCAATCGTCGTTGGTGAAGTGCCCCAGTAAATCACATCACTACTACTGACTGGTGTGCGCGGCTGTTCTACACAATCCGGAAAAAGGGTCTGTGAGCAGGGATGCCGGAATTGTTTCTCTTGAAAACTACGTTTTAACACTCTTACTCCTTTTTCCCATATTCCAGCTTAAAGTTTTACATTTCCAGTTCAAGCATCCAGCTACTTGTTTGAAGCCTCTCAAATATGCGTTCAATTTTTTTTTCTTTTTTTACATATATTTTTTTTCTTTTTTTTGCCTTTCTCGTACACCAAGGTGTACCGAAAGGCTATATGTTCACTCCAAAAACGAAAATTTGATAGAGCCCTCGGAGGGGTCAAGTGTTATATACCAATCGACTCAGCTCGACGAGTTGAGATGATGTCTGTGTGTATGTATGTGTGTGTGTGTGTGTATGTGTACAAAAAGGTCACCTCATTTTTAGATAGTAAATATGAACCGATTTCAACGACCGATGGTTCATTCGACGCGGTATATTGCCCCATTGTTTCCTATTGAAAATGGTTCAGATCGGTCCAGTCGTTCCGGAGTTATGGTCATTTAGGTGTTCCGGACCGGTACCCCAGGAAGGGGCCAGATATGAAAATGCAACAAACCCATGCATGCGACCCATCAAACTACTGCATTTTCGATTATCTGATGAACGGGAAGTAGGAAAATGGTCTCAGACTATATCTGAACCGGTAGTGTTTCGGAACCGGTTCCGGGTGTCCCGCCGGAAGTGGCCAAATATAAAAGTGAACCAAACACATGCATGCGACACATCAAACAGCGGCTTTTTCGATAACCTGATGAACGGTAAGCAGGAGAATAGTTTCAGACCATATCTGAACCGGTTGTGTTCCGGAATCGGTTCCAGGTGTCCCGCCGGAAGTGGCCAACTAAAAAAAGTGAACCAAACCCATGCATGCGACACATCAAAGAGCGGCTTTTTCGATAACCAAATGAACGGTAAGCAGTAACATAGTTTCAGCTCATATCTGAACCGGTTGTATTCCGGAACCGGTTGCAGGTTTCCCTCCGGAGGTGGCCAATTAAAAAAGTGAACCAAACCCAGGCATGCGACACATCAAAGAGCCGCTTTTTCGATAACCAGATGAACGGTAAGCAGTAAGATAGTTTCAGTCCATATCTGAACCGATTGTGTTCCGGAACTGGTTCCAAGTGTCTTGCAGGAAGTGGCCAACTATAAAAGTGTACCAAACCCATGCATTCGACGCATCAAAGAGCGATTTTTTGATAACCAGATGAAGGGTACGCAGGACTATATCTGAACCGGTTGTGTTTCGGAACTGGTTCCAGGTGTCCCGCTGGAAGTGGCCAATTAAAAAAGTGAACCGAACCCTGACATGCGACACACCAAATAGCGGCTTTATCGATAATCAGATTAACGGTAAGCAGGAAAATAGTTTCAGACCATATCTGAATCGCTAATATAGTAAACTGACGAAGTTGAAGGGGTGAATCCTGCTGAATACTTCTGATGATGACCGAAAAATAGTAGGTCGAAACGCTTAACGCTAAACAAGCTGTATATCACCGATAATCACCAATCAATCCTCTAAATAACATATCTGAACCGGTTGTGTTCCGGAACCGTTTCCAGATGTCTAGCCGGAAGTGGCTAGTTTAAAAAGTGAACCAAACCTATGCATGCGAAATATCAAATCATCAAAAATGTTCGATAACCAGATGACCGGCAGCAGGAAAATAGTCTTTGACCAAGCTCTGACCACACCTAAGATTACCGGCAGTGTTGCAGAATCAGGATTAGATGCATTGCTGAAATTACAACATAACAAAATCGATGCAAGCGATACATATGCGCAAAAGAACAAAATTTTGATAAAAATTCAAGCGATCTTGCAAATCACACCATTTTCCTGACGCGTAATTATACAGTAGGATGAATCAACGTTGTATGGGAAAATTTTAATTTTATAGCACTTAAATTACTGCGCACAATTTTGATGCAACTGGTTGAGCAATCGCGCTCTGTAACACGGTTAAAATTATTATGGGAAATTTTACTTGCTTGCACTTTTTTTTGTTAAATTTTACATGAATCTTATACTGCCGTTCCACACCCAATTGTCCCATGTTATATGGGAATCCCATATAACATGGGATAATCATGCGTAGAACGGCAGTATAACGGTATAACCAATGATAATAAAGTAAAGGCTAAACTATGCAGAAAAAAATTGCTGAAATGTCTTGATAATGTTCGGCATCCAGTGCTAGTGAAGGTGGTCAAGCAGTCAACTGAGAGGTTTAATATTTTTTGCAATTTCTCATCGTAATAGGCTGTTTTCCCTCACGCAAATCTGACAACAAAAGGCTTGCTTTCCCACACCAAATTAGCAGTGCGGTAATGGTTCATTACAGCACTGATTTGCGTTGCGTAATAAACCATTACAGCACTGTTTTCAGTTTTGATCAACTTCTTGATGCTTCTGGACGCAGGTTTACACATTTCTGACAACTACACAGCATAACCTGCTATGATCACACTTTCTTAAACATGAACATCAGTGTGGAGTTTGATGATAAAGTTTTGTTTAAAATTATCCTCAAATCTTGCATCAAGTACAGTAAAGACCTGATTTTGTCAGCCCCATTTTGCAAACAACTTTCTGCTCCCATTACCATAAGGTCACATTTTATGCAGTTTATTTATTTTTATCATCAAACTACTGCTGAGATGAAGAACATAGAGGGATAAAAAGTATGAAAAACTGTTTCAGTCTTTGAAGAGAGTAAAAAATGTGTTCCGAAAAGAGGCGGACAAAATCGGGTCACTTATGTTACCACTGTTCAATTTATAAAACGGACAACTTGCTTGTGCGAAATCTTTTTTATTTTTCAATAAAATCATTGCCAGTTTTTTGCATAATTTTCTATAGCTATTCTCAATTGTAGGAAAAATATAACATTGAGCAAAATGTTCTTTATTGTGTAACTGTAGCGGTTTTCGTAAAACTTCAATAAAAACCCATTTCTCAAAATTCGACATATTTTTCCACATACTAAACATGCATATTTTCATGAAGTTTTTATTGTATTGGAATCTTATACTATTCTACTAAAGGTAAAGCTCAATAGTTGGTTAGTAATAATGCTCCAAGCCAGCCTTCAGCTTGATAAAGTGAGTTGCCTTGTTTACAAAAACATCATTAAAAATATTTATTTAAGTTCTGTGATGCAATAGCATAACGGATTCGGCTAAAAATTTGTCCAGAGTAGTAGAATATTGTTTTCTGAATGATGCTAAAGAAAAAAAATACTTTAATTGCATTCTTCATAAAATAAATATTCCATAAAGATGGTCATTGTGAAAAAATTGCATTCTTTTTGCTCCATTGATGCAAATTTTCGACTCTAGCGAACCCTGTTATTATTTAATTTCAACAAAGTTTATCCTATGTTATTATACACCTTATTTAATAACAATCGGATGAAAAAAAATTTATTTCCAACATCAATGTTATGTAAAATTTGCATTAGGCTGCATTGTTATTTGGAAGAACCTTCAAAGAACGAAACTGTTTTGATTACTGTGCCTGTAATGGCACACAGTAACCAAACCAGCAATGCTATTAAGAAGCAGTTTTCTGCATTTGAAACCACATCATTCCTACTTTCGACTGGATGCATAAAAAATATGTTTATTGAATATTTTCGTGTCCTTTTTACTTTACAATTGAATTTTAATCAAAAAATCGAATCTCACTTGAGACTTTAATATTTCAACAACTAATTTTTCAATTGAGTTTAAACTTCACCAGAATGTTTATTACTCATGCTGCTGCAGCATGGCACATACTTATTTGATATTAAAAACGATATACCAGATGTGAACAGTAATTTTATATATATTTTCAATTTTCAGGAATCGTAAAATCCACCTCATTTAACACCTGGCCGATTTTCTATGAATTAAAACTATTTTTATTCGACTCAAAAATCATTACTATAATGAAAAATGATGTACTGAACAACTATGCAAGGGTGGTTAAATTTGAACTACGCGTCTTCTTTTTATAGCCTTGTAAAGTTGTCCGTTTTATAAATTGAACAGTCCTTAATATATGAAATTGCAAATAACGTTGTACGAAACTCGGTGCAGAACTCGATTTTTACAGCACTCATCGTAATTATCCAACTCGGCAAGCCTCGTTGGATAAATGTACGACTCGTGCTGTAAAAATCCTCATTCTGCACCTTGTTGTGTAAACTACTATTTCAGCTCTGCTTATACGTTTAACATAATACATAACATAGGAATATGAGCCATCAATAAGTTTCCAAATTCGATTATGGCTTTAACCCTTATGTGGCCGACAAGGTACCCGGGTACCCAGCACCCATTTAAAAAGCACGGTGTAGAAAAAAGCAAAAAGTTTGTCGGACACATAACGGTTAATAAGGTTGTTGCTTTTCTGAACAAGGCTTACACAAATTTCGATTTTCTCTTAAGTCAAGAGGGGTCCCCCCTTCGAAATTTTGGATCGGGATTCAACATTTTGAGGAAAGGCACAAATGAGTTAACCAATAAATTTTTAAATTTTAAGGTGAAGAGTCCTCCAGAAAATTTCTTACCAAACCCGGTGAGTTTATCGGTTTTGCTTAATTGTTTGAGTATTTTTTTTCATCAAGTACATTTATTATTTATCAACTCCACCCCCTCATTGACGAACGAGCACTGTGACAAAAGAATTTGTTCCGTTGTAGATTATTTTCAGGATTCAGGAACACTTCGTCTTATGGCGACGGCAATATCTTAGAGTACATATTCGACGAGAAAGGCGCTATCACCACTAGGTGGATTAATCTGGGTTTTTTAATTTATAATTACAGAGTGGAAGATACAAAGTTCGTTCATTCTTAATGCTAATTTTACATTTAGTCGGTCCCTGGATTTCAATTCAAACTACGGGCAACAAATATTTAAACATGTTCTAAATTCTGTCCTAAACACGGCTCGGTTATTCCATCTCAACTCTCTTATTCCCTTCTTGAAAATAAACAAAGATTGTCCCTGCGCTGCCATTCAACTAATTTCGATAAAGTTAAACCCTAGGTAAAGTGAGGCATGCAAGATTCCCATAAAAGATTCTTTATGAAATTTCTGGAGGATTTTTTAAAAATTCTGAAGAATAATAATATACAAATACTTATTAGGAAATTTAAGAATGAAGGAATGCTTGAAGAGATTTTCCAAAAACCTCCGGAAGAATTTTCAATGGATTATTTGGAGAAATGTCTGGAAAAAAAATCGCTGGTTGTATTTCTGTAATATCCTCTGGAGATATTACTTTAGAAATACAAGATTTTTGGTGAAAATTCTGGAAGAAATTCCAGAACATGTTCTGAAGGAATCTTTGGAAAAATCTAAAGCAATCCCTGAAGTAAATTTCCGAATGAATCTTTGGAAGATTTTTTTTGAAACAGGGCCATAGCTGTAGAGGCGTGGGTACCCAGCATAACCATGTCGGGGGTGACGGGTTCGGTTACCAGTCGTTCTAGGAACTTTTCGTAATGTAATTTTCCTTGACCTCATTGCACATTGGTCCACGAAACAGATTTACGAGGAAAGATGCATTCAGCGCCTTCAAATGATTTTCTAGATTAATATGGTCTTCTACAAAGTTGTTCCTAAAAAGAAGGCCATCTTTTCAATATACATGAAAATAAGGGTGGTCCATATTTTCAAATAAATTGGTAACCAAACTTTTTTATTTGCAAGAATAACTATATACATTCTTCAAGATAGTTGTAGATCTATCAATTTCGAGCAAGTTTGCTGAAGACCTTTTTTATGTAGCTTTAAAATTGACCGATCTAGAGGTATTTTTCTGAATAAGCTTAGGGTGGTTCAAGAAAAACCGGCTTTCTGGCGTTATTTTTTTTTTATATTCGATTTTTCATCAAAGTCGCCCAAGATACACTTGTAGAGCATTTGAAGACGCGTCGTTTCGTGCGCTGAGATGGTCGTTATCTGTTTTGATTCAAAAGTTACAGGCATTTTTCCTTAAAAATCATAGTTTATTAAAAAGGTGTTATGACGGGTTGGGGCAAACATCAAAAATATCTTTTGCCCGCATTCAAAAGAAGAAATGATGTTATAAAACATATCAAAAAATTAGAGGGGTGTTATTTTTGTAACTCAAGTGAAAAGTACTTAAAAAGTGCCTATTTGTTTCTAGAAAACCATCAATATCTTTTGAACCGGATTACGCAGCAACATTCTTAGCGCACAAAATTGTGCGTTCTTTAAAGCTCTTAAAAAGGTGTTAAGACAACTTTGATGAGAAATTTGAAACAAAAAAGATAGAGCGTTTAAACTGTTTTGACAAAACTTGGAACATTTTCCCATAGTTTCATAGGGTGATACTAGAACAAATCGTTTTATTGCTTTATCATTTTTGTTTCAAATTTCTCGTCAAAGTCGCCTAAGAACCACTTTTAGAGCTTCCAAAAACGCGCATTTTCGTGTGCTGAGAATGTTGCTACGTCATTCTGTTCAAAAGATATTGATGATTTTCTAGAAAAAATAGGCACTTTTAAAGTATTTTTTACTTGAGTTACAAAAATAACACCCCTCTATTTTTTTGATATGTTTTATAACAACATTTATTCTTTTGAATGCGGGCAAAAGATATTTTTTATGTTTGCCCCAACGCATAATAAACCCTTTTTAAAAAACTAAGATTTTTTAAGAAAAACGCCTGTAACTTTTGAACCAAAAGAGAAGTGTTTCTTGTGCGACTTTGATGAAAAATCGAAACTGAAAAAGTTAACGCCAGAAAACCAGTTTTTCTTGAACCACCCTTAGCTTATTCAGAAAAATACCTCTAGATCGGTCAATTTTGAAGCTACATAAAAAGTGTCTTCAGCAAACTTGCTCAAAATTGATAGATCACCAACTATCCTGAAGAATATATACAGTTATTCTTGCAAACAAAAAAGTTTGGTTACCAGTTTCTTTGAAAATATGGTCCACCCTAATTTTCATGCACATTTAAAAAAGGGGCTTTTTATTAGGGACAACTTTGTAGAAGACCATACATACATACATTTATTTGTTCCACATCATTAAGACAAGACATAATCAACAATAGTACGCCACAATACTCGGTTTGTGGCTGCCGCTCTCCATCCTCGGTCGCGCCCAATGCTCGCCAAGTCACGCTCCACCTGGTCCGCCCATCGTGCTCTCTGCGCTCCACGCCTTCTTGTGCCAACCGGATCCGTTGCAAACACCAGCTTTGCAGGGTTGTTGTCCGGCATTCTTGCAACATGCCCTGCCCACCGTATCCTTCCGGCTTTGGCCACCTTCTGGATGCTGGGTTCGCCGTAGAGTGCAGCGAGCTCGTGGTTCATCCTTCTCCGCCACACACCGTTCTCCTGCACACCGCCGAAGATCGTTCTTAGCACGCGTCGCTCGAAAACTCCGAGTGCTTGTAGGTCCTCCTCGAGCATGGTCCATGTCTCGTGCCCGTAGAGGATTACCGGTCTAATTAACGTTTTGTACATGGTGCATTTGGTGCGTGGGTGAATCTTTTTCGACCGCAGTTCCTTCTGGAGCCCATAGTAGGCCCGACTTCCGCTGATGATGCGCCTCCGAATTTCACGGCTCACGTTGTTGTCAGCCGTCAGTAAGGATCCTAAGTAGACGAATTCCTCCACCACCTCGAAAGTATCCCCGTCTATCGTAACATTACTACCCAGACGGATCCGGTCGTGTTCGGTTCCGCCTACCAGCATGTACTTTGTTTTTGAGGCATTCACCACCAGTCCGACCTTTGCTGCTTCGCGTTTCAGGCGGGTGTACAGTTCTGCCACCGTTCCAAATGTTCTAGCGATAATGTCCATGTCGTCCGCAAAGCACACAAATTGACCGGATTTTGTGAAAATCGTTCCCCGGCTGTTGAGCCCGGCTCGTCGCATCACACCTTCCAGCGCGATGTTGAAGAGTAGACATGAGAGTCCGTCACCTTGTCGCAGTCCCCGGCGAGATACGAATGAACTGGATAGTTCACCCGAAACCCTTACGCAGTTTTGCACACCGTCCATCGTTGCTTTAATCAGTCTAGTCAGCTTCCCAGGAAAGCCGTTTTCGTCCATGATTCTCCATAGCTCTGCGCGGTCGATACTATCGTATGCCGCTTTGAAGTCGATGAACAGGTGGTGCGTTGGGACCTGGTATTCACGGCATTTCTGGAGGATTTGCCGTACGGTAAAGATCTGGTCCGTTGTCGACCGGCCGTCGATGAAGCCGGCTTGATAACTTCCCACGAACTCATTTGTTTTAGGTGACAGACGACGGAAGATGATCTGGGATAGCACTTTGTAGGCAGCATTCAAAATAGTGATCGCCCTGAAGTTCTCACATTTCAAATGGTCGCCTTTCTTGTGAATGGGGCAGATTACCCCTTCCTTCCACTCCTCCGGTAGCTGTTCGGTTTCCCAGATCCTGACTATCAGCCGATGCAGACAGGTGGCCAACTTTTCTGGGCCCATCTTGATGAGTTCAGCTGCGATACCATCCTTACCAGCTGCTTTGTTGGTTTTGAGCTGGTGAATGGCATCCTTAACTTCCCTCAGCGTGGGAGTTGGTTCATTTCCGTCCTCCGCTGCATTGGCGTCGTCATTTCCTCCGTTGCCGTGGGCTCCCGTGCCTACGCTCTCCACGCCGTTCAGGTGCTGATCGAAGTGCTGCTTCCACCTTTCGATCACCTCACGTCCGTCCGTCAAGAGGCCTCCGTCTTTATCCCTGCATATTTCGGCTCGCGGCACGAAGCCGTTGCGGGATGCGTTGAGTTTCTGATAGAACTTCCGTGTTTCTTGGGAACGGCACAGCAGTTCCATTTCTTCACACTCCGCTTCTTCCAGGCGGCGCTTTTTCTCCCGAAAGAGGCGGGTCTGCTGTTTCCGCTTCTGTTTGTAACGTTCCACGTTCTGTCGAGTCCCTTGCTGCAGCATTACCGCCCTCGCTGCGTTCTTCTCCTCCAAAACCGTTCTGCACTCTTCGTCGAACCATTCGTTTCGTCGATTCCGTTCCACGTACCCGATGGTGCTCTCGGCTGCGTTGTTGATGGCTGCTTTCACTGTACTCCAGCAGTCCTCTAGAGGGGCCTCATCGAGCTCGCCCTCGTCTGGCAACGCGGCTTCGAGATTCTGCGCGTATGCTGAGGCGACATCCGGTTGCTTCAGTCGCTCTAGGTTGTACCGTGGCGGTCGCCGGTACCGTACATTGTTGATGACGGAGAGTTTTGGGCGCAGTTTGACCATCACCAGATAGTGATCGGAGTCGATGTTGGCGCCACGATAGGTCCTGACGTCGATAATGTCGGAGAAGTGCCGTCCGTCAATTAGAACGTGGTCGATTTGAGATTCCGTCTGCTGTGGTGATCTCCAGGTGTAACGATAAGGGAGGCTGTGTTGGAAAAAGGTGCTACGTATGGCCATATTTTTGGAGGCGGCGAAATCAATGAGTCGTAGGCCGTTTTCGTTCGTTTGCTGGTGGGCGCTAAACTTACCAATCGTCGGTCTGAATTCCTCCTCCTGGCCTACCTGAGCGTTCAAATCTCCTATGATGATCTTGACGTCGTGGCTTGGGCAGCGGTCGTACTCGCGTTCGAGCTGCGCGTAAAATGCGTCCTTGTCATCATCAGTACTTCCGGAGTGTGGGCTGTGCACGTTTATTATGCTGAAGTTGAAGAATCGGCCCTTGATCCTCAACCTGCACATTCTTTCGTCGATCGGCCACCAACCGATCACGCGCCTCTGCATATCGCCCATCACGATGAAAGCTGTTCCCAGCTCGCGTGTGTTGCCGCAGCTCTGGTAGATGGTATGATTACCTCTAAACGTTCGCACCATGGATCCTGTCCAACACACCTCCTGCAGCGCTACGATGCCGAACCCGCGGTCCTTCAGTAGATCGGCGAGTATGCGGGTGCTCCCAATGAAGTTGAGAGATCGGCAGTTCCACGTACCGAGTTTCCAATCGCAAGTCCTTTTTGTTCGCTGGGGTCGTTGCCGTTGGTCTCGGTTCGTATTATTCTGTTGCTGATTTTCCGTTACAATGGTTTTTTACGGCTGGCTCGTAGGGCCTGACACCAACCCCCTACTTTCCGGAGGGCCATAGTGCACAGTTGAGCTTAGAGTCCTTCCCTGGCACTCGGACGTAGATCAGCCGCCCCTAACATGGGGATCAGACGCTGTTGTGAGCCGCTCCTCCTGGAGAACAGACGCTCAGGTTTGCCGAAGCAAACCCCCCTTCCCTGTCAGCCTACGACCAAAGGTCCCACCGGGGTTGGTTACCCGATCTTCCCTAAGGTTGCTCATAGTTTCCGGCCGGTACCGCGTGGAGGTAGGGATAGGAGTTGCTGGGCAGAGGCTAGTGGATCACAATGGGATCTGAATTGCGCAGCATACCCAGCCTTTACCGTGTAGAAGACCATATTTGCCTAAAAACTCATTTGAAGGCGGTGAATGCATCTTTCCTCATAAATCTGGTTCGTGGACCACTGTGCATTGGGCTCAAGCGTATTGTCGTGTATGTCACACGCTATACACATGCAAAATGGTCATCGTCAGAGAAAGCTCTAAGTCAGCGGTTTACAGATCGTGCACCGTGGTGCACTTGGTGCACCGCGAAGCCATGATAAGTGCACCGCAGCACTTCAGAAAAGACTTGTATATTAAAATATCAATTCACCTATTTCATGAAAAACAATTCGAAATGTTTAGAATAACTGATCTATTAGAATGTTTCAGCCGGCGAAATACCTTTAAACCAGCAATAAAACGTTTCAGATATTCACGAAGAATCATGGAACAAATCTACAAAAACTCCTCTAACATATATCACATTTTTCCAAGAACTCATAATATACATTCACAAGCACCCTACAAGACATCGGTAATGTATCTTCAATGAATGTGCTAAAAAAATCCAAGATGAAATTTTACTAATATTTCTGTGGCTTTTCGTAATACCAGAGCAGGAATCTATCACTGATCTCTACATCAGTTGACCAGGAGTTCTACTAATAACGTATTTATGATTTTCATAGGAATCTCCAATCTCCTAACGAATTGACAAGAATGCATGGAAGAAACTTATCAAAAATATTGTCAATATATGCCAATGTTCTGAAAATAAAACTTTCAAGTGTCTTGCTAGAATTTTTTCAGAAATCCAGTAAAAGTCTTGGGAGAACGTCTATCAAAAAACATACTAGAAATAATACAATAGTTTTCGAAGGACTTCACCAAGGCTCTTGAAAACAAAATACCACTAATTTGGCTCAATATTTTATTCAGCATTCATAAGGGGCTGTTCATAAACCACGTAGACCAAAATTTGACCATCTTAGACCCCCCCTCCCCCCTCGTAGACTTTTGTCCATACAAAAAAAATGAAATTTGTATGGAGCGTAGACTTCGGACCCCCCAAAAAGTCTACGTGGTTTATGAACGGCCCCTAAAGATCTTGAGGTTTCCAGATACATTCTGAGCAAGAAATATTCCAAGTGAATAACTGTGCCACTTCACTGTCCTAGTTTTCAAAATAAATCGAAAGTCGTGAACTTCTGTCAACGACCAAAATTTTTGAAGTACAATTCAGCGCTGATTTCGAAACCACGCTTTAAATTTTTTTAAGTAGAGCAGTTTTTGAGTTTTAGCTCAATCGAGTCTTACATTTTTTTAATATGAAATTTAATAAAATTCAAATATCTTGCGTTTTGTTCAACCAATTTCAAATCTTTTTCCATAAATTAAAAGCTGAATACAATACCATTCGATCATCTGAATGCAGGTTTTGCGTCAGATTGATGAAATTCAAGATATTGGCGAGTTTTTAGGACAAACTCCTTAAATTTTAGCAAAATTTCCAAAAATATATGAAGAAATGTATTTTTTTTTCAGAAAAAAAAAACAATTTGAAAATTCTTTCTCAACGTTTTTTTGACATATCATATGTAGGCGAGTTACAGTGAAAAATTCAGCTCTATCTGAGCTTTGATTACGCAGAATGAGATGTGTGATGTGAGCGACTTTGTTTAAAAATAGAACAAAAATCGATTTCAAATCAACAACGTTGTATGAAAAGTCGAAAAAAATTCCGCTCTACTGTATTTTTTTTTTTCTTCACGTTTTCAAACTCAGGGCATGATTGTACACCAAAAATGATCATCAGCTTACCGGGTTCAAAAATGCTGTAAACTAGTGTAAGTGATGAAAAAACGATAGTGCCATAATTGGTGGGGTAAAAATTAATAACGAGAATACGCACCTTGGAATTGCTTTGAAAAATGCGACAGCTTTTTCATGAATTTAAAATAACTTTTTTTTAACAATAATGAACACGTGCACCGCGGAGCGAATTATTCCCAAAAAGTGCACCACAAGCCGAAATGTCTGAAAACCCCTGCTCTAAGTTATTAACTGTGGCAGTGCGCATAGAACACTACGGGGCTGTCCATAAACCACGTTTTTGGGGGGGGGGGGGTGTGCGAGGCTTCGCCCAATGATCATTTTGTATGGACAAATTAAAATTTTTGTATGGACAAATGACCACGCGGGGGGGGAGGGGGGGGGGGGTGGTTAAAAAGTCCCAAAAAAATGACCACGTGGTTTATGGACAGCCCCTAAGCTGAGAAGCAAGGTCTCACTAGGGACGTTACGAAAAGAAAAAGTTTTTGAAACAATCTTAATAGAATTTCTAGAGGAATTAGAAAAGTGAATCCTGGAAGCATTTTTTGAAAAGCCCACGAAAAAAAAAAAATTTTTCTGAAATTTCGGGAAAAAAAGGGCTGAAAGTCTCTCTAATAAAGACAAATCAATCAATTCGGGAAAAAAAATTTGACTGTAGAGCAGGATTTTTAAAAGAAGTACAGTGACCCCACACCGATGAATCACCTTAAATTTTATACACTATTTATGAATCACCATGTTGACCATTCGATCAAGTGATCCATAAACTGTGGTCATTTTTGCCGATTCATAAATTGTGGGGTCACTGTATTTGGAGAAAATTCAGGGAAAAGTCTAGTGAAATTTCTGACGAAAGCTCAAAAAAATGCTGGAAAAAAATCAACAAGTATTTTTGAAAAAAAAATCCCTGGTGGGTTTTTGAAAGATTTTCGCAAGATTTACACAAAAACACCAGGAAGCAGTGCTGATAAAAGTCCTTAAGGATATTCTACAATAGAGCAAAAAAAATATTTCGAGGATTTTTTTGGGGAATTCCTGTATTGAACTCTGTATGGATTGAGTGAAAATCCCTGGAGAAATTTCTGAGGCAATCAATTCAAGACGTTCTTGAAGAACTGTTTGTAAAAATTCTGGGAGAATCTCCCAGAAATCCCTGAACGCTAAAGTTATCTCTGAAGAAATTATTCTAAGCAGTCCTTGGGAGACTTAAAAAAAAAACCTGAGAAGATATTCCTGAAGGCTGCCAATGGCAAAATTTTCGAAGGAATTTTGGGAAGATATTCTAAACCCCTTGGAGAAATATCTCTGAGATATTTCCTTGAGACATACTTGGGGATATTTCTGGCTAAATATTATTTAATTTTGTTAAATAATCTTAAAAATTATATCTTAACAAATTCATGGAGCAATCTATGCCACAATGTTCAACAGAATACTTCTGTAAAATTTCTCGAATAATCTCAAATGGAATTTTTGAAGGAATTCCTGTAGAAATTTTTAAATACTATTCATGGGGAGGATATCAAAATAAATCCTTGATTTTTTATGATAATTTTTGAAAAAAAAAAATCCTAGGTATTTCTAAAAAAACCCTTGGTAAGATGTCCAGAGGAACTCTTGGAGAAATAATCGAAAAAAATATTGAATGATTTCTTAAGAAATTTCTTAAGGATTTTGTAAATGCATCTCAGGATAAATTTCCGAATTAATATGAAAAGGAAATTATGAAGGAATCCCTTATTTTCCGAAAAAAAAAATGTGAAAGTAGTTCTCCGGATATCTACACAAATTTTCTAAAAAAAATTTTTGTGAAATTTTTGGAAAAAAAATTGTGGATGTTCAGAAGAAACCCCGTAAAAAATTAAAAAAAATATCGCGAGTAATTTTCAAAAGAGTTAATAGTGAAAAGTCTGAATAATTTTTGCAAGATTATCAAAAAACAATAAAAAGTATTTCTGCAGAAATTTCTGTACGATTTCCTAATGGAAACCGTCGCAGCAATTTCAGAAAAAAAATATCTTGAAGGAAAATATTTTCTGGATGTAACTTTGTGTGAATTGGGTTAACCTCTCTGTAGGCATTTTATAATATTATTTTTATTTATTTATTTATTTTTTATTTTTTTTATCTGTATTACCGAGATTTTTAGCCCAAGGCTAGTTCATCTCGGGACCCACGCTTTACTTCCCTTCCAAAGGAAGAACTCACATTTTGCGAGTTTGTCAGGAGTGGGATTCGATCCCAGGTCCTCGGCGTGATAGTCAAGTGTTCTAACCATCACACCAGGTCCGCCCCACTGTCTGTAGGCATTTCCAAAGCAATCAATGCAAGATGTTCTTGAAAATTATCTCTGAAATTCCCAAGAAAATGCCTACTGTTATTTCAGAAGAAATCATTGGAAGACTTTAAGAAAAAGAAAAACCCCGAGGAGAAATTCTTGGAGGCTGCCAATGGCAAAATTTTGGAAAGAATTTTAAAGAGATATTCTCCAAATCCCCGGAAGAATTTCTCAAGATATATCTTAAGAATTTTCTTAAGGCATCTTTGGAGTGTTTTGTAGATAAATATTAAAAGGATTTCTAGAGGAATCCATTCACAATTCCCCTTCACAAAATAATCCCAAAGGGAATTTTTGAAGAAATTCATCAATATATATCAAATTGTCTATCAGTATTTCTCAGTAAAATTTCCGGAATAATCACCTGTGGAATTTCTCAAGGAATTCCTGGGAAAATATTTAACGTTTTATTTCATGAAAAAAATTTTCAAAATAATGTTTGACGATTTTTGCTAAAATGTGTGTAAAAAAAATGCAGGCTTTTCTAGAGGAACCCTTGGCAAAACTTCCAAAGGAATATCTGGAGGATTTTTTTGTGACAATATAGCACGATTTTCTAAAAAAATCTCAAAAAGTATTTCTTAAGACATCTCTGAAAGATTATGTAAACTACCCAGACAACCAGTAATCGTATAAGATGTTGCATAAGATGATAAAGTGGAGGCCATCCATTTAGGCGCATGTAAAATGTTCGCATATCGCCTCCACTTTAACATCTTATGCAACATATTATACGATCACTGGTTGACTGGGTAATCTCTGGAGAAATTTCTGAATAAAACTGCTTTTAAACATTTCTGATGAAACTCGTGCTGAAAGTCTTCAAGATCTCCATGGAAGATTTTGTAAAAAACCACTGTGAAATTTTTGACCGATTCCCTTGTGGAATTTCTGAAGGAAAACCTAAATGAATTTCTATATTAAGTCATGTACAACATTTCCGTATGATTTTTTAAGAAGTTTTGGAATGAACACGTGATGAAATTCCTTCAAAAATGTTTGAAGAAATCTTAGGAAAAGTTTCGTAAGCAATCCGTGGAGGAATTTCTGGTGAATTTTCGAAGGATTCCCTGGAGGAAATCCCATACAAATATCTAGAGGAATTTCTGAAAAAAAATCTCTGGAGGAATTTCTGATGAAGTAAGTGGAAGAACTTCATAGTTAATCAATGTACTGCCTTAAACCATTTCAGTGCTGTCCTCAATGATGTTTTATAAAAGTTCTTTATGAAACCTCAGAGGATTTTCTAAAAATAATCCCTAGAAATAAATGTACAGCAATCCCTGAAGAAAATTTCCGAATGATCCCCTGAAAGAGTTATTGAAACAATCCTAGGAAAATTTCTGGAGGAATATTTGGAAAAATTGCATAAGGAAATCCTGGAGGAATGGGGAAAGGACTTTTTGGAAGAGTTCCTAAAAAAACCCACGATATTTCGGAAAAAAAAGTATCTAGACTGTAGAAGAATTTGTGAAGTGAAATCCAAGCAAAATTTTCCAAAGGTATGATTTGTGAAAATTTAGGCCAAAAACTAGTGGAATTTCTCATGAATACTCTTAGTACTTCAAAAAACAATATATTTTTTTTGTTCATAGAGACTTTACCCTGAAGGGGCATTCGTCTCTAATTCAAAAAACAATATTAAGAAGCATTTTCAAAAGGATAACTCAAACATTGATGTCCTAAAAGATATTTATGTGAAAATTCTGGAGAAAGCTCTGAAGGAATTTCTAAAAAAAACCTAAAGAAAATTTCCGAATCGTTGGAAGAGTTTTTGAAACAATCCTGGGAGCATTTCTGGAAGAAATCTTGGAGAAAACAAATTCCTGGAAGAAAGAAAGAAGGGAAATTTAACTCATTTTCTGAAAACCCACGATAAATTTCTAAAATTTTGGAAAAAAAGTATCTAGACTGTAGGAATTCATGGAGCAATCCATGCAAGATTTTCCAAGGGAATGTTTTGTGAAAATTTTATCGGTTTTCTAAAAAAACCTCCTTAAGAATCTCTATAAATATATCAAGAGGAATTGTTGAAGGTATCCCTGGTGAAATTTACAGGAGAATTTCTGCAAGATTTTCTGAAAAAACATCAGTAAGCATTTCTGAGGAGATTCCTTATTAATCTAAAAAAATCGTAAAACAATTTCTAAAAAAAAATATGTTGGGGAATTTCTAAAAGAATTCCTGGACGTTAGTCTATATGAGTTGGATAAAAAATTTCTGGAGGATTTTTTAAGCAATCAATTCAAGGTGCTCTCAAAAAATCTCTGGTGGAATTTCAGAAGGTACCTTTAAAAAGAAATTCCGAAGAAATCCTCAGATCAGGTTAAGCAAATTAATCGGAGAAGGAATGCCCGAAGGCTGCCAATGGTCCCATTTTTCAAGAAATTTTTGGAAGATTTTCATAATATGGAAGAATGGAGACAAGGAAGAATATTTTTAGTCATCCTCAAAGATTTTTTAGGATAAATATTTGTAGGAGTTTTGGAGGAATCTCTTCTCTTTTTTTTCAAATAATCCCAAAATTAAGAAATTTATGGAACATTGTATGCCATATAGTGCAACAGAATACTTCAATACAAAAACATTGAATGATTTTTTTTATCAATCTGTGGAAGCATTTCTGAAGGATTTAAAAATGAATCCTCGGAGTAAATATTTTGTTTAGGAATTGATGAATGAATATGTGGAGAAAATACTTTTAAAAGATTTTTCGCAAGATTTTCTTAAAAACATCAGGGAGTATTTCTGAAGTTTATTAAAAAAATCATAGAAACAATTTCTGAAAAAAATATGTTTCTTGAAGAATTAAAAAAAAATTAATTGGGTAAGAAACCCCGGGGGAATTTCCGAAGCAATCCATGCAGGATGTTCTTGAATAATTATTTGTGGAATTTATGGAAGAATACTTGGGGGACTTTAAGAAAAAAATCGAGAAGGAATTTCCTGGTGGCGGCCAATTGTATTTTTTCAAAGAATGTTTTGGAAGATATTCTAGAAATCCCCTGAAGAATTTTTCAAAATATCTCTGGAGGGTTTTCTCAAGACATCTTTGGAGAAATTTCTGGATTTAGGTTTTTTAAAAACAACATTTTTATAATTTTTCCAAAACAATATCAAATGGAATTTCTGAAGAAAATCATAGAGCAATTCAAACTAACAGAATTCTTCAGGGAAATACATATCTAGAATAATTCCACGTGTTACTTATGAAGGAATCCCTGGAGATATATTTAAACACTATCTATGTAGAAAATTTACAAATGAATCCCTGATGAGTGTTTGTGATAATTTCTGGAGGAACCCTTGGAAAAATTTACATAAAAAAATTCCAAAGAAATTGAAAGAGTTTCTAAAATATCTTCCAAAGCATTTCTGAAGAAATCTCTGGAGGATTTTGAAAACGAATATCAGGAGAAATTGTTGAATTAATATCTAACGGTAATTCTGAAAGAATCCCTGCAGCGAGTTTCTGAAGAAACTGGTAGACAAACTTCTCAAGCAATCCATGCAAAGTTTTCTTAAAAACCTTTATGAAATTTCTGAAAGAATCCCCAGTGGAATTTCTGTGTTACATAGCAAGTCATAAAGATGATTTCCAAAGGATTTTTGAAAAAGTTTTTGGATTCATCCAGAAGTTTCTGGTACAATTTATGGTGATATTTTCGAAATAATTCTTGCAGGAATAGGCTCAGTGTACCAGTTATGGCTATAGTACCTCAAATTCGCCATAGTTGATGTTCACCCTTTAAAGATACAAATCAACAAGAAAAAAATCGTGAACAACAGATCACGATCACAAATGATGATTGCAATCATTCAAACTTCACAATTTGCTCAAATTATGGTAGAAATAAATCATTTTCCTTAACTTTTCGGCCTCCTTGCACCCTATTTCGCCATAGTGTACCAGTTATGGCAACTCCCATAAGGAATGCATGTAAATAGTGCGAAGTGGAACCCAAATTAACAAATGTGTCCATAACTGGTACAGGGTTCCTATCATTGGCACACGCCGTAATAAATACTAAAAGTAGTTTTGGCTCCGTTTTTATATTTTTCATGTAAAGTATGAAAACTAATCAATCATTTGACTTATTGTTTACATTCGTTGGTCTTCTTCTTATTTTTGTAGAAATGGTTTTTCTTAGGTAGTGCGATAACTGGTACAGGCACCCTATAATAAAGATTTTTTGAAAGATTAAAAAAAAATCAAAGTATCTAAAAGAAATTGTTTACAAAATGGATGACAAAACAAACAAAAAATGTAAACGGTAGGGATATTTTCTTTTATAATTATGGGTGCTTTGGATTGGATTTGGATTGGATTTGGATTGTCTTTCATGTTTAGTGGTTCATTTTTTGTATGAGTCGATGCTAGAAAACCCTAATAACTGGCATCCCTTCCATTGGCATACACATCCTAATTCCACCACAATGTTATTGCGGGGAGATCGCAGTCCGAGAGTGACCATTTGTTGAAATTTACGATAACTGTTACTATTTTAATTTCAGTGGTCAATGTTCCGGCCGGACTGCGTCGGCAAAATCTGGTTCTATATTTGCCCATTTTAATTAGAGTGGAATAAATTCGTCCGGGGGCCTCCGATGTGGCACCCTGTGTTCAATTACCGCTTGCGGTCGTGTGTCGGTAACCGCTGAATTCGGAGGGGGTCATAAAACTGCCAGCAGTTCACCAGGCATCATCTGCGGAAAGGACCTCTAAAGTGTGGTTCATTTGCGCCAGCATTACGATAATGTTGATGACTTCCCACGCTGCTGGCTGACATTTGTACCGGGGTCGCATTAAACTATCATCAAATTTATTAACTTCCATTTCGGTTCGCTTCCGGATGGCAAATAACCCTACTACACATACAGCTGTGTCACACGTTTCGGAACTCGGTGAAATGCGATGCTGATGAGTTTTCCAGTTTACATCGCACGTCCTCCCGCTGCATCCGGTGGGAAGTGCCAACCAATTCAAATTGACAACCCTTTTTTTGCGAACGTGGTAGCATCGGTTGAATTCATCTGGCTGGTGGTGAACCATAATGGAACGAAATGATAAACTCTCCATAACTGCAAGGCAACCTTAGGGGCTGTTTATAAACCACGTGGACTTTTTGGGGTAGAGGGGGGTCTGGCGAAAGTCTACGCTCCATACAAATTTTCAAACTTTTGTATAAACAAAAGTCTACGAGGGAGGAGGAAAGGGGTCTAAGATGACCAAAATTTGGTCTACGTGGTTTATTTACGTACTCTTACAGGATAGGAAATTTGGGAAGGAATGTTAGTTAGTCAACCACTTTTTTTTGAAGATCTATTATTTTTTTCACAAATTTAGAAATCATCACAGAATCAGACTCGCATCATAAATGTCATTCTTTCGTTTGAAACTTATGGCGAGTGTGAGCAGTAGAGGATACAGATACAAGCAACATGTTTTCCCGACATCCCCATAAAATTTGGCCACATCGTTTAAAACCTGCTCGTTCCCCATACCGGAAATTGAAGCCACACCCTAACCTACACTCAATTTCTGCGATATCCATCACGTTCTCACTAATGTGCTATTAGCTTTTCCACCCGTCGTCGTCGGCGTCCGTTGTCGAACCGAGAAAAACTTCCTTCCAATTTGTAGTGACGAAACGGAAGGCGACGACAACCGCCGCCGTGTATCACCCGATACGCACGCATATCATGAATATTCTTCTCGGTTTCGGCAGTCGGCACCGACCCGCTTCAGCTAGCCTTTTTCTTCGTTCGCTCCGAATGCAGTCAGTGTGTTGCCGTTGGCAGACAGTTTGTCAGCAAGTCGCATTTTTTTTTTGGGAATCGTTATACACAGACAGAGAACTAGCCGTTGAGAGGGCTTTTTGGGGCATTAGCAGTCAAATCACATTCGACCGGCAAACCTTTCTTCCCCGCTGTCGTCTCCGCCATTTCGATTCGTTCTTTCTAGGCGTCACGTGTGACTCCATGAATGTGGAGGATCTAGTAGGATTGCTTCTTCTAGAGGGATGTGCGTACGTTAGTCCTAGTGGATTGCACAGTGAAAACGTTGCGCTGTACTTCAGTCGTTCTGTTTGTTTGAAAAGCTGTTGAAATTAATTTTGAGATGTATCTTCGTTAGTTTGTTAGCCGTAGAATTCTTGCAACAATTTACGAAAGAATTGCTGCTGGAATTCTCGAGAAAAATTGCTGGAGGGATTCCCGAAGGACTTTTAGTAGGAATTGACGAAGAAATTCCAGGAGGAATTGCCTAAAGAAATTCCAAAGGAATTCCCAAAGAAATTCCAGATGAAATTCTTGAAGGAATTCGCGAAGGGATTCTCGAAGGAATTTCTGGAGGATTTCCCGAAGGAATTTCTGGAGGAATTTCCAAAGGAATTGATGGAGGAATTCCCAAAGGAATTGCTGGAAAAGCTTCCGAAAGAATTACTAGAGGAACTTCCGAAGGAATTCCTGGAGGAATGCCCGAAGAAATTCCTAGAGGAATTTCCGAATGAATTCCCAAAGAAATTCCCGAACGAACTAATTCCTAGAGGGATTTCCGTAGGAATTCCTGGATAAATTCCCAAAGGTATTCCTGTAGGAATCCCCGAAGAAGTTCCTGGAGAAATCCCTGAATAAATTCTTGGAGATTTTTCGAAGGAATTCCAGGATGAATTATAGCAAGAATTCCTGATTGAATTCCGGAAAGAATTCTGGGATGAATAAGACAGATCGATGAAGTACTAGATTTGTAGTAATGAGCTGAATTTTAGTATGGTGAGAAGGTCAATTCTCCGTTTCTGCAATAAAAAGGTGCAAAAAGCGGGGGTATTATGGTTTCTTGCCTAATTTGATGCTGTTTGAGAAAAACTTCGGGCAACAGTGTTGTTTTCTCCATTTCTTGCAACATAAACAACAAAGTTATTCAAAGTTTTGCTCAAACAGCATCAAATTAGGTAAAGAGTCATAATACCCACGCTTTTTGATCCATTGGGAGAAATTCCCAAAGGAATTGGTGGAAAAATACTCGAAGGAATTCGTGGAGGAGTTCCATAACGAAATACTGGAGGAATTTCCGAAGAAATACATAGAGAAAATCAGAAGAAATACCTTAGGAATCTTCACAAGGGTTCCTGGAGAAATCTCCATAGGGATTCCTGGAGAAATCTCCGTAGGGATTCCCGGATGAATCTCCGTAGGGATTCCCGGAGGAATCTCCGTAGGGATTCCCGGAGGAATCTCCGTAGGGATTCCCGGAGGAATCTCCGTAGGGATTCCCGGAGGAATCTCCGTAGGGATTCCCGGAGGAATCTCCGTAGGGATTCCCGGAGGAATCTCCGTAGGGATTCCCGGAGGAATCTCCGTAGGGATTCCCGGAGGAATCTCCGTAGGGATTCCCGGAGGAATCTCCGTAGGGATTCCCGGAGGAATCTCCGTAGGGATTCCCGGAGGAATCTCCGTAGGGATTCCCGGAGGAATCTCCGTAGGGATTCCCGGAGGAATCTCCGTAGGGATTCCCGGAGGAATCTCCGTAGGGATTCCCGGAGGAATCTCCGTAGGGATTCCCGGAGGAATCTCCGTAGGGATTCCCGGAGGAATCTCCGTAGGGATTCCCGGAGGAATCTCCGTAGGGATTCCCGGAGGAATCTCCGTAGGGATTCCCGGAGGAATCTCCGTAGGGATTCCCGGAGGAATCTCCGTAGGGATTCCCGGAGGAATCTCCGTAGGGATTCCCGGAGGAATCTCCGAAGGGATTCCCGGAGGAATCTCCGTAGGGATTCCCGGAGGAATCTCCGTAGGGATTCCCGGAGGAATCTCCGTAGGGATTCCCGGAGGAATCTCCGTAGGGATTCCCGGAGGAATCTCCGTAGGGATTCCCGGAGGAATCTCCGTAGGGATTCCCGGAGGAATCTCCGTAGGGATTCCCGGAGGAATCTCCGTAGGGATTCCCGGAGGAATCTCCGTAGGGATTCCCGGAGGAATCTCCGGGGAATCCCCAAGGAATCTCCGTGGGGATTCCCGGAGGAATCTCCGTGGGGATTCCCGGAGGAATCTCCGTGGGGATTCCCGAAGGAATCTCCGTGGGGATTCCCGGAGGAACCTCCGTGGGGATTCCCGGAGGAATCTCCGGGGAATCCCCAATGAATCTCCGTGGGGATTCCCGGAGGAATCTCCGTGGGGATTCCCGGAGGAATCTCCGTGGGGATTCCCGGAGGAATCTCCGTGGGGATTCCCGGAGGAATCTCCGTGGGGATTCCCGGAGGAATCTCCGTGGGGATTCCCGGAGGAATCTCCGTGGGGATTCCTGGAAGAGATTCCAATGGAAATACTGCAGAAATTGACGATGAAACCCCGGTGTAATTTCCGCAGGGATTTCTGGAGGAATCTCCATAGGGATTTCGGAAGGAATCTCCGTAGGGATTTCTGGAGAAATTGCCATTCCAAGTAACATTTTGATAACCAAATAGTCTTGTAGAGGTTTTGATGACCGTCATAAAATTTGATGCCTTTTATTTTAGTTGTATGAAGGCTCTCAAAACCTCTTCTAGTCTTTTTGACTAAAAATGTTACTTAGGATGGGAATACCCGTACAAATCCCGTAAAGATTCCTGGAATAATCTTAATAGGAATTCTTGTAGGGATTTTTAAGAAATTAAGTGATGAAATCTCTGAAGAAATTTCTCAAATTCCTTAAATATTTCCTGGAGTTAAGCCGCTTTTCCTGTGAACGAGCCCACAAGTCCATGTGCCTGATTGGGAACCATCATACATTTAGAGCTCTTCGATATTTTATGAGGAAGTTGTTGGAGCAGAGCTGGCTGGATTATATCCGTTCCGGAAATCGTTAGGGTAGTCTTCGAAGTGTTTTCCCAATCGCGGCAGGTGTTCTTTTCATCTTATGCGTTTCAGCATAAAAAGCAAAATCCGTCATCACAAGCAATTTTCGATAGTGATTAAAATTCGATACACGTCGCCGGTCCGAACACCAGTTTCCCATCCACAGCATCACTTATCTACATGGAACATCCTGCTGGCCAGTGAACCCCCGGAGCCCTTAATTCAAGTTTGATGAATTCAATTTATAGTCAGACTTTGTTGAACGAGGCCATCGGGGGAAAACTTAAATCTAATTTTCATTAAATTTTCCTCCTCTTGATGCATGTACGGGCACACAAATGCCATCATTCAGGCGCACAACAATGTTACACCACCAGCCGAGTGACATCCTAGTACGTATGTACATCCCGCACACACACACGCTCATACTCATACGCACGCATGTCTCTCACCATCAACCCAGCATCCGACAGCTTTGCAATCGATTTCTCATCAGGATCCACCAGAGCTCTTCACCAGATTTTAGTGTAGGCAACACGACAGCAATCTCGAGTCAAAACAAACTTCGATAGCGACGACGGAGGCGGCGACTACAGTCAAGCCGGCAACTAACAACAACCAACGTTGACAATGTCGGCCAGTTGTCTCTAGACAACACAACCTCCGTCCTTCTCTTCTAAATGGCTTTTCATATCTATTGAAATTTGATCCTAATGTAGGTGATTTTGAAAGCAGGCGTTAGTTAATTCCCATCATTTAAATTTGTGTAAACTTCACACACTGTATACAGTATACCTTATAAGGTAAAACCTTGAATTGAGAAACCCTGTGCCAGACCGGGATTCGAACTCATCATTTCCCGATGGATCAACCAAACACCTTTTCCCACTGGACCACCGGGGGCCCATGAGATATGTACGTAACGAGAATTACGACTCCATGAACATCAACAGCATGCAATAAAGCAGTGGCACAGAGGCATAACACATCTTGTGGGCCCAAGTACCTACACTCTCGAATGCTTCCTTCTCTCAGCTCCATAGTTGACTTGGCAGCTCGGCAAACCGTGTCCTCCAGATCAGCAATCGCCATCGTTGGCGCCGCCATATTCACTTTCTAAACGGGAGACGGCCGCCAACAGCAACAACGGTGCGGTGGCAGTATGTAAGTAGCAACAACCGGGACCGGAAAAGCCCGTCGTCGCGGTGTTTGACTTCGAGTGGGGCTTACTTTTGTTCGACACATCGCGCGGAAAATATGGAAGGGTAGGTGGTACTATTTTGATCTTGCGTTTTTAGTTTGGATTTTAATGGTGAATCATATAAAAAGTTTAAAAAAATCTAAAACAGTTCTGAAAATTTACAAATTATTCGCTCAACACTGTATCACCCCTACCGTTAACAAGCAACGCGCGACTGACAGCTGAACAATAGTACGTTTAATCAAATCATGACACGGAATCCATTGCTGCAGCAGCCGTTAGTTCGCAATCTACGCTCCTCGGGAAAACGACGGAAGGTGTGAGTTTCGATTAGAAGCGATCGGATACAGCTTCAGTTTCACAGCAGGATGTGTTTTTCCGCGGGAGACTATGTGTACCTAGTATGTACCTGCTACTGTTGCGGCTGCCTAGACTGACTGACGACTAGCAGGAAGAGTTGTTGATGGCAAACACTATCAACCGGAAAATGAAAGTGGTTTCTGGTGACTGTGTCGCCGGTATCGATTTGAGTGAGCTTTAATGGACGTGTGAGGGAGTTCCATTGGGCAGCTGTTTTCATTCAATCTTTTGTAATTCGGCTATTTTTACAATAATGCTAGTTATGTCATCAGATCGTATGGTAATGCCATATGGTGCAAAAATTGTACACATGTGAATTTCTTTAAAAAAATACCCATATTCAAGAATTCCTCAGACAAATTTCAATGAAATCGTTCAAAAAATTCTTGTAAGCATTTCTCTGAAGAATTATTTAGTTATTCCTCCGAATTAATTTGAAAGTTTCCTTAGACATTCTTCAACAAAGAACTAAAGACATTCTTTCTGTAAATTTCTGACAATTTCTTAAGCAATCCTTCAACAATTTCTTAAGGAAGCTTCATTAGGAATCCCTCCGGTAATCCCGGGAATTCCTTCCGACAAAGAATTTCTTCAGCAATATGTTGAGAAATCTCTGAAGTTGTTGTAGGATAAATTTCTTTACAAATCATCGGAGAAATTCAGCATGGAATATCCGAAATTCATAGAAAAAAAAAGATGGATGAGCTTGTAAAGAGTTGATTTAGCATTTCATCATATTTATGTGTAACCCTCCTTTGGAATTAGGGTCATTTTTTACCCAAACCATACTCTATGTCAGTCTTATCCTTCAGAAATTGTCGGAAAAATTCATGAAGAAATTAACCTAAACAAAAGCATGAAAAAGTTGCATTTGAATTTCAAATTTAGAAGACATTGTCCGGCGAAAATTCCAAATAAATTACTGTAGGAATTCACAAAAATTGTCAGAGCTATTTAAAAAAAAATGGATGAAATAACAGAATTTCCAAATACATTTAAAATACTGAATAAATTGTTCAACTCCAAATTACAAACAATCTAAATAAACAATAAATTTGCTGGGGTCATTCCTCCAGGAATTACCTGAAAAATTTCTGACGAAATTGTTGAAACACCTCTCGAGTAATTTCTTGGGAAATATCTGACGGAAACTTCAGAGACGTTACTACAGGAGTACGAAACGGATTCAAAGGGATGTATAAAGGAGTTTACAGAGAAGTAGCAAACGAAAAATTCAAAGAAACTGCCAATGTAATTGTTGGAAAATTTTGTAAAGAAATTGCTTGAAGAATTCCCGAAAGAATCTTGTGGTAGTATTTTGGATAGTTTCAAATGCCGGAGCAATCTCTAAAAATGACGAGAAGCCGTGAAGAAACTACATGAGAAATTCTTAGAAGAATGTACGGGAAAATTTAGAATTAATGTCAGAGAAATTCTGAACATTTTTTACGAACTTCTCCGGACATATCCACGAGAAACTTTACTCTCAGTTTATATACGAGTGCATCCCAGACTCTGTCAAAGACATTTTTTTGGAACTAATTTGAGAATTTCTTTATGGATATTCCAATGGTACCTAAAGTGAAAATTCTTCCGACAGTAACTTCAAAATTTGTTTTCAGATATTCCTTCATGAGTTTCTGGGAAAAATGTTTTCTGCATTTTAAGAAAATTTTCTGGATTTTTTTTTAAATTGTCGAAGGGAATTTCTCTAGTTGGTTATATATAAACTACTTTGGCAATTTCTTGATGATTTTTTCTGAAAATTTTTATTGTAATTGTGCTCAAAATATCCTTAGAAATTTCTTCGGAAGTTTTAATAGGATTTTTCAACCGATCACTTGATAAACTTTTTCGAAATTTCCTCGTGGGATTTCTCATACAATTTCTTCGATTGAGAAAATCTTCAGTTAATTTTCGGTGAAAAATTCCTCACGCAATGATTCAAGTTATTTTTTTTCTGACAGTCGCTGGAATAATCCATCCGTAAATTGTTTTATTTAAAAGATATTGAATTCTAGAAAGAAAAAAACGTTGAAAGAGTTTTTTTCAATTTTTCATGATCGTGGAACCAAAACAATACCCAGATTTTATATACCTATTCATTAGAAAAATCAGAAAATTTGGCATAACTGATAAAAACAGAGATGTATGTTTTTTAGTTTTTGAGTTGTGATTTTTTTTAAATATAATGTCTAGTTTTTCCATACAAAGACACTTTCGAAAATTTAATTGTACATATTTTGAATCAGATACAAGATACAAGAAACGCAACTTATATAATTGCATTTTTTTTTAAACAAAAACACAATTCAGCCCCTTTAACGTATTTTTCATGAAAACTAGAATTCAAAAGTTTTCAAACAAAAAAAAACAAAGAAGTTTAAAATCGGTTTTGAATTTTTTTGATTTTTTGTGCCACTCTATCATAAAATTGGTCACCGTAATGATGAAATAAAAAAATATGGGTCTAATTATTTTCGAAAAACTACAAAATTAATAAATTTCATGACAATCGGAGTTGCACTACAGCGTTTTTCTTTGGAATGGCTGTTTGAAGATCCTCGCTTTGGACGATTATTACTGTAATTAACGCACGATATTCTTGGAGGATTTTCATTCTTGATTACTTGTTTACAATTCTCTTGACAGATTTCCGGTTAAACTCTCGTTAGCCTTATGGTTGAGACTTGGATTTGCCTATCCAACGACGAGTAACTAGATTGTCAATCCTACTGAAAATTCTATTCAACACCGGGATTTTTTTTTTGATAAATTCTTCTGGAGATTCCACCATAGATTTCTTTTAAAAAACTTTCCTCGGATTCCTTAAGAAACTCCTTCCTCTAGAGGAGCCTCCAGGAATTTCACCAAGATTTTTTATGGAAAACCTACCATACATAAGAAATTCCCCCGTGGATTGATTCTGAAATTTATCCGGGGATTCTTTGGGAAAACCAACCAGGGTTTTCAGATATTCTCAGTCTTTTTAGAATATATTTAGAATAGAATTTATTAGAATAAGAGATTAGAATTTTAACATAAATTTCTCTAGGAATTCATTAAAAAAAAACTTCCAAATATTCTTACAGAAATATTTTTCAATGATGTCTTGAGATAATTCTCCTGCGACTCGGTAAGAAAGATATCCAAAGTTCCCTTTTGAAACTCTTACAGGGATTTCTTTCAAAAACTCCCCCAGAGATTCCTCCATAAATTTCTATAGAGAACCATCTATGGATGCTTTCTTAAATTGTTCCATTGAAAAGCAAATTCATGAAATGTATCACGCAATAGTTGTGCATTTATTACATCTGTGACCAAAGCGGATCCTTCTACTCTCTAGAAAGTGTGACGTCTTTTATGGACGTTTCTTCTTTAAAACATCTCCGTAAATTCCTTCATTAAATACATAATCCAAGGATTCTTTCAAAAATTCCTCCATCGGTTCCTTCAAAACTTCATTCGGGTATTTTTCAATATTTTTTTACACGGCTCCAAGCAAGTTCCTTTAGAGATTCAGAGAAAGAAATGCATACAGAGATTCCTTTAGGAGTTCCTTCGGGTATTCTTCCGTATATTTTCTCGGAAATTCTTCTTGGATTTCTTCCAAAGATGCCTTTAGGAATTTCTCTAAGAATGTTTTATAGAAAATTATATAGAAATTTTTTTGGAAATTTAATTTTGCTGTTACTCTTTATAGAAGTTTAAACATTTACTTCGACATTCTTTCAGGATTTTCTTTAAATAACTTACGCGATTTTTTTTCGAATATTCTTTATGAAAATGCATTAGTTTTTAATGAGGAGTTCCTCCAGGAATTTTTCCAAATATTTGAAATCCTAAGGGAATTTCACCCTTTTTTGTGACTTTGCAAATCAGTTTTTCCAGGTATTGCTCAAGGATTTTTTTCAGCAAAATTTTCTAGGATTTCTTGGGAAAATTTCTTATTATTGTTTTAAATATTCCTCCAGGGATTTTAAAGAATAGGGTAGCAAACCACTTGAGCAGTGGCCGGTATTTTGGGAACTTACGCTATAACTCATTAAATTAACTACCCGCTTGGCGCACACCCACAGTTGATCAGTAGGAGTAAATCCATTTAATTTTGTATGGTGAAAAGCATCTAAACTTGAATTACTTGAGATAGAAAGCTTTTCCTGAAAAAATATTTGGTAGGCTTCATAGTGGTCACCATTGTGCACAACCACAACCAAATATTTTTTTCGAATAATGTATTGCACTTCGATAAATGTGCCTTTAGATGCTATTCGCCATACAATATATTTGCGATTTACTTTTAGCGATTTTTCGCGCATAGAAGCTAGCGCCACATTGGTCGATGCGGAGAGTAGGAAAACAGCCGATGTAGTTAATTCATTCCAAACCAGTAGACTTGAAATCTTGTACACGGTTAGATATTATACGCATCTCACCGTCTACCAAAAATTATGTTAATTGATTCGAAATTGGCTGAGTGCCCAAAATAGGAGCCCTGCCGAGATGGTTCCACTTCCCTGTCTCCAGGAGTTTCTAGCGAAATACAAAAGATTTTGTTTTTAAATCCTTCAAGGATTCTTCCAGAAGTTTCTCCATGGGTTCCATCTGGAACTTCTTCAGGAATTTGCCAGAAATATTTCCAGATTTTTTTTTTTCTATGAATGTCTTTAAAGAATTTCATCGGAAATTTTAGTAGAAATTCATCTTGAGCATTTTTAAAAATCCTGCAGCGATTCTTTCGGGATTTCTTTCAGAGTTTCTCCAGGAATATCCTGCCAAATTTTGTCAGGATTTATCGATGAGATTTATTCAGTTATTTTGTCAGATATTCCTTCATGGAATTTACAGAAGTACTTCGGGAAATTACACAAAAATACTAGAGAAATATTTCAAGAATTTCTTGAAGGAATTTCCAAAGGAATAACTGGAGATACTTCTAGAGATTACAAGGTAAAATGAAAAATGTCTGTGCAGATTTCCAAACAATACTCTCTAAATGAATTTATATAGTAATCTTTGGAAGAGTTTCTGGAGGGATCCCTTGAGATAGCGCTAGAGAACTTCCTACAAGAATTTTCCAAGAAACTTTTAGACACATTCAAGAGAAAAACCCGTGAACAATGTCTTAAAAACCAATTCCTGGAAAGATTTCTTAGGAAAAACTCTTGAAGAATTTCTGAAGCAAACATCAAAAAAAAATCTGGATCATTCCTTGAAATAGTTTCTGAAGGAATCAGAAAGGAAACTGCATACAAAGGTATTGGTGGAAACATTTTATTAAATAACCGCCAGAGGAACTTTCGGAGGAAACCCAGCAGATATTTGAAACAAATCTGGAAGAATTCTTGAGTTTTGAATCTCCCAAGGAACGCCTGAAAATGTGGGGAATACTCTGCAGTTATTCCATGATAAATTTCTTGAGATATTTCTGAAGAATGGACAAGAAATTAATCCGGAAGAGATTTCTGAAAGCATTTCTGAAAGAACTTCGAAAAGTATTGCTGACGGGTCCCCGGAAAAAAATCTAAAAGAATCCCTTAGGAAGGTCTCAATGAATACTAAGAGAAGCTTATGATGCAAACCCCGGAGGATTATTTGAGAAACTTCTGAGACGAATCTTATTGTGAGAACTTTCTAGAGAAATTTCTGAAGTAACATTTGAGAAAATCTCAGGAGGAATTCCAGAAAGAAACCTCTCGAAGCTCCAACAAAAATTCAGAAAGCGTTCCTGCAAAGAAAAAATCTGAATTTCTAAAGGAATCACTGGCGAAATTTCGGGATAGATACTCGGAGGAACCTCTAAGAATTTTCTGCAAGAATCTCTTGAGCAATTATTGAAAAAAATATTATTATTATTATTATTAGCTTTATTAAGGAGATTTTCAGCTCGCGGCTGGTTCATCTCCACTTGAAAAAAAAATAATAATAACTGGAGTATTCTCTTATGAAACTTCTGAAGTATTCTACAATGTGAAACTGTCAAATTGTGGATGCACCAGTTGAAATGCTTCCCTAAACGAAAGTGATTCTCGCAGGATCCAGTGATAATTCAGGGCCAGTGTATATCAAAGCCAGAAATTTCATCAGCATGAGAGGTGTAGATTCAATGTGAGTTTCCCTAAATTTTCGTAGGTCCATCGGTGAAAATCGCGGCGATTTGGGCAACCCCAGTCATTCAATGGAATGCATGTAAAATTCTGCAACACAAGACGCAGTTTTCAGAATTCACCTGTTGCGTTGTTGTAGGACGTAATTTGAATTACTTGGCAAAGTGAGTCTTGAATTTTCACTCACGAACATTCTCTTTACAGTGGGCCTCACATTTATACCTTGGTTATAGAGAAGGAGGAAAATCTGCAGGTAACAGAAACAAGTTCTCCACCCCATCTCTGGCACTTCATCTCTCAGCCCTGTGTTAGCTTCCTCAAGTTCCAAAAGAACGAAGCAAACATAATTATTCTATTTTATTACAGTATATCGAAGGAAAGCTGCTTTGAATTTCTGTTCCATTCTTCCTAGCCTTTCCGTGGAAATCCGGAAAGGCGATGGGGTTGGTAGACTCAACTGGATGTTACCTTTCCGTACGCCCCTTCCACCCTTCCAACTCTCGCTCCAGTCTCCAGTCCACAGATGCTATTGGGTTCCTTTCTTCGCTTGTTGGAAGAGGATTCTCGCTCAAGTAGCGTGAAGTGTTGCTCTATTCAGCACAAAAGAGCCGAGCCCCTCCTCTCTGGTTCCTGCCGATTGTTTGATTTTCATTCCGAGCACAAAAACAGACCTCCATTGTTGTGGATCCTATAGTAGTGGAACGTTTGCAGAAAATTGGTGAAAATTAATCACTTTTGATTGAATACAAGATCTTACTCTGGCTGGCGACTGCGACTGACGATGCGACGCTCTGTGCTCGGTTGAATTGATGGGAATGTGCCTATTTGACGTTCGTGTGCGGTTGACATTGACTCGATATATGGGATTGATTGGGACTATTCATTGTTACGACATCGTCTGTAAGTTAAATACTCTTATTGAATTCCACGAAGTTTAGCTTCAGCCATGTTACTAGGAATCCCGCCGAAGTCGTACGCCTCCGAAACCATATCCCGCGTATTCGCATCCAGGAATAATTTGATCAGTGAAACTTCATCAAGCGATTAATATTTCATTGGCAGTAGCTGATGTACAATTTATCACGCAAATTGCCAACTGCCAGCTATGGGTCGATCCATCTACGCTGCTGGTCCGAGAGTCGTTGTTTCCAGTCACCCTGCCGCACCGGAATCATCGAATTTGTTGGTGAAGCACCAATAGCAGCAACACCAACGAACGCAGCACAGGCCAACCATCATCCGGCAACGATGGCGACGTCGACGTCATTCAGCTTCCAGGGTGTTGTAGCGAGCGTTAAACTGGTGTCACTGCTGGCAACACATTGAGTGGCAAAACATCCCATCCCCCTACTTCTTTGATGCGTAGTCGTATAGAGCAACTAGCTAGGAAACAGGCTAGGAGGATGTGAAATACAATTTACGCTTTTTGGATTACGGCAACTGGATGACGAAGAAAATGGTGTTTCAATTTGATACCGGAGAACATTGAATTCACGTGAATGGAATGAAAATAATCTGTTAGAGTCACGTGCTTTGACCAAGTCTTCATCACTATCGTTATGGAAGAACGTTTTCACTTGAAACACTAGCAAAATTTAAACTTTAGGCTATATTTTATTATCATTGGTAACACGATTCATCTAAAATTTGACCTTACTACGAGAAAAATGCAGAAAATGTAATTGAAGATTAATTGTATAAGATGTTGATGCGATTAAATTATATTTTTCCATAAAACGTTGATCCATCCTACTATACATTTACACCGCAGGAATCTGAAATGGTGTGATTTGAAGAGATCGTTTTGGTCACGATTTTGTTCTCTTGCATTTATGAAGACTTTGACAATTTCTTCACTTATAATCTTACCCAACGTTTACATGCTATCAAAAAAGCCACAATTTGATTTATCGCTTTGACATTTATTTTGTTCACTTTTATAATTCCGCTTTTTGATGTGCAGCTTGCATGGGTTTTGTTAAATTTTACGTTTGACCACTTCCGGCGGGACTCAAATATGGTCTTAGACTATGTTTTTGTCAACTGTTCATCGGGTTACCTGAAAAGCCGAAAATTAATGTGATCTGAGGCTATTTTCTTGCTAACCGTTCGGAAATTTTTTGAAAAAGCCGCGATTTCATGTATCGCATACATGATTTTGGTTCACTTCTATTAAATCACTTCCGATGGAACACCCGCAACCGATTCCGAAATATTATTACAAGTTCTAGATGTGGCCTGAGACTATTTTCTTGTCGACCGCTCATCAGATTATCAAAAACGCCGCTATGGTTTAGTTCCTTTCTATATTTTACCATTTCCGACGCGTTACTCGTCTTGTCACCAGTTCTGGAACACTACCGGTTCTCCCAAATATGGTCTGAGATTATTTGTTGGTTAACCGTTTATTTTGTTACTGAATAATTGATATTCATATTGAGTCATTGATATGTCGCATGTATTGGTTCTCTTTTACATTTGACCATTTCTGGCGGGACACGCGTAATCGGTTCCGTAACACTGATATGGCTTGCGTCTATTTTCTTGCAACTGTTCATCATGTTACCTAAAAGCCGTGATTTGAGGTATCGCATGCCTACCTCACCGGTCTGAGACTGTTTTCTTGCTAACTGTCCATCAGGATATCGAAATTGCCGCAATTTGATGTGTCGCATGCAAAGATTTGGTTCACTTTTATATTTGGCCACTTTCGGCGGGACACCCGGAACCGGTTCCGGAACACTACAGGTTCAGATTTGGTCTGAGACTGTTTTCTTGCTAACTGTTCATCAAATGCCGCAGTTTGATATGTCGCATGTATATGTTTGTTACATTTTTATGTATGGCCCCTTCCAAGGGTACTGGTCCGGAACACATAAATGGCCATAACTCCGGAACGGCTGGACCGATCCGAACCATTTTCAGTAGGAAACAATAGGACCAGATTCCACGTCGTTCTATCAAAAAGTCGTTTTTGGAGTGAACATATAGCCTTTCCAGTACACTTAGTGTACGAGAAAGGCAAAAAAATATTCAGTTAAAAATGGCCATTTTTTTGTGTACTGGGCTGTAAATGCTCTGAAGAAATCAAAGGAGCAATTTCGGAAGGAGTCGCACCAGGAATGTCTAGAGGAGTTCCCGAGGAAACATTTCCAAGGGATTCTCCATAAATTTCTCTTGGAATTTCTTCAGCAGTGCCTACTGAGATTTTTCCGAAGATTTATCCTAAAATTCCTACAGGATTTCCTCTTGGAATTCCTCCAAGTAGTCCTCTTGATGCTTCATCGAGACTTGCTCCTGTGATTTCTGCAGAGATTTCTTCAAGGAATTCCTACAGAAGTACACAAAGAAATACCAAGAGGAATTCTTGGAGAAAGCCGTGGAGAGTTGCCTTCAAAAGTCTGTAGAATTCCAGCAGGAATCTAATATCTGGTGAAATCTTTGGAGAGATCACTGAAGGAACTGAAGCACGGATTTCGCGCCAACTCGAACAAATGGTGTCAACGCCCTCTCAGATCACAATGGAAATTTCTTTTTGTGTAGACCTTGCTTAGATAAGCTACTATGCAAACTTAATTTCTATATTTTTTCTAGACTATCTTTCGAAACTAATCTTATTTTACCGATTGTTTTCAAATATGTTTAATAAAAAGGCATTTTTTTTATTATCGTATAAATTGGGCTGAAGGGTCTCAGATTTTCATAAAACTTTTTCCACATGCCAGGCCTCATAGATGGATGAATAAAAAAATTAGGAAAAATTCGGGGTCGCCCGACTTTCCCAGAAAGTCAAAAAAATATGAACTGGAAAAAGTTTTCCACAAAATTTTCCACAGTTGAGAAAATTCGTAAAGAAAAGCCGGAAAAACTATGCCCGAACTTGTGGAAAATATTCAAAAAAATATTTTTGAGAAGGTGAAGCTTTGATCGCTGAAATTTTTGGAATGCATTTTTTTTTCTTTCCTGAGTTATAACCAATTTTGTGGAAAATTACCATGTAAGCCAATATTATATGGTCATTTTTCACAAAATTGGCCATAACTCAGGAATGGGAAAAAGTGCATTCAAAAAATTTCAGCGATCAAAGCTTATGAAATTACCTTCTCAAAAATATTTTTTTGAAAATTTTCCTCGAGTTCGGGCATAGTTTTTTTCCGGTTTTTCTTTATGAATTTTCTCAACTGTGGAAAATTTTGTGGAAAACTTTTTTCAGTTCATATTTTTTTTTGGATTTCTGAGAAAATTTGCTTTTATTTTCTAAAAAAAACTTTGTTTCTACAATGCTTCGTTCTTGATTTATGCTTTTTCCCGGGGAACTCCTGCAGCAATTCTCAAAAATCCACTAAAACGCATTTACTACTACTTCACTTTTAGTGTAGAACAGAGCTGCCCAACCTTTTTCGCTTGTTTCATACATTTTTGGTCCGCGTGATCGTAAAAAATGGTCAGATGATAGATCTTTTAGCATCAAATGGATGCCTGGTATTAGGGCTAATAGATTCATGTATCAAAGTTCAAATTTAACTTATCCTCTTAGCTACCGTGGCAATCCACGGCAAAAATTGATCCGGCCCGCGGGCCGGACTCTTTCTTATGTTCAACTGCACTGGTAGCTAAAAGTTATCAACAAATTCTAACTTTTCACTTGAATGAGTTAGATGTAACACTAAGCTTTTATTTAATGACAAAATATGGCATGTTTGATTGTTTTGTGGACATACCGATTGAAAATGTTTGAAACATGCTAAAAAGGTTGGGCAGCCCTGGTGTAGAATAAGCAAATTGTTAAAATACGCAAAAATTAAAAAAAAAAACTACTTCACTTTGCAAAAAACAGACAGAAATGACACTCTTAAAGAAAACTAGACAGGACAAGAAAATTCCTTTTTATTCCACGACTTGCAGATTTCTTCAGTGTCGAGCACTCACAGCTTTGCAAACTTTCGAAATATTGGCCATTCGCTAAAAGCGTTCTATCTCAGCTTCTAGACAAACTATTTTAAATCTATTTTTTCAAGAATTAATGCAACACAATAGTATCCATATCTGATAAAACTATCATGGTTAAAAATTTAAAAAAGGTGGGGCATTCTTGCAGGAATTCTTAGAATAAGTTAAGCAGTTTCGCAAGAAATTCCCTCAAGGGTTCCTTCAGGGGTTCTTTAGGAAAATCCTTCAAGGATTGGTACAGAAGTTCTTGCATATATTCTACATTATTTGGGATTTCTCCAGGAGTTCTTCCGGAAATTTTCAACAAAACTCATCTTAAAATTTCGGAGGAGTTTCTCGGGGAATTGCATCAAAGATCGCTGCAATTCGAGAAAAAAAATCTCATAGAAATTCGGAAATTTCTCAAGATATTTATTTTAGAAGTGCAGATTTTACTGCAGAAAATACTCCACAATCTATTCCATGGCATCTCTTGAATTGTGTTAAGACATTCTTCAATGAATACTTGCAGAAGGTTCTCCAGTTCTGTCAGGTATTATTTTGAAAATTCCATCAAAAATTTTATTTTTTTTCGGATATTTCTTCAAATAATTGCTCTCTGGTAAAAAAAAAATCTGATTGTTTAGGATTTCCTTCTGAAATTTGTCAGGGTAGTTCCTCGCGGATTTTAGTGTGCTAATCCTTTCAGAAATTGGGAAATATCTAAACATTCTTCCATTGGTATCTGCAGCAGTTCTTTCAAGGATTTCTTCAGAAAATCTTCCAAGGATCATTCAGAAATATATCCAAATTTTCTTCAATAATTCCACCAGTACTTTTGTCTGAAAGTCTGAAAGAATCTCTGGAGGAGTTCTTGCTTGAATCAATAAAAGTGATAATGCAAGAAATTTCAAAGGAATTCCTGCACAATTTTCTTTATGAGTCTCTAAGAAAAAAATCTGAACGCCATCCTGTGAGAATTTTCAATGGAATTCGTAAAGCAGTACCTGAACAAATCACTGGTGAACTTCGTGGAGAAATACGTGTACAAATTCCTTCACAGTTCATTTCTTCGGATTTTTTTTTTCGGAATTTTGAAGATTCCTTTAGAACTCGGGAAGATTTTCTAAAGAAACCACTTTGAAACATCTTTGAAAGAATTTCTATAGGAAAAGGCTTTGTGGCCGAGGGGTTAGCGGCGTCAGTCGTGTCTCGTTAGCCTCAGAGTGTGGGTTCGATTCCCGCTCCAGTCGGGGAAAGCTTTTCATCAAACGGAAAATTCTTTTCTGGGCCACTGGGTGTTCAAATGTGTTATCTCCGTTGTCAAGTGTCAGTATGTATTTGGAATTTTTAGAAATTTTTGGATTTTGGAATTTTTGATTTTTAAGAATTTTTAATTTTTTTGGAATTTATTGAGTTTTTTTTTAATTTTAAACATTTTTGGAATTTTTGGAATTTGTCTAATGTGCATTGGAAAGTCGCCTATGTGATTTCCGTTTTTTTAATTATTATAAATTTGGAAAAACTACCATTGGAATGTTGGATATCTTCGCAATTTTTTTTGGTATTTCTTCGGAAATTTCCCCTAGTGGTTCTTAAAAAAAATCTTCGGAATTTTTAAGAAATTCTGCCAGGTTTCTTCGGAGACCAGATGTTAAGCATATCTGGTAGAGAGAAAAGATCGGAATTACTCGCGAAATTTATTCAAGGAAATCTTTTCGGCATTTTCAGAATTTATCTCAAAGTTTTCTTAATTAATGTTTCCGGGAAATCCCTTAGAAATTTCTCTGGAGGTTTCCGGAAGTTTCGTTTAGAAAATATTCTATGGATTTATTTCAATATCGCTCCTGGGATTCAGTCCTAAAATATGGGATATTTTCTGTCAGAAATTCCTCCAGCCAATTCTCCGGGACTTTTACCAGGGATTCTTCAAGACAATTCTCAATGGCTTTTCAGGTTTTCCCCAAGAATTTCTGCAGACATTTCTTGAACAATTTTTATTGTGTTTTCCTTTTGAATATTCGCGATGCATTACAAGAAATTCTTCTGGGGACTCGTTTAAGAATTAAGAAATTTTTTTCACCGTCTTTGGCCAGAGACCGTTCAGACTTAACATTACAAAAATTCCAAAAATTCCAATTTTTTGCCAAAAAATCCAAAAAATCCAAAACTTCCAAAAATTCAAAAAAATTCCAAAAATTTAAAAAATTCCAAAAATTTAAAAAATTCCAAAAGTTTTCAAAAATTTCACAAATTTCATAAATTACAAAATAAAACAGAAATCGAAAAAAATCCAAAAATACAAAAAAAATAAAAATTCTAAAAATTCTAAAAATTCTAAAAATTCTAAAAATTCTAAAAATTCTAGAAATTCTAAAAATTCTAAAAATTCTAAAAATTCTAAAAATTCTAAAAATTCTAAAATTTTTAAAAAATCTAAAAATTCTGAAAATTCTAAAAATTCTAAAAATTCTAAAAATTCTAAAAATTCTAAAAATTCTAAAAATTCTAAAAATTCTAAAAATTCTAAAAAATCTAAAAATTCTAAAAATTCTAAAAATTCTAAAAATTCTAAAAATTCTAAAAATTCTAAAAATTCTAAAAATTCTAAAAATTCTAAAAATTCTAAAAATTCTAAAAATTCTAAAAATTCTAAAAATTCTAAAAATTCTAAAAATTCTAAAAATTCTAAAAATTCTAAAAATTCTAAAAATTCTAAAAATTCTAAAAATTCTAAAAATTCTAAAAATTCTAAAAATTCTAAAAATTCTAAAAATTCTAAAAATTCTAAAAATTCTAAAAATTCTAAAAATTCTAAAAATTCTAAAAATTCTAAAAATTTTAAAAATTCTAAAAATTCTAAAAATTCTAAAAATTCTAAAAATTCTAAAAAATTCTAAAAATTCTAAAAATTCTAAAAATTCTAAAAATTCTAAAAATTCTAAAAATTCTAAAAATTCTAAAAATTCTAAAAATTCTAAAAATTCTAAAAATTCTAAAAAATTCTAAAAATTCTAAAAATTCTAAAAATTCTAAAAATTCTAAAAATTCTAAAAATTCTAAAAATTCTAAAAAATTCTAAAAATTCTAAAAATTCTAAAAATTCTAAAAATTCTAAAAATTCTAAAAATTCTAAAAATTCTAAAAATTCTAAAAATTCTAAAAATTCTAAAAATTCTAAAAATTCTAAAAATTCTAAAAATTCTAAAAATTCTAAAAATTCTAAAAATTCTAAAAATTCTAAAAATTCTAAAAATTCTAAAAATTCTAAAAATTCTAAAAATTCTAAAAATTCTAAAAATTTTAAAAATTCTAAAATTTCTAAAAATTCTAAAAATTCAAAAAATTCTAAAAATTCTAAAAATTCTAAAAAATCTAAAAATTCTAAAAATTTTAAAAATTTTAAAAATTCTAAAAATTCTAAAAATTCTAAAAATTCCAAAAATTCCAAAAAATCCAAAACTTCAAATATTCCAAAAGTTTTTAAAATTAAAAAACACTCAAAAAAAATCTAAAAATTCCAAAAGTTCTAAAAATTTCAAAAATTCCAAAAATTCCAAAAATTCCAAAAATTCCATAAATTCCAAAAATTCCAAAAATTCCAAAAATTCCAAAAATTCCAAAAATTCCAAAAATTCCAAAAATTCCAAAAATTCCAAAAATTCCAAAAATTCCAAAAATTCCAAAAATTCCAAAAATTCCAAAAATTCCAAAAATTCCAAAAATTCCAAAAATTCCAAAAATTCCAAAAATTCCAAAAATTCCAAAAATTCCAAAAATTCCAAAAATTCCAAAAATTCCAAAAATTCCAAAAATTCCAAAAATTCCAAAAATTCCAAAAATTCCAAAAATTCCAAAAATTCCAAAAATTCCAAAAATTCCAAAAATTCCAAAAATTCCAAAAATTCCAAAAATTCCAAAAATTCCAAAAATTCCAAAAATTCCAAAAATTCCAAAAATTCCAAAAATTTCAAAAATTCCAAAAATTCCAAAAATTCCAAAAATTCCAAAAATTCCAAAAATTCCAAAAATTCCAAAAATTCCAAAAATTCAAAAAATTCCAAAAATTCCAAAAGTTCCAAAATTTCTAAAAATTCCTAATATTTTAACAATTCCAAAAAATCAAAATTTTTGCTTAAAAAACCCAAAAGTCCAAAATTTCCACAATTTTCAAAAGCTCCAAAAATTCCAAATATTCCAAAAATTAGAAAATTCCAAAAAATTTCAAAATTTCCAAAAAAATTGAAATTTACAAAATTCTGCACTATGTCAGAATGAGCAGATGTTTTTGATACAGTGAAATTCAAATAAAAATTTCTGAAGTTTTCACTGGAAACAATTGTACACTGTTAGAGTTTTTTAGAAATTTGGAACAGTGTTGCTAGTTGTACAGTCAAAATGGTGCACACTGATTTTAAAATGTTGAAAAGTACCCAAAATTTGAAAACACAGTTTTATTTGTTTGAATTGTTAAAAAAAAAATACTGAAATATTTTGAAGAAATTTTTGCACTTATTATGCCTTACTTGGAGAACTATACCTGCGACAATATCTGCGACAATGTCTGCGCCAATACTAAACCGATTTTAATAAAATTTCTATGGTTCCAACTGCACAAATTGAAATTGAATTGATAATATATTTTTGTGCACGCATTCAAAAGTTATACATTATTTTGTGTGCCTCACTTTTTTCGAGACTGTAATGTTTAGAGACAGACTTTCGGAGATAGCTTGAGAATACTAAGAGGGTTGTTTCTAGTTAGCTCGTCAGACGTAGAGTCATTTGTTCTACGTGTTTATTCTCAGTTTATATGATTCGATAGCGTTACGCGCATTACATTAAGAGCGAACATTCGTTCGCTATCTCCGTCATTAGACAGGGACATAACAGCTCTTCACCCTTAAGAGCTTACATAACACCAATCGAAACTTTTTTTTTTCTTACACTATCAATATACACTGATTTCAATTCGAGCTGTATCAATACAAAACTTCATTAAAATTCGAAAACACATTAGTTCACCATATCTTATAGAAAGTTCAATTATACACATAATTTTTATCAATATTTTGTTTTCGCACTCGTTTGGACCTTCGTGGCGTGTCTTCGGAAGAGAAAGAGTTCCTTCGTTTTCGTCTCAGTCGCACAGCAACCTCAGGACCTCTCCCATTTCCGTTGCTGCTGTCATCCATCTGATTCGTTGCAACCCTCTGGTTCGTTGCAACTCTTACTTCTTCAACTGATGACGTTATCATTGGTCTGGGAGGGGATTCCAAGCGCCTTGGTAATCTAAGCTGATTTCGATGGACCATAGTTGGCACGTTTCCAATCACGATCTGGAATGTATTTTTAGAGAATCTCTTGAGAAAATGCCCTTTTAACCATTTGGCCGTAATGTGAGGGTTATGATTTTTGAACCATACTTCCTCACCCTCTGTTAAATTGTTAATAGGGTCGGTTGTCAAGTTAGCATTATTATTACATCCCAAACCATTGCACAATGGTCCGAGGACCAACATTAAGTGGAAAAAATTAATAACTCAAAAACCATCCAAGAGAGAGTCTTCATGTCTTCTAGACATTTGCTCGTGAGTCCAAGCCACGTTATATGCAAAAGTGTCCTAAACGCCAAATCTTAAAATACTTCATATTTCAGCACCTAACTTTTTTATTTCAAAAGATATCGAAATAAAATGTTCTGCAAAGTTGAAGAAGGTAAAAACCCTGACAACTTTCTCGAAGAGCAGTTTTTTCTATCTTATAACTTATTGAAGAAATAAAAAGTCCGAAATCGGTTTTTTTGTCATATGTCAAAAACTATCATTTTTTCAAGCCTACTATGTTCAGAGCAATTGTACATATTGCCAAAATACACATTTCGTCAGAAGACATCAAAGCTGTACGATGTTTCTATTAAAAGATATAAGTATTTTTGTACTTTTTTAAGCCAATTTTTCTAGCGTAACATTTGAAAAAGGCGCAAGTGAATCTTTTATTTTCTCCCACCACCGGATCTAGTATGACAAAAACTGCATTTTAACAAATTTTGGAGAGGGTGTTTTTTTGTTTTGCGTTTTAAATGTGATTTGACTATGACCGTATTTTAGGCATCAAATTCACGAAAAATGACATCCATAATGTCCGAGTTCAGCATCTACTCGTGTTTCAAGATCACTTATCTTAAACATTCGAGTAGCGATGAACCCAATGTTGTCTTTTTGGTTTTGTTTTGTTCCTTTGTGTAAGTGAGCAAAAATATAAAACAAATTCCCTATAGTTTTTCGATTTCTTAATTCATCAGATATATGCATCTGGTGATCGTATGCAAATTTTAAATTGAATTGTGGACCGTCCAGTTTTATATCTTTGACATATATTATGAAAGGCCTTTGATCCTAGGATAGGATGCGACACGTAGTCAGTCAATTTGAGACCGATTTGCTGTCAAACGGAGACCAGTCGCTGATTGGTCGAAATTGATATCCGTTTGCTGCGATCATATCGCTTTGTTGTTGGCTTGGCCGTGTTGCTAGTTTGTAGGTTTAGCATTTGATACCAATATTTAAAATCATTGTATTTTTTATTCAAGCTTTATCGCCTCAAATATGTCAGCATTCAAAAGCAAATCAACCTAATGTGACTCCCATGGCTTGACACCGGTTAAAACCATTGGTTAGCTGAATGTATTACCTAGTTGATGCAACGAAAAAAGCAGGCTGTCATTTCTTTTTTAAATTAAAAATTCGATATTTTCGACCCAATGTCAAAATATTAAGAATGGGGGTGAGATTGGGTCAAGTAAGTTATTGAGTGCACATAACCTTAGTTTAAAATTCAACTGTTATACAGTTCCCATTTGACGTTAGAGTTGTACCATGTTTACCGTATCTTCATAAAAGCACTTTTTTTTTCGAAAATATGTCGAAGGAGTGTCAAGTGAGTGTGTTCCTACGTTTAGTGCCTAAAACCATTTATAACAATAAACCCATGCGTTTGGAAAGCTCCTCTAAGCATTAGCTAATCTTTAGTGTACTGCAATATCGTAAGCTCACAAAATAGACTTAATAGCGTTCTTCTTCTCCACTTATTTTTGAAATATTGAGGAAATATCGTGCTACTACCCTACGGTAGTGGGACCCAGGAAATACTGGGGCTATAAAACCAGTAACATAGCACAATGCCGGAAGTTTTTTTTTGTTTTTATTTCTGTGTTCAATTTCGGATAGCAAACGAACGTCGAAATACGACATTCGTGATTGCTTATTGTGTATTTAACTTGAACTTTATGAATTAAGAGTGGCATATAAGGATCATTCATAAAATACATAGAAATACTTAAGAACGAAAAATAAGTCTACCGTTGTACTAGGATTCATACAAAATTTATTTAAAAAAATCCGTTTAAATGGTCTTGCGGGAGAGGGTCTAATAATGTGAAATGCTGTGTAACACATTTGAACGACCCTCTATCTTGAGATAGAGTGATTTTCTTTGGAAATACAGGGGCCAAAGATCATGTACATAAGAGTTTATAACGGAGGGTTTGGATAAACATTTCTTATGCAGTATACTAAAAATATCATGTTTTTTTTTCAATCAGTCTTTCAATGCGCCCCTCCCTCATTGTAACCCTCCCTCCACTCATGGAAGTAGAAACTTTAAATGAGGATGATTGTGGTATCTAAAAATAGTGATACAACATACAAGTGTTATTTTATCAAATTTCAACCATTTTTTCGGTTGTATTAGCCCTTTTAGATGGATTAATCATCTTTTAAAATTATTTAAGTTTTCATTCGTCATGGATACATTGTATTTTAAGTAGGTTTACTAGATATGATCTATAAAATTACCTTATATTCTCAGATAGGCGATTTCGAATACTTTGACCCATTCTCACCCCCTCTAAGGAGTGAGATTGGGTCAATTTTCAATCATTTGTAGTTTAGTAAGCAATTCATATAATGTGATACTTTCTTGCTAAACTATCATTGCCACATAGAAGAGTATACATACCAAATAAAAAGTTATTCCGACTTCAACTGCATTTGTTATTTAACAAACAATCTTTGAGTATCCTTTTTTGACCCATTCTCACCACCAACGACGGTAGGCTAGTTTCAGCCTAATCACAAGAAGTTGGCATCATCATTAATGTTAATTCAGTTCTCTTTCTAAAATGCAAGCTTCATGCACTTCATTTGGCTGAATGAAGCTTCTGCGAACGAATTTCACTGAATGTTTTTCCAGAACTTATTCCCAAAATGAGTTACGAACTATACTCGAAATCCATGTTCTGTCGTTCTTACGTAGGTGACAAACCCGTCGGAAACAGTAAGGTCTAAAATGCAAATCCAAACACGCAAATATTTGCAATTAGCAAACAAATTCACAAACACAGACATGGAAAACAGACAACTGCATCATCATTGCACAGCACAAGAGCACCGGCATCCTCATTATCTACACACAGCAAATCTCGGTTCCACCTCGGAGTCCCATGATTGGTGGGAAGAGTATCAACTCAAATTTTGGTTCCACTGCACTCTGTCTCTGTCCCGCAACCAGCTCGGCAAACCATAACAATAATCATCATCAACTGCTTTTTCACTTAATCTATTTAATTTCTGTTGCAAAAAGGTATTTGCCCATTCAGGCTCTGTTACTGTTGGCATTTATCCCCGGACGGCACCGCCATCCTGGCCCACGCTGCATCCGTCCGTGGCATGGATGGAAGGCTAGTTCAACCGGCTCTACCGAGAGCAGAACATCTCCACAAATCGTCAGCAATTATTCTACGGATGCAACGTCATCTCGGTGTGACTCTGTGTATACTTTTCGGTCGGGAAATGGGGTTTAGTGCAACTAGGTTGTTTCCTCGTTGTCGTGTACCTCATACCGTCAACTGATTCGTGGGCGGGTGCAAACCGGGCGGAAAATCCCTTCTATTTACATTACAGCGTGGTATCAGTCTCGTCCATTCCGTGTGGCCTCGTTACCGCAAAGATATGCACCGAAAGTGAGAGAAAGACGAGTGAGAGGAAACGCATCCTTGAACCACCCGGCTCCGGTGAACATCATCCAGAACCTCGACTCGACAGACGAACGGAACACGACGGAGAGTTGTCATTGTCAGTATCATCAACCAAATGTAAATTGTGTCATTTAGGACATCCTTCTTGTAACAACGGACGGCGTTGGTTCAGCTCGGTGTCCCAGCCAGGCATTCCGGAGGGAAGGACCAACGAAAGGCGTTTCTCTGTCTGGGACAGTTTATTCCGAATATCAGCATATCTGCGGCGAAGGATGTGAATGACTGACTTTTCCTCGTCTACCGGGGCGAGGAGGGTGTAAACTGACCTCGTCGCACTTGTCATACGCTTGCACTGCTCTGCCGGTACTGACGATGACAAGCATCAGTGGTGGGGTGGTAGGTCGGATTTTCCCGGTTCCGGGATGTTCTGTCTGAAACATCAGAGCTGGAGCAGTGTTGTCCCGGCATCTTCCCCGGCTAGCCATGAACCCGCAACGCTCAAGGATGAATGGGGCTTTTACAGGATTTTAAATTGCTTTAAACGGACTATCCGATGGATTGCTGGGAGTTGATTTGAATTACAAATCGGAAGATGAGTTCCAATGGGATCGTTCCAACGCAGGCAGCGAGCTCGATGCGAGAAGAGGGAGCTGTGCTTGTTCTGTGCGGTATAAGCCGCTTTCGAGCTGGATTATTTAGAAACGTTATGCTGAATAACTGATGCTCGGTGTTGATGGGCTGGCAATGATCCAATGCTCATTGTTTGAGTTTCGGTGTTTTCGTTTTTATCTCGCGCAAATTGGCGTTGGGGGAAAGCAAACGCTGTAGCATTACGTACACGCAAAACAAGAAAAGCTACCAAAAATTGAGATATGCCTTTTCTACCAATTTATGTATTAAAAACGTACAGAAAATGTGATAAATCATAATCCATTCGTTGTATTAAGATGCGCTACACGGTTCCACAGGTTCCATACCACTACACACAAACACCTCCATTCAAACCCGAGAAGTTGAACCGGGTTGCGTCTAAAAATAACTTTCGCTTCGTTGCTGAGCTTCGCGTCCTATTGTCTACATGGAATTTTCCACTTGCAAACAGCAACCTGCTGGATGCGGGCTTTTCAGTGCACAATGGGTCTAGAGTCGTATTTACGAAGACAAAAATGTTTCTGCCAAGTTCTGTCATTTCTTTTTTTTCATTATTGTGAAATGATTACGGTCAATCAAGTGTGGCTTATCCAAAAACCTGCTGATTAATTATTCTCTATGCAATATCAGAATGTTTTACAAAGTCATAGCAAATTTACAAAAATAAAACATTCGATTGATTTGATTGATTTGTCTTTATTAAAGAGACTTTCATCCCTTGGATAAAACATTCGAATCATTAGAACTTTTCGAAAAGTTTTCAATAAATTGCAACTTTTTTGCCTTTGGTCATATTTTAGTCGAGTCCAACGATACATGAAGACCAATACATTAGTCACAAACTTTCAAATTTAATTTAATTCGGTTCGCTTAGTCCTAAGGTACAGTAATTTGATAAACGGAAGTCAAAAACTAGATATAGATACACGCAAAACAAGAAAAGCTACCAAAAATTGAGATATGCCTTTTCTACCAATTTATGTATTAAAAACGTACAGAAAATGTGATAAATCATAATCCATTCGTTGTATTAAGATGCGCTACACGGTTCCACAGGTTCCATACCACTACACACAAACACCTCCATTCAAACCCGAGAAGTTGAACCGGGTTGCGTCTAAAAATAACTTTCGCTTCGTTGCTGAGCTTCGCGTCCTATTGTCTACATGGAATTTTCCACTTGCAAACAGCAACCTGCTGGATGCGGGCTTTTCAGTGCACAATGGGTCTAGAGTCGTATTTACGAAGGCAAAAATGTTTCTGCCAAGTTCTGTCATTTCTTTTTTTTTTCATTATTGTGAAATGATTACGGTCAATCAAGTGTGGCTTATTCAAAAATCTGCTGATTAATTATTCTCTATACAATATCAGAATGTTTTACAAAGTTATAGCAAATTTACAAAAATAATACATTCGATTGATTTGATTGATTTGTCTTTATTCAAAAGACTTTCAGCCCTTGGATAAAACATTCGAATCATTTGAACTTTATTCCATATATCTCAGGACTCAGATCACTTAGAAAGTTGATGTCTCCGGCGATGTTGTTAGGTTGGTTACGGCCGCTCAGTTGATTAGCTGATTGGTTCAAGGTTCTGTCAGTAGGCGGCGCTAGTTACGAATTAATTGAAGCATGCAACTTTTATTTATTATTTCAAATATATTCAGCAAGCTGTAACTTTTTCAAAAATGCACCAAATATTCTCAATTTTTTCCTGCCAGTTGCACAACTAGTAAGCTATATACGGTACAAATTTGGGCTCGATTGGACTACTTTACATAAAATTGGAGCAACTCTAATAAAGTAGTTCATATTTGAGTGTTCCTCGTTTAATTGCTATATCTCTGGATCAAGTGAACTGAATGAAATGCGACATTGCACAATTATGACTAATACATAGCTCTTTGAAAAACCTTTGACTTGACTTAGACACGTTCAAAGAAAACAAACTTACAGCTTGTTGATTACTTCACGAAAAAAATATCAATCATTTGAATGATTTTGCAAATGTGTAACTAGCGCCGCCTAGTGGACCATTAACTGTAAGCCCTTGACTCACTTACCAACGTTGTCGAAGACACCAACTTTCGAAGTGGTGAGAGTCCTGAGATATATGAAATTTAGAATTTGCCGTTTATCCATCCATCCATCCATCCATCATGGCATCGCAAATAAAATTCTTAGAAAGCAGATTTTTGAATCAGTTTAACCAGACGAACCACCCTAACATAACAATAATAGGGAATAGGGTCAAGAATTGAAAATAAACTTTCTAAAACACAATATGTGTCTAAAAACTTAAAGCTGAAGCTTAAACAGTTTTGTCTTCGCAAATACGGCTCTGGACCCATTGTGCAGTGTGGCGGCTGTATCACTTCCATCACCAAGCCACGTTTGTGTTGATGATAATGGCTTTCAGCCTCTTGTCTATCCATGTGCAGTTGTAGCAGTGCTGGTTAGAGCGCAGGGTACTGTGACTCACCATTATAGTGCCTCGGTTCGATTCCCGCCGCCGCCCGTATTTCTTTTTAAACATGTATTGGTATTTGATGCAGCCGCTGCTGCCATGATCAGTCTAAAAATAGAACAAATAATGAGAAACCAGTGCGACAGAACACACGCACACATGCGAAATTTTCCTTTTCCAGATTCTAGGAAGCCAATACAATTTTTGGTATACTGCCACCTACCAATTTTTGTATTTGCAAGGCCCTAATACAATATTTGTATATGTTTCATACCCAACTGTATTAGAATCTGCCAATCTCAGGTTGCGTGTACCTTAATCATGTTTATAAAACATATGTGCCAGTCTTAAATTACAGTACATAGGTTGTTATGTAAACATTCATAATTTCTGCGAATGCAACTTCATCTCAGTGTGACTCTGTGTATACTATTTGAATGTCATTATGAGGTGACAAACTAGCAATTATTTGATAATTAAAATAGCTCTTCGAAGCTAATGAAGGCGCAGGCAAGTCTGTCATTGGTTAGAAAATCTCGACTTGTCCTTCAAGCTACCTGCTACGCAACAGTTTCCCTGCAACAAAACATCGACCCCGAACATTAAGCTAAATTAATTACCGGAGGAACATATTACGGAGAAACTGCAACATCAAAAGCGACGCTCACTTGTTTTGGCATAAATTGGCATTTAAAAATTTTACCAGTCGCTTCATCAGAACTAAATAACATTTTCAGTAAGTGCGTGGAGGAAGGGTCAATGAGCGGTGAAGAAATGGGATTTGAAATTTACGGAACAGCGAGTGTAGGTACTCCTCTCGTTTTCGAACTCATCGGACGCATCAGACATGGTGAAAATATTTCAATTAGCGATCGTGAAAGTGGTTTAGTTGTGCGATATAATTATCGAATGCGATTTTTGGGAATGTCGCAATTAGCGATGCCTATAATGAATTCTGTCTAATTGGAAACTGACTGGATTGACCTTTTCCTGGACGTGATTTCAGATATAGACTTCCAGCTAATGGTTAAAGTTGGATGTGCCTTTTAAAATTTAGTGTTAATTTTAAGTTAAATGCAGAATGGAAGCATTGATGAAGTTAAAATTCTCAATTCAGCAACCGAACAGCGGAAACATCAACAACGGGCAAAGAGTTGAAAACCCATTTTCCCACCGATTCTTTTCACACGGCAAAATTGGAGCCTAATTAAATTACATCCAGAGAAAAGACTGTCGCTTACTGATTTAATCAAAACACCATTTGCAAGGGCTTTTACTGACGGAGTTTTATTTCTTTTCCGCTTTCTTTTCAGGTAATTGAAAAAGTGCTTCCCCCTCCTCGTGGAGACGGACGCGACGCCCTCCGTCATCAGCGATGAAAAGCGTTTTCTCCCAGAGCATTGTGATGTAGCAGTGAAAATTTGCAACAGTAACTGCAAAACGAGAGACGGTATTTATGGAATACATAGTTGAGTGTAACTATAGTTTGCAGCATTCGAACATGAACTTAACGACTTAGTTTGGAACAAGGCGAGGTAGAACAAGGGTCAGTTTCGAATACAGGGGATAGACAAAAATGGTCAACTAGCTGTAATTTTTCAAAAAGTGCATGAAAAATTCTTAAATTTTCACTGTTAGTTTGTCAACTAGTTATTTATTAATGGTCTATAACTTTCTTTATGAACAATTTTCAGTTTTGTCAAACGTTATTCAAAGCTTATTATATAAGTCTTGAATGCTCAAAATTTCATTGCAATCGTTTTATGGAATCCGGAGATATAACAGTCCAAAGTTGGTTATCGGATGATTATGCCACTTGCTAGAATGTTTCCTACTTCATTTACAATAGTCCAATCTTTTCCATTTTTTTTTCTTTTTTTATGTAGACGGGCTTGGTGGTCTAGTGGCTACCGCTTCTGATTCGTATGCAGAAGGTCATGGGTTCAATCCCTGGCCCGTCCCTTTCATCCTACTTTGTATCTTTCTATCCACTTTCTCCATGACTTTCTCTCTCTCTCTCTCTCTCTCTCTCTCTCTCTTCTCTACATCGACAATTCATGTATATTCATATGTTTATAGCCATCGCTAGAACCAGAAACGAACTGCGAAAATTCGTTTCCCTTCCTTCCAACTTCCACAGCACAGTGTATATAACGCCTACAAGTTACGCAACCAAAGCGAACTGTTAACGCCGTAATAGATGATCGAGCTCAAGAGCCGAGGTACAATAACTGAAAAGTGACGAATAGAGTTCAATTTGGTTCATTTACATATGTACACTATTCACAATTAACTGTACCCACGTGGGTCTGCGGGCGAGAGACGATATATTTTTGACCGACGTATGCAGATGGACCATACTGCTCGGCGGTTAACAGTAGTACTGATGGGCTCCTGCAGTTGGTGTTGAAGATGCGGGGGGGGGGGGGGGGGGTGTATGGTAACGGAAGAGCACTTCTCTGTCCCGTATACTTGTTCTGGATACGGCAGGCTAGATGTAGTTTGTTTTCTTCTCAGCGACATCTCTCTACATGCCATTGGTAGGTATATAGTAAGCTAGGAATAGCTGCTACAAAAGAGCGCGGAAGCTGTTGAAAACAAGCGATCATTGCTTGGATTATTGTTTTAGCCGACTGTCTGCAATCAGAGAAATCGCTACTGGGTAGTAGGCAATAGCATGCAGTTTACGCTTGTTCTGCACAATGAGGAGACTGGTAATTTACAGTGGCCAAAATATTGTCTGGAGAACATAGTTCACGTTTGGCGTGAACACGAACTGTGCCGCATATCCTGCATAGTAATCACCCCACAATCTATCACCTTACAAACATCCCCCAATCCATGGATTGCATCACCGACCCAACGGTGACTCCCAAATGTCCCATCCATTCCGTCTTACAAATACCCCAGCCCGTGCCGGTTGTGGGGATGCAGAGGTGCTCTCGGTCTTTAGTAGCAACAACCAGCACACTCCAACATTCCTTTCCCTTCCCAACTGGCTATAAGGACGTGGCCGGCGCCGTTATTGAGCAAAAATGTATGAGCTGCTTAAATTGCACTTTGAGAATAAGTGGAGTGTACCAGCCCTTATTCATTTGGATCTCAGTGCAATTGGTACCAGCTCAGATCAATCACGGAGGAGCAACATGTATAGTCAGATTTGATCGTTTGATCGTTGAATAGTCCAATTTTTCCCAAATTTACATTATTGATAGATAAGTAGTTGAACAACTTACAATGTTACAATAAAAATTTATTATTTTTGATGTACTTTTCGAAAAGCTTATAGGTCAGCAATAATCTGGTCAAATGATATTTCGCAGATAAACACCATCCTATTTGCACCTCCTTGCATTTGCACCTCCTTGAAGTATTCTACGAGAACGACGTTCGTGAATAAATATAGCAGTAAGTTCAGCAGTTCTTTATTGTTTTCGTTGCTGATTGAAACATATTATTATAAAACACGTTTTCTATTATGATTTTGTTTGTAATGTTTATTGAACATGTTCAAAAATGTTTACACCATTGAGTAACTCAGGTTAAAAAAAAACTACGAGGTTCTGAGAAAATTATTCCATGTTGTTATAGGTTCAAATGAAAATTTTTGAAATCCTCTTAGTAATTGTGCTTTCTGACCATGTTGTTTGCAATTTCCAGAACTTGTTGGGTTCAAGATAACATTTCTCGAGGGATATCTACTCCGAGAAAATGAAAACTCTGGGAAGAAGCCTATCACAATTGACAAAAACTCTAGGGCGAATGTCTAAATTAAATCTAATAGGATGTTGAAGTCAATATGAGATGGATGAATAACAATAAAAAAATCTACAGCTTGGGTGAGAAATAAGCTTACGACCCTTGTACGCAAGCCGACTACTTTACCAACTAACCTACCGATCCAATTATATATAATCGTTAACGCTACTCATTCAATTTTTCACATTTCTCATTTCACATTTCGAAACACAGAAAACAAGCCCCACCTCCGCTTCGGTCTCGGGCCTTTACAACCCTTAATTTGGGACTGCAAAATTGCCATTGACAGCGAAAGCTGTCGGTTTTAACTGTGGAAGTGCACTAGTCTGAGAAGCAGGCTTTTTCTCAATAGGAAGCTTATACCAAAAAAAAGAAGAGAAATTTGCCACACGGATTTGTATTCTTGTTTTCTGCAGTTTAAGGCTGTGTCCATATATCACTTAAATAACTTGGAGGAGGAGAGTTCAGAATTCCATGCTTGTTCATGGAGAGGAAGTGGGGGTTTGTGAAATGCCCACGTGGACAATATTAATTACGGAATTGAAACATAAATAATCAGCAACGAAGCAAATAATGTTGTTGTTATTAGTTGGAGGTGGCTTGTTATAGGAAAAATGTGGCATCAAATTAAAGTTTCACCATTTATTGGGCTGAATTTCTTGAAAAATTATTAGAATTTCGAGGTTTTAAAATAGGTAGTTTTACGTAACGTTCTATATCAAAGCAAATACCTTCCTGCTGAATCAAACCCTTTAGAAGTTTCTTGCAGAATGCATTCGATTTTTTTCCAGAAATTCCATTTTAAAATCATTAAAATATTTCCCCAAATGTTTTCTTTGGACATTAGGCCGTCCCTTATTTTGCAAAAATTGGAAATGTTATAAGTTCGTTAGTGGAAAATGATCGTTTTGGCTAAGAAATGATCGTGTCAAAATTTAAAGTCCATATCTCAAGGCTAAGTGGTCCCTCAAGGGGCCTAAAGTTGTCAAAAATGGTATGGGACCAAAAAAACATGAAATTTTTTGTCGACGAAAAAATATGCTATTCTACTAAAACCGGTGATTTTAGAAAAAAAAAAAATGTGCTTAGAATTGCGATATCTCTACTCGTTTTTGAGTTATTGAACAAGATAGGGTAGGTTTCCTTCGGGACCTAAAAAAAATGGTCGAAAATGCTGATTTTTCGGTTGTTTTTATGTCAATAATAGAGATATCGCAAATCTAAGCACATTTTTGGCCCTTTAGGGTCCTAAAATCATCGGTTTTAGTAGAATAGCGAATTTTTTCGTCGAAAAAAATTTCATGTTTTTTTTTGGTCCCATACAACTTTAGGCCCCTTGAGGGACCACTTAGCCTTGAGATATGGACTTCAAATTTTGACACGATCATTTCTTAGCTTAAACGATAATTTTCCACTAACGAACTTATAACATTTCCAATTTTTGCAAAATAAGGGACGGCCTATTGGACATCTTCCAGAGACTCCTTAAAAATCATCCAGTGATATTTTTAATAATCTTACATGGACTGCTTCACAAATTCCTCCATGAATTTGGTCAAATTCATTCTGCCAGAAATGTCTTACAGAACTCATTCGAAAATTTCTCCATGAATTCTTCAGAAAATCCTGCTGAGCCTTTTCGGAACTTTCTCTAGAGGTTCCTTCAAATATTTCTACTACGGTTCATCTGACAAACCCTCCATGAATTCTTTCAGAAGTCTCCCCGGGGCTTGTTTCCCACAGATCCCTTCAGAAATTTCTTCAACGATTCTTCGAGAAAATCAGAAATGTAAAATTCCTTCCGAAGCTTCTGCAATTTTTCCTTTGAAAAATCCTTCAGGAATCCGTTGAGAAAATCCTCCAAGAATTCTTTCCCAAATTTTGATAATTATTCCTTCCGAAAATACCTCAGGTATTGATTCATAAAGTTATTCAACGATTATTTCAGAAATGTATTTAGCAGTATTGCTAATACGCTCATGGATTCCAATATAATCTTCTTCACAAGTTCGAGCAGGGATTTCACGAAGAGATGTTTTCAGTAACTTTTTTTTTTTAATATATCATTTAATTCTTATAGGAATTCAAACCAGGGTTCCTAAGGAAGTTCTTCAGGTATATTAATATTTGACGAAAGAACTCAAATTTCGAAGACACTGTGTGTGTTAAATGGACAAATTGAAAGATAAATTTGGGAAAAAAATACCATTTGTTTTGGTAGGAATCGAACCCACGACTCCGTATCGCTAGTTCGGCGCATGAACCAACTAAGCCACATAACAAGTTACGATTCTGTGAAATAGAAAGCCTTTCACATCTTTATCTCTCTGCCGGCTTAAGTATCCCTCACAATCGCGGTTCCCCCTTCAAATGATGAATGCGAACGAATTGCTTATGCGATGAGATTCAATGTCCTATGGCCACATTCTTCTCCACCGACCGAATAGTCAGTGTGAAATCAGTTTTCTTCAGATAATCCTGTTTTGGACTCCTCCAGAGAATCCTTCAATACTTCCCGCGCCAGAGATTTCTAGATGAATTATACTACAGATCAAATATCCAAATCATCCAGTAATTTCCTCTGAAATTTCTTCACTCGTTAAGTATTCCAATGATTTTTCTAAAATTTGAGAAGCGATCTTATCAGATATTATTCCATGATTCTTTTTTTTTTAATTCAAATAGGAATTTAGAAAATAAAACCTCCTACAGGTATATCTCCGGGGATTCCTTCAGAGTTTTTTTTAAGTATTTCTTCATTCCTCCAGGGATTTTTCCAAAAAAAAAAAAAACCACGAGTGCGATTTCTATATTGAATACTGTACCTCTTTCCCTAAGCAACACACATGTCACACAAGAGTCACGACAACGCAGGTTTTGGTTGTATAGAAGCTACTATGTCATACTGTGACGCAAACTGCTCATTGCTTCTTTCCAAGAGAAATACATGTATTGTAATTCAATATAAAAGCTAAAACTTAAGGAAAACAACGATGCTTTTCCAGAAGATTGCTTCGGAAAACAATCTCTAATAATCCGATAAGAAATCGATGAATACACTTATGGTAGTAGGTTTGAATCATGAGAGAGTTTCCGGGGAAATCAATTCTTAAAAATGTTTAAATTGTCAATGAAACTCTTAAAAGCATTTTTATCCAAAATTTTCTATAAATTCTGTAAAAAAAACTTATTACGAAAACTTTCATTTTCATCACTGCTTTGTGGTATATGCTGATTTTTGTTTCTGCACAATATAGAGTGGCATAGGATCTTCGTCTGGCAGGTTTGTTCTCTTCATGAAGGGGTTTTTGTCGGCTGAGCAACCTAAAACAAGGTCGTATAATTTAGCTTCGTTGTGGAAGATTTGAGGCCAGATTTGAGTTCAACAGGTTTCAAAAAAGCCTCCACGGCGCAGATAACAAATCTGCTGAAAATGCATAAGTTCCCCTATGTGGGATTTTTTATTATCGTACAAAGTGGGCCGAAGTGACTAAAATTTTCATGAAACTTTTTCCAAAGGCAGGGCTCATGGATATATGAACAAAAAAAAATTAGGAAAAATTCAGGGTTGCCTATTTTTCCGGAAAGCTCACGTGGAAATTGTTTGTTTTCCCCTGACACTACTTACTTTGAAAAATCATAACTTAAGAACGAAGCATCGTAGATACTAAGTTTTTTTTGAGAGAATGAAAGCTAATTTTCTGAGAAATCCAAAAAGTATGAACAGGAAAAAGTTTTCCACAAAATTTTCTACAGTTGAGAAAATTCGTAAAGAAAAGCCGGAAAAACTAAGCCCGAACTCGTGGAAAATAAAAAAAATGTTGAGAGGAGGTTATTTTATTAGCTTTAATCGTTGAAATTATTGGAATTCATTTTTTTTTTTCGTTATTGAGTTATTACCAATTTTATTGAAAAATGTCCAAATGTGCCATAAAAGCCTTTTCTTTAAAAAATCATAACTTAAGAACGGAACATCGTAAAGACAAAGTTTTTTGATGACAATGAAAGCAAAACTGGGGTCTCCAGTTAGCCTAGTGGTTAAGGCTATGTATCACCAATCCGGAGACGGCGGGTTCGATTCCCGTTCCAGTCGGGGAAATTTTCTCGACTCCCTGGGCATAGTGTATCATTGTACTTGCCTCACAATATACAAATTCATGCAATGGCAGGCAAAGAAAGCCCTTCAATTAATAACTGTGGAGGTGCACAAAGAACACTAAGTTGAAGCGAGGCAGGAAAAGTCCCAGTGGGGACGTCGAGCCATTAAGAAGAAGAAGAAGAAGAAGAAGAAGAAAGCAAAATTTCTCAGGAATCAAAAAAAAAAAATATGAACTGAAAAAGGTTTCCCACAAAATTTTCCACCGTTGAAAAAAATCATCAAGTATAGCCGGAAAAACTATCCCCGAATTCGCGGAAAATTTTCAAAAAAATATTTTATATAAGTTGATTTCATAAGCTTTGATCGCTGAAATTTTTGCATTCCAAAAATTTCAGCGATCAAAGCTTATAAAATCACCTTCTCAAAAATATTTTTTTTTAAATGTGGAAAACTTTGTGGAAAACTTTTTCCAGTTCATATTTTTTTGGATTTCTTTTTTCTTTAGAAAATGAAAGCAGAAATTCATTTTCTAAAAAAAAAAAATTTGAACCTACGATGTTTCGCTCTTGAGTCATGATTTTTCAAAGCAAGTAGTGTTAGGAGAAAACAAACAAATTCCACCTGAGTTTTCCGGGATATTAGGCAACCCTGATTTTTTCTCATTTTTTGTTCATATATCCATGAGCCCTGCCTGTGGGAAAAATTTCACGAAAATCTGAGACCCGTCAGCCCAAACCCGTACGGTAATGAAAAAAAAATCCCCAATTATTTAAGGATTTTTATGTAAAAATTCCACACACGGTAAGATGATAACCAAAATGTCAGTTGTTCGAACGTCAGAACATTCACGGTCACCAAATAAGTGAACACGAGACGGAACACAATAGTTTTTGTTCTTACTAGTTAAAAGGAACTAAAAATATACCTTTTTGGTCCACCATTTTCGGGCTCGGAGTTGCCCATCTACGGGACGATGTCCGACCTCGTCCCGTAGATGGGCAACTTCGAGCACGAAACCGGTCGACCATAAAAGATAAATTTTTATGTTCCTTTTAACTAATAAGAACGATAAATATTGTATTCCGTCTCGTGTTCGCATGATTTGTAAGATGAGTTTGACAAACAGTGGCTCCACCGAGTGATAAGCAGATTTTTATACTGAATTTAGATTAAAACAATGTTAGACAGCTGTGTTCCCGTATGTGGCGACACATTTATTTTGGAATGAATTATGGGTGATCTTGAGTCTATATCTTTCTCATGAAATTGTTGACCTATAGGAGGAAAGCGATTGTAGAAGAGAGAATGTCTCTTTGATCAAATGATCAACGAGAACTGGGAAATGCTTAGCAGACGGCGTCCAGCAGGACAGACTTATGAAAATGGCCAAAGGGATATGGTAGGATGGAAAGTGCTGAAATTCAAGTGGGTCTTCAAATTGAAGAGCAATTTTGATGGATCGATTCATGGCTACAAAGCTCAACTCGTTCCAGGTGAGAAGTGCCAACTATAATGAGACGTGTTCTCAGGTGCCTAGTCAGGTACGCTTGTCTTTAGGTACTACCTACTTGCTATGGCTGCTCGAATGGGCTTCAATGTGCATCAGATGGACGGTGCGTCGGCTTTCTTGCAGGAGAATTCACCTAAAGAGGAGATCTTCAAAAAGCAGCTCAAACTGTAGGAATCTGAGTCCAGTTAATAAGATGATAAACATACTTTGCTTCAGTGGGGATATAATGTCAATTAGAAGCAGAAAACTCAAGGAGACATATTGTGCTTTGAAAGATTGCACTCGGCTACAACAAATGATAGTCGTTGGGGCCTTCATAATTCGTTTATTACAATACATACTTCATGAAGGACTCAGTAGTATCATATCGTTTCATGACATCAAGTCAAAACGCATTCATTTCTGCTAATAAAACAATCACATCTCCCATTCATTGTCATAAAATATCACGCCAAGCTTCGTCAGGAATAAAAATAAACCATAATCCAGAAATATGAGCTTAATTCCCCATCACCGTCACTCGACTGGCGTCCAACCCGCTCCGGAATCCATCAGTGGACCAATATTTCATCATTGCCTGGAACTTTCTTTCAAGCCCCAACTCTTTCGCATGTCAGTGTTCAGACTTACAAAAAAAGGGAATCGAATAAAGAAAGCTCTGGAGATGAACCAGCCTCGGGCTGAAAATCTCCCAAATAAAGCTAATAATAATAAAGAAAGCTCCCAACATATCTCCCAGCAAACACGCGGCCGGTGACGCTACCAACAGGGATGGCACAATCCAGTCAGTGTTGGCTGTCGTCGTCGTCGTAGTCGCCGGACACTGCCATAGAGCGTTTGTTCCAGAGGGTTTTCCCACATTCTAGCCGGGCTTGTGTTTGCGACCGGCTGCTGCTCTGAAATTTCCAGACTATGAATAATATCGTCATTATTCTTCAGTCCAAATTTCCTCCTTTTGTATGCACTTGTTCCGCATTTTTATTTCTTAGTTCTGGTATTAAAGCGCCAGCCACTGCTCCTGCTGCTGCTGTTCGTGGGCGGAAGAAAATGACAAACGTGGTAGATACCAGCAGCATCGAGTAGAAATAAGCCGGCTTTCCTAGGACTTTTTTCCCTATCTCTAACGGCTCTCTTCTTATGGTTGAACCCATCTTCCGTTGAACCACACGTCGATCCGCCAGTCGTCAAGGGATACAGTACATACACACGTACAGAGCAGCACAGCACAGCGCAGCGCAGCACATTCGTCGTCTTCTGCAATGAAATATGGAAAACTCTCAGACCCCGGTGCGCTTTTTCCTCCGCTGCATATGTATGCATCAGCAGACAGGAACTAAGCCGAAATGAAAACATGGAACTTTGCACTTCTTTTGGCGGGCTGGATTGGGTTCGTTTCCTCATCGTCGTCGTCGTCAGACTGTGGTGGATTTGATTTCTACATCTTACAGGTCCTGTTTGGTTTTTGGTACGGTTTTAATTGTAAAACTTTTTTGTATATTCGTTCTTTCTGTCATTGCTCTTATTTTGCAAGTTTTCTCACAATCTATTTCTTTTGCTATATTTTCTTGCATGCTTCTCATTTTTAAGCAATTACTTATTAAACTAGTACTTTTTTTTTGTTTGAATCACTTTACAAAGACAGGCTTGGTGGTCTGACGGCTATCCCGATTATTATATGTACGCATATTTTTCTGAAATGACAGATATACGGTCCACCATGGTCAAGCAATTGCACAATCACTAACACTTAAACGCTTGTTACTTGTTTGTTCAAACCAAAGCGTTATCTCATTGGTTCCTTGTACACCCGTTTCTTGTTTTTGCTATAACTCAGTCAATTCATGAAATTTTGTACACGGATTGAACTAATGGTACCTACATGTATACAAAATTTCATGAGAATCGGTTGAAAATTGATTGAGTTATAGAAAAAACCAGACCCGTGCAAAACAAATAATCGGGAGTATAAGTGTAGCTGATCTGGTGATACTTGAGTAACAACTATTAGTAGCCAATCAAGCTCAAGCTATTTTCTTTTTTTTTTCTTTTTTTATTTTTTTATTCTTAATCACATAACCTAATTTACAGCTCTATTTGTCCACTGGGGCACTACGTGAGCAATTTCAATTGACAGCTGCACTTACATTTTTGTACAGTGCCTAGATTCTGTTCTACTATATCGAACTGGTTGTCTTTCTGCTGCTTTCACTTTTCTACTATATACTGGTAGAATGATGAGCACAAGGATGATGATGGATGGCCGTTGTTCCTTTCCAGTCCAATTGGGGGTCCATTATGAGTAGCAGTTCGCCGATGTCCAGGTATCCGGGTCCGTTTGAGCCATGGGGCTCAGAAGAGGGTCAGTGTCAGTTGCTCCAGGGTGAAAAGCAACTGAAGAAAAATTGCAAGTGCCGGGGCTGGGAATCAAACCCATGACCATCCGCATATGAAGCGAACGTATGACCAACTACGCCACGAGCCTCTAAGCTATTTTCTTGTTGTCATACAAGACAAGCAAATGACGAAGGACATTTTATCAGCACATTACTGTACCCACCAGCTGGTATCGGAGCGCAGCTGGTAAAACACGGCGGCGCGCAGTGCCGAGTTAGTGTATACCTACACGGTTTTGCTGCAGCACCAGCAGACACAAGGAATCTTCCTCCTTCTGCAGATGCTCTGCTCGTTTACCCACATGGCTTGAAGACGCCCTAACCCTGCAAGGATGGAAACTTTCAACTTCACAGACAAATAAATCTCGTTTGCTACATGGAATAGATTCGTAAGATTTTTTCATCCTCCCTAGTCTTTCCCCCACCATTCAAGACCCAACTTTAGTTTTCGTGTCTTCGAAATAGTACCGAACATTACCAACACCCACGAAATGTGTGTGTGTATGACATTGAATGAAGGCAATCGATCTTCGTTCATTCATGGTGCATTCTCTCTCTCCGATGGAAACATGGAGAAATACACATCATCAGTGACACGAGACATCACCTGAAATCGATTCCATTTGTGATGCAGAAAATCGAAGTTTCATCGTGAGGGATGGTTTCTAGTTTTCTCAATCAAAAAAGGATGTTTTCCCTTTTCGTATAGAAACAAACAAGCGATTGAAACTATCTGACATAAATAATGGGACTATAAGGTGCACCCGACACGATAAGAAAAATAAATTAACGCAAACCTTTGATTCGTTTTAATGAAAAATGACATGCTCTTTAGAACCTGTTACTTGAAAAAATACATCATTTAGTTTCGTTTTAACCAATAGGAAATGCATAATTATAGAGGCGAAGTTCTATGTCCAAGTGCATGACCACATTTTTGGAACTGCGAGAAAAATTCTGAGCTCTATTCTGTGCTACAAATGCCAAGAGTGAGATCATGGAATTAAGAATTGCCCAGTTGGATTGACATTTGTATTGGATCAATGTCGTATGGATCCATGTACATACCCAGTCAACACACAATCGCATATGATGTTGGATAGGATGCACACTTATCACGCGGTTAAATAGAAGCAGGTACGCATATGGCCTCCACTTAAGCATCCTTTTCAACATCAGTGTAATTATCTGGGATAAGTCAGCTGGCTATGTAGGTTCAAATTCGAATTTCAACCATTTTTGATTTTGATGAAATTTTGTCTCAAGACAGGTAATTATGTTCCTTACCAACCGTCCATACATCACAAGATGGGCACTTTTAAGGAAAAAAAAGTTTTTCTAATAAAAATTTTTTCATGTCCAAATTATTATTTTTTCACTGTCTTTTTTTAAAAACAAACTAAACCAGTGAAGGTTATCTAGTAATCTCAAAATGCAATGAAACTTATTGTGTCATATGCGACAATGCAATGCACCCATATTCACGCAGCAGCACTCTAGAAGTACGAAACAATATACAATTAGAACACGCATGTCATACGTGCTGCTGTAATTTCTACCCAAACGTTTCTACCCCATGTTCTTATCTAATATTAGGTAAGGCTTTTTATTAGATTCGAACTACCTAATCGAAAAAAAAAACAAATCAAGAGTTGTACCTAAAGCAAATATGAACAAAACAAGAAAATGAATCGGTATCATTCAACGTGTTACTTCTCTTTGGTTATTAAAGGCAGTTCTGAAAAGTAATGGACCAATCGTATAAATCAAAATTCAAGTGCAGTGCAAAAATAAACAATCCAAAGTGCAACCGTCATAATCTACGGGGCATGTCATTAAGATTGATAGATAAAATTCATTCCATGGGATATACACATGAAATCGACGAATCGATGAGTATTTGTGAGTCATGTCGTGGATTGATAAGTCACAACAGAAGCCCGAATACGAAAAAACGCCGATCGGATGGAAACGACGAAACTATGCAACCATCATTTAGTGGGCAGCAACATCATGATGTTCCAGAACCAGAACCGTCAACGAGTGGTCAACAAATCGAACATGAGCTGGGTAAGTAAGCCTTCAACGTAGCTTCTTTTATATAACTCATTGTGCAGCTCGTTGCAAAACTACATTTTTCAGTATTCTTCGTATTTATCCAACCCGGCAAACCTCATTGGATAAATGTACTACTTGTGCGAAAAAAAATCATTTTTGCAACTCGTTTAATAAATAACTATCATCAACTTTCCACTGCATTCATTATTATATTGTTAACCTTAACTTTTATCTTACAGATATGGTACCATCTATTCCATCATTGGAGTCAATTCCGTCAACAGATCAACTACAGGGTCCCCATAATATTGAGAAGGTTAATACCATTGCTGAAACATTGAGTTTATCGCCAATCTCATCTAGAAACATGAGAAGTATGGAATATCGCATAAACAAATCATTGCAGATTACGAAAGCAGTTCGAAAAAATATCTTCGGAATAGATTCAACGGATGTTGGCAAAGTGGAGGCGTATGACGAGATAATTATGCAGTTAAAGGATAAGTTCAATCACCCTACAACTGACAGAAGCGAACAGATTAAAATCCTATCTGTACTTCCTAAGTCTTGGTCGGTAAATAAAATCACAAGAGAGTTTAACGCACCAATGTATATGGCGAGGCAGGTGAAGGATCTTGTTTATGAACAGGGTATTCTTTGTACCACCGAAAAAAGAAGGGGGCATGGTATTGATGACGATACAAAATAAATAGTAAGAGAATTTTTTGATGATAATGATATCAGCAGGCCAATGCCAGGAACAAATGATTTTGTTTCTGAGGTTCGAAATGAAAAAAAACAACAAGTTCAAAAACGACTGTTGATGATGTCGCTCAAAGAGGCTTATATGATTTTTGTAGATATGTACAAAACTGTGAATATTGGTTTCACAGTATTTATACAGTTGCGACCAAAGCATTGTATTTTACTTGATTCTACTGGTACATATACATAATGTATGCATATGTACTATTCATGAAAATGTAAATTTAATGTTCAACAGTATAAGAATTGTGTCACAAGATGAAATAATACAAAAAATGCTTTGCGATATTTCCACCAGAACAGATAATTGCTTTTTCCGTGCTTGTGAAAAGTGTGCTTGTAATGAACACATTGAAGAGGAACTTACATTGATATTAGAATCAAATGACAAAGAAGAGATTATATTTCAGCAGTGGTTGAATACTGATCGCTGTAATTTAGAAACGATTATTAAACCTGTTGATGAATTTGTTCCGTATCTTGTTGATAAAATTGACAAACTTATAACACACGACTTTATTCATAAACAACAATCATCATTTCTCAGAAATAAAAAAGATACATTAAAGGGTGATGAAATTCTTGCGATTTGTGATTTCTCTGAAAACTATTCATTCATAATTCAAAACGCTGCTCAAGGATATCATTGGAACAACTCGCAAGCAACAATACACCCATTTGAAATTTACTATATGAAAGATAATAAACTTGTAAATGTTAGCTTCATATCGGAAGTAATGGCTCACGATACAGTTCGGTCCAGTTGTTCATCTCAAAAATGATAGATTTTATGAAACAATTAACGAACTTTTCTAAAATTTATTTTATGTCTGATGGGGCAGCATCACAATACAAAAATAAGAAGAACTTTGCTAGTCTATGTAGATTCCAGTCAAAGCATGCATTAAAAGCAGAATGGCATTTTTTTTGCAACGTCCCACGGTAAAGGTCCATGTGATGCTATTGGTGGCACTCTCAAGCGAATGGCAAAAAGAGCAAGTCTTGCTCGAGATTATGGAAATACCATAACAACTCCACGAGAGTTTGTTGGGAATTCCTTCAAGGATTGCTTAAAGGTTCATGCAATAATTTCCTTCATGTGTTCATTCAAACATTTCTGATCGAACTGCTCCAGAAATATTGTGAGAACTTTTCACAAAAGTTTTTCTTTGTGATTTTTCCGAAAGTTTCCTTAGAAATTTCTCCAAAACGTTAGCTTGATTTTCTCCAGAGGTTCATTTAGGTATTACTCCTTTTATTCAGAGATTTCACGGGCTTTACTTTATAATTCCTTTGGAAATACGCAGGAGATTCTTCAGGAAATTTCTGCTGCTGGTTTCTCTCAAAGTTCCTTCAGGTACTTTTGCTCAGGAATTCTTAAAATAAAATAAAAATCCAGGAAATTATCTTCCAAATTTCTAACGACATCTCCAGAAGTTTTTTAAGGGATTGCTTAGAATCATCCTCCAGGGATTTCTTAAAAAGTTCTTCAGGAATTCATTGAAGAAGAATAGTTCAGTCATATTTGTGCAATTTATGGATGAACTTCTGAAAAACCTAGCTGGAATGTTTGAGTAAATTCTGTAAGTATCTCTAAAGACAACCTAGAAAAGCCATTTTTATCAAAACTTCTGGGAGGAATTTATTCACAAATCGCTGGACGAGTTTCCTAAAGAATTCTTGAAGAAACCCTGGGAAGAGTTTCCGAAGCAACTCTTGTATAATTTGATAATTTTCTGAAAAAATCCATGGGAAAACCTTGCTGAAATTCTAGAAAAAATCCTAAAATTTAAAAGAAATCTGTGGAGATAAAAATATCTTCTCAAAGTAATTCGAAAAGCGATCCAGCAGGAATTTCTGAAGAAATCTTAAGTAGACTCTGTTGGATTTTCGATGATGCACTGGTTCACTTTCTTAAGCGATAGAAATCACGCACTCGCGGTTTAGCAAAAAACTGGATACTTTATTCCAACTAAACTTTATTCTAATGACGAGCGACAATAGACCGATCACATTCGATGCATGCTGAGTACTGACTCGTTTATTAATTATCTGGTGCCTATAAACTCAAACTTATCTACCGTTTTGATAACGAGAGCGAGAGATGAATTCGACTGGAAGAGATTCACATGGCTCTTTAGCTCTTTTGCCAATACAAATACATTTTATGCTACTAGGTTTCTAACAGTTTGGTTTTGAGCCACGTTAAGAAATATTAACTCTAATCGGCATCATTACCGGCCGCCTTGAAATTCGGCACCAATTTCAATACAAAGAACGGATAATTATTTACAGACAAAGTAACGATGCAAAATACTAATCTTATCACTATTTACAAACATATGCACAGTTTTTCTTGCGGATATAATTTGGAAAAAGTCGTGCTCTTACACCGGTATGGACCACTCGAAACGGCTTGCGTGTAGATGACTCTAGTTCTGCGTAGTGTGCGGATGAACGTGATGTGGACTGTATGAGATGTGGCCTTCGTGCCTCGCGTGCCGTCATGCGTGTGTCGAAGCTGTCCTACCTCGGAAGAGGTTTTCGGGTTATCATCTCGAGTGGTACACCATTTTTTCTGGAATCAGATGAAAGGCGATTTTTTAAACAATCTTAAAATACAAAGAAACGACTTCCCTGGTGTGGTGGCTTCGAGCCACCACGGGCGCACCCTGCGCCGATGACATCGCGTTCCACGCGTCACGCGTGAACGTTTCTCGTTGGTAATACATGTCCATTTGGTTGATACTGGCTATAGCGCTATTTGAAGACTCCAAAAGCAATACTCTTTCAAATAATCCAATCGAGCAAGGGTGCTTTATAGATGAAATCCTTATGCCTGGGATGAGTGGGTTGGTCCAATGTTCCTGCCAATGGTGCAAAGATATGGCTTTCTCGAAGTAGTTGGAAATGAATCAATACGTAACCTCGCGTGGAGGTCCCTCAACCTCCACGAAATACTGGTCGCTCTACAATCAAACAGTTGACAGCATGAAGTTAGAACTTGGCAATACAGGTCATCTTCTCTACAAGTGGGTTGAACTGGGCTGACATCAAACGAGGTACGGGGGTCATCGGGGAGCTGGCGGTCAGCGACCGCCAAAGGAGTTGAACAGCTATGGAGTACAAACATTTCTTTGGCTTTTTTGATCAAAATTTTAAACAAAAACGACTTAACTGGTACGCGGAGATCGGTTGACCTCCGCTAGCGCACCCCCGTGCGAATGTTGTAAACGGAATCATTCATCTCTTTGACTAGATGTCAAAGAACATTCATTATCCTGAATTGGCAGGACACATATCTTTGAGACAGCTCTAGTATACAAGCCATCTTTGGTTCGCACCTCAACAACCCGAACATTTCCATCCTTCCCAGGGTGTATTGCTACAATGCGCCCAAAGGGCCACCGGAGTGGTGGTTGATTGTCATCTTTGAGTAGAACCATCATGTTTTCAGCCAAGTTGTTTTGCCGGGTTACCCACTTTGTGCGGTTCTGAAGATCAGAAAGGTATGACGTGGACCACTTCTTCCAAATTGTTTGTAGGTATCGCTGGACTCTTTGCCATTTTGACAATCTATTCTCTTTTAGATCTTCGAGGGATGGTTCTAATACAGCTGTCAATGGCCGGTGTATCAAAAAGTGCCCAGGTGTAAGAATTTCTAAATCCGAAGGGTCGTTGCTAACTGGTGTTAGTGGGCGGCTATTTAGACACGCTTCTATTTGCGTTAGAAGTGTATAAAATTCGTCCGGTGTAACCACGTTGGTCCCAATAGTGCGTTTGAGATGATATTCCAGTGATTTTACCGCCGCTTCCCAAAGGCCTCCAAAATTGGGAGACCTGGGCGGTATAAATCTGAAGTTTATTCCTTCATTTGCTGCGGCTTGCGGTATTGAACTTGTGAAAGCTTGGGAGTTGAACAACCGGCGCAGTTGATCCAGTTCTCGTTTAGCTCGAATGAAGTACCTTGCGTTGTCGCACATTATTATTTCAGGACGCCCACGTCGAGCAACAAGACGCCGCAAGGCTGCGATGAAACCTTCAGTCGTTTGGTCAGCCACCATATCTATGTGTACTGCCTTTGTAACCAGACATATGAATATGACGACGTAGCAGATACGAATGTCAGTCTTGCGGTGGGGAAACCGTATTTTGAAAGGGCCACAATAATCTACTCCTACTCGAACGAATGGTAGGGCTGGAGCGACGCGCTCTGGAGGAAGATCACCCATAAGTTGCTCCTGAACTTTCGGTTTTACTCGGAAACATGGAACACAACTATGAACCACTTTTCTGGTCAAGTTCTTCAGGTGAAGTGGCCAAAATCTTTCCCGAATGCTGGCAATTAACAATTGCGGCCCAGCATGTAGAAGGTTACGATGATAATGTTCTACGACCATCAGAGTCAACGGATGGCGATTGTCCAGAATAATTGGATGTTTTCTTCCTGGAGAAATTGGCGCATGTGCTAGCCGGCCGCCGACCACGAGAATGCCATTTGACAACGTTGGATAGAGAGTTTTCAGTCTGGACGACGGAGAGACTTGTCTCTTCAGTACAAGTGCCTCTTTTTCTTCAGCAAAACTGTCATTCTGAGCTATACGCACAAGTACTAACATAGCGTCTTCACGTTCTTGAAACGTCAGATAGCCTTTTCTGACATTCGTGGGATTTTGGCAGTTGAAAATGAATCTCCGACACAATGCCGTTACTCGAATTAACGCCGAGAAGGTTGAACGTAACTTGAAGAAGTCGTTGAACGGTTGATGCTGGACAGGAGCGGCTACGACTGGTTTTTCTTCCAATAGCGCTTGATCGAACTTCATTGCGTTGGTCGATACCTCCTTTGGCCAGAAGTTCCGAGGTTTTCTAAGCCACTCGGGCCCGGACCACCAAGTAGGATGTTCTGCTAATCTTCCTGGTGTCATTCCTCGAGATATCACATCAGCTGGATTTTCTGAACCAGCGATATGATTCCATTGCCCCGCTCTTGTTAGGTGTTGAATTTCCGACACCCTATTGGCCACGAACATTTGCCAACGGGAGGGAGATGAGGATAGCCAACATTTTACAATAGTGGAGTCGGTCCAAAAGAATGGCTGTGCTTTGATGCGCAAACTGTTGACTACCTTTTCATACACATGGCTGAGAACGACTGCTGATGAAAGTTCCAAGCGGGGAATGCTCATCTTTTTCTTTCTTCGTGTAACATCATCGAGTGGTGCAACTCTTGATTTTGCAATCATGAGGCTTATCGAAACATGGCCATCGAATGACGTGCTACGTAGATAGACGCACGCTCCGTAGGCCTTCTCAGACGCGTCGCAAAACCCATGTATTTCTGCCGAGACGGTATCGCTGCCAAAGGCCAGCCACCGAGGAACCTTGAGACTGGAGAGTTCAGCTAGACTCTGTCGGAAGTCTAACCACCATTGCTGGAGATCTTCGCTAAGGGCTTCGTGCCAGGAACATTTCTGCTTCCAGAGATCCTGGAGAAATATCTTAGCTTGGACGACTACCGGTCCTACCAATCCGAGAGGGTCAAATAGACGAGCAAAATCGGACAAGATAATACGCTTGTTGATCTCTGTGGATTCGCTCCACTGAGGTACAGAGAATCGAAACTCGTCCGAACGAGGTTCCCATGATAGTCCTAAGGTTTTGATGGCTGCTTTCGGTGAATCTGCTAGTATCTCCTGGCTGTTTGAACTCCATTTCCTGAGCGTGAACTTTGAGGTTTCCAGTAGCTGCGATAACTCGTGGTACATCTTGATGCCTTCTTCTACGCTTTTTGCTCCAGATAGCATATCGTCCACATAAAAATCCTTGGAGAGGATCATGGCTGCAAGAGGATATTCCTGGGCTCCTTCGTCTGCTAACCGTTGGAGGCACTTGGTCGCTAAATATGGAGCTGATGAAGTTCCATAGGTAACGGTTGTGAGTTCAAACGTTCGAATTGGTTCGGAAGAAGAATCCCTCCATAGAATTCTTTGCAAACTCTGATCTTCGGCTGCGATATTGACCATCCTGTACATCTTAGCGATATCAGCTACGATGGCAAACTTGTGAAGACGAAAACGAAGAACGATAGAAAGCAGATCTTCTTGGACCACTGGTCCAACCAGGAGGGTGTCATTTAACGATATGCCAGATGTTGTAGCACACGATCCGTCGAATACTACGCGAAGCTTAGTAGTAGTGCTTTCGGGCCGCAATACAGCATGGTGAGGTAAATAATATGGAAACGGCGCATGCTCCACCTTGTTCGGATCTACGGGGACCTCTCGCATATGTCCCATTTCCAGGTATTCGTGGATGAATTCACTGTAGGCTGTCTTCAAGGCAGGGTTGCTGTCCAGTCGCCGTTCCAGTGAAATGAAGCGCCGAAGAGCTATTGAGCGGGACTCTCCAAGACGCTCAATCAAGGCCGGTTTCTTCGGAAGAGTTACGACGAATCTTCCTGATGAGTCCCTTTTCGTTGTTTCGTTGTATATCCTTTCGCATTGAGATTCCTCTAACGACTGTGTGCTAGTTGTTCGACACGACTCTAACTCCCAAAACTGCGTTAAAAGATCGTCTAATTTCTCCTCCGGGCAAGCAAGAGCTGTCAGTGATGATGTGGGTCCAGGATCTTCAGAAACCTTGCCCGACACGACCCAGCCGAGCTGTGTATTTTGCAAAACTGGTCCTCCCTCTGCTAGTTTGTGTTGTCCATCGATTATAAGGTCGAAGAAAATCTCCGCTCCAATTATGATATCGACCGCGCTGGGGTCGTAGAATTCTGGGTCAGCGAGGGGTAATCCCTCGGGGAAACACCATCTGCTATAGTCGATCCTCTTTACTGGCAACTCTGCAGTCACCTTAGGTAGCACAAAGAACTGCATCAAAACGGTGTAATGGGATACACGAGAACGAATCCAAGCAGTGATGGATTGCGTGGAACATGTGCCAGCTTGGCCAATGCCCTTTATAGGTAGGCATTCTCGGCGGCGCTGGAATTTCATTTTCTGAGCGAACTTTTCAGAAATGAAGCATAGCTGTGACCCTGAATCTAACAAGGCACGTGCAACAGTGGTGTTTCCATAACCGTCACTGATGTTTATGAGAGCCGTGGACAATAGAACTGTGTTTGGAAGTGTTTGTGTGGTAGAAGAGAGGACTGTGTTGTAGCTAGTAGAAGCGTGGTCAGTGGTACTGAGTTGGCTAGAACTTGCGCTTGTCGCTCGATTTTGGCTCTTATTAGCCTCATTCGAGTTTTGCGTTTGCTGAGGAGCGGTCGAGTTGTTGTTCGCTGGGCTTTTAGAGGAATTCTGTGGTGGTGGCGAGTTGGTTGTTGGCGTAGGCTGATTCTTCTTCGCTGTTTGCGCACCACATGGCTGCGCGGATTTGGACTGTGACACTGAAGGGGGTATCGAGTGCAGTAAGGTGTGATGATTTCTTCCACAGGTGTGGCAAGAACCTTTCGTGCAAAACTTGGCTATGTGGCCAGAAGATAAGCAGTTTAAGCAAAGTGATTTCCGTTTTGCTTCATCTGCTCGTTCTGAGACCTTCATCTTGAAAAATCTGTTGCATTTGAAGGCAGAATGAGGCTGATCTCCACAAAATGGACATGATACGACTTGATGAACTCCTGAGTGACTTAGGGCCGATGAACGAACTACCTTTTTGTATTCTCCTGGACTTGGCCTTGCTGAACCGATGCTGCGAAGCACCATGCATGGTTCCTTCAAGTAACGGATGAGATCCTTATACTTCGGAATATCCGTTGAGTTGTAGTGGTTTTCCCAATTTCGCAATGTGTTTGGATCCAGACGTTGACAAACCATGTGCTGCAAAATGGTACTCATTCCATCCGAATTTTCGCCGAGTTTCTCCAGCATCATCAAATTGGTTTCAAACTCTCCCACCACACGATTTAGCTGATCATATGATTCCTTTTCCATAGGCTTTACCGCGAACAATGCATCAATGTATGATTTAGCAATCAACTTCTTATTTTCATAACTGTCTTGCAACGTCTTCCAGGCGATAGGGTAGTTTGCCGCTGTCAGTTCAATTGATGCAATGTCCCGGAGTGCATCACCAGTTAGGGATGCCCGTAAGTACGTGAACTTATCGATTGAAGCTAAATTTGCGTTATCGTGGATCATGCTGACAAATGAATCTCTGAAGGTAATCCATTCACGCAATTTTCCGTTAAACGAAGGTAATTTGAGTTCTGGAAGTTTGACTCTCATCTGTACCTCTGAGCTAGTCGTAGCTCGAAGTTTAGACTGTCCGGGTGGGCTACTTGATTCTGCTGGTGTTAATAATGCACAGAGAGCTTGTTTTATAGCGTAGTAGTCATTTTCGAACTCACGAATCACTTTCGCATTTTCTTTGTCTCGCTGCTGGGTTAAAGATGCACGAAGAGCCTTGCGTTCCACTTCGGACTCGACCGGTTCCACCAAATCAGCTTCCTCTAGGTCCTCGGTAATTACCTCGATCTGTAGACGAACATCCAAAAACTTGTCGTATACTTCGTCCAGTTTTGCCAATCGCATAGCCAGTGAACTTCGATCTTGCTGCTCTCTATAGTTGGTGACAAAGAGCTGGAAGTTTTCCAGGGATTGGCGCAGTGTACGCTCCTGTTTCGCCAAGATCCGATGATCGCCTTTCCCCATATTCACCACACTGTAACTCACTGTACCACCCTCTAAGTGTATTTCATTGACTGCGCGCGGAATTTTTCAATGGACGTCACGATTGACAGTACGAACTTACAACCCAGAAGCTACGCTCACCACCGACAGAAGAGATTGATATCAAGACTTCGAGACTAGAAGAAGTCAACCCAAGGCTCAACTCAAATGATTCAGCAGAGACGACAAGTATTAAAAGCCACAATTGATTTTATTGTAAGCATGCAAGCAATGTATAATTTGATTACTTTTGCACAACCATCATTGTACCACCTTTTTTTTGCAATGGCGGACTGATCATGCAGTTCAGTACCACCCAACAGACACACGTTTTTGTTCTACTTAGCCTTTGTCCCCTTTCTCGAGTACAGTCCTCGGGTACAGATTCCAAGTTCTATGTAGACCTTCGTGGCAATGATGATGGCAGCAACGTTTCCCAGCGTCCAGAACTTCCTCGCAACAGCACCACAGCAGCAACCCAGCAGCAACAGCACCCGATCCAGCTCCCGTTCCGATTTGATGTTCCGTCTCCTATTGTTCGATGATGGCGAACAATCAATCGACCACGTAGCGTGGCAGCTTCTTTGACCCGCGTGATTTCCCTGAATCCGGTTCGAAGGACCAAATGTTGGATTTTCGATGATGCACTGGTTCACTTTCTTAAGCGATAGAAATCACGCACTCGCGGTTTAGCAAAAAACTGGATACTTTATTCCAACTAAACTTTATTCTAATGAATGACGAGCGACAATAGACCGATCACATTCGATGCATGCTGAGTACTGACTCGTTTATTAATTATCTGGTGCCTATAAACTCAAACTTATCTACCGTTTTGATAACGAGAGCGAGAGATGAATTCGACTGGAAGAGATTCACATGGCTCTTTAGCTCTTTTGCCAATACAAATACATTTTATGCTACTAGGTTTCTAACAGTTTGGTTTTGAGCCACGTTAAGAAATATTAACTCTAATTGGCATCAGACTCTCTGCAGGAATTTTAGGAAGTACCTTTGACTGAACCTCTGGAAGGAAATCCGAAGAAATCCAGGAAAATTCTTTAAGGAATCCTAGGATGAATCTTGAATCTTGAATATTTGATCATTCCCTAGAAATTTCTAGAAATAATCGAAAGAGTATTTGAAAGTCTTTTGAATAAGTAATTTTTGGTAGAATCTCGAGAGCTATAACTGGAATTACTTTGAAATTTTTTAGCCTGCTTTTTTAATAATAAAAAGGGGTTCCATAGTATAGCGCTAAATATTTCTCGGAAATATTGGTAGGACATTCATCCGCTTCTCCAGCGCTTTGTTTTGATATTTAATTCGGTGCTAAATCATTCCACCAACAACAACGGAACGAGGTGCCACACTGCAAAATTGTACCACATTTTATCCGCTGCCAAATTGGAACAGGAATAAAAATCGATCCATTAAGAAAATTAGTTTCCATATCGTTATAGTAGCTGTCGATTTCTTCCCGGTCGTTTCGTTCATATATGTATGCATGCCATGCCAGCAGTTACAGCCAAAGCCACAGCTCTAGGACGTGTACTACGGTGGAAGCTGCCAAACCCTTGCCACCTAGCTGGGATGTAGGAAACTGGCGGCCCAGGTGCACCTTTTTCCCGATTGAACCCTTAGTCAAATGGGGGTGCTGGTGGTGGTGGCGACGCGACGCTTCGTTGCAATTGGGTTCGAGTTTTATATTTTTCGATAGCGAATCTGACGGGTAGCTACAGACGATTTATGTAAACCCAAACTCTGGCGGGTGCCCTTCGTTACCTCCCAAATCCCTCCAACGGAGCGGGATGAGCTCATCAATTAAGTGCTGTTTTTAATGTTTTACCTTCTTGGTCAAAAAGTCAGCGTCCCTTTTTATTTTGGCCTGGCTGGCAGGTGGAAACTGGGTCTCGGTGGTGGCACCCACCACAAGGTATTCCTAGGGCGGTCGGTGGTGGTCGTGCTCCAACAGCATCCCCATAAATCATTAGCGTTGATTTATTTCCTCTAGCAACATTTGATCTCGATTCTTTTTCCGGTTCCGATTGGCTCCCTTGGGGAAAAGTCGGCGCGCCTCACAGTTTGCAGTTACCTAGATGCTCACCGTTAGCCGTGTCTGCACGAGTCGTTTGATTTATGGAAATTGTAATGAAACCTTAGATGAGTTCGTTCAATTGCACGGATTTTGTTTGGATACGATGAACGCCGCACTGGGAGTACCAACAGTAAAGTGGCATAATCAGGGACGTTGGATTCATTTCGCTCGTGCCGAAAGGAGATTACATACTCATTTGCAAACATCATTCTTTGAATTTAATGAAAAGTTACAGTTATGAATAATTATTAGCATCAGGATCATTTTTTTATGTATTTATTGTTTTATAATTGTACAATTATAAATATTTAGGTTATGTGTGGATGCACACTATCATTCTTTATTTATTAGGCTTTTATTGGCGTTTATCAGTGGTGATCATTTTCTTAAGCCCAAACTCACGACATTTATAAAAGTTCAGAACGTTTATATTCGAGATATACTTATTCTCGGAGATGTAAGAGATTGCTAGTGATAGCCCATGCATGACAGCATTTCCAAGAATTAGGTATCTGGATATTGTCCCGAGGAGTTGCAACTGTGATTTCTTTTTTGACCGGGGATTTCTCCACAAGTTTCACCTAGAACTTATTTACGGGTTTTGCCGTACTACTTATTACTTTCAGTCCTGACCATAGGTGCTCAGGACTGAAAGTAGTTAGTAGTTCCACCTCGGGCTGCTTTAGGAGTTTCAGCTCGGATTAACCCAGGAGTTCCATCTGGAGTTCTTGCACGAGTTCCACCTCGGATTCCTCCTGGAGATCTACCTGGAGTTTCATCTGAGCTTCCTGCAGGGGTTCTATTTGATTTGATCATGATTTTCATCTGCGATTCCTTCAAGACAGGAGATTTAAGTGAAGTTCTGCCTTGGATTCCTCTGGCCAATGTAACGAAAAAAAAAGTTTTGCGGAACACTACAAATGCATTGTGCTCCCGATGGGTACCACAATGTAGACAACTGATAATAGAACCCTACAAATGCGCATTTAATTTTCCGCATCGAGCCCCACATTTTGAAACTAGTGGGATACGAAAAGTAAAATGGAACATTACAAATGCACAAAACACAAACATGCAACACATAACATAAATTGTGCCCAGTTATCCAAATAGATAACTAAGTCCGAACCCAGGATGACGAGGTTTCATAATTGTTCTTGGTCCATCAGTCATCTTAGAATTGTATTTTGTTTGGCAGTTCGCCTTTTAGTTCGCAGCATCTGTTGCTGCATTCATAGCTTGTTTTGGTCTAGGAATTTCTAATCCCGGAGTTCTACCCTGATTTTTTCACCACAGATTTTTCTGAAATTTTCAAACCGACCGAAAATCGAACCCGTCACTCTTAGCATGGTCATGCTAGTAAATACCCAGGACTTTCAGAAACTCTACCTGGGGTTTCTCTAGTGATGCCTCCTGGAGTTCTACCTAGGATTTCTGCAGGGTTTTTATCTCAGATTTCTCCATATGTTTCACCTGGCATATACAACTACCTAGTATTTTACCAGGAAGGGAACTACAAAATTATTTCCCAAATTATGTTCTCAAAAATTCTCCTTCATGGTTTACCGTATTGGGACAGCATTCAATATGATGGGTCTAAAATGTGTTAGATTGTTCATTTTTCTGAAAGATTCTTCATCTTATTTATAGCTACTCACTTGCATTTGGCCAGCATCACTTCAACTTAGTGTCCTTTGCGCTTCCACAGTTATTTGAAATGTCTTCTTCTCATTTTTCAAGATCATCTCTATAACAAGTAAGTCAAGTTCGATTATAGTTTCGTATTGCAGGGCTTCTAACTTGGATAAAAGTTTTATTCGAAGTATGTAAAGAAGGCATTGGCAAAATTAGTAAGTATTTACTAGAAAACATTGACACCGTAATGGCTAATGGCTATTGATGTGTCTTTTAAATGTATCCAAGTCAGCTCAGTGGTAATTGAAATTAGAGCTTACGGGATTTAGAATCCCTTCATGAGAAATTTGGATCGATAATAAAAATAATGATCTGTTGTGAGCCCTCTGTGGCAATTAGGATTAAAGTATTAAAAGTTTCAATCTACACATCAATATTAATGTCAGATTTCCTTTCTGAGCCAACCAAATCCACAAATGAGAAGAAACACTCAAAAGCCAGCAATGCATAACATCGATACTGATCGAGTATTAATCTACTTTGTTTGCTGCACTTTTCCCTGCAAGACACGGTAATAACGATGAAATCTCAAACTTTCCAAACTTTATCCTCGAACTCATATTCTAACCCCAGCGCAATTTCGTCCCCGCAAAGTACACTATCTCCGGATATAACCATTATCCATTAGTAAGTGCGCAGCTAATACACCGCAAACTTTCGTAAAACTTGCGAAGGTCAACAACTTTTTCTCCATATAATGAATATCCCTCGCATCGCACGTCACTCGTGGTGCTGGATGCTGACATGTTTCCAATAACTACTTTCTACCACACTGCCGTCACTATCAAACTCCGTCAACCTTCGACGACGACGACGACGATGGCGTTCGATGGCTTGATGTTCGGCACGGAATGTGTCGTTGACGATGATGATACCCATTCTATGCGCAACTTCTTCCGATGGATTCTCCTTATCCCGGTGCCGCCATTTCCCTCGAACTCCCACGCGCGCTCAGCTCACTCAGCTCAGTCGGGAATGGCATCCAGGACAGCAGCATGTGAAAATATTCCGAACAAACTTTTGGCATATTTTAGTGATGCAGGGCACAAAAAACGTCGTCGAAGCAAAGGACTAGAAAATTTCTCACCCGTATCTACCCAGAGCTACTGGGGATGCTGCATCGTACGCCACCGCACACACGCCATATCGGTTGGCTTGGCATGTGATGGATATTCAACCCCTTCTTCTTCTTCGATGTGTGTAGTGCTTCTTGTCCTTCTTCTTCATCTTCGCCTTTTCCTCCGTTTCCGTCGTCATCATCCTCTCTGTCGACAGGTAACAAGTGTCCCGATGATGGAGCGAACGAAGGTGTGTGTGCTAACGGAAGGAAATAGCATTACCATACATTGGATTACGTGATATGAGTTTCTAATGGAACCGTTTTGCATACTTGCTCATCATTTTGCGCATCTACACTGGAGATACTCGGGTAAATGCTTGTACCAGTGTCATTTTGTTCGACAACTTATGTATGCTTGTTGTTTGACTTTCTTGATTATAACTGTCAATATCTGGTGTAGTGCTGTTTGTACTGTAAATTTATGTTTTTTTTTTCAAGAATTTCTATCACAAGACATAAAGTCATCCCTGAAAATACGAAATTTGATCCTTCATTCAAGAATTCTATTCAGGTATCTGTATCAAAGCACATTTCATAAATTAATTTGTTGACCATTTTAATGAGAATAACACGTAATCATCAATAGCATACCGCAAAACTCTGTGCCTGACGCTACCCAAATTAGATGCGCGAGCAAGTGCGCGAGCAACCCGTGCCGCTGAATAGCCCGAGCAATCATGATATTTACAGCGGAACATTGTCTATCACAAGCATCGTACCGCTGCATCGCGCGAGCAAAATGCACCTGCAAAATTGCTACTCAGAAATATGCACTTTAAAAAACTATTACTCAGGTTTCGTCTAATGGTTGACCAGGACCTGTTGTGACATATGTTATGCACTTTTACATATCGGTTGACGCAATGATGACGAAAGCTCATCTGCTTTATAATAATACTATTATTACGCTCCATCAAAATTCCTCGACACATATCACAAGTAGCAAGAAGTAATCCCTTCAGGACGCGCGCCGTTGTAAATAGTACAACACTACAAAAAACCTCGCTCGTCGTATACAGCGCAAGCGTGGTGCAGTATCAGCTGCTTGATGGCGCGCGTCCTGAAAGATTAACTGCCGCATTTGTAAGCGGGCAAACCTACCGTCACAAGGTCTGAGGCGCTCACATGCTAGCACCATAAGGCCATGTTGAGCAGAGACCATAGACGATGTGTTGGGATGTATCGCCAAACTTTCCAGAATGGTCAACATATTTTCGAATATATAGCAATTTCTTTGAAAAAACTCTCAAGGAAGCTATTTGAAAAAAAAAATTGTTCGGGTGACAAAAAAGTAATATCGCCAAACTTTCCAGAATGGTCAATTAGACTTATGAGAAGATGACTGCATACTCGGTTAAGCCCGCTAGGCCGAGAACATATCGAAAAAATCATATTTTCGCATATATAGCAATTTTTTTGAAGAAACTCTCATGGAAACTATTTGAAAAAAAAAAATTGTTCGGGTGACAAAAAAGTAATATCGCCAAACTTTCCAGAATGGTCAATTAGACTTATGAGAAGATGACTGCATACTCGGTTAAGCCCGCTAGGCCGAGAACATATCGAAAAAATCATATTTTCGCATATATAGCAATTTTTTTGAAGAAACTCTCATGGAAACTATTTGAAAAAAAAAAATTGTTCGGGTGACAAAAAAGTAATATCGCCAAACTTTCCAGAATGGTCAATTAGACTTATGAGAAGATGACTGCATACTCGGTTTAGCCCGCTAGGCCGAGAACATATCGAAAAAATCATACTTTCGCATATATGGCAATTTCTTTGAAGAAACTCTCAAGGAAACTATTTGGAAATTTTTTGTTCGGGTGACAAAAAAGTAATATCGCCAAACTTTCCAGAATGGTCAATTAGACTTATGAGAAGATGACTGCATACTCGGTTTAGCCCGCTAGGCCGAGAACATATCGAAAAAATCATACTTTCGCATATATGGCAATTTCTTTGAAGAAACTCTCAAGGAAACTATTTGGAAATTTTTTGTTCGGGTGACAAAAAAGTAATATCGCCAAACTTTCCAGAATGGTCAATTAGACTTATGAGAAGATGACTGCATACCCGGTTTAGCCCGCTAGGCCGAGAACATATCGAAAAAATCATATTTTCGCATATATAGCAATTTTTTTGAAGAAACTCTCATGGAAGCTATTTGAAAAAAAAAAAATTGTTCGGGTGACAAAAAAGTAATATCGCCAAACTTTCCAGAATGGTCAATTAGACTTATGAGAAGATGACTGCATACTCGGTTTAGCCCGCTAGGCCGAGAACATATCGAAAAAATCATACTTTCGCATATATGGCAATTTCTTTGAAGAAACTCTCAAGGAAGCTATTTGGAAAATTTTTGTTCGGGTGACAAAGAAGTAATATCACCAAACTTTCCAGAATGGTCAATTAGACTTATGAGAAGATGACTGCATACTCGGTTTAGCCCGCTAGGCCGAGAACATATCGAAAAAATCATACTTTCGCATATATGGCAATTTCTTTGAAGAAACTCTCAAGGAAGCTATTTGAAAAATTTTTGTTCGGGTGACAAAAAAGTAATATCGCCAAACTTTCCAGAATGGTCAATTAGACTTATGAGAAGATGACTGCATACTCGGTTTAGCCCGCTAGGCCGAGAACATATCGAAAAAATCATATTTTCGCATATATAGCAATTTTTTTGAAGAAACTCTCATGGAAGCTATTTGAAAAAAAAAAAAAATTGTTCGGGTGACAAAAAAGTAATATCGCCAAACTTTCCAGAATGGTCAATTAGACTTATGAGAAGATGACTGCATACTCGGTTTAGCCCGCTAGGCCGAGAACATATCGAAAAAATCATACTTTCGCATATATGGCAATTTCTTTGAAGAAACTCTCAAGGAAACTATTTGGAAAATTTTTGTTCGGGTGACAAAAAAGTAATATCGCCAAACTTTCCAGAATGGTCAATTAGACTTATGAGAAGATGACTGCATACTCGGTTTAGCCCGCTAGGCCGAGAACATATCGAAAAAATCATACTTTCGCATATATGGCAATTTCTTTGAAGAAACTCTCAAGGAAGCTATTTGGAAAATTTTTGTTCGGGTGACAAAAAAGTAATATCGCCAAACTTTCCAGAATGGTCAATTAGACTTATGAGAAGATGACTGCATACTCGGTTTAGCCCGCTAGGCCGAGAACATATCGAAAAAATTATATTTTCGCATATATAGCAATTTTTTTGAAGAAACTCTCATGGAAGCTATTTGAAAAAAAAATTGTTCGGGTGACAAAAAAGTAATATCGCCAAACTTTCCAGAATGGTCAATTAGACTTATGAGAAGATGACTGCATACTCGGTTTAGCCCGCTAGGCCGAGAACATATCGAAAAAATCATACTTTCGCATATATGGCAATTTCTTTGAAGAAACTCTCAAGGAAGCTATTTGGAAAATTTTTGTTCGGGTGACAAAAAAGTAATATCGCCAAACTTTCCAGAATGGTCAATAAAACTTATGAGAAGATGACTGCATACTCGGTTTAGCCCGCTAGGCCGAGAACATATCGAAAAAATCATATTTTCGCATATATAGCAATTTTTTTGAAGAAACTCTCATGGAAGCTATTTGAAAAAAAAAAATTGTTCGGGTGACAAAAAAGTAATATCGCCAAACTTTCCAGAATGGTCAATTAGACTTATGAGAAGATGACTGCATACTCGGTTTAGCCCGCTAGGCCGAGAACATATCGAAAAAATCACACTTTCGCATATATGGCAATTTCTTTGAAGAAACTCTCAAGGAAGCTATTTGGAAAATTTTTGTTCGGGTGACAAAAAAGTAATATCGCCAAACTTTCCAGAATGGTCAATTAGACTTATGAGAAGATGACTGCATACTCGGTTTAGCCCGCTAGGCCGAGAACATATCGAAAAAATCATACTTTCGCATATATGGCAATTTCTTTGAAGAAACTCTCAAGGAAGCTATTTGAAAAATTTTTGTTCGGGTGACAAAAAAGTAATATCGCCAAACTTTCCAGAATGGTCAATTAGACTTATGAGAAGATGACTGCATACTCGGTTTAGCCCGCTAGGCCGAGAACATATCGAAAAAATTATATTTTCGCATATATAGCAATTTTTTTGAAGAAACTCTCATGGAAGCTATTTGAAAAAAAAAATTGTTCGGGTGACAAAAAAGTAATATCGCCAAACTTTCCAGAATGGTCAATTAGACTTATGAGAAGATGACTGCATACTCGGTTTAGCCCGCTAGGCCGAGAACATATCGAAAAAATCACACTTTCGCATATATGGCAATTTCTTTGAAGAAACTCTCAAGGAAGCTATTTGGAAAATTTTTGTTCGGGTGACAAAAAAGTAATATCGCCAAACTTTCCAGAATGGTCAATTAGACTTATGAGAAGATGACTGCATACTCGGTTTAGCCCGCTAGGCCGAGAACATATCGAAAAAATCATACTTTCGCATATATGGCAATTTCTTTGAAGAAACTCTCAAGGAAGCTATTTGAAAAATTTTTGTTCGGGTGACAAAAAAGTAATATCGCCAAACTTTCCAGAATGGTCAATTAGACTTATGAGAAGATGACTGCATACTCGGTTTAGCCCGCTAGGCCGAGAACATATCGAAAAAATCATACTTTCGCATATATGGCAATTTCTTTGAAGAAACTCTCAAGGAAGCTATTTGGAAAATTTTTGTTCGGGTGACAAAAAAGTAATATCGCCAAACTTTCCAGAATGGTCAATTAGACTTATGAGAAGATGACTGCATACTCGGTTTAGCCCGCTAGGCCGAGAACATATCGAAAAAATCATATTTTCGCATATATAGCAATTTTTTGAAGAAACTGTCATGGAAGCTATTTGAAAAAAAAAAAAAAATTGTTCGGGTGACAAAAAAGTAATATCGCCAAACTTTCCAGAATGGTCAATTAGACTTATGAGAAGATGACTGCATACTCGGTTTAGCCCGCTAGGCCGAGAACATATCGAAAAAATCATATTTTCGCATATATAGCAATTTTTTTGAAGAAACTCTCATGGAAGCTATTTGAAAAAAAAAAATTGTTCGGGTGACAAAAAAGTAATATCGCCAAACTTTCCAGAATGGTCAATTAGACTTATGAGAAGATGACTGCATACTCGGTTTAGCCCGCTAGGCCGAGAACATATCGAAAAAATCATACTTTCGCATATATGGCAATTTCTTTGAAGAAACTCTCAAGGAAGCTATTTGGAAAATTTTTGTTCGGGTGACAAAAAAGTAATATCGCCAAACTTTCCAGAATGGTCAATTAGACTTATGAGAAGATGACTGCATACTCGGTTTAGCCCGCTAGGCCGAGAACATATCGAAAAAATCATACTTTCGCATATATGGCAATTTCTTTGAAGAAACTCTCAAGGAAGCTATTTGAAAAATTTTTGTTCGGGTGACAAAAAAGTAATATCGCCAAACTTTCCAGAATGGTCAATTAGACTTATGAGAAGATGACTGCATACTCGGTTTAGCCCGCTAGGCCGAGAACATATCGAAAAAATCATACTTTCGCATATATGGCAATTTCTTTGAAGAAACTCTCAAGGAAGCTATTTGAAAAATTTTTGTTCGGGTGACAAAAAAGTAATATCGCCAAACTTTCCAGAATGGTCAATTAGACTTATGAGAAGATGACTGCATACTCGGTTTAGCCCGCTAGGCCGAGAACATATCGAAAAAATCATATTTTCGCATATATAGCAATTTTTTGAAGAAACTGTCATGGAAGCTATTTGAAAAAAAAAAAAATGTTCGGGTGACAAAAAAGTAATATCGCCAAACTTTCCAGAATGGTCAATTAGACTTATGAGAAGATGACTGCATACTCGGTTTAGCCCGCTAGGCCGAGAACATATCGAAAAAATCATATTTTCGCATACATAGAAATTTTTTTGAAGAAACTCTCATGGAAGCTATTTGAAAAAAAAAATTGTTCGGGTGACAAAAAAGTAATATCGTAAAACTTTCCAGAATGGTCAATTAGACTTATGAGAAGATGACTGCATACTCGGTTTAGCCCGCTAGGCCGAGAACATATCGAAAAAATCATATTTTCGCATATATAGACATTTTTTTGAAGAAACTCTCATGGAAGCTATTTGAAAAAAAAAATTGTTCGGGTGACAAAAAAGTAATATCGCCAAACTTTCCAGAATGGTCAATTCGACTTATGAGAAGATGACTGCATACTCGGTTTAGCCCGCTAGGCCGAGAACATATCGAAAAAATCATATTTTCGCATACATAGAAATTTTTTTGAAGAAACTCTCATGGAAGCTATTTGAAAAAAAAATTGTTCGGGTGACAAAAAAGTAATATCGTAAAACTTTCCAGAATGGTCAATTAGACTTATGAGAAGATGACTGCATACTCGGTTTAGCCCGCTAGGCCGAGAACATATCGAAAAAATCATATTTTCGCATATATAGACATTTTTTTGAAGAAACTCTCATGGAAGCTATTTGAAAAAAAAAAAATTGTTCGGGTGACAAAAAAGTAATATCGCCAAACTTTCCAGAATGGTCAATTCGACTTATGAGAAGATGACTGCATACTCGGTTTAGCCCGCTAGGCCGAGAACATATCGAAAAAATCATATTTTCGCATACATAGAAATTTTTTTGAAGAAACTCTCATGGAAGCTATTTGAAAAAAAAATTGTTCGGGTGACAAAAAAGTAATATCGTAAAACTTTCCAGAATGGTCAATTAGACTTATGAGAAGATGACTGCATACTCGGTTTAGCCCGCTAGGCCGAGAACATATCGAAAAAATCATATTTTCGCATATATAGACATTTTTTTGAAGAAACTCTCATGGAAGCTATTTGAAAAAAAAAAATTGTTCGGGTGACAAAAAAGTAATATCGCCAAACTTTCCAGAATGGTCAATTCGACTTATGAGAAGATGACTGCATACTCGGTTTAGCCCGCTAGGCCGAGAACATATCGAAAAAATCATATTTTCGCATACATAGAAATTTTTTTGAAGAAACTCTCATGGAAGCTATTTGAAAAAAAAAATTGTTCGGGTGACAAAAAAGTAATATCGTAAAACTTTCCAGAATGGTCAATTAGACTTATGAGAAGATGACTGCATACTCGGTTTAGCCCGCTAGGCCGAGAACATATCGAAAAAATCATATTTTCGCATATATAGACATTTTTTTGAAGAAACTCTCATGGAAGCTATTTGAAAAAAAAAAATTGTTCGGGTGACAAAAAAGTAATATCGCCAAACTTTCCAGAATGGTCAATTAGACTTATGAGAAGATGACTGCATACTCGGTTTAGCCCGCTAGGCCGAGAACATATCGAAAAAATCATATTTTCGCATATATAGACATTTTTTTGAAGAAACTCTCATGGAAGCTATTTGAAAAAAAAAAAAATTGTTCGGGTGACAAAAAAGTAATATCGCCAAACTTTCCAGAATGGTCAATTAGACTTATGAGAAGATGACTGCATACTCGGTTCAGCCCGCTAGGCCGAGAACATATTGAAAAAATCATATTTTCGCATACATGGCAATTTCTTTGAAGAAACTCTCAAGGAAGCTATTTGAAAAAAAAATGTTCGGGTGACAAAAAAGTAATATCGCCAAACTTTCCAGAATGGTCAATAAGACTTATGAGAAGATGACTGCATACTCGGTTTAGCCCGCTAGGCCGAGAACATATCGAAAAAATCATATTTTCGCATATATAGCAATTTTTTGAAGAAACTCTCATGGAAGCTATTTGAAAAAAAAAAAATTGTTCGGGTGACAAAAAAGTAATATCGCCAAACTTTCCAGAATGGTCAATTAGACTTATGAGAAGATGACTGCATACTCGGTTTAGCCCGCTAGGCCGAGAACATATTGAAAAAATCATATTTTCGCATATATAGCAATTTCTTTGAAGAAACTCTCAATGAAGCTATTTGAAAAAAAAAAATGTTCGGGTGACAAAAAAGTAATATCGTAAAACTTTCCAGAATGGTCAAATAGACTTATGAGAAGATGACTGCATACTCGGTTTAGCCCGCTTGGCCGAGAACATATCGAAAAAATCATATTTTCGCATATATAGCAATTATTTGAAGAAACTCTCATGGAAGCTATTTGAAAAAAAAAATGTTTGGGTGACAAAAAAGTAATATCGTAAAACTTTCCAGAATGGTCAAATAGACTTATGAGAAGATGACTGCATACTCGGTTTAGCCCGCTTGGCCGAGAACATATCGAAAAAATCATATTTTCGCATATATAGCAATTTTTTGAAGAAACTCTCATGGAAGCTATTTGAAAAAAAAATTGTTCGGGTGACAAAAAAGTAATATCGTAAAACTTTCCAGAATGGTCAATTAGACTTATGAGAAGATGACTGCATACTCGGTTTAGCCCGCTAGGCCGAGAACATATCGAAAAAATTATATTTTCGCATATATAGCAATTTCTTTGAAGAAACTCTCAAGGAAGCTATTTGGAAAATTTTTGTTCGGGTGACAAAAAAGTAATATCGCCAAACTTTCCAGAATGGTCAATTAGACTTATGAGAAGATGACTGCATACTCGGTTTAGCCCGCTAGGCCGAGAACATATCGAAAAAATCATATTTTCGCATATATAGCAATTTCTTTGAAGAAACTCTCAAGGAAGCTATTTGAAAAAAAAAAATGTTCGGGTGACAAAAAAGTAATATCGCCAAACTTTCCTGAATCGTCAATTAGACTTATGAGAAGATGACTGCATACTCGGTTTAGCCCGCTAGGCCGAGAACATATCGAAAAATCATATTTTCAAATATATAGCAATTTCTTTGAAGAAACTCTCAAGGAAGCTATTTGAAAAAAAAATTGTTCGGGTGACAAAAAAGTAATATCGTAAAACTTTCCAGAATGGTCAAATAGACTTATGAGAAGATGACTGCATACTCGGTTCAGCCCGCTAGGCCGAGAACATATCGAAAAAATCATATTTTCGCATATATAGCAATTTCTTTGAAGAAACTCTCAAGGAAGCTATTTGAAAAAAAAAATGTTCGGGTGACAAAAAAGTAATATCGCCAAACTTTCCAGAATGGTCAATAAGACTTATGAGAAGATGACTGCATACTCGGTTTAGCCCGCTAGGCCGAGAACATATCGAAAAAATCATATTTTCGCATATATAGCAATTTCTTTGAAGAAACTCTCAAGGAAGCTATTTGAAAAAAAAATTGTTCGGGTGACAAAAAAGTAATATCGTAAAACTTTCCAGAATGGTCAAATAGACTTATGAGAAGATGACTGCATACTCGGTTCAGCCCGCTAGGCCGAGAACATATCGAAAAAATCATATTTTCGCATATATAGCAATTTTTTGAAGAAACTCTCAAGGAAGCTATTTGAAAAAAAAATGTTCGGGTGACAAAAAAGTAATATCGCCAAACTTTCCAGAATGGACAATTAGACTTATGAGAAGATGACTGCATACTCGGTTTAGCCCGCTAGGCCGAGAACATATCGAAAAAATCATATTTTCGCATATATAGACATTTTTTTGAAGAAACTCTCATGGAAGCTATTTGAAAAAAAAAATGTTCGGGTGACAAAAAAGTAATATCGCCAAACTTTCCAGAATTGTCAATTAGACTTATGAGAAGATGACTGCATACTCGGTTCAGCCCGCTAGGCCGAGAACATATTGAAAAAATCATATTTTCGCATATATAGCAATTTTTTTGAAGAAACTCTCATGGAAGCTATTTGAAAAAAAAAATTGTTCGGGTGACAAAAAAGTAATATCGCCAAACTTTCCAGAATGGTCAATTAGACTTACGAGAAGATGACTGCATACTCGGTTTAGCCCGCTAGGCCGAGAACATATCGAAAAAATCATATTTTCGCATATATAGAAATTTTTTTGAAGAAACTCTCATGGAAGCTATTTGAAAAAAAAAAATTGTTCGGGTGGCAAAAAAGTAATATCGCCAAACTTTCCAGAATTGTCAATTAGACTTATGAGAAGATGACTGCATACTCGGTTTAGCCCGCTAGGCCGAGAACATATCGAAAAAATCATATTTTCGCATATATAGACATTTTTTTGAAGAAACTCTCATGGAAGCTATTTGAAAAAAAAAATTGTTCGGGTGGCAAAAAAGTAATATCGCCAAACTTTCCAGAATTGTCAATTAGACTTATGAGAAGATGACTGCATACTCGGTTCAGCCCGCTAGGCCGAGAACATATTGAAAAAATCATATTTTCGCATATATGGCAATTTCTTTGAAGAAACTCTCAAGGAAGCTATTTGAAAAAAAAATGTTCGGGTGACAAAAAAGTAATATCGCCAAACTTTCCAGAATGGTCAATAAGACTTATGAGAAGATGACTGCATACTCGGTTTAGCCCGCTAGGCCGAGAACATATCGAAAAAATTATATTTTCGCATATATAGCAATTTCTTTGAAGAAACTCTCAAGGAAGCTATTTGAAAAAAAAAATGTTCGGGTGACAAAAAAGTAATATCGCCAAACTTTCCAGAATGGTCAATAAGACTTATGAGAAGATGACTGCATACTCGGTTTAGCCCGCTAGGCCGAGAACATATCGAAAAAATCATATTTTCGCATATATAGCAATTTTTTGAAGAAACTCTCATGGAAGCTATTTGAAAAAAAAAAAAATTGTTCGGGTGGCAAAAAAGTAATATCGCCAAACTTTCCAGAATGGTCAATTAGACTTACGAGAAGATGACTGCATACTCGGTTTAGCCCGCTAGGCCGAGAACATATTGAAAAAATCATATTTTCGCATATATAGCAATTTCTTTGAAGAAACTCTCAAGGAAGCTATTTGAAAAAAAAAATGTTCGGGTGACAAAAAAGTAATATCGTAAAACTTTCCAGAATGGTCAAATAGACTTATGAGAAGATGACTGCATACTCGGTTTAGCCCGCTAGGCCGAGAACATATTGAAAAAATCATATTTTCGCATATATAGCAATTTCTTTGAAGAAACTCTCAATGAAGCTATTTGAAAAAAAAAAATGTTCGGGTGACAAAAAAGTAATATCGTAAAACTTTCCAGAATGGTCAAATAGACTTATGAGAAGATGACTGCATACTCGGTTTAGCCCGCTTGGCCGAGAACATATCGAAAAAATCATATTTTCGCATATATAGCAATTATTTGAAGAAACTCTCATGGAAGCTATTTGAAAAAAAAAAATTGTTCGGGTGACAAAAAAGTAATATCGTAAAACTTTCCAGAATGGTCAATTAGACTTATGAGAAGATGACTGCATACTCGGTTTAGCCCGCTAGGCCGAGAACATATCGAAAAAATCATATTTTCGCATATATAGACATTTTTTTGAAGAAACTCTCAAGGAAGCTATTTGAAAAAAAAAAATTTCGGGTGACAAAAAAGTAATATCGCCAAACTTTCCAGAATGGTCAATAAGACTTATGAGAAGATGACTGCATACTCGGTTTAGCCCGCTAGGCCGAGAACATATCGAAAAAATCATATTTTCGCATATATAGCAATTTTTTGAAGAAACTCTCATGGAAGCTATTTGAAAAAAAAAAATTGTTCGGGTGGCAAAAAAGTAATATCGCCAAACTTTCCAGAATGGTCAATTAGACTTACGAGAAGATGACTGCATACTCGGTTTAGCCCGCTAGGCCGAGAACATATTGAAAAAATCATATTTTCGCATATATAGCAATTTCTTTGAAGAAACTCTCAAGGAAGCTATTTGAAAAAAAAAATGTTCGGGTGACAAAAAAGTAATATCGTAAAACTTTCCAGAATGGTCAAATAGACTTATGAGAAGATGACTGCATACTCGGTTTAGCCCGCTTGGCCGAGAACATATCGAAAAAATCATATTTTCGCATATATAGCAATTATTTGAAGAAACTCTCATGGAAGCTATTTGAAAAAAAAATTGTTCGGGTGACAAAAAAGTAATATCGTAAAACTTTCCAGAATGGTCAAATAGACTTATGAGAAGATGACTGCATACTCGGTTTAGCCCGCTAGGCCGAGAACATATTGAAAAAATCATATTTTCGCATATATAGCAATTTCTTTGAAGAAACTCTCAATGAAGCTATTTGAAAAAAAAAAATGTTCGGGTGACAAAAAAGTAATATCGTAAAACTTTCCAGAATGGTCAAATAGACTTATGAGAAGATGACTGCATACTCGGTTTAGCCCGCTTGGCCGAGAACATATCGAAAAAATCATATTTTCGCATATATAGCAATTATTTGAAGAAACTCTCATGGAAGCTATTTGAAAAAAAAAATGTTCGGGTGACAAAAAAGTAATATCGTAAAACTTTCCAGAATGGTCAAATAGACTTATGAGAAGATGACTGCATACTCGGTTTAGCCCGCTTGGCCGAGAACATATCGAAAAAATCATATTTTCGCATATATAGCAATTTTTTGAAGAAACTCTCATGGAAGCTATTTGAAAAAAAAATTGTTCGGGTGACAAAAAAGTAATATCGTAAAACTTTCCAGAATGGTCAATTAGACTTATGAGAAGATGACTGCATACTCGGTTTAGCCCGCTAGGCCGAGAACATATCGAAAAAATTATATTTTCGCATATATAGCAATTTCTTTGAAGAAACTCTCAAGGAAGCTATTTGGAAAATTTTTGTTCGGGTGACAAAAAAGTAATATCGCCAAACTTTCCAGAATGGTCAATTAGACTTATGAGAAGATGACTGCATACTCGGTTTAGCCCGCTAGGCCGAGAACATATCGAAAAAATCATATTTTCGCATATATAGCAATTTCTTTGAAGAAACTCTCAAGGAAGCTATTTGAAAAAAAAAAATGTTCGGGTGACAAAAAAGTAATATCGCCAAACTTTCCTGAATCGTCAATTAGACTTATGAGAAGATGACTGCATACTCGGTTTAGCCCGCTAGGCCGAGAACATATCGAAAAAATTATATTTTCGCATATATAGCAATTTCTTTGAAGAAACTCTCAAGGAAGCTATTTGGAAAAAAAAAATTGTTCGGGTGACAAAAAAGTAATATCGTAAAACTTTCCAGAATGGTCAATAAGACTTACAGGGGATGGCCAAAATGTTTGGGATAGGCAACTTTTTTTTCTCTCACAAAAAAGTTCAGCATGCTATAACTTTTCATAGAGCGCATCAAAAAATCTCAAATTTTGACTGTTTGTCAACCTATTATATGTGCATCATTGGTACAAATTTGGGCTTGATTGATTAATATTTCGCAAAGTTAGAACCGTTCGGGTAAAACACCTTTTTTTAGACAAGGAATTTTGGGCTGTCATATCTCGGAAACCAGTAAACCGAATTGAATGAAATTTTGAACGTACACTAACAATATGTAAACGCTTCAAAAACTATTAAAACATAGATACTTCTTAAACGTTGAAAAAAGTTATCATGGATTGACACTTTTTGGACTTTTCTCGAAAAAATGTATTTTTTTTTACATTAATGTGAATAAATTTTAGTGTTGATATCCAAAGATTTTCCACTTCTGTTCTCAAATTATCTCTAATCAGATATATTAGAGCCTATTTAGATTGAAGGAAAAACACATTTAATAATTTTTGTGTGGTATTGTTAATTTTACTTATTTTCCTCTATATGGGTAAAAATTTCAACCCGATATAACTTAATTCGCCGTGAGAAAAAAATACATTTTATAACGTCGTATTGAGTATCAATATATTGTTGATAAACGTTAAAAAATTCATTCAATTTGGTTCACTGGTTTCCGAGTTATGACAACTCAAAAATGAGTAGTCTAAAAAATAGTGTTTTACGCGAATGGGTCTAACTTCGCGAAAAATTAATCAATCGAGCCCAAATTTGTACCAATGATGCACACATAATAGAATGACAAACAGTCAAAATTTGAGATTTTTTGATGCACTCTATGAAAAGTTACAGCATGTTGAATTTTTTTGTGGGAGAAAAAAAGTTGCCTATCCCAAACATTTTGGCCATCCCCTGTATGAGAAGATGACTGCATACTCGATTTAGCCCGCTAGGCCGAGAACATATCGAAAAAATCATATTTTCGCATATATAGCAATTTCTTTGAAGAAACTCTCAAGGAAGCTATTTGGAAAATTTTTGTTCGGGTGACAAAAAAGTAATATCGCCAAACTTTCCAGAATGGTCAATAAGACTTATGAGAAGATGACTGCATACTAGGTTTAGCCCGCTAGACCGAGAACATATCGAAAAAATCATATTTTCGCATATATAGCAATTTCTTTGAAGAAACTCTCAAGGAAGCTATTTGAAAAAAAAAATGTTCGGGTGACAAAAAAGTAATATCGCCAAACTTTCCAGAATGGTCAATAAGACTTATGAGAAGATGACTGCATACTCGGTTTAGCCCGCTAGGCCGAGAACATATCGAAAAAATCATATTTTCGCATATATAGCAATTTCTTTGAAGAAACTCTCAAGGAAGCTATTTGGAAAATTTTTGTTCGGGTGACAAAAAAGTAATATCGCCAAACTTTCCAGAATGGTCAATTAGACTTATGAGAAGATGACTGCATACTCGGTTTAGCCCGCTAGGCCGAGAACATATCGAAAAAATCATACTTTCGCATATATGGCAATTTCTTTGAAGAAACTCTCAAGGAAGCTATTTGGAAAATTTTTGTTCGGGTGACAAAAAAGTAATATCGCCAAACTTTCCAGAATGGTCAATTAGACTTACGAGAAGATGACTGCATACTCGGTTTAGCCCGCTAGGCCGAGAACATATCGAAAAAATCATATTTTCGCATATATAGCAATTTTTTGAAGAAACTCTCATGGAAGCTATTTGAAAAAAAAAAATTGTTCGGGTGGCAAAAAAGTAATATCGCCAAACTTTCCAGAATGGTCAATTAGACTTACGAGAAGATGACTGCATACTCGGTTTAGCCCGCTAGGCCGAGAACATATTGAAAAAATCATATTTTCGCATATATAGCAATTTCTTTGAAGAAACTCTCAAGGAAGCTATTTGAAAAAAAAAATGTTCGGGTGACAAAAAAGTAATATCGTAAAACTTTCCAGAATGGTCAAATAGACTTATGAGAAGATGACTGCATACTCGGTTTAGCCCGCTTGGCCGAGAACATATCGAAAAAATCATATTTTCGCATATATAGCAATTATTTGAAGAAACTCTCATGGAAGCTATTTGAAAAAAAAATTGTTCGGGTGACAAAAAAGTAATATCGTAAAACTTTCCAGAATGGTCAAATAGACTTATGAGAAGATGACTGCATACTCGGTTTAGCCCGCTAGGCCGAGAACATATTGAAAAAATCATATTTTCGCATATATAGCAATTTCTTTGAAGAAACTCTCAATGAAGCTATTTGAAAAAAAAAAATGTTCGGGTGACAAAAAAGTAATATCGTAAAACTTTCCAGAATGGTCAAATAGACTTATGAGAAGATGACTGCATACTCGGTTTAGCCCGCTTGGCCGAGAACATATCGAAAAAATCATATTTTCGCATATATAGCAATTATTTGAAGAAACTCTCATGGAAGCTATTTGAAAAAAAAAATGTTCGGGTGACAAAAAAGTAATATCGTAAAACTTTCCAGAATGGTCAAATAGACTTATGAGAAGATGACTGCATACTCGGTTTAGCCCGCTTGGCCGAGAACATATCGAAAAAATCATATTTTCGCATATATAGCAATTTTTTGAAGAAACTCTCATGGAAGCTATTTGAAAAAAAAATTGTTCGGGTGACAAAAAAGTAATATCGTAAAACTTTCCAGAATGGTCAATTAGACTTATGAGAAGATGACTGCATACTCGGTTTAGCCCGCTAGGCCGAGAACATATCGAAAAAATTATATTTTCGCATATATAGCAATTTCTTTGAAGAAACTCTCAAGGAAGCTATTTGGAAAATTTTTGTTCGGGTGACAAAAAAGTAATATCGCCAAACTTTCCAGAATGGTCAATTAGACTTATGAGAAGATGACTGCATACTCGGTTTAGCCCGCTAGGCCGAGAACATATCGAAAAAATCATATTTTCGCATATATAGCAATTTCTTTGAAGAAACTCTCAAGGAAGCTATTTGAAAAAAAAAAATGTTCGGGTGACAAAAAAGTAATATCGCCAAACTTTCCTGAATCGTCAATTAGACTTATGAGAAGATGACTGCATACTCGGTTTAGCCCGCTAGGCCGAGAACATATCGAAAAATCATATTTTCGCATATATAGCAATTTCTTTGAAGAAACTCTCAAGGAAGCTATTTGAAAAAAAAATTGTTCGGGTGACAAAAAAGTAATATCGTAAAACTTTCCAGAATGGTCAAATAGACTTATGAGAAGATGACTGCATACTCGGTTCAGCCCGCTAGGCCGAGAACATATCGAAAAAATCATATTTTCGCATATATAGCAATTTCTTTGAAGAAACTCTCAAGGAAGCTATTTGAAAAAAAAAATGTTCGGGTGACAAAAAAGTAATATCGCCAAACTTTCCAGAATGGTCAATAAGACTTATGAGAAGATGACTGCATACTCGGTTTAGCCCGCTAGGCCGAGAACATATCGAAAAAATCATATTTTCGCATATATAGCAATTTCTTTGAAGAAACTCTAAAGGAAGCTATTTGAAAAAAAAATTGTTCGGGTGACAAAAAAGTAATATCGTAAAACTTTCCAGAATGGTCAAATAGACTTATGAGAAGATGACTGCATACTCGGTTCAGCCCGCTAGGCCGAGAACATATCGAAAAAATCATATTTTCGCATATATAGCAATTTCTTTGAAGAAACTCTCAAGGAAGCTATTTGAAAAAAAAAATGTTCGGGTGACAAAAAAGTAATATCGCCAAACTTTCCAGAATGGTCAATAAGACTTATGAGAAGATGACTGCATACTCGGTTTAGCCCGCTAGGCCGAGAACATATCGAAAAAATCATATTTTCGCATATATAGCAATTTCTTTGAAGAAACTCTCAAGGAAGCTATTTGAAAAAAAAATTGTTCGGGTGACAAAAAAGTAATATCGTAAAACTTTCCAGAATGGTCAAATAGACTTATGAGAAGATGACTGCATACTCGGTTTAGCCCGCTAGGCCGAGAACATATCGAAAAAATCATATTTTCGCATATATAGCAATTTCTTTGAAGAAACTCTCAAGGAAGCTATTTGAAAAAAAAATGTTCGGGTGACAAAAAAGTAATATCGCCAAACATTCCAGAATGGTCAATAAGACTTATGAGAAGATGACTGCATACTCGGTTTAGCCCGCTAGGCCGAGAACATATCGAAAAAATCATATTTTCGCATATATAGCAATTTCTTTGAAGAAACTCTCAAGGAAGCTATTTGAAAAAAAAATGTTCGGGTGACAAAAAAGTAATATCGCCAAACATTCCAGAATGGTCAATAAGACTTATGAGAAGATGACTGCATACTCGGTTCAGCCCGCTAGGCCGAGAACATATCGAAAAAATTATATTTTCGCATATATAGCAATTTCTTTGAAGAAACTCTCAAGGAAGCTATTTGGAAAAAAAAAATTGTTCGGGTGACAAAAAAGTAATATCGTAAAACTTTCCAGAATGGTCAATAAGACTTACAGGGGATGGCCAAAATGTTTGGGATAGGCAACTTTTTTTTCTCTCACAAAAAAGTTCAGCATGCTATAACTTTTCATAGAGCGCATCAAAAAATCTCAAATTTTGACTGTTTGTCAACCTATTATATGTGCATCATTGGTACAAATTTGGGCTTGATTGATTAATATTTCGCAAAGTTAGAACCGTTCGGGTAAAACACCTTTTTTTAGACAAGGAATTTTGGGCTGTCATATCTCGGAAACCAGTAAACCGAATTGAATGAAATTTTGAACGTACACTAACAATATGTAAACGCTTCAAAAACTATTAAAACATAGATACTTCTTAAACGTTGAAAAAAGTTATCATGGATTGACACTTTTTGGACTTTTCTCGAAAAAATGTATTTTTTTTTACATTAATGTGAATAAATTTTAGTGTTGATATCCAAAGATTTTCCACTTCTGTTCTCAAATTATCTCTAATCAGATATATTAGAGCCTATTTAGATTGAAGGAAAAACACATTTAATAATTTTTGTGTGGTATTGTTAATTTTACTTATTTTCCTCTATATGGGTAAAAATTTCAACCCGATATAACTTAATTCGCCGTGAGAAAAAAATACATTTTATAACGTCGTATTGAGTATCAATATATTGTTGATAAACGTTAAAAAATTCATTCAATTTGGTTCACTGGTTTCCGAGTTATGACAACTCAAAAATGAGTAGTCTAAAAAATAGTGTTTTACGCGAATGGGTCTAACTTCGCGAAAAATTAATCAATCGAGCCCAAATTTGTACCAATGATGCACACATAATAGAATGACAAACAGTCAAAATTTGAGATTTTTTGATGCACTCTATGAAAAGTTACAGCATGTTGAATTTTTTTGTGGGAGAAAAAAAGTTGCCTATCCCAAACATTTTGGCCATCCCCTGTATGAGAAGATGACTGCATACTCGATTTAGCCCGCTAGGCCGAGAACATATCGAAAAAATCATATTTTCGCATATATAGCAATTTCTTTGAAGAAACTCTCAAGGAAGCTATTTGGAAAATTTTTGTTCGGGTGACAAAAAAGTAATATCGCCAAACTTTCCAGAATGGTCAATAAGACTTATGAGAAGATGACTGCATACTCGGTTTAGCCCGCTAGGCCGAGAACATATCGAAAAAATCATATTTTCGCATATATAGCAATTTCTTTGAAGAAACTCTCAAGGAAGCTATTTGGAAAATTTTTGTTCGGGTGACAAAAAAGTAATATCGCCAAACTTTCCAGAATGGTCAATTAGACTTATGAGAAGATGACTGCATACTCGGTTTAGCCCGCTAGGCCGAGAACATATCGAAAAAATCATACTTTCGCATATATGGCAATTTCTTTGAAGAAACTCTCAAGGAAGCTATTTGGAAAATTTTTGTTCGGGTGACAAAAAAGTAATATCGCCAAACTTTCCAGAATGGTCAATTAGACTTACGAGAAGATGACTGCATACTCGGTTTAGCCCGCTAGGCCGAGAACATATCGAAAAAATCATATTTTCGCATATATAGCAATTTCTTTGAAGAAACTCTCAAGGAACCTATTTGATAAAAAAATATCGACAGACAAAACAGTAATATCGTCAAAATGTTCATAATAACTCTATAGTCAACTATAGTCAAGCAAATAGCAATTCGTTTCACTGATTCCTTTCTTCATGGCAATGGGCCTTCCTTCTATATTGCGCGAGCAGTTTAGTTGCAGCGGTACATCATATTGAAAAACGAGCACCAAGAAAAATTTCTACTCAGTGGCTCAGTTGGTCTGACTCATTGAACTCATTGCCAATGAGTTGTCCCACTTTTAACGGAAGCTGAGTAAAAAACAAAGCATTTTTCGATTTCTGAGTAAGACCAATTTAGCCACTGAGTAGAAATTTTTCTCGGTGTGGTGCCATTGTATCGCGCGAGCAAAATGCACCTAAAAAAAATTCTACTCCGCAAAATCCACGTTCTCAAACTTCTACTCAGGTTTCGTCCAGTGATTAACCAGATTTGTGCTCTTTTCAATGATTAATTATTGTTATTATCATTGTTTTTGAAACGTGGTAATATTGATAGTGTTTCAACAGACTTTCTTATGATGATGATTAACCTGGGCTTGTTAGGGGAATATCTGTAAATAAAAGAAAATCGGGTTAAGTACGGTTCCTTTGAATTCCACTAAGAATTTGTCAAAGGATGCAAATTCTTAGTGGAATTCAAAGGAACCGTACTTAACCCGATTTTCTTTTATTTTTAGACTTTCTTAATATTGTTACATGTGCCGTTTCCCTAGTGTTACATTTGTAAGACATGTACTGGCATCAATTTAAATTACAAAATCGAATACCGTAATCCGGGGTAACATTGATCGGAATTTTCGATCTTTTTTGAATAAATCTCTTGTTAAAGCAAACGTTACAAGTTTTATATTTTTAAAACAAGTACTGGTCCTCTGAGTTTGTGTTGAGCTACTCGAAAAAGTATTGTAAAACTTTGAAACATATTTAAATAGGTTTTTGATTCTAATTTTTGATTCTGTTGATTTGGGGTAACATTGATCATGTCAGTGATCAATGTTCGTTTGTGTTGAAAATACCCTTACTAGAATCGGGGTCGCTGATTTCGAATATTGGGTTTCTTGTTGATGTTTAGATTACTGTGATAATTTGAGAATCCACTGAATCATCATTTCCCAGCTACATTTCACACTAATCAAACTGATTTTGTCTACCTGTTGTGCATCCGACGCCCCTATGATGAACTCAACGAAACTTGTGTATGCCAGCCGCTGCGAAGTCGTGTGCGAAATTCGACTGTGATGATAATGAATTTCGGCCGAGTCTAAATGGGTGCAAATGTCGCAATATGTTGTCCAAATTCTTACAAGTTATGTACTTTTTGTGTTATTTTAGGTTTAAAATCCTCCAAACCGCGAATAACGCCTAAATGTAGGCAATGACTTAAGGAATTGATAGCTTACTTTTAATAAATCGCATATTTCATTGAAAAAGAGCACTTTCATAAAAGTTTCGTTTATTACATCTAACTCTAGGATATTATATCGAAGTAATACAGTGATTTCGAAACTTATATTGTATCTAGTATTCACGCCAAGCATGAATGTTTGACAATGTATTCCATTGCGTTACGAAACACTGTTATGGGAAAACCTATTTATATCAATGTTTATGGAATTCAATGTTCATGAATTGCATGTGATTTAATAGCTAAATGATAGCAGATTACGATATACCATTCGATAACAGAATCTGATTCTATGTAAAATGCTTGTTTGAACATTTCGTGCGGTCGGTCAAGCCGATCAATGTTACCCCACTGATCAATGATACCCCGTTTTACGGTAGCTATAAAAATTTATAGGAAAAAATCAAGAAAATATGTTGAAAAATTCCAAATTTACAAAGTTGTAAACTTTCAAGTTGTTTTTCTAGAAATAAAGACACATGGTCCTCTCTGACTTAACGCCGACTAGATAATTCTCAGGGTTTTTTAAAAATTATTCCAAAAATGTGATTTTTGCATATATGATAAATTATGGGTTTTCTAAAAATTCAAACATAGGTATTCGATTTTGCAATAACAAGTAGCAGTTACAATAAGCAGTAACAGCAACAATATTAAGAAAGTCTACTGAAACACTATCAACATTACCACGTTTCAAAAACAATGATAATAATAATAATTAACTCCTAAACTACCAAGGGTCCAAAAAAAGTCGGAAGTCCAACTTTGACAAGGCATTTCTCGGCCGTTTTTCAACCGATTTCAAAACTTTTTTTTGCGATGGAACCGGACAGGTTTCAAGATCATCGTCAATTTAAAAAAATATAAAATAGATGCGTCTACCCAAAGTTATTAAGTAAAAGGCACTTCCTAGTTTTTTTGAGAGCGCATTTTTTTGCGCACATTGATCAATAAAACAAAATTTAAAGCGATGACATATGGTTTTTTCGACTCTAAATCATGCGTACAGCTGGAGTGAACATGTTTATGCAAAATTATTTATTTTTCAGTACACTGATAATTAACCTTACTCAAAAAATTGCTAAAATACCCCATTTTTCACATAAAATAAGCAATAAATCGAAATTCAAAGCGATGACATATAGTTTTTTTGGTCTTAAATTGTTCGTAGGATTGTACTCGACATTTTTGATGAACAATAAAAATGTTCTAATTACATTCTTATTTTGTTTTACCCGAAAAATTACAAAAATTCCATACTTTTTACACAAAGTAGTCAACAAAACTAAATTTAAAACGATAACATGTAGTTTTTTAGCCTTGAAATGTTCGTAGCAGTTTGGGGGACATAGTTGGAGAATAATAGTGATGTTTTCATTACACTCAAATTTTGATTCACTCAAAAATTGACGAAAGTACCACATTTTTCACGCAAATTGCTTAACAAAAATAATGGCTTACAAGGCAAAGTAGTATTTTACCTTTAAATTATTCGTGAAAGCGTACTGGACGTTCTTGATGAGTAATAGTGACGTTTTCATAACACACTTAATTTATTTTACTCGAAAAGCTATAAAAATATTATATTTTTATACAAAACAGTCAATAAAACAAAATTTAAAGCCATAACATGTAGTTGTATGGCCTTAAATTTTCCGTTACAATATACTAAACCTGTTTTTGATAAAATGTCGATGTTTACATTACACTAATAGTTTGTTTTATACAAAAAAAAATGTACGAAAATACCACAAAAAAGCGAATAAGTCAAAATTTAAAGTAATGATATGTAGTTATTCAGCTTTGAATTTATCGTAGTAGTTTAGCGGATTTATTTAAACAATCCTAGTGAATTTTTTATTACACTCATATTTTATTTCACTCGGAAAACTAGAAAAACACCATATTTTTCACACAAAGTAGGCAACAAACAAAAATATAAGACTTGAATTTTTTCGCGAAATGATGAACGTTGAACATTATTTTCATATAAAATGGTCAATAAAACAAAATTTGAAGCAATGACATGTAGTTGTTAGTCTTAAAATTTTCCGTTGGCATGTACTGGAAATAGTCAATAACATAAAATTCAACACAAACACATGCAGATTTCAATTACTGACTTTATTGTACTAGTTTCAGGTTATCTACTACCTGAAAAAAAAAAAAAATACAAGGCAAACCGAAAATTCACCAGGGATTTTTTTATTTGTTTTTATTTATGTCCATTTGCGTCTCCTGAACATGCAGTAGCAATCACCAAAAAATAAACGGAAATCCCGTGAAAATGAAAAAAATACGAACTTAGTTGGTTTCCAAAGCTAAGGTTAGGTTATGTGTCTTTATTAGAGAGATTTTCAGCCTTCCTTCATTCCTGTTCCTTGGGATTCCTTTTCCAATTCCTCTCGGAGATTCTTTCGTATTCCTATCGACGTTTTTACCATAGATTCAAACAGTTCTTTACGGAAAAGTTCCTGGAGAATATTCCAGTATTACTGAAATCCAAATATTGTCTCCTGAAGGTTTTCCCATATTTGCTCTCAGAGTCTCTCGTTGGATTTTTTATCCTGCGTTTTGTCCAAACAAATTTTCGAGGAATTTATTCTCTTTTCTCCGGGAATATACATCAGATGTTGTCGTAGAATTTCTCTTAGAGTTTCTCTCGGAATTTCTCTTGAAGATTTTCCGCGATTTCTTTCGGTATTCATCTTGGTACTTCTCCATGAGATTTTTCCGGGATTTCTAAGGTTTTTACAGAAACTATTGCTGGGATTTCAACTGAGGCTTCTCCCGCATTTTAAAGGTGTTTTTCACGAGTTTTCTGAAGGAATTGCTTCTGGTATTTCTCCCGAAGCTTTAAGAAATTTCAATGATTTTTTTTCTGGAGTTTCTCCCCGGATTTCTACAGAAGTTACATCCGGGATATTTTATAAAGGTTATTGCGATAGTTTTTTTTTTAAGTTTCACCTGAGATTACTTTCGGAGTTTGTGCTCTAGAAACTGAAATACAGAGCTCCAAACTTAAGCATACATACATACATACATACATTTATTTGTTCCACATCATTAAGACAAGACATAATCAACAATAGTACGCCACAATACTCGGTTTGTGGCTGCCGCTCTCCATCCTCGGTCGCGCCCAATGCTCGCCAAGTCACGCTCCACCTGGTCCGCCCATCGTGCTCTCTGCGCTCCACGCCTTCTTGTGCCAACCGGATCCGTTGCAAACACCAGCTTTGCAGGGTTGTTGTCCGGCATTCTTGCAACATGCCCTGCCCACCGTATCCTTCCGGCTTTGGCCACCTTCTGGATGCTGGGTTCGCCGTAAAGTGCAGCGAGCTCGTGGTTCATCCTTCTCCGCCACACACCGTTCTCCTGCACACCGCCGAAGATCGTTCTTAGCACGCCAAACTTAAGCATTTTGTATGAAAATCGGTCAATGCGTCCAGTACTGTACTTTTTGAAAGTGTTTCTCGGAAAACCTCCTGCCTGAGATAACCTACAAAATTCATTGTTGTAAATAACGAGAGACATGTCGGAATGAATCCACGTGATTTTTGCGAGAAATTATGCAATGAGGAACGCGAGAGAAACTTCTGAAGAAATACTGAGAAGAGCTGGGAAATCTGGTAGGAAATATTTAGAAAATTCATGTAAGAACTCTGAAAATTTCTAAGAGAAATCCCGGGAGAAACTCCGGATGAAAACCAGCGAAGAAATTCAGGAGAAATATCGGAAAACTCTTTGGCAGATGGAAACTTGAGAGAACTGGAGGAAGCCAGAAAAAAAACTTCGCATTTTCCAGGAAAAAAATAAGAGATTCCTGAAAAATATGATAATATTCTAAATGAGTCCTTGGAGAAATTTATCAAGCAATCGCTAGGGGAATTTCTGATGAAAACCCAAAGGAATAATACACGGAAACATTTTAAAAGTTTTCTAAAAAAAATCCTCGAGAAATAGAACCCCTAAATAAATTCCGCATGAATCCTTGATGTTCTTGAAAATATCCCTGAAGGAATCTCCGGAATATTTTTGAAAGATTTTCGAAAAGAACCCACGACAAGATATTTTGAAACAATCTTTGAAAGATGTCATAAAATATAAATGCACCTTTTGGGAAATTCCTGGGAAACAAATGTATATAGAAGAGTTTCTGATGCAATACCGTAAAACGGGATAGCTTTGATAGTTTTTCAGCAAAAATTTCTTTAATATAATTCCATGTATTTTTCCTGATTTAATAATTTTAAAACAAGTACTGGTGTCTCAGTTATAATTGCAATGTTTCAATTGTTTTGGGTGATCAATATTTTTTTTCATATGAGCGAGAATCACATTTTTATTTTGGGGAAACTTTGATAGTGCTCTGACAAACATATGGAATCCCAAAAAATATTACAGATTGCAACGCAAAAAGTATCAGCATGATGGGAAAAGCCGTATGAAACATGTTAGGTTAATTTATTGTATCAAAACATGAAGAATTTTATAAAATTATAAATAACAAATTGAGTCAGTACTCCACCTGAGTGAAAATCTCAGTGCTTTTAGCTATCAAAAATAATTATCATCTGTGTAAAATATTTTTTTTTACGGTACATCAACATGTGACTATGTGCTGCGCATAGTAAGTTCTCTTTATTTGAGTTGTTTTTGATTTTTTATAAACAAATTTAGAAAACAACGAGTGTAATTGAAAGATCACTATTGTTTATCAAACAAGTCAAGCACTTTTTTACAAATAATTTCGTGGCAAAAAAAACTATAATGCATTGACTCCAACTTTTATTTGATGACTACTTTGTGTGCAAAATGTGGTATTTTCCTAGTATTTTGAGTGATATAAAATATGAGTGTAATAAAAACATCACTTGTTCAAATGAATCCACTAAACTATTACAATATATTCAACGTTGAAAAACTACATATCATTGCTTTAAATTTTGACTTATTCGCTTTTTTTGTGGTATTTTCGTACATTTTTTTTGTATAAAACAAAATATTAGTGTAATGTTAACATCGACATTTTATCAAAAACAGGTTTAGTATATTGTAACGGAAAATTTAAGGCCATACAACTACATGTTATGGCTTTAAATTTTGTTTTATTGACTGTTTTGTATAAAAATATAATATTTTTATAGCTTTTCGAGTAAAATAAATTAAGTGTGTTATGAAAACGTCACTATTACTCATCAAGAACGTCCAGTACGCTTTCACGAATAATTTAAAGGTAAAATACTACTTTGCATTGTAAGCCATTATTTTTGTTAAGCAATTTGCGTGAAAAATGTGGTACTTTCGTCAATTTTTGAGTGAATCAAAATTTGAGTGTAATGAAAACATCACTATTATTTTCCAACTATGTCCCCCAAACTGCTACGAACATTTCAAGGCTAAAAAACTACATGTTATCGTTTTAAATTTAGTTTTGTTGACTACTTTGTGTAAAAAGTATGGAATTTTTGTAATTTTCCGGGTAAAACAAAATAAGAGTGTAATTAGAACATTTTTATTGTTCATCAAAAATGTCGAGTACAATCCTACGAACAATTTAAGACCAAAAAAACTATATGTCATCGCTTTGAATTTTGATTTATTGCTTATTTTATGTGAAAAATAGGGTATTTTAGCAATTTTTTGAGTAAGGTTAATTATCAGTGTACTGAAAAATAAATAATTTTGCATAAACATGTTCACTCCAGCTGTACGCATGATTTAGAGTCGAAAAAACCATATGTCATCGCTTTAAATTTTGTTTTATTGATCAATGTGCGCAAAAAATGCGCTCTCAAAAAAACTAGGAAGTGCCTTTTACTTAATAACTTTGGGTAGACGCATCTATTTTATATTTTTTTAAATGGACGATGATCTTGAAACCTGTCCGGTTCCATCGCAAAAAAAAAGGTTTGAAATCGGTTGAAAAACGGCCGAGAAATGCCTTGTCAAAGTTGGACTTCCGACTTTTTTTGGACCCTTGGTAGTTCGCGGGAGTTTTTACCCCCTCGGTAGTTTAAGTGTTAATCGTTGAAAAGAAGTTTATCTGTCGGTACACAAATCTGGTTAACCGCTGGACGAAATCTGAGTAGAAGTTTGAGAACGTGGATTTTGCAGAGTAGGATGTTTTTAGGTGCATTTTGCTCGCGCGCTGCAATGGCACCACACCGAGAAAAATTTCTACTCAAAGGCTGAGTTGGTCTTACTCAGAAATCGAAAAATGCTTTGTTTTTTACTCAGCTTCCGTTACAAGTGGGACAACTCGTTGGCAATGTGCCTCTGCACGAATTTGCCCTGTCCTGCTCACTCCCACAGAAAATTTGAAAACAGCGCGCACAGTAAAAGTCAAATTTGACTTTTACTGTGCGCGCTGTTTTCAAATGTTCTGTGGGAGTGAGCAGGACAGGGCAAATTCGTGCAGAGGCTCATGGGGTGTCTCTCTTTTAGCTGAAACTGTTTAAGAAAATAAAGATTTTTTCGACTTATGAGTCAGACCAACTGAGCCACTGAGTAGAAATTTTTCTTGGTGCTCGTTTTTGAATATGATGTACCGCTGCAAATAAACTGCTCGCGCAATATAGAAGGAAGGCCCATTGCCATGAAGAAAGGAATCAGTGAAACGAATTGCTATTTGCTTGACTATAGAGTTATTATGAACATTTTGACGATATTACTGTTTTGTCTGTCGATATTTTTTTATCAAATAGGTTCCTTGAGAGTTTCTTCAAAGAAATTGCCATATATGCGAAAATTTGATTTTTTCGATATGTTCTCGGCCTAGCGGGCTAAACCGAGTATGCAGTCATCTTCTCATAAGTCTAATTGACCATTCTGGAAAGTTTGGCGATATTACTTTTTTGTCACCCGAACAAAAATTTTCCAAATAGTTTCCTTGAGAGTTTCTTCAAAGAAATTGCCATATATGCGAAAGTATGATTTTTTCGACATGTTCTCGGCCTAGCGGGCTAAACCGAGTATGCAGTCATCTTCTCATAAGTCTAATTGACGATTCTGGGAAGTTTGGCGATATTACTTTTTTGTCACCCGAACAAAAATTTTCCAAATAGCTTCCTTGAAGTTTCTTCAAAGAAATTGCTATATATGCGAAAATATGATTTTTTCAATATGTTCTCGGCCTAGCGGGCTGAACCGAGTATGCAGTCATCTTCTCATAAGTCTAATTGACGATTCTGGAAAGTTTGGCGATATTACTTTTTTGTCACCCGAACAATTTTTTTTTTTCAAATAGCTTCCATGAGAGTTTCTTCAAAAAAATTGCTATATATGCGAAAATATGATTTTTTCGATATGTTCTCGGCCTAGTGGGCTAAACCGAGTATGCAGTCATCTTCTCATGAGTATAATTGACCATTCTGGAAAGTTTGGCGATATTACTTTTTTGTCACCCGAACAAAAATTTTCCAAATAGCTTCCTTGAAGTTTCTTCAAAGAAATTGCCATATATGCGAAAATATGATTTTTTCAATATGTTCTCGGCCTAGCGGGCTAAACCGAGTATGCAGTCATCTTCTCATGAGTATAATTGACCATTCTGGAAAGTTTGGCGATATTACTTTTTTGTCACCCGAACAAAAATTTTCCAAATAGTTTCCTTGAGAGTTTCTTCAAAGAAATTGCTATATATGCGAAAATATGATTTTTTCGATATGTTCTCGGCCTAGCGGGCTAAACCGAGTATGCAGTCATCTTCTCATGAGTATAATTGACCATTCTGGAAAGTTTGGCGATATTACTTTTTTGTCACCCGGACAAAAATTTTCCAAATAGTTTCCTTGAGAGTTTCTTCAAAGAAATTGCTATATATGCGAAAATATGATTTTTTCGATATGTTCTCGGCCTAGCGGGCTAAACCGAGTATGCAGTCATCTTCTCATGAGTATAATTGACCATTCTGGAAAGTTTGGCGATATTACTTTTTTGTCACCCGAACAGAAATTTTCCAAATAGCTTCCTTGAAGTTTCTTCAAAGAAATTGCCATATATGCGAAAATATGATTTTTTCAATATGTTCTCGGCCTAGCGGGCTGAACCGAGTATGCAGTCATCTTCTCATAAGTCTAATTGACGATTCTGGAAAGTTTGGCGATATTACTTTTTTGTCACCCGAACAAAAATTTTCCAAATAGCTTCCTTGAGAGTTTCTTCAAAAAAATTGCTATATATGCGAAAATATGATTTTTTCGATATGTTCTCGGCCTAGCGGGCTAAACCGAGTATGCAGTCATCTTCTCATAAGTCTAATTGACCATTCTGGAAAGTTTGGCGATATTACTTTTTTGTCACCCGAACAAAAATTTTCCAAATAGCTTCCTTGAGAGTTTCTTCAAAGAAATTGCCATATATGCGAAAATATGATTTTTTCAATATGTTCTCGGCCTAGCGGGCTGAACCGAGTATGCAGTCATCTTCTCATAAGTCTAATTGACGATTCTGGAAAGTTTGGCGATATTACTTTTTTGTCACCCGAACAAAAATTTTCCAAATAGCTTCCTTGAGAGTTTCTTCAAAGAAATTGCTATATATGCGAAAATATGATTTTTTCGATATGTTCTCGGCCTAGCGGGCTAAACCGAGTATGCAGTCATCTTCTCATGAGTATAATTGACCATTCTGGAAAGTTTGGCGATATTACTTTTTTGTCACCCGAACAAAAATTTTCCAAATAGCTTCCTTGAGAGTTTCTTCAAAAAAATTGCTATATATGCGAAAATATGATTTTTTCGATATGTTCTCGGCCTAGCGGGCTAAACCGAGTATGCAGTCATCTTCTCATAAGTCTAATGGACCATTCTGGAAAGTTTGGCGATATTACTTTTTTGTCACCCGAACAAAAATTTTCCAAATAGCTTCCTTGAGAGTTTCTTCAAAGAAATTGCCATATATGCGAAAATATGATTTTTTCAATATGTTCTCGGCCTAGCGGGCTGAACCGAGTATGCAGTCATCTTCTCATAAGTCTAATTGACGATTCTGGAAAGTTTGGCGATATTACTTTTTTGTCACCCGAACAAAAATTTTCCAAATAGCTTCCTTGAGAGTTTCTTCAAAAAAATTGCTATATATGCGAAAATATGATTTTTTCGATATGTTCTCGGCCTAGCGGGCTAAACCGAGTATGCAGTCATCTTCTCATAAGTCTAATTGACCATTCTGGAAAGTTTGGCGATATTACTTTTTTGTCACCCGAACAAAAATTTTCCAAATAGCTTCCTTGAGAGTTTCTTCAAAGAAATTGCTATATATGCGAAAATATGATTTTTTCGATATGTTCTCGGCCTAGCGGGCTAAACCGAGTATGCAGTCATCTTCTCATAAGTCTAATTGACCATTCTGGAAAGTTTGGCGATATTACTTTTTTGTCACCCGAACAAAAATTTTCCAAATAGCTTCCTTGAGAGTCTCTTCAAAGAAATTGCCATATATGCGAAAATATGATTTTTTCAATATGTTCTCGGCCTAGCGGGCTAAACCGAGTATGCAGTCATCTTCTCATGAGTATAATTGACCATTCTGGAAAGTTTGGCGATATTACTTTTTTGTCACCCGAACAAAAATTTTCCAAATAGCTTCCTTGAGAGTTTCTTCAAAGAAATTGCCATATATGCGAAAATATGATTTTTTCAATATGTTCTCGGCCTAGCGGGCTAAACCGAGTATGCAGTCATCTTCTCATAAGTCTAATTGACCATTCTGGAAAGTTTGGCGATATTACTTTTTTGTCGCCCGAACATTTTTTTTTTCAAATAGCTTCCTTGAGAGTTTCTTCAAAGAAATTGCCATATATGCGAAAGTATGATTTTTTCGATATGTTCTCGGCCTAGCGGGCTAAACCGAGTATGCAGTCATCTTCTCATAAGTCTAATTGACCATTCTGGAAAGTTTGGCGATATTACTTTTTTGTCACCCGAACAATTTTTTTTTTCAAATAGCTTCCATGAGAGTTTCTTCAAAAAAATTGCTATATATGCGAAAATATGATTTTTTCGATATGTTCTCGGCCTAGCGGGCTAAACCGAGTATGCAGTCATCTTCTCATAAGTCTTATTGACCATTCTGGAAAGTTTGGCGATATTACTTTTTTGTCACCCGAACAAAAATTTTCCAAATAGCTTCCTTGAGAGTTTCTTCAAAGAAATTGCTATATATGCGAAAATATGATTTTTTCGATATGTTCTCGGTCTAGCGGGCTAAACCTAGTATGCAGTCATCTTCTCATAAGTCTTATTGACCATTCTGGAAAGTTTGGCGATATTACTTTTTTGTCGCCCGAACATTTTTTTTTTTCAAATAGCTTCCTTGAGAGTTTCTTCAAAGAAATTGCCATATATGCGAAAATATGATTTTTTCAATATGTTCTCGGCCTAGCGGGCTGAACCGAGTATGCAGTCATCTTCTCATAAGTCTAATTGACGATTCTGGAAAGTTTGGCGATATTACTTTTTTGTCACCCGAACAAAAATTTTCCAAATAGCTTCCTTGAGAGTTTCTTCAAAGAAATTGCCATATATGCGAAAATATGATTTTTTCAATATGTTCTCGGCCTAGCGGGCTAAACCGAGTATGCAGTCATCTTCTCATGAGTATAATTGACCATTCTGGAAAGTTTGGCGATATTACTTTTTTGTCGCCCGAACATTTTTTTTTTCAAATAGCTTCCTTGAGAGTTTCTTCAAAGAAATTGCCATATATGCGAAAGTATGATTTTTTCGATATGTTCTCGGCCTAGCGGGCTAAACCGAGTATGCAGTCATCTTCTCATAAGTCTAATTGACCATTCTGGAAAGTTTGGCGATATTACTTTTTTGTCACCCGAACAATTTTTTTTTTCAAATAGCTTCCATGAGAGTTTCTTCAAAAAAATTGCTATATATGCGAAAATATGATTTTTTCGATATGTTCTCGACCTAGCGGGCTAAACCGAGTATGCAGTCATCTTCTCATAAGTCTTATTGACCATTCTGGAAAGTTTGGCGATATTACTTTTTTGTCACCCGAACAATTTTTTTTTTCAAATAGCTTCCATGAGAGTTTCTTCAAAAAAAATTGCTATATATGCGAAAATATGATTTTTTCGATATGTTCTCGGCCTAGCGGGCTAAACCGAGTATGCAGTCATCTTCTCATAAGTCTAATTGACGATTCTGGAAAGTTTGGCGATATTACTTTTTTGTCACCCGAACAAAAATTTTCCAAATAGCTTCCTTGAGAGTTTCTTCAAAGAAATTGCTATATATGCGAAAATATGATTTTTTCGATATGTTCTCGGCCTAGCGGGCTAAACCGAGTATGCAGTCATCTTCTCATAAGTCTAATTGACGATTCTGGAAAGTTTGGCGATATTACTTTTTTGTCACCCGAACAAAAATTTTCCAAATAGCTTCCTTGAGAGTTTCTTCAAAGAAATTGCTATATATGCGAAAATATGATTTTTTCGATATGTTCTCGGCCTAGCGGGCTAAACCGAGTATGCAGTCATCTTCTCATAAGTCTATTTGACCATTCTGGAAAGTTTTACGATATTACTTTTTTGTCACCCGAACATTTTTTTTTCAAATAGCTTCCTTGAGAGTTTCTTCAAAGAAATTGCCATATATGCGAAAGTATGATTTTTTCGATATGTTCTCGGCCTAGCGGGCTAAACCGAGTATGCAGTCATCTTCTCATAAGTCTAATTGACCATTCTGGAAAGTTTGGCGATATTACTTTTTTGTCACCCGAACAATTTTTTTTTTGTCAAATAGCTTCCATGACAGTTTCTTCAAAAAATTGCTATATATGCGAAAATATGATTTTTTCGATATGTTCTCGGCCTAGCGGGCTAAACCGAGTATGCAGTCATCTTCTCATAAGTCTAATTGACCATTCTGGAAAGTTTGGCGATATTACTTTTTTGTCACCCGAACAAAAATTTTTCAAATAGCTTCCTTGAGAGTTTCTTCAAAGAAATTGCCATATATGCGAAAGTATGATTTTTTCGATATGTTCTCGGCCTAGCGGGCTAAACCGAGTATGCAGTCATCTTCTCATAAGTCTAATTGACCATTCTGGAAAGTTTGGCGATATTACTTTTTTGTCACCCGAACAAAAATTTTCCAAATAGCTTCCTTGAGAGTTTCTTCAAAGAAATTGCCATATATGCGAAAGTATGATTTTTTCGATATGTTCTCGGCCTAGCGGGCTAAACCGAGTATGCAGTCATCTTCTCATAAGTTTTATTGACCATTCTGGAAAGTTTGGCGATATTACTTTTTTGTCACCCGAACAATTTTTTTTTTTTTTTTTCAAATAGCTTCCATGAGAGTTTCTTCAAAAAAATTGCTATATATGCGAAAATATGATTTTTTCGATATGTTCTCGGCCTAGCGGGCTAAACCGAGTATGCAGTCATCTTCTCATAAGTCTAATTGACCATTCTGGAAAGTTTGGCGATATTACTTTTTTGTCACCCGAACAAAAATTTTCCAAATAGCTTCCTTGAGAGTTTCTTCAAAGAAATTGCCATATATGCGAAAGTATGATTTTTTCGATATGTTCTCGGCCTAGCGGGCTAAACCGAGTATGCAGTCATCTTCTCATAAGTCTAATTGACCATTCTGGAAAGTTTGGCGATATTACTTTTTTGTCACCCGAACAATTTTTTTTTTTCAAATAGCTTCCATGAGAGTTTCTTCAAAAAAATTGCTATATATGCGAAAATATGATTTTTTCGATATGTTCTCGGCCTAGCGGGCTAAACCGAGTATGCAGTCATCTTCTCATAAGTCTAATTGACCATTCTGGAAAGTTTGGCGATATTACTTTTTTGTCACCCGAACAATTTTTTTTTTTCAAATAGCTTCCATGAGAGTTTCTTCAAAAAAATTGCTATATATGCGAAAATATGATTTTTTCGATATGTTCTCGGCCTAGCGGGCTAAACCGAGTATGCAGTCATCTTCTCATAAGTCTAATTGACCATTCTGGAAAGTTTGGCGATATTACTTTTTTGTCACCCGAACAAAAATTTTCCAAATAGCTTCCTTGAGAGTTTCTTCAAAGAAATTGCCATATATGCGAAAGTATGATTTTTTCGATATGTTCTCGGCCTAGCGGGCTAAACCGAGTATGCAGTCATCTTCTCATAAGTCTAATTGACCATTCTGGAAAGTTTGGCGATATTACTTTTTTGTCACCCGAACAATTTTTTTTTTTCAAATAGCTTCCATGAGAGTTTCTTCAAAAAAATTGCTATATATGCGAAAATATGATTTTTTCGATATGTTCTCGGCCTAGCGGGCTAAACCGAGTATGCAGTCATCTTCTCATAAGTCTAATTGACCATTCTGGAAAGTTTGGCGATATAACTTTTTTGTCACCCGAACAATTTTTTTTTTCAAATAGTTTCCTTGAGAGTTTCTTCAAAAAAATTGCTATATATGCGAAAATATGATTTTTTCGATATGTTCTCGGCCTAGCGGGCTAAACCGAGTATGCAGTCATCTTCTCATAAGTCTAATTGACCATTCTGGAAAGTTTGGCGATATTACTTTTTTGTCACCCGAACAATTTTTTTTTTCAAATAGCTTCCTTGAGAGTTTCTTCAAAAAAATTGCTATATATGCGAAAATATGATTTTTTCGATATGTTCTCGGCCTAGCGGGCTAAACCGAGTATGCAGTCATCTTCTCATAAGTCTAATTGACCATTCTGGAAAGTTTGGCGATATTACTTTTTTGTCACCCGAACAATTTTTTTTTTCAAATAGCTTCCTTGAGAGTTTCTTCAAAAAAATTGCTATATATGCGAAAATATGATTTTTTCGATATGTTCTCGGCCTAGCGGGCTAAACCGAGTATGCAGTCATCTTCTCATAAGTCTAATAGACCATTCTGGAAAGTTTGGCGATATTACTTTTTTGTCACCCGAACAATTTTTTTTTTCAAATAGCTTCCATGAGAGTTTCTTCAAAAAAATTGCTATATATGCGAAAATATGATTTTTTCGATATGTTCTCGGCCTAGCGGGCTAAACCGAGTATGCAGTCATCTTCTCATAAGTCTAATTGACCATTCTGGAAAGTTTGGCGATATTACTTTTTTGTCACCCGAACAATTTTTTTTTCAAATAGTTTCCTTGAGAGTTTCTTCAAAAAAATTGCTATATATGCGAAAATATGATTTTTTCGATATGTTCTCGGCCTAGCGGGCTAAACCGAGTATGCAGTCATCTTCTCATAAGTCTAATTGACCATTCTGGAAAGTTTGGCGATATTACTTTTTTGTCACCCGAACAATTTTTTTTTTCAAATAGCTTCCTTGAGAGTTTCTTCAAAAAAATTGCTATATATGCGAAAATATGATTTTTTCGATATGTTCTCGGCCTAGCGGGCTAAACCGAGTATGCAGTCATCTTCTCATAAGTCTAATTGACCATTCTGGAAAGTTTGGCGATATTACTTTTTTGTCACCCGAACAATTTTTTTTTTCAAATAGCTTCCTTGAGAGTTTCTTCAAAAAAATTGCTATATATGCGAAAATATGATTTTTTCGATATGTTCTCGGCCTAGCGGGCTAAACCGAGTATGCAGTCATCTTCTCATAAGTCTAATAGACCATTCTGGAAAGTTTGGCGATATTACTTTTTTGTCACCCGAACAATTTTTTTTTTCAAATAGCTTCCATGAGAGTTTCTTCAAAAAAATTGCTATATATGCGAAAATATGATTTTTTCGATATGTTCTCGGCCTAGCGGGCTAAACCGAGTATGCAGTCATCTTCTCATAAGTCTAATTGACCATTCTGGAAAGTTTGGCGATATTACTTTTTTGTCACCCGAACAATTTTTTTTTCAAATAGTTTCCTTGAGAGTTTCTTCAAAAAAATTGCTATATATGCGAAAATATGATTTTTTCGATATGTTCTCGGCCTAGCGGGCTAAACCGAGTATGCAGTCATCTTCTCATAAGTCTAATTGACCATTCTGGAAAGTTTGGCGATATTACTTTTTTGTCACCCGAACAATTTTTTTTTTCAAATAGCTTCCTTGAGAGTTTCTTCAAAAAAATTGCTATATATGCGAAAATATGATTTTTTCGATATGTTCTCGGCCTAGCGGGCTAAACCGAGTATGCAGTCATCTTCTCATAAGTCTAATTGACCATTCTGGAAAGTTTGGCGATATTACTTTTTTGTCACCCGAACAATTTTTTTTTTCAAATAGCTTCCTTGAGAGTTTCTTCAAAAAAATTGCTATATATGCGAAAATATGATTTTTTCGATATGTTCTCGGCCTAGCGGGCTAAACCGAGTATGCAGTCATCTTCTCATAAGTCTAATAGACCATTCTGGAAAGTTTGGCGATATTACTTTTTTGTCACCCGAACAATTTTTTTTTTCAAATAGCTTCCATGAGAGTTTCTTCAAAAAAATTGCTATATATGCGAAAATATGATTTTTTCGATATGTTCTCGGCCTAGCGGGCTAAACCGAGTATGCAGTCATCTTCTCATAAGTCTAATTGACCATTCTGGAAAGTTTGGCGATATTACTTTTTTGTCACCCGAACAATTTTTTTTTCAAATAGTTTCCTTGAGAGTTTCTTCAAAAAAATTGCTATATATGCGAAAATATGATTTTTTCGATATGTTCTCGGCCTAGCGGGCTAAACCGAGTATGCAGTCATCTTCTCATAAGTCTAATTGACCATTCTGGAAAGTTTGGCGATATTACTTTTTTGTCACCCGAACAATTTTTTTTTCAAATAGTTTCCTTGAGAGTTTCTTCAAAAAAATTGCTATATATGCGAAAATATGATTTTTTCGATATGTTCTCGGCCTAGCGGGCTAAACCGAGTATGCAGTCATCTTCTCATAAGTCTAATAGACCATTCTGGAAAGTTTAGCGATATTACTTTTTTGTCACCCGAACAATTTTTTTTTTCAAATAGCTTCCATGAGAGTTTCTTCAAAAAAATTGCTATATATGCGAAAATATGATTTTTTCGATATGTTCTCGGCCTAGCGGGCTAAACCGAGTATGCAGTCATCTTCTCATAAGTCTAATTGACCATTCTGGAAAGTTTGGCGATATTACTTTTTTGTCACCCGAACAATTTTTTTTTCAAATAGTTTCCTTGAGAGTTTCTTCAAAAAAATTGCTATATATGCGAAAATATGATTTTTTCGATATGTTCTCGGCCTAGCGGGCTAAACCGAGTATGCAGTCATCTTCTCATAAGTCTAATTGACCATTCTGGAAAGTTTGGCGATATTACTTTTTTGTCACCCGAACAATTTTTTTTTTCAAATAGCTTCCTTGAGAGTTTTTTCAAAGAAATTGCTATATATTCGAAAATATGTTGACCATTCTGGAAAGTTTGGCGATACATCCCAACACATCGTCTATGGTCTCTGCTCAACATGGCCTTATGGTGCTAGCATGTGAGCGCCTCAGACTTTGTGACGGTAGGTTTGCCCGCTTACAAATGCGGCAGTTAATCTTTCAGGACGCGCGCCATCAAGCAGCTGATACTGCACCACGCTTGCGCTGTATACGACGAGCGAGGTTTTTTGTAGTGTTGTACTATTTACAACGGCGCGCGTCCTGAAGGGATTACTTCTTGCTACTTGTGATATGTGTCGAGGAATTTTGATGGAGCGTAATAATAGTATTATTATAAAGCAGATGAGCTTTCGTCATCATTGCGTCAACCGATATGTAAAAGTGCATAACATATGTCACAACAGGTCCTGGTCAACCATTAGACGAAACCTGAGTAATAGTTTTTTAAAGTGCATATTTCTGAGTAGCAATTTTGCAGGTGCATTTTGCTCGTGCGATGCAGCGGTACGATGCTTGTGATAAACAATGTTCCGCTGTAAATATCATGATTGCTCGGGCTATTCAGCGGCACGGGTTGCTCGCGCACTTGCTCGCGCATCTAACGGCGATCCTGACGCTCTCCATCCTCAGTCACGTCCAATGCTCGTCAGATCACGCTCCACCTGAATACCGTGTCCTTCCGACTTTGGCCCCCTTCTGGGTACTGAGTTCGCCGTAGAGTGTAGTGAGATAGTGTTTCATACTTCGATCTTACAAAACTTCGAGTGCTTGCCGGTCCTCCTCGAACATGGTCCATGTCTCGTGTCCATAGAGGACCACCGCTCATTAAGCGTTTTGTAAGTACAATAGCCATTGTCAATAGCCCGTTGAATGTTACATCAAACCAACTAAGTCATGTATCACCAAACCAATGACAGGGCAGTTTCTCTGCAGAAGTTTCCCGATAAATTTCAAAATAAAGATTTCCAAGGAACTAGTCCACAGGTTTCTTCAGGAATTCTACGAGGTTTTCTTACAGAAATTCCTCAAAAAAAGTCCTCCTGGAGTTCCTTTAGAAATTCCTTACATAATTGCTTCAAAAGTTCGTGCATGCATTCTTTCAGAAACTTCAGAAAGGTTTCATCGAAGGTTATTTTCAAAATTTCCACGAGATTTTGCCTTTTTAATTATTTGTAATATTTATTCGATCTTCTTTCAGGAATTTTTCAAGAAAAAAAAATCTAAATATATTTAAGGAATTTCTTTCAGAAATTCTTTTAGCAATTACTCCAGGATTTAGGGTATATGTACCATTCCTTGGCCTAATTTGCAAGCCGCCTTGACAATTTTGACCATAACTCATGAATTAATAGCACTAGAAATAATATTACACACCCTATTACACACTCTAGGCAATGTATGTTTCACCAATTGAAAATAAACTTACGTAAATATTCGAGAATTTACTTAATTAAGTTGAAAAGATTCGGTGCGATGGTATGCAACGCTGGCCTATGGTACAAAAATTGGCCTATTCGTGGACACAACGGTGGCCTATTGCTTTCCATGCATTAGAACCACTAATTGTCTAATTTTTTCAATATTTCTGCTGTAGTATTTCTCTGTTTGTTCACCAATCTTACTTTTAAATTACATTTTCGGAGCCAAATTTTCAAAAAAAACTATAAATAAATCACTTTAACTAAAGTTCTTTCTTTATTTAGTAACGAAAACAACGCAACCCTATTATTGTGTTATATTTTTACAGTCACCGCACACAAGATCTTACTTCCTGTTCGTTCTTTCTGGTTCTTTCGCAAGAAATGTTGTTGGCGTCTTTTTATCGCTATTTTTGACGTAACTTTACTGATGGGCCAAGATTTGGGTACATAGTGAAAAAAAATTTCCTCGATATTCGGCCCACATTTAATTTGTAAAATAGTTATTATTCGTTGAAAACAAATTACACAAGTTCAAAATAGCGTCTTTGACCATCGCATCAAATGTTCAGTTATTGAAAAGTCAATTCGAAATGTTCCAGAATAATGCCATTTATGATCATTTGTACAGACTACCCACTAAGCCGAAGAGTCATGGCGTCCACAAAAGCTAAACAAAGTGATATTTTCATTCCATTTTAATGCTCCAAAGTGCTAAAATTGAAACGAAATGTTGCAGTTGTTTGGCGCATAGCTTTCCCGATATCCAGTTATGCGTGTTTGTTTGATTTTTTTTGTTTACATTGAGATAGGCCGAACGAGGGGACTATGCCAACGAAGCATCCCGATATTTATCCAGGATTTTTGAAAAAGTTCTCATAGAAATACGCGCCAAATGTTCTGCAGTTATTTCCGGTATTTATTCGGAGATTCCTTCAAAAATTCTATTTCATCGGATATTCCTACAAAGTCAGACAATACGTCAAATGGATTCAGGGATTTTGTCCACATATCCTTTTAGACATTATACAGGAATTGCTTAAAAAATCTGTATCTTGTAGATATCCCTTCAGAGATTTTTCAAAATCATCTCCGGGAATGTCTTCAAAAATGGCTACATTAATTTCTTCAGAAACTCTACCACGGATTATCTTTGAAAATCTTCCACAGTTTCTCCAGAAGTTTTTGATGATTTTATTTCCAAGGACTTCCTTTCCAAAAGTATCCATCTAGAATTCTCCAAGGGATTACTCCTCCGCATTTTTTTTTTTCATGCATTTTTGTCAAGATTTCTTGTTCAAATTATTCGAATAATCTCTGGAGGGGTATCTGAATTAATCCCAGGGAAACCCCTGAACGAATCCAAGCAGGAATATCTTTAAAAATGCCGGAGGAGTGTTTGCAGAAACTGCTTCGGAAACCCTTGATGCAATTTGTGGAATGAATAATAAAAAATAAATAATCCAGGAGCAATCCTTTATAAAAGTGCAGGAGAATTTTCAAAAAGTTCCCTTGAAGGGAATCTATGAAAGTAGTTTTGAATATACTTTTGTAAAAAATCCTTGGAAATATTTCCGGAGATGTTTCTGAATAAATGGGAAAATCCTAGAGGTATCCTTAAAAAAACATCCCAGACAAACTTCTGGAAAATACAAGGAAGATCTCCTGAAGGTATCTTTGTATTCATTTGTACACGTATCCCTGGAGGAAATGCTGTTGGAAACACTGAAAGTTGTAATGTAAGAATCACTGGAGGATTTCATGCAAGATTTTCTGGATGAATTCCAGGAGTAATTTTTGGAGATAGCCTTGTGGAAATTTCCAAAGAAATCCCTGTAGAAATGTTCAAATTTATCTTTGGAAGAGTGCATGGAGAAATATCTGCACGAATCCCTGAAATAAATGCTGAAGAAAAACGAAAAGATAAACAATTTATTTTGCACTTCAGGATTCATCGAAAAAGGTGAAAAACGAGCTAAATACACTGATTTCCAGCATCGTACGGTGAATGACACCCTACTTATCTAAAACTATAGAGAATTCTACAGCTTGTGTCAAAAAATCATTCAAATCCATTCACTCTGAGCAGAGACATTGAATTTATTCGCGTTTTATACCTATTTTTTCCCATTGTGCACTGTGACATGAGGCGATTTCGTTTCAGATAGTAATGTTACCTAATATTTTTTTTTGGAAATTTAGCTATGTCTTAGTCTCTGGTTGTATTCTGTGAGCTCCAGTAAATATAATAGATTATGTAACATAACTCTACATTGCCAGAACAGAAACTTCGATTGCTGTAGATACTAGATATCGAGCATCATAATAGTTTGGATGGCCCCGGCTGATCTTATGATGTCCATTGAACATTCAAAACAATTATTGGACATTATATAATGAAGGAAGCTACTGTTATACCCGTAGATTTTAGAATGTAATCTCAAGAACGGTTTAAATGACCTAGAATATCCCAACAGATCCGATACAGTCTATTGAATTTGCAGAAGACCATCTGGACATGATAGATTACAAATAATAGATTTGTATAATGTAAGAAGTTACCGTTACACCCGCAGACTTTAGGATCTATACTCAAGAACAGTTTGGATGACCTAGGATATCCTGACTGATCTGATACTGTCTATTGAACTTTCAGAAGACTTACTGGACATGATAGATTACAAATTGTAGCTCTGTATAATGAAAGAAGTTACCGTTACACTCCTTAGACTTTGGGATCTATACTCAAGAACAGTTTGGATGACCTAGGATATCCCGACTGATCTAATACTGTCTATTGAACTTTCAGAAGACTTACTGGGCATGATAGATTACAAATCGTAGATCTGTATACTGAAAGAAGTTTCCGTTACACCCGTAGACTTCAGGATCTGAACTCAAGAACAGTTTGGATGATCTAGGATATCCCAACAGCTCTGGTACTTTGTATTGAATTTTCAGAAGACTCACTGGGCATGATAGATTGCAAATCGTAGCTTTGTATAATGAAAGAAGTTACCGTTACACCCGTAGACTTTAGGATCTAACTCAAGAACAGTTTGGATGATCTAGGATATCCAGAAAAATTATTCTGCATGTTCTACCCTTTCAATGCTATTGAGCACCAAAACAACAGAAAAACCTAGAAAAAGTTCCTTAATAACGCTTGGAAAAATTCCGGCTTCAAAGGGTTAAGTAATCGTTGGAGAAAATTAGAAAAATGTTTAGAGAAATTTCTGTTGGAATCCCTGGCGGAGCTCATGGAAAAATTTCCAAAGGAAGTCTTAAATAAAATATCTAAGTTTTGATATATTCCTTTATCACGGACGTCAAAAATAAATTTCTTGAATGATGGACTTTTTGAGGATATCCATAGAAGATTATCCAGAGGAATTCTTGGAGGAATTTCCAAGAAAACTCAGGAGCCATTTCTGAAGCTATTCTTGGAAGGCTTCATAACAGAGTTCTTGAATGAATTACTGGAGGAATCTTAGCAAATCTATGGATTTTTTTTTTAATCATCGTATACATTTTCTAAATGAATCTCTGGATGAATAATCAAAGTGTCCCCAGAATAAAATTTCCAAATGAATGCTTGAATAAAAGAATGACTAAGGACGTCCTTAGATAATTGACGAATTTCGCACCAACTCGTCTTCGGGGTTGGCAGCACCCCCTCAGAATGTTATGAAATTTTGTAGGTTTCAAGACTTTACCTTTTCAAGCAACTTTGCGTATTTTGTTTATTCAAAATTAATCTAGACTAACATTTAAAAAGAGTCAAAGTTCTTTAACCGTTTTTTTTCACAAAAAATAACTCGAATATGATGAGATGTCCAAAAAAGTGATGTATGGGTGACATTTAGAGAATTGTCTAAGCTTTCATGAAAAAATATTTTAAACATTCTAAATACATTTTTACACGCTAAAAAATATATTTTCAAAATTAAAAGTCAATTTACAGAAAATGCCCACTTTTTTATGTTTTGAATTTTTTTTTCCAAGAAAGTCAATATTGTTGCCTAACTTTCCTCCATACATCACAAGATGGGCACTTTTAAGGAAAAAAAGTTTTTCTAACAAAAACTTTTTCATGTTAGTTTTTTTAGCGTGTTGCGCATTAGCCGTTTTTTTCACAAAAAATATAACTCGAATATGACAAGTTGTACAAAAAAGTGATGTATGGGGGACTTTTAGGGAATTGTCCAAGCTTTCAAGAAAACATATTTAAAAAACATAAAAAAATGTTTTACACGCTAAAAAATATCTTTTCAAAATTGAAAGTCAATTTACAGAAAAAGCCCCCTTTTTTATGTTTTGATTTTTTTTTCCCAAGAAAGACAATATAGTTGCCTAACTTTCCTCCATACATCACAAGATGGGCACTTTTAAGGAAAAAAAATTTTTCTAAAAAAAACTTTTTCACTTTATTTTTTTTTTTGCGTGTTGTGCATTAACTCGTACAGTAATGTATCCAGAATCCTAATGACAATCCATTAAAACTTAATGGGCTCAACTACTTTTTTAATATCTTAACGTGCTTGATATTGGAAAGGGCTCAAGACAAATTTGCTTTTAGGGTTTTATATCAATGAAAACGCTTGTGTATTGATACACAAGCGTTTTCATTGCTATAAAACCCTAAAGCAAATTTGTTAGGGGAGTGCTTGAAAAAATCTTCGGACAAATTTCTTAAATTTGATTCCTTGAGTTCGGAGTCTAAATTCCTTGAAAATGTTCTCCCTGAATTTCTTCTGGAGATCTTTTGCGAGTTCTGACCGGAGTTTTTTAAGGGTTCCGGCGTGTCTCTGAAAATTTATTCCCTAATTCTTCTCAGAATAACTTCAAGAATTCTTTCAGGAGTTCCTTCTGGATAATCTCGAGAACTTCCTCTAAAATACTTTCCAGAGCTCCCTCGAAAATTCTGTTTCTCCAGGAATTTCTTTTGATTCTTAACTCAACAGGAAATTCGTCAATAGTTTCTCCGAGACTCCCATCACAAAAATTTTTGGGATTTTCTCCAAAAGCTGCTTTGTGGATATTGCTTCAGAAGTTGAGTTTCTTCCGGCTACTCCTTCAAAAAGTAAACGGATAATTCCTCCAGGACTTCCACTGCGAATTTCTCCAGGAGGTTCATCGGGATTTCCTAAGGAAGTTCAAACGGGGGTTTTAATAGGGTTTGCACAAGGAGTTTGTTTAGGAGCCGCAGCAGAAATTTTTCTTTGAATTCCACCGGGAATTCTCCAAAGTTTTTCAAAAGCAGGTTTCTCTAGAATTTTATATAGGAGTTCTACCGGCAATTTCTATGACAATGCCTCTGGAAATTCGAGTTGAAGCTCCATCACTCTAGGGCAGGGGTTCCCAACCTTTTTGAGGTGGCGACCCCCTTTAAGAATTGTCGAAACATCTGCGGCCCAATGATTTTTAAAAAAAAAAAATTGAAATAAATGAATGAAACTGAGTTTCGTAGCCTGCAATTTACTGTGGGAGGGGGTTTCGACGGTCAATGATACGTTTTTTTTATTCGACACTCACATTTCGTAGACAATGATGTCATGTACATTTAATTTGAGTCATAGCTGAAAAATAGCGGCGCAGCTGAAAATTTTTTCTTCTGAAGGCATTTTATACTGAAAATTTGTTCCTAAAATTGTGGCTTTTGGGGGTGGCGTTATACCTACAAAACAAAAATTTGTATTTGAAATTTTGCACAAAATAGAATTAGAATTTTACAATTTTTTGGTAACATCGCGGCCCCCTTGGACTGGCTTCACAGCCCCCCGGAGGGCCGCGGACCACTGGTTGGGAACCCGTGCTCTAGGGGTTTCATCGGAAACTTAACTGATTGTTCCATCGGGTGATATTTCAGCAGCTGTATGGAGAGTACCTCCAAGAGTTACAGGATTTCCTTTGGCAGTTCCGAAAACAATTTTCATATGTAGCTCACCAGGAATTCCTCCATGAATTCCAACGGAAATTTGTCCTTGATTTCCATCAGGAATTCTTCAAGGAGTTCAACAGGGAAATCCTTGAAGAACTCTAATGCAAATTCCCTGTGGAATTTCTAGAGGAATTCCCAGTGGAGAACTTCTCGAATAATTTCCGGTGCTACTTTTGCAGGAATTTCCAGTGGAGAATTCCTGGAGAAAATTTCCGAGGAATATCCGTTGGAACTCCAAGAAAAATATCCTATGGAATTTCTAATGGATCTGCTAGAAAAATTTCCGGTTGAACTTCTATAGAAATATCCAGGAGGAATTCCATGCAAAGCTTCTGAAAGATTTCTTGGTAGAACTTGTTTAGAAACTCCTGGAGGATCTCCCAGAAGAATCCCTAGTAGAACTCCTACATAAATAGTCGGTTGAACTCCTGTAGAAATATTCGGTTAAATTTCTAGAGGATTGTTGGTGGATGGATGGCAATATGGAAAACGTATACCCAATAGTTTGTACCTACAGCTAACGAAGCCTTTGTGGTCACCGAGGTAAATGGACTCTTCTTCTGTAGCTGTCATGCAACTCCTCAATGGTCAGAGCGCAGATGTTGGACTGTCTGACGGCGGAGTTGACAGCGAGAAGGCCGGTTGTAACGACGGGTTACTTCAATCCCTTGACAGTGATGACCAAGACCCGAGGTGTGATGGATCCAACAAAGCAATCTCCAAAGCTGTTGGAGTGGATCACCGATGGGCTTTTTATGTATCACGATCCGAGAGCTTTCGTAGGATCGCCGGGAAGTGGGCCGGGTGATAAGGGGAGGGTCACTGATAAGGAACTTGCGGAGATTGCACTTCCTATAACGTTGCAAAGATCCCATGTCCGGATGGAATTTCGATAGTAGCAATTTCGGAGGATATTGGGTTGTTCACATCTGCGTTTTTGAGATATCTGAACCATGAAATCTTCCCAGATTCGGGGGAAGAGGCAGAGCCTGGTCCTACTACCAAAGTCGGAGAAACCACCCGGAGGCCCGTCGGCATATAGACCAATCTGCTTGTTCCATACGGCGGAGAAAATGCTGGAGAAGATCATGCTCAACATAGTGTTGAGAAACATCAAAATTAAATGGTTTCCCCCTGTAGGAGAAGTTAACCGTAGCGTAGACGCTATCTTATTGATTACTGAAACTGCTGAGATAGCTCTCCTATGTAAGAGGAGGGGATTCCGCTACTGTGCAGTAGTGCACTTCGGTAGTTATTGCTTGCTAGAGCACTTCTAACGCTTGGCCATACCTACAAGATTCTCATTTTTTACAATACTCATATTGTTTTTTCCACGAAGTTAATAATGAACTTAAACTGAGTTGGCATAAAAAAACGTTTTTCTTTAAAAATGATTAAGTTAACATACTTAAAAGGCTCAGATAGCCTCAGCGTTGAACGTGTGGATATTCAGCAAGATCATGCTGAGGTTGGCGGGTTCGATTAATGATCTGTTCAGGAACATTTCGTAAAGGAAATTACCTTGCCCTCTTTGGAAATAGAGTGCTTGCTACACGATGTACACATTTGAAATGGTCATTGGCAGAGGAACCTCTCACCTAGTTAAAAAAAAACATGCTTTGTCCCAGTTAGCTTGTTTCGCCAAGTACAAGAGATAAGAAACAAACTTTTTTTCCTTAATTTTAGAATTCTCATACGATTTCAATCGTGATTTGCCCAATTTTATCCACCGTCGTCGGTCACGTAGCCATAAAACCAAAATTAAGCAACTGTATGACACTTGGTGGCCTCTTCACCATCGTTCCCGGCTGTGCTGTCTCTGGTGGTGGTCGGATGAATCCGGTGATGGAAAGTCATGTGGCAAACAGCATCATCATCTACCTCATCATCTTCATACAGCAGGTAACCAATGAAAAGCCGAACTCTGAAGTGGGACACATACAGCCACACCCAAGCGCGTTGTAACACGTCCGATGGGGTATGTGTGTGTGTTCGAGGAGCATCCCGGCGGAAGATAAACTTTTCCACTTGTCAAGTCTGCGATACTGTCGAGTGTGTCTGCGAGGGGGTCTCAGCAGAGGTGCTGACTGGAATGGTGAGGAGACGCACGGTAGATGACGTTGGTTGTTGGGACACGGTGAGCTGGGAAGCCGTTACACACGTTGCAAAGTTTACACTCAGTCGGTGTTGGGATGGTGTTTGCAAATGGCTCCAGAAGAGTGAAAATTGCACTCAAACATTCGGAAAATCATGTGATTATACTTGAGGAGGTAGTTAAACTAGCAGAGCAGAAAATGATTGAGTCGTTTACCGGATCGAGGAATTCGCAGCAGGAGCCTCAGTAGCAGCGGCCCCACTGCAGGCAGTAACACGACGACGCACATTTCAGTGATACTTCATGAGAATGCACAAGAGTTTCGTCGTCGTGATGGAAGGTGCTGGTACCATCGTGACGTGAAAAGGTAATGTATTTCCAACTCGTTCAAATTGATGCAAATAAACATTCCTTCATTTTAGTTACATACATTTGTCATTCTCGGAGAGTATTCCACGTTTAGGCTGTTAGCAATATTTATCTACGTTTTGCCTCTCTCGTACACCAAGTGTACTGAAAAGGCTATATGTTCACTCCAAGAACATCTTTTTGATAGAAGACCCGGAGGGTCGAGTCACATATACCAATCGACTCAGCTCGACGAATTGAGGTGATGTCTGTGTGTATGCGTATGTGTGTATGTGTGTGTACAAAATAAACTCACATAACTTTTTGACAGTAAACCTCAACAGATATTGATGACCGACGGTTCATTCGACGGAGAATCTGGTCCCATTGTTTCCTATTGAAAATGGTTTGGATCGGTCCAGCCAATCCAGAGTGATCACCATTTAAGTGTTCCGGACCGGTACTCCATAAAGGGGCCAAATGTGAAAATGCTACAAACCCATGCACATCAAACCACGGTATTTTCGATAACCTGATGAACTATAAGCAAAATAATTGTCTCAGACCATATTTGAAGCAGTAGTGTTCCGGAATCGGTTCCGGGTGTCCCACCGGAAGTGGCCATATATAATAATCAACCAAACCCATGCATGCGACACATCAAATCGTAGCTCTTTAGGTAACCTGATGATCGATTAGAAAGAAAAAAGATTCAGACCATATTTGAGACAACTGGTAGTATCCCGTACGTTGAACATAACGTCGGAATATGCGCCATCACTGCCATCAATAATTTTTGAGTCAATTCACTGATGGCTTCGATAAAATGCTTGCTTATACAGTATCAGGATTCAGTACGCTCTGGCTTACGTCGACGGAAATATCGTGAGAACATATCCGATGAGAAAGGCAGTATCATCACAAGGTGGATTAATTTGATTTTTTTTACATATATGCGCAATGCAACTATGTTCGGTCTAGTGTTGAGTTCAATGGTTTTTTGGGGTTTCCAAGAACTCTTTTGGGTATGAGTAATTATCTACAAGCGTAACTTACCATCTTTCACTGCATTATGACTAACGTTTAAATGCATAGATGCTTATTTATACTGACTTTACCTAACTTTACCATAACGCTAACAAATTAAAAAGCAAACTCGAGATGTTTATATGAGGTGCTGAATTTCATTGAAAACTGCAGTGCTGGAATGATACAAAGAAAACATATTCTGATTTTCATACAAAATACTTATTCTGGAAGTTTACATTTAAACCAATATTTGGACAAAAAAAAACACTACACAGATAAAAATAATGAGATTTACACGTCATGTAAACTTCATTTTAGTGATGTAAACTTATTGTTATGATGGTTTACATGATATATCATGTAAATTTGTGTTATATGTCATGTAAACTCTCAGAGTCATGCTGAATTACATGACATATAATGGAAGTTTACATGATATTTTATGACTTTTACATTATATGTCATGTAAACTTCTGTGATATCCCACGCTCCAATTATGTGCATCATATGTCACAGAATTTTACACTCTTTTTTCGATCTGTGTAAGTAGAAGAGAGGCAGTTCAAGTTTCAGTTGGAACATTGAGCCAGAAGGAAGAAAAAAGAAGTTTGGTTTTCTGAAGGCTCCTGATACCCCCAAAAGCCTTTTAGAAGATCACATAAACTTACTTCTTATATCTTGAAACACCTTGAAATGCCTCCAAAATGTTCCTGTGACTCCAGAAAGCTTTCCAAAATCCTCGGTAACCTCAACGAAATACCGAAGTACTAACCTGAAGTCCTTCGAACCCCATTGAAACCGCCTGAAATATATTTAAACGCTATGAAAGCATTCTTCTGCAACTCCTTGAATCCCCTCAAACATCCAAGAGCTTTTTACCTTTCTCATACACCAAAAAAATTTCGGTAGAAGGCTCCGGAAGGTCAAGTCACATATACCGATCAACTCAGTTCGACGAATTGAGATGATGTCTGTATGAGTGTATGTATGTATGTATGTCTGTGCGCAAAAAGAGTTCACTTACTTTTAGAGCACTTCCCACTTTGGCCAATTTTTCGGATTATAGCTCGAATCGTACCGGAATTTTATCGCATTGTTTGCGATTGAAAATGGTTTGGATCGGTTAAGACGTTTCGGAGTTATGACCTTTTTAGTGATCAGGGTCAGCATCGGTAGAACTAGTCGTTTTTAAAACTAAACCTAGTCACATCATGCGACACATCAAACTGCGGCGTATTTGTAACCTTTGACGAAGCTTGTGTGTAAATCAACACTGGAGACCAGGAATTCCACGATGTCGGTCAAAAATTCAAGATGGCAGCCTAATATTAGAGATGGCGGCTTCAAATTCAAGATGGCAGCTGTTTAGTAGTTTTAGGCTCTAAAATCATGCAATCTGGGGTATATTTGGTATGGGGAAGATGTCTGGACTCCAAAAATGGCGACCACAATGTCCAAGATAGCGGTCTAATGTTGATTAATGGACTTCTAATAGTTGTCTAATAGTTGTTTAATGGACTTTTAGGCCCTAAAACCACGCAATATGGGGTATATTTGGCATTGGGTAAATAAGGGTGTCCAGTCGGGGCCCATGGCGTAGTTGGTCACACGTTCGCTTCATATGCGGATGGTCATGGGTTTGATTATCAGTCCCAGCACTTGCAATTTTTCGTCAGTTGCTCTTCACTGAGAGCGGCTGACACTGACCCTCTTCTGAGCCCCATGGCTCAAACGGACCCGGCTACCTGAATATCGGCGAACTACTACTCATAATGGACCCCCAATCGGACTGGAAAGAAACAAACGCCATCCATCATCTTTGTGCTCATCATTCTACCATGTATAGAGTAGAAAAGTGAAAGCAGCAGAAAGGCAACCATTTCGATAAAGTATAATAGAATACATCTAGGCACTGTACAATGCTGTAGGTGCAGCTGTCAATTGAAAAATTGAAATCGCACACGTAGTGCCCTAGTGGACAATAGAGCTGTAAATTAGATTAAGTGATTAAGAATAAAAAAATAGGGGTGTCCAAGGGGGGGGGGGGGGCTGGCCCCCTCCAGAATTATCCATCTCGGAAAAAATTAAGCAAATCAGGCGTAAAGTATCTTTTTAGTATAAAAAATCTATATCGACATGGCCTTGGCCCCCCTAGAGCTATGACCTAGTTAGCTATGACCAAAATATCCAAGATGGCGATCTAAAATGCAAGATTGCATCCCAAAATTCAAGATGGCGGCTGTCCAATGGTGTTTAGGCTAATAAATCATTCATTAAGGGTATATTTGATATAGGGAGGATTTCCGGAAACCAAAAAAACAACCAGAAAAACCAAGATGGCGGCCAAGATTTCAAGATGGCGGCTCAAAATTTAAGATATCGACTGTTAAATGGTGTTTTTAGCTCTAAAACCATTAAAATTGGTATATTTGGTATGCGGAAGATAACCGGAATTCAAAAATGACGGCCAAAGCATCCAAGATGGCGTATCAAAATTCAATGTGCTCTAAAATCATGAAATATGGGTATATTTAATATGCAAAAGATGTCCAGAGTCCAAAAATAACGGCCAGAATATCCAAGATGAAAATCTAAAATGTAAGATGACGTCCGAAAAGTCAAGATGGCGGATGTTTGATGGCATTTAGGCTAATGAATTATTCAATAAGGGTATATTTTATGGATTTCCGGAGTCCAAAATTAGCAAACAGAGTAACCAAGATGGCAAGCTTGAAAACCATGCAATATGTGTATATCTAGTACGGGAAAGAAATCTGGAATCCATAAATGGCGACCAAAACTTCCAAGATGGCTAAAAATTCAAGATTGCGGCTTTTTTAAGAGGCTTAAACATCAAAATCCAGATAAACGATATGATTTTTGGTGCCATGAAATAGATTTTGGTGAAACATATAAAAGTGTTCATACATGTTCTGTTCATAAACATGTCACTTGAATTTTGACGATATGGGGTTTCAAAGGCACGAGAAAGGCGCCATCACCTCTAAGTGGATTAATTAGTTTGTTTTTTTTTTAACTCTTCTCAACACCCCTTAATTCCTGGGTGCTCTCTTGGCGTTCTCTGAACCTCCCCCCCCCCCTACCAAGTCCTAAAAATGATCCAATATTTCCTGAAATGCCATGAAACGCTTAAAATCTCTGAACCTTCCAATTCCTGATGCTCTTCTGGTAATTCTGGAAACCCACTTAAGCCCCCTTTGAAGCTCATCTGAAACCCTTCGTTCTGAAATTTCGGGGCCCATTGAACCCGTATAAATTATTCTGCATCTCCTCCTGCTATTATCTTTTGTAAGCCAATCCCCGGCCATGTACTCCCCTGTAACCTTGGCATCCATAATTTTAATAAAACTATTCGGAAATTAACATGAACTTGCGATAGTTTTTCTTGTATTTAAAAACATAGGTTCCAGTACATACACAGGGGCACTATTGGTTTCAAACCCCATATGACTCCTTCCAAAAAATAACCAACCGTTTCCAACTTGACAGTGTCCTCTTCTAGCCTGTCAACAAAGTATTTATTAAAGAGGCTTTGACCCCGTTGTCACCACAAGATTGCTTCTTATACTTCCGCCGCTCGCCCCGGATGAAAAGCCGACGGGATATTGAAAGTGACATTTTACATCATTCACACTTCTTAAGCTCCTTGGCTGACTGGATGGCTGACTGGCTGGCATTGCTGCTTCCGTCGTTGTCGGCTTCCGTATAATGTCTACCGGTGGCGGTCTGAGTACTTTTTGCGTCTGCCCAGATAAGAGTGTGTCAATTTTTCCGCATTCCCGGAAACTGAAGCAGAAAAAAAACACCGAGCACAGGAAGAACGTATAAAAACCTACCCAATGAACCTTTCCTTTACGCGGAAGGTGTTGACAGGCCTATACTTTGTCATGGCTGGTTTCTCATTCGTGGGAAGGAGGGGGCTGGTAAAGATGAGGAGGCAAACGGAGCGAGGTGCTGCTGCTCACGTGTTCAGCCGTTCGGGAGATTTTGGCCTCAGGAACGAAACCGAAAGCATCAGCTTTTGAGGGTAACCTCTAGGATTGATCCCCTACCGCATGGAGCTCGGTCCCCTTGGGTAGGTGGATGGAACACGAAGAGGGTGCCAGAAAAAAATGATCAATCAGCCTGAGGGGAAAATTAGGCTTTTTAGGATAAGTAGCGGCATATGTTTCAGTCGAACGGGCACGTTTGCCACAGCACTCGATGTTTGTGTATCTGCAGAGCCGTACCTACAAGGTTTACGAAGCTTTTTTGGTGACGAAGGTGAGCCAAATTTTTGATGTTTGAGAAATGGTTTTTCGTTTTTTTTTTTGCTCTGATGGTAATGGTTGTTTGGAATGGGAAGTTTTGTGATGGAGTTGTGATGATGGGTTTCAGAATGGATTTCGTAATAGTTAAAAAAGAATGATTCTAATACAAACTTTAAAAAGTCATTGTCAGCAGATCTGTCGCGTTTCAAAAACATCATTTTATCTAGTAATCAAGACATTTTCTTCTCAGATGAGCAATATTTGGGCGATAGATTTTCTGGCCTTTTTTTAACATGAGTCAAGCTACGAAGAAAATGTTGGATTGAATAAATGCCAGATTCTATTCCTTGCATGTAGTACTTCCTGATTAACAAGAAAAAACATTACGAGAAACTCGAGAACAACGTTGGAACCTAACATTAATACGAAACTCAATAAATCCTGGACCCGGGAAGACTGTCCTTGTGAGCTAGCGCATGCCGAAGACTATACACAGAACTCAAACAAGATTTGCCACTTTGTCGGACGGTTCATAACATCTTCCAATTGAAACCACCGGAAACCGGTGCGGTTCGCCGACAATAGCATCGTCTTCCGAGTCCACGAGTCCCATTGTAACTAGTTTTCTTTCATCTCTCCTTAGCGATGATTCCGCTCTCTTACGAAACCCATGAACCATTCCACCGGTCCCGAGAACTATCCAACAACAACGGAGGGATAGTAATAGCATTTTCCGTTTGCTTGGTTTGTTGGTGCCAAAAAAGGAAGATTTCTTTGGCTTTCGGACAAACTTCCCAACAAAGAGGAGAACGCCCTGAAATGTACACACAAAACTACTGTCACTATCCGCAGCAGCATTGCATTGGTGGCCAGAGCCAAGCCAAGCACTCTGTAAATGCAACCGAAGAAGCCAAAAGTAAACTCGGCTCTGTTGCCGTTAATCGAAAGGAAAAGCCAGAAGAAAAGTCCAACAGAAAAGGTACACCGTCACCGTCGTCCGCCGTCCACCTCGTGTCAGCGACAGGCAGGAACGACTGTAGGAGAATATGGGGTAAAGTTGTAGCCTACGATGCATACAAATGTTTAAATTTTATTATAAACAGGTTAATATGAACTAAAGTCAACGAGGGAATAGTCGTGGTTGATGAACGGCTTCAAAAGCTTCAGTGCAATTTAAACTTAATTATGATGATATTTTGAATTTTGTGCCAAATATACCCAAATTACCACACAGCTTCCCGAAACTTTTTCTTTTCTTTTCTTTGGTCTCAATCAAAAGATAAAAAGTCAAAATAAGTATGAATATGATTCACATGAAACTTTTACAAAAATATTTGTATGTATACTTAACCCAGAGTTACCAAATTTTCTAGTTTCACTGGAAATTAGGTCGACCAAATTTTAAGATGAGATCGGTAATATAACCTGTTTTCTATAAGCTTTCAATTGCTTTTTACTGATCCTGGCTAAAAAATCTAAGAAAAAAGTTATTAAGTAAATTAACTCTTGATATCGTCGACCAAAAGTTTGGAGTCACCCCTCAATATGATGTATCAGCCAAAAGTTTGGGGTCACTGTCGTAAAACATGGAAAAATGATTTGGTGATACCTCTATCATCTTTCGTTCAATTTTTATTCTTCTTGGCTTATTTGAACCATAAAAAAACTTGGTCGACCAAATTTCCAGTGACACTACCGTACATTTATATAATTTTTGTTTGGAAAATTTGGCAGCTTTAGCATAAGTTTAAATACAAACATTTTTGAAAAATTACCAACGTAAATTGCATAGTGATTGCGGTAAATTCTGTTGACTTTGAAAGTCCTGAACTCCAGGACATTTTGCGTACCTTACAATGTCGTACAACCTAAGATAGATTTTTTCGTATCATTTCAAAGTGTTATGGATAACAATGACCGATAACCGCTAACGTAGATTGCATGGGGATTGCGGAAGATTCTGTAGACCTTGGAAGTCCTGAACTCCAGGATACTTTGCATACCTCACAATGTCGTAGAACCTCAGAAAGATTTCCATGTTACATTCCGGAGGACCATAGATAGCAATGACCGATAACCGCTAACGTATATTGCATAGTGATTGTGGTAGATTCTGTAGACTTTGAAAGTCCTGAACTCCAGGGCATTTTGCGAACCTTTCAATGTCGTACAAACTCAGAAAAGTTTTCTCGTAACATTTCGGAGTGCCATGGATAACAATGACCGATAATCACCAACGTAGATGACATGGTGATTGCGGTAGATTCTGTAGACCTTGAAAATCCTAAACATCAGGACACTTTGCAAACCTTGAAATGTTCCGAAACCGTAGAAAGTACTTCTTGGTCAATTACAAAGCAACTTGGAACATAACGGGCCAAAGCCGCAAAGTTATATTGAATTGGAGCTGCGGTAGATCCTGTTGACCATGTAAGTCGTTACTCCAGGATAGTTTGGATGTCTTAGAATATTCAAACAAACCGAAAACAGCTGTCCGCTTATGTCTTGCGGCTCTAAGAGTATTCTGCATAATTTTCCCATGAATTGATTGCATTGTTTACATTCAGGCGCTTACAGAGCATATGACTTAAATTCCATAACGTATTGGAGACCTTGAGATGATCTAGGTTTATTGAACTTGAATCACCATTGTAAATCAGAAATCAAAGATCTCCGTTACCTATTTTTCAATGACAAAAATCATGTATTTATTTAAATAATTTCACGGAACATTTCCAAAAAATTAGAAAAAAAAGTCACCTATATCGACACCCCACCAAAAGAGGGGAGGGTGCAGGGGGATGTCCATTAAGGTGAATATATAACGAAGCCACACTTCAAATTTTCAAAAGCGCAAATCTGAAGAACCGAGGGTTGGTTTGAGCTGAAAAGTTGATCGATTGGTCACCACCAGCAGGTCACCAATCGATCAACTTTTCAGCGCAATCCGTCTTTGGATTCCTCAGATTTGTGCTCTTGAAAATTCGAGGTGTGCCTTCGTTATATATTCACCTTAATACATCTTATAGAACAACTATTCCCCTCGATGTGTACAAAATTTCAGCTTCAAAAGCTTAAAAAACCACTGAGATCTCGATTTTTGAAAATTTTTGAATCGTCCTGCCATTTTAAGGGTTAAATCAAGTTCAAAGTTTTTTTTGACTTATTATCTTTTGAATGAGATCTTGGGTGTTCAAATCGGACGCAATTTTTTTTTTTTTTTATCTGTATTGCCGAGATTTTAGGCCCTAGGCTAGTTCATCTCGGGACCCACGCTTTACTTCCCTTCCGAAGGAAGAACTCACATTTTGTGAGTTTGTCGGGAGTGGGATTCGATCCCAGGTCCTCGGCGTGATAGTCAAGTGTTCTAACCACCACACCAGGTCCGCTCCACGGACGCAAATTGGCGGAGATATGGGCCTTACAAAATGTCATGTTTTTGAGGGGATGACCCCAAACTTTCAATCGGGAGGGTAAGCCAAATGATCATTGGCAGTGAAAACTTTCAGTTATTATTATTATTATTATTATTATTATTATTATTATTATTATTATTATTATTATTATTATTATTATTATTATTATTATTATTATTATTATTATTATTATTATTATTATTATTATTATTATTATTATTATTATTATTATTATTATTATTATTATTATTATTATTATTATTATTATTATTATTATTATTATTATTATTATTATTATTATTATTATTATTATTATTATTATTATTATTATTATTATTATTATTATTATTATTATTATTATTATTTCTTTATTAGTGAGGCTTTCAGCCACAGGCTCGTTCACCTCCTAACTTTCAGTTGATAACTGTATAAACTGAAAATCTTGTCGTCTCACGCCATTCCAACAAGAAAAAGACACCCAAGTTCCATCGCACGCTATGTCCAAAGGGAGGTATTATGAAAAGTGAATGTACCTCAAAGTTAATTCGCTAGAACTGTATTTTTGGACTTCTAGATTCAGAATATGTGCGATTTAAAATAATCCATTTTGGGTTTTTTTCCATACATTTTTATATGGGTTGAAATTAGCCTTAAAATGACTTTTTTCGCCATTTGTATGGGAAAATAGGAAAATAATCAAAAAAATCGAAAAAAAATCGAAAAACCCAAGATGAAATATTTTAAACCGCACAGATTCTGAAACTAGAGGTCCAAACCTACGATCCTATGGAATAACATTTGAGGTACATTCGATTTTCATAATACTTCCCTTTGGACATAGCGTGCATCGTTTAACAGTCTCAGACTCCATTAAAGAGCCACAATCTTGTTTTTTTTTGGCCGGTACCATTTAAAAAAAATCCATAACGTTTATTTAAAAACAAAAATAAAAAACTTTCAAAAATATACCCCTATAACCGATGCAATCCTTGGAATAATCTTAAGAGAAGCGTTTTGGTACGAGAAAGAGGGATTTTGTCGGAGGAATGCAAATTCCAAAAACATGTTTTGAATAGATTTTTTGAGAATGTCCAGAAGAAATTTCCGAAAGAAGTTTTCGAAAGTTCTTCAAACATTCCTGGCGAATATCTCAATGATGATAGAAAGATTTCTTTTTGGAAGTATTTTCAAAAAAAAATGGCAAGTTTCTAGATGCAGAGCTTCCGTGAGGGATTTTGTCGGAAATATTTTCGTAATAATTCCATAAATTCTTGGAGAATTCCCTAGAAACTGCAAAGAAATACTCATTTACAAATGATGGAATTTCTAAATTTCAAGATTGTTTTCTAAAAGTTTTTTTTTTTAATTTTTAAAGGAGTTTCTGCAATATTAGAGTATGTAGGGTGACAATGGGTATTATCGGCAGGTTTGTTCTCTTCGTCATGGGGGGTTTTTGTCAGCCAAATGACCTGAAACTTGGCCATATAATTCAGCTTAGTTGGGAAGGATTTGAGGCCAACTCTGAGTTCAATAGGTTTCAAAAAAACCCCAAAGACGAAGAGAACAAAACGGCCGAGAATAGGTAATTTCCCCTATATCACTGAAAATAAAAATAAGTATAAATTGTCAGACAAATGCGCTCGAAAGGCTTACTTGTGAAGTAATGTTCGTTAACGACACTGTCTTGTTCCATACACAGAAAATTTCGAATGAATTAAAAAAATATTGGGAAAACTTTGATAAAACTATTGAAGGATTTCATGCAGAGATTCCTAAAACATTCGAAGAGAACATTTAGGAGAACTAACATGAATGAGAAAAAAACCTCTTGGAAGAATTTCTAAGACAAAATTCTTGGAATGTGCAATTGAATATGATTTTCCATTCAAATAAACTTATGCTGCCAAAAACATTCATGAAAAAATGGAAAAAAAGACTCTGGAGAGTTTTTAAAGTAATTTTTTTATGTATTGAAATGCTTAGCAAAATTTTTGGAAACTTTCCAAATAAATCTCATGATTCATCAAAACTTCTGGGAATCCAAGCACATTGCAACAAAATCTATGAACAGAGAAAATCAATGTTGATGTTTCAGAAATAAAAAAAAACATGGACATCGTCGTGCGGGGTGTCATTGGGCCAAAGTGGGGTGACATTGGGCCACTATTCCACCCGTTTAGAATACGACGGGAATGCATATTGTGTGCAAAACTACTAGAATACATTATTCTAAGATACTTTGCATCCACCGTTGGGTACCCTGACTTATATTGAATCCGTGTGTTCGATGGACCAATGTGACCCTCTAGGCCCAATGTCACCCCGAAAAGCGGTATTTCTTCACAAATTGTTACAAGTAGTCCTTAACGATGTACATGTACACAAAATATCTATTTTGTAACAAAATTGGGTGCTTTGTAAAGTTTGGCTTGAATTGTATTTCCTGGAACAAATCTCTACAAAATTATATTAAAGTTGTTAGATACGTATTGAATAATTCTCCTTATTCTCCAAAGACTTTATAAAACGTATAGAAAATATGCAAGGAAAAAAAATCAGGAACAATTCTCAATAGAATACCTTTAAAGTTTTGGTCAAAGTTTTCAAGGTAATTGAAAAATCTAATGAAGAACTCCAGAAGACAAATCTTCAGATCGACTGGATAACTTTTGGAAATTTTTCGTGAAGGAAATCCCATGTAAATTTTTGGAAAACCCTTAGAGATATTTTAACAACTTTTGCAAAAGTTATGGATTTATTATTTTATGCATTCCCAAGAAGACCCGGGGAAGTATTTCTCAAATTTTCTTCGAAAGATTTCTTGCACGATTCCCCGGGAAACTTTTTGCCGATACCTGATATTTTATTCTATTTTTCTTAATTTTTAGGTGAAAATCATGGAGAATAACTTAAAGAAGTTTCGGGAAAATCCCTAAACTCTTCAATTCTTACACGAACTTTTGGAACGGCAAAGAATACTTTTTGGAAGGATTCTCAACGATTGTTGTTTGGGCAAACATGCAGCGATTCCAATAAGATTTTTCCTAGGAATTCCTGATGATTTTATTGGAGGTAGCCTTGACAGGATTCCGTAAGAATTCCTAAGCATTCCGGAGAAATACTGATTGGCTTACTTCAGTATCAGTAGGTCGGCTCTAGAGGCACGTTCTCCTCCATTCGTGAAGTTCTTGGAAGACCTCAAGAGAAAGCTTTAGATGCCGTTAGAACAACATGTAGATTGTAACAGAGAACTTCTTTGGAGAAATTCTTGAAATAATACTCATGGAAAAGGAAATCATTGCAGGACTTCCTAAAATACTAGAAAGAAAATCCAAATAAAGCATCAGTATTTTCTGGAGAAAGTTTCAACAAAATGTATGGAGCAATTCATAGAGGTGTTTCTAACAATGTTTTTTTTTTTGAAAATTCGTAAGGACTTTGTTGCGAAGCGATTTCTTTAAAGTTCTCAAAAAAGTAAAATATACATTCCAGCATAAGTTTTGGAAACAATAAATAAGTTATACAAGTGTAAGATAAATAAATGAGTTGTGAAAGCTATCAGTTGTGTGGGTGTGCTTTTTGAATCCAGTAAAAATATGCATTGAAATAGTTTTTGTATCACGGCATACGTTCTTATAAATTCCTGTGAAGATTGAGAAAAAACATTCTTTAAAAAAAACTAAGAAGGGCTTTGCAAGGAATCCCTGCGAATGGCTTGATGAGAAACGATTACATTTTTTGAGATTTTTTTAGTATTTTACGTAGAAACCTACAAATATATAAGTTTTTTTTTTTAATTTCTGGGTGAAATTCCTGAAACAGTTAGCTGCTCAATGTCAATAAATTAATGCGGACTTTCTGTCAGCATACTCGAACAAAATTTCAAATCGAATTTCCTAACAAATTTTCAGAAGAGTTTCCTGGAAACTCTGCGAAATTTTGGATTTTTTTCTAAACAAATCCATGAAGGATTTCTTGAAAAAAAAAAAAAACCTAGCGAAATTTCACACAATTCTGTGTTTCCACGGCAATGTTACCACGTAGGCATCCGCCACTGTGCAGAAAGTGAACCGAACGTATAACAAATGTTCTCCGAAAATACTCTAACCAATTAGATGTACCATCTTACCCCAAATGGATTTCACACCATCTTCCTCTATCCGGTTTTCGATACTGCATGGGGGGATGCTTCTCGCTTGCTCCGTGCGAGTGTGACCAAAGCAGGAAATTTACTTATAAATATTTATTGTGGAAGCATATTTGCTATGTGCATTTATATGACATATTAAAACATTTCGGAACATTGGAAACGACGACAACGACGATGGCCGCCCCGATTCGGGAGGAAACCCAAGTACCGAATACCGGGGCATTACTCTGGAAAATCAAGAGAACCAAAACAGCACAAAACCAGCAAAACATCAACATTTACTACTAGCAACAGCACAGTATACCAGCTCAGCTCCGGTACGGAACGGTAAGCTCTTCGGTTTGTAACACAACAGAAGCGATTGCCAAACAGACGACCAACCGATATGCTGCTGCACAGCGGGCAGTCCAGTCAGTGTTGGCTCCCTGGGAAATCTTCCCTTTTACCTCGCTCGAGAAGGGGGAAAGGATAAAGTCCTCGTTTTCGTTTACTCGAGTGTCAAATTCGTCTTGTCAGTTTTTCTTGGACGACGCTTTGGCCAGGACCGGGGACAGGGGACAGGATGCGAAGATTTCTCGCTTGGACCGTCCGGCTGCTGATGCCGGCTGGCTGGGTGGGTACTCACTGGACACAGAGACCATATCAGACATTTCTCGATGGAGTCGTAAAATTTAGTTGCTGTGTAACTGCAGCTGTGCACCGGCGACAAAAACGATGATGACGACGGCGATGACGACGACAATGACGGGTAGCGACTACAACGTTGTTGGGTGCCAAGGATCGACAAAAAGCTGTCCCCATTCATTGTTGCAACCGGCGCGGTGAGGGGCCGCGCGCCGGTTCACTTCAGGCGGTGTGCTGTATCACTAACTGACCGAGTAATTCCGTAGCTGCGATGACCTCGTCTCTGGAACGGTTTGTTGTCGGGCGGAATTGGAAGCTATAAGCAGGATTTAAGATGGGAACGGTATCATCGTTTGAGTTTCGCCGGAATCTTTAAGTCTTTTGTCAGGATTGAAACGGGATGATAGGAGGTGCTAAGGAAGTAATGCGATTTTAATTTCGGGAGAATTGTTTAATCGCAAATGCACATAGTTTGAAAAATCAATCGCCATGACGCAGTCGCGGGATGCCATATGACTTTGTAAAAGTAATTTTTCTATGAATACAACTGCGCAAACCAAGATACAGTATCATGTCCACGTATGGGCATTTAATGAATATCGAACAGTATTCAGCAAAACTGAAATTTTAGTCTTCCGAACACTTTACTTGTACTTTCAGTTGTGATTATTTGGGAACCGTCTAACTATACTGCAGGATCCAAGAGTCACCGCTTTCAGGTTAAAAAAAACTCAGGGTCGCCAAAACGACAACCGGAACTGTACGGACGTCATCCAGGTCCACATCTGCTTCAATTCTTCCGTCCTGGAACCTCGTTATCCTGTCTGGGGTATGTAAGAAAATAGCTTCTCAGTGAAATTAGACATTATTGCCGCTTTACTGGATGTAACAAAATTTCCTTCAGGAATCCCTACAAATATAATAAATATTTCTTGGATTCTTTCAGGAATTCTTCACGGAATTTCCGCAGAAATTTATTGAAGGATTACCCCAACAATCCTCTATGGTCCCAGTTAAATGCAAATCAATTAAAATGAATTTTTGAATCACCCTGGTTAAATTTATCTATATCACTATTAAATCTAACGGCCCGTGAAAGAGAAAACCACTTTGGCCTTGGAACATTGAATGCTATTGTATTATACCTTATATATTTTCTGTATACTAGCTAATTAGGTATTGTAAACTTAAATCACTAATACTAAAACAGTGTGCCCTATAAATACGATACCCCATCTGTTGCCAGGAGGAAATGCCGCAGAAGTTCTTTCAGCAGACTTAAACTGCTTTTATTGTCTTAATCAGCTAAAGCTGCAAAAATCCATATATTTGGTTCAATTCTGTATCGGTTTCTTAGGTATACAAAAGACTTACAATTCTTCAGTGTGTTCTCCGACTTGGCAACAAATTGTAGCGGGCTTTGGTGGTAAACCAGATCAATATAGCTTGAAATTAAATTACTTATATGTATATTTCCTACTTTTTACTGGTCAGGTGAGCAACCTAGTTGACCTACTGTTTACTAATCATCTGGTCTATTGTTGCCCGATGTCCTACAAATGACTGAATAATGACAATAGCGCCGTTCAAGGTAGAGTTACTATTTTTCGCCGCAACACAATCCATGAATAAAGATTAGTCTTGTTAAACCTACCACCCGAGTACGTGGAACGTCTAGTGAAAATCCGAAAAAAAACAGTGAATGCGTGTGAACTCTGCTGCCGTTGTTCCAGTCCACCTTCACCATCAAGGCCGGTCCGCGAATATCCGCTGAATTCGGGGTCGGTTAAAAATTATTGGCGTTTAACAGTCTCTGTAAAACATCAATCAGAGTTTCTTGAAAATTTCTCATATCTTCAGAATTTTTTTCAGCGATTCATTCAGAAAATCTTCCAGGAATTTTTTGGGAAATTCTGCCGCCATAAATGCCCATGAAGGTCTCTCTGAGAAATTCTCCAAGCACTCTTCTATTGATTCCTTTAGATAATGCTTAGTTTCCTTTTCCAAAGTTTTCTGAATATTCTTCAAAAATTAGTTTGGCACTTTTTATCAAAAAAGTTCAATATTGCTCCATGTATTTCTTTAGAAAATCCTCCAGGAATTTCTTTCAAAACCCAAGCAACACACTTGGACATTAATAAGTTCCTGTAATTTGTATGCAACTATATTGAAAGTTATGCCATTTGAACCAATCGTCTTATTAACGACTAAATTGCAACCAAAAAAGCGCAAGAGGTGGAGCCAATATAAAACATCCATTCGTGATATGAACTGTTTTATTACGCAATCGATTTATAACCAAGATACAACTTATAGTCGACTTAAAAAATGGTGACCGACTCGACAACTAGTCAGCTAGTCACCACATTCGTCACTGCCAGTAATAATGCATCAAATCAACAGTTTCGTTCATGTGATTAATAAATTGTGTGCTTAAATATATCGCAAATAAGGCTGACCGAGAACGTCAATTTGTGTGCCGTTCCAGATTTATCGGTAAGTTACGCATTTTAGCTCCGTATTCTCAACGCGCCTCAGTCTACCCATCATTTTGCGAGTGAAAATGTAGGCATTTGTGGTAAAAATTAACTCGCCATATTGCTTCGACGGAGTGCATTTCAGCAGCTTATTTAATGCACCCGTGAAATGCTGAAAATTAATTTTAGAATTTAGAAAGATACTATTTGCTAAACCATGTCTATGGGAATTCGTATAGGGCACTGCACTGTTTTGATTTTGTATGGGATTTTGACGTTTCTTGGCCTTGTTGTTTACAAAATTTCTGTAAGAGTGAAAGAGAAGAAGAGAATTTCATGCAGTGCCCTATTGACTAAGTACAACAATGCTGCACGAGGTACACGGAACCGCCAAACTACCCAAAATTGGATGCTTTTGACGCAATCCCATAGTTCGGCCCAATAAGTCAACATTTGAGTGAATCGATTAAACTCACGCAAGGTAAATTGCCTTTACCTCCAGTTAAAAATATACTCAAGAGTAGGTAAATTCAACCCAAGACCCCCTTCAGTCAACCTAAATTTGGGTAAATCTAAATTTACCCAAAATTGGCTTATTGGCCTCAAGGACCCCCGTTGGATAGACGCATCTCTGTTTATTTACGACTACATCTGTGGGGGAGAGAGGAAAAACAACCTAATTTTGGGTAACTAATCTATTTGATATACTCATTTTAGGGTAAAATCGACCCAAAATAAGGTGGTTTGAATTTTCCGTGGAGGACATAAACAAACAAAAAAGCAGACACTTAGACGTGTACTTCCCATTTTCGTCGACAAGAGGCTGTCCATTTATTACGTAACGAAAATTTCATGTTTTTTTTTGTAAAATATGTAAACAAATTGAAAATTTTTTCGTGGGAAACTCCTAAGATTTCTCAAAATCCCATATATTTAAATCTTCCCAGGGGTAAGTACCAGTCGTTCAGTACTGTTTCGTCCAGCGGTTGACTAGGCCCTACGTTGTGTCTTCTTTCCCCCGGGGACAAGACGAAGAAACGAACTACTTCTGATTGATCTCTACGGTTTATTGGCGCACCACAGAGAGGCAGTGCTCCTGCTCTGTGGTGGTTCTATTGACTTACAACTAAATATACATAGAAACAGCTGCCGCTTTTATAGGCGGCAGCGATAGTACGGACAATATTTGAATGCGCATCGCCACAATGTGCGATGCGCTGACGGGCTAGCACCACGCAGCCCAGTGCGAATGTTACAATAGCCGCTGGGCTGCTTGCTGCTAGCAGTAAAATAAAGGGCAAGCAAAACTATCCTAATTGAATGTGCCGCTGCGCTGCTGCTGCTACTGAGAGCGCCTAGACCACGCCATTCGTGTGTTGCGCCAACAAGTACTGCGAAAATGAGGCAGATTTTTTTATTGGGTTAATATTATACTTCCAATCAGATTTCTTTTTTATTTTACCACTTCATTTTAAAAAAAATTGGAATGTGTCGATAAATTTATGAAGAAAAGATTACATTTTATTTTTACATGATTTCGTTATTTTTGAAACATTTTGGTTTTTTATAGTGCATTTTATATTTTTCATGATCACAAAAACTTTTTGCCGCACATTTTGGAACATCTACCTCTCCTGTCAAAATTGTTCGTTATGTTCTAAATAAGTTCCAGGTGCAACATGTTTATAACAACCAAAATCAATGTTTTGGTTGATTTGGTTTGTATACGGTTGTAACTAAGATTCGTTGAAACAATCAGATTATACTTCAGTTACAAATTGGTTTCGCAAGTTTCGACTAATGATGACGTTTGTTTCCATTTTGCTAGTTGTTATAAAACTGTTACACCTCAGATTGGAATTAACAACAGGATTTTAATTGGTTTTAATTTTGTTTGTTTCATGAAAACTCAGTTGCAACATGTTTGCAACGATGATCATTTCCATTTTAGTTGCAGGTGCTACTTGGGAAGGTCTTATCAGCAATTTTTCAAAGGATTCCTGGGAAATTCCATCAAAATTTTCTCAGGAGTTTCTCCATAAATTTATCCAAGGTTTCCAATGATATTTTCTATGGAATTCTTCCAAAGTTAATCCATGAGTTCTTTTAGATATTACTCCGAGAATTCGGTCTCAAAATCAACCAAGGATTCTTACAGAAACTCCTCCGGCTATTATTTTCGGACATTCTTCCAGAAATTTTTAAAGAATTTACTGTAGAAGTGTAGAGTTTCTTTCTAATTTTCCCACCCTAAGATTTTTTTTAGCCAGATTTCTAGAAATTTCTCATAAAACTACTCCAGAAATTCTTCAGACGATTTGTTTGAAAAAATCATCGGAAATTTATCCAGGGATCACTTAAGATTTTCTCACAGGGATTTCTTCAGATATTCTTTCAAAGTATCTTCAAAAAAATCTTCCACTGATTTATTCATAAACTTTTGCATATATTTCATTACAAAATTCCATTAGAACTTTTTTCAGAAATTCTTGGAATTCCATTGAAAATTCTCACATGAATTTGTGGACATTTCTTCAGTGAATTATCCAGAAAATCTTGCAGAATTTCTTCCAGAGATTTTCGCATTATTTTTTCAAGTGGTTCTGGCAGAAAATCGTTAGGTGATTTCTGCTGGATTTCATGCATACATTTCTGCATGATTTTTTCCAGATATTTCTCAATTCATTACCTCAGAAATTAATTCGATTCATCTGAGGATAACTCCAATAATTTGGCTACGAGTTTTGCAAGAATTTTGATCAATATTATCTACGGAAATTCTTCCAGTAATATCCCAAGTTTTTTTTTTCTATGGATCTTTAAAAACGCTTATTCGTGCATTTCTCCATATATTCAATCAGGATTTTTTTTTACAAAATTCGTTTCAGTTTACTTCAAGAATACTTTCAGAAAATCCTCGAAGAATTTTAGCAAGATCTCTCCCATAAATTTATTATTTTTTTCTAAGAATTTCACCAAGGATTTATTGAGAAGTTTCTCCAGGAAGTTCTTAAAAAATTTCATCTGGGTCTCCTTCAAGAATTGCCCGAGGATTCCATGACGATTTTCTGAATGGCACGCGGTGATACCTCTGTAGTAATTTCTTGTACAATTTATGAGATGAATTGTACTAAAAAAAATAAACTGCTATTCGAAGAATTTTGTGAAAGAAATACTGCAGGAACAATGGAGAAAAAATCATAAAAAAATTCTACAGATAACAACTGGAAATATAAAAAAAAATAAGAAATCTTTGAAATAATAGAAGGAAGACTTCTCTGCAGGTATTCATAGAAAAAGAAATCTTGAAAAATTTCATGGAAAATGCAAAGGAATAGATTCTGAAGTGACTTCTACATAGTTTGTTAAGGAATCTGAAAGAATCCTCGTAGGAAGGTCTGAATAAATCCAATTCAATATCTGCGGGAATACCCGAAGGAACTATTGGAGAAACCAGAAGAATGTCTTAAGAATTTCATAGAGAGATTTCATTTCCAAATAATTATTCGAGAAAAATCTCTGCATAAATTAAGAAACCTCTGAAAAAATTCGAGGATTATTTTTTGGAAAAATTTCTGAATAAAATTTTACCTTCTGTAGAATATCCCTGGAGGAATTCCTGAAATAAACTTCGAATCTCACTGATTTTCTTCCTAAAATTGCATTTTTTTAAGAAACGTTTGGAGAAATTCTTGGACAAATCGCTGGACAAATTCTTAAAAATTATTTCTTGAGAAATTTTAGAGTTATCTCTAGGAAAAACTTACGGAAAAAATCTAACAATATTTCTGGAGGAATTCCTTCAAACATGTCAAAGAAAACTCCTGTGGGAATTCTCGGAAGAATATCAAGAGGATTACTTGGATAAATTTCCAAAAAAATCTATGGACAGGGATGCACTTTGAAGAGATGGTAATCCTGCGAGATTTTTTTTTAAATCCACAGAGAGTCCACAAAGTAGTTTCTGGCGGTATCCCTGGAGGTAATCCTGAAAATTGTATAGACGTGTTGAGAAGAATGCTTGCTTAACTCATAAAAGGTATTTCAGCAAGAATATCATTTTCACTATACTAGAAGAAAAAAATCGTGAAATACTAATGCAAGAAAGGGTTTCCCTGGGATAATTCTTAATTGGGCGCAATAGTGAATTCCTTGGGGCATACCAGTACAGATGGCGCTGATATTTGGAAACCTTGAGTAATCAGCCCTGTTTGTACCATGACAGCACTGGTCGTAATTAATAGAACGCAACCGCTGATAGCGACTTTAATACAGATAAATTAACATATTAAAACTTCACAATACAGTGGTTTTTCGATTTTTTTACGGTTCTATTTAAGCACGTACTATTATATAACTGTTGATTTAAGCACGATATTTTTTCGATTATATCACGTTATGATAATCGATAGAAATATTGCCAAGCATATGGTTAGTATGTTAGTAGTCATATAGCCGATATGGTAAGCGAACGGGTAGTCATACTGAGAGTGAAGAGCTCGATTCTCGCTCGAGCCAGGACCTTTTTATAATAGAAACTAGTTTGAAAACCGTAGGTATCAACTAAATATTATCTGTCACACATATACATATGAAGGCTCTCAATAAATAACTGTGGAAATGCTAATAGTAGCTGAGAAGCAGGCTGTGTTTTAGTTAGGACATTATCCTGAAAAATAAGAATAGTTGAAGAAGTACAATAACCCACTTTTCGTATTTTTGTAATTTCAGCCTTTTGTGCATTCAGCCTCTTGAAATTCAACCTTATGTTAAAACCTCATGAATACGGTAGTGAGTGCTGTAAAATCGTAAAAATCAAGGTTTGAAACGAGTTACATATATGAATGTTTATTTTTTATCAATTCATACGTAAATGTTGAATTAAGAAAACCGTGCTATAACCGTCACCGTTTTCCAACGCATTTACCGTGTAAACGTTATTTGTGGATGAAACCATTGATTTATGATTCGTTATTCTACCAAAATGAGTAGCATTATGAACAATGTTGCAACTGAATCGATGTCCGGTCATTTGGCCGAATACCGGTTGGCCGAATCATGATCAAAATAATTCAGAGGAAGTCTTTGACAATCTTACTACCATTATGATCTTCACAAATATTTCCTTCTTTTAATCATAGGCTATTCTTTCTAGTTTTGACATTTTTTAATTAGTTGGCGTTGAAACTGCCAATATTTTATCAAATATTTTTCCTTTTTTGAGCCATAGGCTGTTCTTTCGAGTTATATTGATACGGGGAACAGTGGCATGGTCACTTAAGCTCATCATTTAATTTTCGGCCAACCGGCTTTTGGCCAAATGGCATTCGGCCAAATGACCCGGAACAGTACATAGTTGCGAGTAGGAGTCAAGCGAATTTTTTCAGTCGTGATATAATCGAAAAAGTAGAGTATCTCAAATTCGTCCAGGAACAGTTTATTCTTTTGTAATCAAAATAACAATGATTAAACCTATTTTGCTTTATATCCACTGTACTGGAAAACGCTTGATTATTTTCATTCTTTTGCCATTGCAAACTACTGCTGGCACTACTCGTCATGTGCAACCCACCTCCACCATCCATACTGTCATGTGTTTGAGTCTAATTCATTGGAATAACAATAATTAGCAAGGGTTCCACGCCGAGCACCGGCGCCAAGACGAACACTGGTTATTTTAAAGTGCTTCATAATGTGGAAACCATCTTGCCGATGCGACAACGTAAAAGATGTTGAATCGCTTTCCGCTCTTGTGAGTTTTGGAACCCCGTCTGAATAGTGCTGCACTTGGGTTATGGTGGTTCACCCTATTATAAGGTGTACAATGATTGATGCTCGAGTTTTGCCACCGAGAAATCGTGCCTGGCGGTAATTGGCAGATTACCTCATGCTTGTTTCAGACTTAAATTGGGAAGGCGGTAAACGAGCCAAGTCTCTCCGGTTAAGGCAAGTGCATTTTAAGATTTGCTTGTTTGCTTCCCATTTTCTTTGCAAACACATTGTAATTATACTCTTAATGTGGTTGCGAACTGTTAGTTGAACAAACATATTTTTTAAAATAAGTGGGAATTATTAAGAAACTTCTTTTTTTTGCCCTTCATTTATATATCGTTTGATTCTAACGGAAACTGAGTTTATTTCTGGTATACATAATTTGTTCCACGGAGGCCATGACATCGATCCACTCCTGAGAAAATGCAGAACCTGCAAACATAACGAAAGAAATAGTGTGAATTTGCAACGACAGGGCACTTCACCCACCAACTGAATCATCTCACTTCGACGGTTAAATCCCATTCCCGCTATCTGAATCCCTTGAAGAATTTCATTCACGTCAGGAACAATTCTGCAGAACCCGCTTTCGTTCACCTTTCTCCCATCCGGAAGCTTCATTCCCGCGGTGCCACAGTCCGCACGTTGATGTCGCTGGTTGTCGTGGTGGGTAATCCTCCCCGGAAATGTAAACCTCAGCTAAACACCAGGGACCCAGGAAACCTTTCTCCGATGGATCGACCGCAAAATAGGATTGGCTCAAAACAAACATCTAAATCGGCTTCGCCTGCCAGATGTAATATTCTTCCTCTTCTTTTGGGATGGAAGACAACTCTTTCTCCTATCGTGTGCTCGAAATCCGGTCCGCCGCCCGCCGTGGTCCGTATTTCCGTTTGTTTGTTGGTTTGTGAATGTCTTACGTCGAAAACGGAGTCTTTTATCTCCCGAAACTAACAACCTCTGTCGTCTTCACCGGCGATAAAAGTACTACACGCTTATGATACACTGCCTGTGTGATGGAGGGATGGGGGAGGGCGGCGTGCGGCGGCTGTGAGAAAACACGTCCTTTTCAACCGTACCGGGGAATTCACATGGCTTCGGCTGGAGGAACTACACATAGTGAAAGAGGAGTGAAAAATTTCGTCGAATGACATGCTGACAGGTAATACATTATGTTTAATACCACGAATTTATGTCGATCAATTCATCATGGCGGGGAGCACCCAGGTAATCTGTTTAGACGGGTATAGCGGGACTAACACCGTATGTGTGAATGTAAGTATTTGCTGCTGCGGTGATGTTTCTTGCAAGGTTTTCCCATTTCCTGACCCGGTGCGAACGAGAAAAGGTGAAAACTGAACGAACGAACGACGGTGTCACCGCCAGGATGATGGAGTGCGTGAATGAGTTGTTCTGCGGAAAATGTAATTTCCTTATACGTACGCCTGGAACGTGGAAGTTAAAGTGGAAATGCTGCTGCCTGTATTTGGCGTTAATTCGAAGCAATTTAATTTATTATCTCTCACATGAATATAACTTAGCTTCTGCTGTTTGACGAGGATGCTGTCAATGTAGGAGTACGTGAAATGCTTTTGAATCGTATAAAGATGTTGAGAGCAGTGTGGATGGAAAAGTGATGGAAAAAATCCACTATTAAACCTGAGCCATTTGCAATTTTGCTATTTTGCTTATCCTTCGATATATACGCGTATTTCGACTAGCACTTATAATCTTCCTCAGAGTCAGTTATCCACTGAGATAGCTGACACTAAAGAAGACTATAAGTGGTAGTCGAAATACGCGTATTCTGCTTGGAGGGTTCAAAAAGACGGTACAAGAAGTTTATATTGTTTGAAAAGCTTTGAGATCCATGTACACTATAGAAATACGTGTTCGATGAAAAAAAAAATGCGAAAAGAAATCCGGTGCCAGTATGTATGTATGGGACACATCCAGTTTGTTTTGGGATACTTCAAAAATAAAATCCTCTTCATATTCTTCAAGGAATTTCTTCTGGATCTTTCCAGATATTTTTTTTTTTGAATTTCTCTTGTAGATCCTTCTGAAATTCCTTCAGAAGTGGCTTCACAAGAAGTTCCTTTGAAAATAGCATTTACTGGAGGTATCCCAGAAACTAATTCAGGAGGGATCCCAAAAAAAAACTTCTTGAGAAATATCAGAAGCACATTTAGGATTTTTCCAGAAGAAAAATCTGGAAGAATCCCATGAGGAATCTCTGAGAAAATCCTAGCAGGAACTCTAAAAGAAATCCCAGCAACAGAAGAGGAAGGATCTTCTAAACAAATCACAGGATGATCGAAACATTCCAGAGAAAACTTTAAAAATATCTTCCCTGAAAAATATAAACAAAAGTCCAGAATAAATTACCGAACGAGTTCCTGGGTAATTCTCATAAGGACGTTATGGAGGAATGTGACTAGAAATGCCTGAAAAGTACCATCTGGAACTCCAGAAAAAAAAAGATACTTCTGTAGAAATTACAAAACAATATCATTGAGAAATCGTGAAGGAAACTCATTGAAAAATCTCAGGAGAAAACTTTTAGAATAATCATAGAAGAAGTATCCTTTGGAATTCCAAAAGAAACTTCTGAAAAACAAACTCTGGGAGCAAGGAGAGGGAGAATGGTCAAAATAACGACTGGTGACGGATCTTCAAAATTACTCACTGCTGCCGCAACCTGGATGGCCTCGAATACGTTTGTCATACATGGTTTAATCGCCGGAGTCATATTGACGCATTCAGCTCCATTAAAGGATTAAGGGGTTTCAGAAGGAACATTTTTAGTAATTGAGGGGGGGGGGGGGAGAAACTTCTGCAGGCAACTTAATTCCAGAAAGGACAAACAGCATAATTTAAAATTTATGAATAAAAAGAAATGAAATAAACATCTCCTTGATGAATCAAACAAGTAATTTTAAAAGGGATTCCAAATGTAGCTTGGACTTCGGAAGGAACTCCCTAATTAATTTGGGAATGAACTCAGATATCCCAAGAAGATATCCCAAAACAAATATCTGGAGAAATCTCAGAAACAAATCTGAAAAAAATCGAGTAGCCACTTCAGGAAGAGCACCAAAAGTCCAGTAGAATATTCAGAAAGAACTGTTCGAGCTTTCCAAGAAATGCCAGACGAAGTTTTCTGGTTAAATCTTGGATTCAGTCCTAGAAGAAGTTTCTAAAAAACGCGACGCAGCAAAGGTCAGACTGGTGGTGAATGCCTCAAAAAACAGTCCCAAAATTATTTTTTTTAACCAAACACGACCGGATCCGTCTGTAACGATAGGCGGGGATACCTTCGAGGTGGTAGAGAAATTCGTCTACCTCGGACCCTTACTGGCGGCTGACAACAACGTGAGTCGTGAAATTCTAAGGCGCATCATCAGCGGAAGTCGGGCCTACTACGGGCTCCAGAAGAAGCTGCGGACGAAAAAGATTCACCCACGCACCAAAAGCATAATGTACAAAACGCTAATAAGACCGGTAGTCCTCTACGGACACGAGACATGGGCCATGCTCGAGGAGGACCTGCAAGCACTGCAAGCAAGGAAGAATACGTTAGGCAGGGCATGCTGAAAGAATGCCGGACAACAACCCTGCAAAGTTGGTGTTTGCGACATATCCGGTTGACACGTGGAGCGCAGAGAGCACGATGGGCGGATCAGGTGGAGCGTGACTTGGCGAGCGTCGGGAGTGACCGAGGATGGGGAACGACAGCCACGAACCGTGTATTATGGAGAAATATTGTTGATTGAGGTTTATCTTCAATTTTATGTAATACTAGCAGTCCCGGCAAACGTCGTCCTGCCTGCCTACTCTGTTTTTTGATTTTCCCGTTTTTCTTGCCTTCCCGGTCACTTTTACTAATTATTTTTTCGTACGATCACGTCGGAGCCCTGGCGGAATGCAACTGTGGAAGAATCACGTCGATCTGTTGACCCGTTCCCGAGCCTTTTCGTGACATACAAACACCATTCCATTTTTATTTATATAGACTAAATCAATGAATGAATGAATCTCAGAAGGAACCCTTTGAGTGGTCTAAAAAGGCACTTCTGGAAGAGTCTTAAAAGCTTTATCTGGAGGAATGCCAGCATAAATTCTTTAAAAAAAAATCTCAGCAGGAACTCTATGGAGAATCCTTGAATGCAATCCAGTAAAAATAAAATAAAAAGCTCCTGGAATAATTTGAGAAGGATCTTTTGGAAAACTCCAAAATAAATGTATGAAAGGTTCCAGGAGGAATTGCTGACATGATAATTAAGGGATCTTCTTGAAAGATCTCAAAAACAGCTCTTTGCGGAATCTGAGAAAGTAGTCATGGAGACATCAGTGACACAATTTCTGGTAAAATCTCTAATAAAATTAAAAAAAATATAATTTTGAAGAAAAGTAAAAAAAAATCTTAAGAGATATATAAAAAATACTATTGAAGGAATCAGAAGGACCTTAAAAAAATCTTAAATAAGTTCATAATGTGCGCAAAAACATAAGGAAGAGTCCCAGAAGATGAATCCAGAAGGATTTCCAAGAGAAATGCCGGGCGGCGTGAATTTAAAAAAGAGCTTCTGGGAGGATTCCAAAATTATTTTTTTTAATAATTTCAGAAGAAATAATGCCTGGAGATCAAAGATCTCAAGAATTTTTTTTTAAGAAATCTAAGAATAAACTTCTGCAGAACTCTCAGAATGGATATCTGCAGGAACGTCCGAAAAAAAATCCTAAAAATGGTGAAAAATTGGCAGGGTACATACCAGAGCAATAAATCCAGGATAAATGTCTCGATGATTTTTTTGTTGAATTTGAGATGAATGTTCTAGAGGATTTGCAGAGGAAATTTGTTCCGTAATCTCAGAAGAAATTATTGAAAAAAAAACCCGAAAGGAGCCCCAGAAGCAATACCATAATGAAACTTTTGATCTGTTTCCAATCGTGATCAAAATCCTATCAGTTTTCTGACCCCATCCAGAGTATCAAGAAATGTGGCCAATGTCATCCAAAATGGTCGAAATATTCTTCAAAAACTTAATTTTGTTAATAAAATTTGGAAAATCGCAAACCAGGATTGAAAAAAATCTGAAACCAAGCCACTTTGTTTGGAAAACTAGGCTGCGAAGATCAAGCACCGTGATTTCGGGTCAAATTGATCACCTTTCGCAGTTTTAAGCACTTAGTTTTGCGTAATTATCGATATGGTAAAACTCGATGCTTTAAAGCAGGTTCGACCATGGTTTTCATCAGTCAACGAGGTTGAAACTTTTACTGCAAATCACTTTAATATAATAAATATCACCCGATATAAAAAGTCAACAATTTTACTTTCGGGGTGAAATTGAACAGTCCGTGAAATATTTTTTAAGTGCTGGAAATAATGTTTAACCCGAACCAACGCCTCCAGAAGCGAAAAACTCTGTAAAATATTTTTTTAATTATTTAAGTTTAAAGTTTATTAAATTGTAAGAAAACGCCTGGAAGAATCCAATTTTCATACCTAATATGTGAGTTTTTTTCCGAAAACTATAATTATATGCATGAATTTGAATATTCATATAATTTTGATGAAGAAATTAGGTTTAGCGCAAACTTGGCAGCTCGAAGTCAAGATAATTCATACTGATGATCACTACAGCAACAGCGATTATCCTGATCCAGAGATTACAGCGTAGATGATCTGCATAACTGCAGGCAACTAGCGGATAGATAGCTTAATCGAGGAGAGTGCGTAATATTGGACCAGCTCCCATCTCGAAGTAATACCGTATGGTGGCTCCAGGGAGGATTTGGCTGAATTTCTAGGTAACTTTCCCATATGTTCAGCGAGTAGATGGCCGCATCACAATCTGATCTGATGATTATGGCAATAATGGCATGGTTATCTATAGTCAGGATAATTCGGGTCAATACCAACCAACATTATTACATGGAAGTTTATCTAGATAGTCATGCTACTTTTCCAGCAATTGCGGTTGATCAAAAAATGTGAATGGAGAATCACGCACAACTGTCATTAGTAGTTCTTTTTTGCACTGTGTCCAAGTATTCTTGGAGAGGGTATTAAAAGCATGATGTCGAAGAACAGTTAAGATGGAAAGAAATGGGTTGTTCATCATGAGGCAGAGATCGTACTAGTTAATAACTGTAATCCAACTTTGGTATGTATGTCGAATATGCCTGCCAAAAAAATCTTCTGCTACGGTTAATGTTGGTTAAGTTTTCCAGTGTTTGTTCGAGCGTATCGTGAATGCTTCTCTCAATTTGGTTCATCGCCTCATACTAGAAGAAGTCGAGGTAACACCATTTTAGTGGAGTTGTGTATTTCCACTTGTTGTATTTTGTTTCAGTACTGGGCGGTCATGACAGTGTACATGACTCTGGTATTGCATCTTAAGAACATTGTTTGGATGATTTTCCCTAATCAGGATGGTAATCATTTGGTGAAAAAAATATAAAAAAGCGTCAAGTCGCACTGAACCAAGAGGAAAGTCTTCAAGGAACCCTTGAAGGAATATCAAAAGGGATCTCTATCCAAGGGAAATTCGTGTACAAATGATACTAAAAATGTCTGAAGATATTCAGAAAGCTATTTAAAGACACTCATTGGAAAAAAAATCTCTTGACTTTTTTTAGAAGAATACCTGGAGCAATATATGGGAAATCAAATGAATACGGTTAATGCTAGTTAAATGCATTTCGAGCAAGCGTTATGATGTCTAATAGACAGTGTCCATACTTATTAACGGTACTCCCTAATGAGGAATCCCCTAAAATATAACTATAAATATAACTAACGGTGGTGAAGTGGCAACGATAATGGTAAAGCTTCAAGTTGAAAGATTAGCCTGATGTCCCAATGATTACAGCATAGAGGGTTTGTAGAACTGCAGACAACTACAAATCCAACTGTGACGGTAGATCGACAAAGCAACAGTACATTATTGTTGAAGAGGGCGGAACTGTTTAGGGCAGGTCATAGGATACTGTTTGGCTCATGATCGCGGTGGTTCCAAGAGTGACCAAATTCTTAATTTTATATAAGGTAGTGAATAGATAGCCGAATCGAGGAGAGTGTGGAATATTACAACGGTCCTCCTCTGGAAGCATTCGCGTATGTTGGCTCCAGGGAGGATCAAGCTAAATTGCTATGCAAGTTTCCAAGGAATAAAAAAGAAAAAAAAGAAACTCATCAATATACTGGAGTTACATTTGAAACTCGAGATAAATTATGAAATGAATCGATCCTCCACTATCACCTAAATCGATTGAAATGTGTTTCAATATTCGTTGAATTTGACAAATATAATCTCCACAATCGACAACTGGAGTAGGAAAACAAAAACACCAATCAACACGGTTAAACCCAACAACGTTACTAACCGAATAAACGTGACAGCAATGCCAACCATACGAAGTCCGAACCAACGGGCAAAAAACTACGAAAAATTACAGAAAAATCCCCTTGAACTAGTGACATCAGTCCAATCCAATCTCCGTCGGGTACGCACCCATACTGGTTGGTTAGTTGGACGTTCGATCACCGTCGTCGTCTGCCCGATGACGACGCGACGGCAAAACAAACAAGCCACATTCGCTTATGGTACCTGCCTACATACATAAATCCAGCGATAACCAACCAAATCGCAAAAAAGTCCCTCCCGGGACTGCCGGGAAAAAGCAATCACCCAGGTGGGTGAGCCGAGCCCGCCGGAAAAGCGGCGTGCGACGACTGTGACACAGATTTCATCTAAAATTGCGGTTGCCGGTTCGATTTCCCCGGTTGTCGTCGTGCGCGCATACCGGCATCCGTCACCACCACCGACCGCCGTGTGTAACGGTAGACATCGATATGGACGTGATATTTTGCATATTTCCCAAAACGACGACGACGACGCGCCAACGAAATGTGACCGACAGATGGGTCCTGGAGCGGGATATTTCGTCTGACGTACGTACATATGTTTCGGCACGTGAAACGTGGGCTCAGTCAGGTGATACGAAAATTGATCCATTTTTGAGCAACACTATCGTACTAGGTTTACACTATGTGGCAGATATCTTCGGGGTGAAATGCGTTTTCTCTACATGAACAACGAATGACAGATTTGAAGGAGAAAGTGTTCGAATGAGTGTAATCAGTTTCGTACCTTTTAATTCCGCCCTATTTTGCTTATCCTTTAACAGATACGCGTATTTCGACTACCACTTGTAATCTTCCTCAGTGTCAGTTATCCACTCTAGGATACAAAATAGGGCGGAATTAAAAGGTACGAAACTGATTACACTCATTAGAAGAGGGCATTCTGCTTTGAGGGTTCGAAAAGTCGGTACAAAGAGAGAAAAATGGTTTAAAATACCATATCGAAAACTTGTTATGTGTTATTTCAATAATAAAAGATCGCGCAAGGTATTGAAAATGCTTGCTGAACTTTTTTGGCTGCCTTACATTTTGAATCATGAATTGAGATTAGTTTAAGTATTGTGTTCAACATCTAGCGTTATTGAACATTGCATCGATTTAAGTTGAAAATATTTTTGTAGATTTTTGATGATCTAATACATCTTGGCTTATTTTACACCGACTACCCTTTACCATACACCGTGCATTGCTACGGTAGCCCTTGTTGTCGCCATCGAAACGGTTCCAGGGACCACACTTCCCCCGGATGGGATTATAAATTTTGATCAGTATCGATTCGTCATCCGAAACCACCCGAGTTATGAGAGCATCCGAAAAAGCGTTGTTGAAGGTGCAGCGACGATGGCCCGATAGATGGTTGGCGTCTGATGACTGAGTGTGGTTCAATTAGTTTGAATTGTTGCACTGTTACCACAACAACAACCAGGACGGATTGAATTTTAAGGACTTTGAACAACATTCTTGTTAAATTCCGTCAGACGTATTTTTTGCTGTACAGTTTTGCAACTGCAAGTAATATGCGTTGCGTTGCGTGATAACGGAGTAATTCGTAGATTGCATACTGGAAGTTGTCATGTTAAAACTTTATTACTCCTATTCTAACTGCTTATGGAATGCTATTTGGGAGGGAATAGCTATCCAATTAGAGGTTGAAGTAAAAATACATGAAAACTTCCATTGCCGGCCACGCCCATCTTCTCCGTTACGAGGATAGGAAAGGATGTGATGATATGACACCTACTTCACGAAAGGCCAGCGACTCACCGGCGCCCCCATAGGTGTCAAGGAGTTGGATATTTGGAATGGATTGATTTGGGATTCACCATAAGCGAGTGATCCGACAAGATGCAGATTGTGTGAGTGTATTTGCTTGAGTGGTAACTGTAGATGTGTTGATGTGAGTGTAAGTGTTTTAGCATGTTTGAACACCAACGTTGGGAGTGACGTAGCTAAAAGGTTTTGTCACTCCATGGGCCATCTTTCTTCGGGGATGGGGCACAGGCATTCACACTGTTTCCTGGCTAACAAGCCTAGGCTTAAGCGCCATTGCTCGCTCTCTGAAACGATAAGAAATACGTTATGTTGATGGGAAGGGGTAGCAGGGACGGGATGATATCTATTTATCGAGATGCCAGCGACTCACCGACGCCCTCGTAAATAGAAAAGAGATGGGATTTTGGTACGGGAATTGGTGAAGTTTTTGATTGTTTATAATGGTAATTTTACTGTGATTTTATGTGAAGATGGCAAAATTTTAGTTAAATGTTGTTTTAAAACCGTGAAATCAAGCCTCATGTGTGAAAAGTAAAAGAGGCACGACAAAATGAAATGTAAAAAGGGTTGTTTGGCTGTCTCCTCTCCGTTTCGCCAAGGCAACCGATTTTTGCGCTCGTACATTCTTATGCTCAAAATATCTAGTTCTATTGGCAATAATTTAGGTAAACGGCATTGTTCCTAACAAGGATGAAACCGGAATTCTCTCACCCGGATGGCGGTTCCTTGCCAATTATCCTTCAGATGATGCATCAGCCACTGTTGCCGCAATCAGATGGCCCGTCACGATGCGCCGTCCGACGGTCACCAGTTTGACTCATTCGATCACGATCACCTTGAGCTCTTCTTTGCCCATCAGCTTTTGCTCTCACAGGAAATTCACTTAAAATCAGCCGCTGTTTATGCTTCTCTCCATCTTTTGCCCACTTCCGACAAGACCCTTTTCATCAAACCCTCAAGAAACATTTCCAACAACACTCCAGATTTATTTCACTTCCGGTCTCTTTTATTTTTCACAGCTCAGCTCACTCTCTTTTCTGGACATCAAGTTTCTTTTTTCAACGCTTCTCCAACTATGTCCCAACTTCACTGATCACCAGATCATCCGGCCAACGAACACTTTCCCTTCTCTTCAGTTACCAGCACTTCCTTTATAGCCAAACGTAAAAGCTTCTTTTCATTTGTTCACCTGCCGACTACTTCTTTTTCGTCTAACCCTATGTGCGCCATTGGCCGGCTGACAGCACCACCACACAATTAGCACTTCTCCACTTTACACTCGCTTCAATCCGATTTTTGTTTGCAGCTCCAACCTTCCAGCAATAAATTGTTATTTTCACTCAAAAACACTCCACCGATTTCGGATCACCGATTCCAGAATCTCCCGGCTAATGATATTTAGACGCGAAAAATACAACGGTCAAAAATTTTGGCACGTCCGCACTCGCTCTCGGGCTGCTGCGATCCTTTTCTTTTGCAACTGCAAGTAATATGATAAGCAAAAACCGGTTTCAATAGCAACAATTTTCTGCACCACTTACAAAATGCTTACCTGTTGATTTGGTTTTTTATCCTTTTTTCTTATTGTTCTGTTGTTTAATGATTCTTTTAGCTTTAATCCCTTATTCTATTTCATTACATTAAAAGTTTCAGAAAGTAGGAACACGTCGAACGGAATCGTTTTGGAAGTTAACTTTGCATGAATTTTAAACTCTTCCAGTACTCCTGAGCCTACAGGAAATGCAAAACAAGTTGCTCAAATTAAACCAATTCAATTTTTCGTCGCAAACAGAAAACACCGTAGCCGAAAAAGGGGTTAACACCGGAAACCTTTGTTGACTCAACTTTTATACCTTTTTCCGGAATCGTTTTATGCCCGGTCGGTTGACATTTGGCTGTGGAAGCATGTCAGCGACCAAACCCACCCCACACGACTGGACCACTGAATCGACTCAACTTTTCTGCAAGAGGAAACAAAAAATAAATAAAACAAAGCTAATTCATTTTGAAGGGGCATCCATCGAGAGTGCTGTGCTGTTGATGAGCATCTGCTGAAAGGTGTATGAAAATTGCAATTGCTGACCCGTTCCACTTCCTGCCCTTTGATCTGCATAAATAATTCACACAGTTTTCAATTTTTCACCGTTGGTACACAAAACTGGCCGCCGTTCAACCAGTTATGAGCGAACGTGGTCAAGGCCGCTGTCTGGTATGAGCTGAAAACTCATCAGTCGACGGGCGGCCATACCGTCATCGTGTTCAACCGGAAGCTGCACGTCAGCTGAGCTGATGATGCAAAAATTGACATGCTCATGGGATAACCGAACAGTCTGAATAAAGGACGAGCTTCCAAATCGAACGAACGGACGGTGCGTTACCAACCGTTCCGATAGGTGAATGAGATCGCTGAAAATTGTCGAAATATACAATAAATTTTCCGGTGTTTGTTCGAGCGTATCGTGAATGCCTCTCTCAATTCGGTGAATTCCGCGGGGTAGAGTTCGGATGAGCTTTGTTTCTGACCTGGGCCTCATACTAGACGGAGTCGAGGTAACACCATTTTAGTAGAGTATTTCCACTTGTTGTGTTTTGTTTCAGTGCTGGACGCTATTTATATGATTTTCCCTAATGAAGTAAAAAAAGATTTAAATAAAAAACCCAGATTAATCCACCTAGTGGTGATAGTGCCTTTCTCGTCGAACATGTACTATTGATCTTTCCTTGGTTGGGATACGACTGGGACGATTTTGCTTCAGAATGTTGGCTTCAGCCTTTTGGGGAATCGAAAACGCTAGTTTATGATTTTTTCCGACGTTTCGATCTGTATGGGGCCTTTTCAAGGGTTCAATCGGTCAACGTTTTCTAGTCAAGATAGCCTTGCCTAACTTAAAAATGTCATACGGAAGTTTTGGTATTTATTGAGTCCGTTCGATTTGAAACCGTCGTGATGTGGACAATCTCCTACCTATCGGGCGGTTTAGAATTCGGTCCCCGTTTTTGGAATCTTCTACTATTGTATGTTAAGCTAGTTTCTGTGCTAGGGCCATCATTCCGAAGCATGATCTTTCCGTCGACGTAATGCGAACTGTTCCTGAATCCTGAGAATACCTTATTAAGAAAAGCAATAATTTTAATAAAATTGGGAAGTTTACTAATTGAACATATTCCGACGTTACGTTAAACGTATAGACTGGGCTGAAAAATATCAGAATTTTCAGTTGACTGCTTGAGCACCTTCACTATCACTGAAGACCGATCAACATCAAGACGATAATTACAAGCTAGGATGTAACGTCTTTCACAATCACAGATGACTTTACGGCAAGCCTGCCCAACTTTTCGTGGCCGCGGGCCACAAGTGATACTTCATGCCAGTCGACGGGCCAGACATTAAATTTCCACATCAAATTTCGAAAGCACGAATGCAACAGTGAAATTTTGTACATCCGATTACCCGTTCTCACGGCAAATCATAACACTGACATCATTTGGGTCATAAAAATGTGAGCAAGAATTCTTGATTTTTTGCAAAAATCACCCTGAATACTTTTTTTTCTGAATTTTGCCGAACTGCAGGTTGCAGCAAACAATTTGCTGAAATTCAGCAAACTTTCCTGATTCGTTCAGTAAACTCTGCTGTTCAGCAGCAACGTTTTTTTCTGAAATTCAGTAAATTTTGCTAAAATTCTGCTTTAAATATGGCTGTACCTTTCAAGTTTAAATTTTTTTTAATTTGTGTATTTAAATTTTTTAATCTTTGAAAATTTTCAACAAAGCACTCTACCTATTTCGAGTTTATTTTTAATATTAAATTTTATTTAAATATGAAATATCTTCAAATATTTCAATCCTTGGGCTAAGTTTCATTCATCGATTCCGCGGGCCGTATGTTGGACAGACCTGCATTACGGTCTTCGACATAGTTTTTTCTTCACACTTTAGGCTATATTTTATTATCATAGGTTACAAAATTCATGTAAAATTTGCCAAAAATGCAAGCAAGTGAAATTGCCCATACTAAATCCCATAAAAAAATTCCCAGTAGTTTTAGACGGAAAAGAGGATTGAAAAAACTTTCTCCGGGGTTAATGCGATAATTTTCTCATATCCCGTCGATGGGGGTGACAATGGGTCTGGGGGTGAGATTGGGTCAAAACGGAGAAACATAAAATTTGAAATAGCTCATCAACTATCGCTAATTTATATTGAAAACTTTATATTATTTCAAAGAGGAGATGTTTTTACACGTCATGATGCAGAATAAGATGTTTTGCAATAATCGTTTTTTGTTAAATTTGTGGCTAACCTTATATGATGAAACTACTAGTAAATCACTCTGAGAAAATTTCTCCTTCGTAATGTTTAACACAAGTACCTAACCATAAATTTTCTTATAAGTGATTAGCTGTAGGTATTACCTGGTTGATGTAATGAAAAAAACGGGCTGTCGTTGCTCTTTTTATTTAAAAACTCAATATTTTCGACCCTATGTCTAAATATTAAGAATGGGGGTGAGATTGGGTCAAGCAAGTTATCGAGTGTATATAACCTTAACTAAAAATTCAACTTGTTATCCAGTCCCCATTCGACGTTAGACTGGTGCCATGTTCACCGTATCTTCATAAAAGCACGCTTTCTTTCAAAAATATGTCGAGAAGTGTCAAACTTGTGTGTTAATACGTTTAGTGCCTAAAATCATTTATAACAATACACCCATGCGTTTGGACAGCTCCTTTAATCATCAGCTAATCTTTAGTGTACTGCAATATCGTCAGCTTACAAAATATACTTAACATAATATTTGAACGACCCTCTATCTTGAGATGGAGTGATTTGCTTTAGCAATATAGAGGCCAATGACCATGTACATAAGAGTTTATAACGGAGGGTTTGGTTAAACATTCTTTATGCAGTATTCTAAAACTCATGTTTTTTTTTACAATCAATCTTTGAATGCGCCCCTCTCTTATTGTAATCTCCCCTCTTCTCATGGAGGTTGAAAATCTTAATGAGGAGGATTATGATGGCTAAAAATGGTGATACAGTATACAAACGTTATTTTTTTTTCAAATTTCAACCATTTTTTCGGTTGTATTAGCCTTTTTAGGTGGATTATCCATTTTTTTAAAATTACCTAAGTTTTAATTCGTCATGATAACATTATGTTTTAGGTTGGTTTACTAGATATGATCAATAAAATTAACTTATATTCTTAGATAGGTGATTTCGAATACTTTGACCCATTCTCACCCCCTCTAAGGGGTGAGATTGGGTCAATTATCAATCATTTGTAGTTTAGTAAGCAATTCATATAACGTGATACTTTCTTGCTAATCTATCATTACCACATAGGAGAGTATACATACTAAATAAAAAGTTATTCCGACTTCGATTGCATTTGTTATTTAACAAACAATCTTTGAGTATCCTTTTTTGACCAATTATCACCCCCAACGACGGTCCTACTGTATTTTTTTACACCTCAGTGATTTGATGAGATTGCTTTAGTACAGATAAACAGACATATCATTTGTAACATATTGCTATCAAAGATATTATAGAACTCTATAATATTTGTTGCTATTATATTCATCGTTACGATAAAATAATCGCCAAATGCTAATCAGGTTGCGTTTCACTGCGGCTTGATGTTGGTAGTGAGTAGACGTCAAACGAGCAACAACGATTAATATTTGTTTCAACCGTTGAAAACAAGGACAAGGATGGAGAGTGAGTAGAGTAAGACGTCTGTATGTATGTGGCCTTAGTTCAGTAAAGATTTTGTTTTCTTACACATATTTATCGCTTGCATTGACTTTGTTCATTTTTGAAGTTCCTGCGAAGCACCCTAGGAAGCACCCAATGCTGGTTTTGCATCACTATCGGTAGCCTCTATTGTGGTCTGAGAGTATTTTCTTGCTAATCGTTCCTCATGGTTTAAAAAAAGACCGCGGTACGATGTGTCGCATGCATAGGTTTGGTTCTTTTTGGCATTTGGCCACTTCCGGCTGGACACCCTAGATCGATCCTGGAACACTATCGGTAGCCTTTATTGAGATCTTCGTTGTGGTCTGAGCCTATTTTCTGACTAATCGTTCATCACGTTATTTAAAAAGCCGCTGTCTAATGTGCCGCAGGCATGGGTTTTGATATCTACTACATTTGACCACTTCCAGCGGGACACCCGGAACCGGTTCCGGAACTCTATCGGTTGATCCAAATATGATCTGAAACTATTCTCTTTTATTCGCCGTTTATCAGGTTGCCTGAAGAGCTTGCGATTTGATGCGTCGCATGTAAGGGGTAGGTTAACTTTTATACTTGGCTACTTCCGGCGTGACATCTGGAACCGGTTCAGTAACACTACCGGTTCCGATATGGTTTGAGAATGTTTCCCTGTCCAATGTTCATCAGGCTATCGAAAAAGCCGCTGTTTGTTGTATCGCGTGCATGGGTTTGGTTCACTTTCATATTTAGCCACTTCCGGCGGAACATCCAGAACCGGTTCCGGCACACTACCGGTTCAGATACGGTCCGAGAATAATTTCCTGCCTACTGTTCATCAGGCTATCGAAAAGCCGCTGTTTGATGTATCGCATGCATGGGTTTGGTTCACTTTCATATTTAGCCAGTTCCGGCGGAACACCCAGAACCGGTTCCGGAATACTACCGGTTCAGATATGGTCTGAGAATGTTTTCCTGCCTACTGTTTATCAGGTTATCGAAAAATCCGCTGTTTGATGTGTCGCATGTATAGCTTTGGTTCACATTCATATTTGGCCACATCCGGCGGATCACCCAGAACCGGTTCCGGAACACTACCGGTTCAGATATGGTCCGAGAATATTTTCCTGCCTACTGTTCATCAGGCTATCGAAAAAGCCGCTATCGCATGCATGGGTTTGGTTCACTTTCATATTTGGCCACTTCCGGCGGGTCACCCGGAACCGGTTCCGGAACACTACCGGTTCAGATATGGCCCGAGACTGTTTTCCTGTTTACTGTTCATCATGTTTTCGAAAGTGCCGTGGTTTGATGTGTCGCATGAAAGGGTTTGTAGCGTTTTCATATCTGGCCCGTTCCTGGGGTACCGATCCGGAACACCTAAATGGCCATAACTCCGGAGCGGCTGGACCGATCCGAACCATTTTCAATAGGAAATAATGGGACCAGATTTCGCGTCGAATGAACTGTTGGTCATTAAAATCGGTTTTAGGTTTACTGTCAAAAAGTGATGTGAGTTTTATTCGTACACACACATACACACACACACATACATACACACACAGACATCACCTCAATTCGTCGAGCTGAGTTGATTGGTATATGTGACTCGACCCTCCGGGCCTTCTATCAAAAAGTCATTTTTGGAGTGAACATATAGCCTTTCCAGTACACTTAGTGTACGAGAAAGGCAAAAACGTTAAGTGCCAGTCAGCCAAAGAGGAATTCTTGAAAGAACCGGGCATTATATTTTTTTATTATCGTACAAATTGGGTCGAAGGGTCTCAGGTTTTTCTGAAACTTTTTTCACAGGCAGGGCTCATAGATAAATGAATAAAAAAAAATGAGAAAAATTTAGGGTCGCCTATTTTTCAAGAAAACTCAGGTGACATTTTTTGTTTTCCCCTTACACTACTTACTTTGAAAAATCATAACTCAAGAACGAAGCATCGTAAAAACAAAGTTTTTTTTTTAAGAAATGAAAGAAAATTTTCTCAGAAATTCAAAAAAAAAAATGAACTGGACGAAATTTTCCACAAAATTTTCCACAGTTGAGAAAATTTGTAAAGAAAAGCCGGAAAAACTATACCCGGATTCGTAAAAAATTTTCAAAAAAAAAATGTGAAGGTGATTTCTTAAGCTTTGATCGCTGAAATTTTATGAATGCATTTTTTTTTCTTTCCTGAGTTATGACCAATTTTGTGATAAATGACCATGTAAGCCCAAATTATATGGTCACTTTTTACAAAATTTGTCATAACTCAGGAACGGAAAAAAGTGCGTTCAAAAATTTAAGCAATCAAAGCTTATAAAAATACCTTCTCAATTTTTTTTTTCGAAAATTTTCCGCGAGTTCGGACATAGTTTGTCCGGATTTTCTTTATGAATTCTCTCAACGGTGGAAAATGTTGTGGAAAACTTTTTCCACTTCATATTTTTTTGAATTCTTGAGAAAATTTTCTGTTATTTTTATCAAAAAACTTTTTTTCTACGATGCTTCGTTCTTGAGTTATGATTTTTCAAAGAAAAGGCTTTTATGGTACATTTGGAATTTTTCAACAAAATTGGCCATAACTCAGTAACGAAAAAAAATGCATTCCAAAAATTTCAGCATTAGAAGCTTATGAAATAACCTTCTCAAAAATATTTTTTTTTGAAAATTTCCCACGAGTTCGGGCATAGTTTTTCCGGCTTTTCTTTACGAATTTTCTCAACTGTAGAAAATTTTGTGGAAAACTTTGTCCGGTTCATATTTTTTTTTATTTCTGAGAAAATTTGCTCTTATTTTTTAAACAAAACTTTGTTTCTACGATGCTTCGTTCTTGAGTTATGATTTTTCAAAGTAAGGAGTATCAGTGGAAAACAAAAAAATCCACTAGAGTATTCCGGGGAAATAGGCAACCCTGAAATTTTCTCTTTCTTTTTTTGTTCATATATCTATGAGCCCTGCCTGTGGGAAAAGTTTCATGAAAATCTGAGACCCTTCGGCTCAAACTCGTACGGTAATAAAAAAAAATCCCCAACCTCTGTCCTAGTGAAATTCGTAAAAAAAAACACTCTTGATTTTTTTTCGCAGAATGTCTGGGGAAATCACTAGATGAATATTTGGAGAATCAAATGGATAATCTGTAAATTTATGGAGAAATATTTAAATGAATTGCTGAAAGAATCGGAGGAGAAATTCCAAAATATACCCCATAAGGGAAAACTGGATAACTGTTGTCAAAATACAAAGAAGAATATGAAGAGGAATTCCTGTAAACATTTTCATAGGATTTCCTACAATTATTCCTGCCAAAAAAAATCATGCATGGGTTTGAGCTGGGAGCTCCCGAAGAAATTTCTGGATACGTTCCTTCGCTTTCGGGAATTTACAATAAAATCCTTGAATTTGCGAAGAAGTTCCTGAAGGTGTTAATGGTAGAACAGTTGAATAAATTTCTTAAGGAATCCCTGGAATAATTCCTGGAGAAACCGCTAGAGGAATTTCCAACAGAATCCTCGGTAGATTTTTTTTTAAGTTTGAACAAAAGGAGATATTTACAAAGGATTTTATAAACAAAAACTCAGAATATTTTTCTAGGGAGTCAATTGAAGACTTTCTTAAGTAGTCCTTAACCGTTATGTGGCCGACAAACTTTTTGCTTTTTTCTACACCGTGTATTTTAAATGGGTGCTGGGTACCCGGGTACTTTGCCGGCCACATAAGGGTTAAAGAAATGTGTCAGTAACACAAAGGATTTTTTTTTAAATTCCTGGATTTTTTTTTTAAGAATTCTTGATGATTATGATGAATATGTATCCACCACCAGCGCAAGGATTAACTATGGTTGCAGAGACATACCGGACCGAAGTGATCTACAGGGGATACTCAAAATAACTGGGACAGGTAAAATTTTCACTTTTCAAAAAATGTTCAACTTTTCGAAAAGGGCATGAAATATTCTCAAATTTTTACTGTAAGTTCATCAATGAAATTTTGAGCGATTATGACTTATATAATTAGCTTTGAAAAAAGTTTGACTAAACTTGAACTTATTAATAAGAAAGAAAGTTACAGCAATTTCATTTATTTTATGATTTTTTAGTAAATTGGTCTAATTTTAATATGCCTCCCATTACTGTTTCAATTTACTGTTGGTTGTTTTGTTACTTCCTTTCAAAACATATTCATATTTTAGTCAATTAGAGGGGTTTCAAATAAACTATAATTTCTATATCGAATATTGAAGCGATGTTTAAATTTTCAGTAATTTGATTTATATCGAAAAAATAATCTGAGCTCTATAATTTTCTTCTGTGTTTACAATTTTAGGCTATGTCAAATGTTTTTCAAAGCTTACCATATAAGTCATGATCGCTCAAAGTTTCATTACATTTGGTTCATTGAATCCGGAGATATAACAGTTCAATGTTGGCTATCGAAAATTTTTGACTTTTTCTAGAATCTTTCTAACTTCATGTAGGATAGCCCGATCTTTCCCAAATTTTGACCATTGATACACAACTAGTTGACCAACTTACAGTAAAAATTTCAGATTTTTTGATGCACTTTATAAAAAGTTACTGCAGTTTGAACATTTTTTGAAAAGTGAAAATTTTACCTGTCCCGATCATTTTGTCTATCTCCTGTACTGCCCATATTCGCATAGTCGATGTAACCACCACTGGCAATGCCATCGTACAAAAACTGATATCTAACGGGTGTGCATATTTGTGACCAGTTTTATTCAATAGATCACAACATCTCACCCTTAGTTATGTGTTAACGTGGTAAAAATCTTGAAATTTATATTTATTCATTGTTAAAATTCCAAAAGCATGTTGAAAAGTACAGTAGTGGCGCTTACATCGACTATGCGAATATGGGCAGTGTATGTATCAATTTGAAGCACATAGAAACTCAAAATGCTCGGTCCACTATGCTAATCTTAATGTTTATTTCTCAACTCAAAAGTTTCCATACCTATTTTTGGAGCATCATGATTTTTGCTCAACTGAGAAAATGAAAATAGTAACAAGCAAAAATAAACACTGTAACATTCTACATGCCATACTGAGTTCTCCGGGAAGGCCACGCAGATTGAGGCGGTGTCAACAAGAATAAAACTCTCCCTGTTCGTTATTTGTTTCCGATTATTGGCTGATTGAATTACAGCGGAGCGCAGCGTGCACCCACGGAAGTCGTTATGACAGAGAAAAATGATTTCTTCCGATCGGCTCCTGCTGAGAACAAATCAGAACTTTCTTTTTCCGTTTTTTTTTCACGTAGGTATGTTACGATGGAAACGCACTTCGAGATTCGTTCCTCACAGAAAATTCTTGTTGGTAACTGGTATGGATGGCCTATTCTTAGCCAGAGTCAATCATGTACCTAGTCGCATCTATGTGACGTCTTATTTTCCTTTCACGGCCCATTGCTTGCACGGAGTCTTTGCTCACAAATTGAGATTGATGAGATGTAGCATGATTGAGACAGTCAGTACTGTATCAAGTGGAACAACTCTGACGTATGATGGTCAAATATGTTTTCGGGTACGTACATAGTCTACATCCATGTGCGAAAGAAAACAAAACACAGATTCATTTTTTAAGCATGTCTGGTGTCGTCAAGCAACTGTTGGATATCCATCCATGAAAATGTGTACGAAGAATATTTGCGAATGAAGTTGTTGAGTTGACATCTGTAAAATTTATAACCTTCAGAATAGAAAATAGAAACAAGGCTGCAGGCTTTCATTTGTTTCCTTCCCAACAAAATTACACTAGCAGAACAGCATTGATGCGCAGAACCAAGCTTTCTAGCTCCCAGTCCAAAGTTCCTTTCCCTCAGCACAAACATCCAAACAAGAGTCAACAACTTCCGCATCGAAGACCCGGAAAAACGCATTCCGTAAGCGACCGCAGGCAATTGTTCGCGCCAAGTGACCCTTCAACGTAATCTGGGACGTTAATTAAAAACCCACAAAAACATAAAAAAGCGATCCCATAAACCGCACTCACGACCACGACCAGCCAGCATAGGACCCGGGCCCGGCTGGATTTCGCAGCTGTTCCGTTTTCTCGCCGTTGCCAATGCAAGATGGTTGTCGAAGGCAAGCGGCGTGGTGACGATGATGCCGACGTTGTGGTAGCGAGCTTTGACGTTTTGATGCCGAACAGAAGCTCTCTGTGCTCACATTAAACACACGTGACGAGTGTGGTTACTTAGGGGTGGTCGGATGTTGGAGTCGAACATGCACTACGCCATCTTAGGAAGGTAAATATGAAAATCAATTACACTGCATTTAAATGAAAATCATTACTTACTAAACCGGATGCCAAATGAAACTCACGGGCAGAGCAGTAATAGAGCGTACTGTGTAAACCTCTAGCAATAATCCTTTGGTCTGAAACGTAGGATAACAGAAGCGAAAGAAAATAAATTTATTTTTTTTAAAGTAATATATTTTATTAGATTCCCTTATGAGACGTAGTCTCGGTTCACCGCGGACAGCTTTCCGCCAGCTTCATTCATAACTTTTGACTAAACTTTCCACGTGCTGATGAGGCTGGGCAACTTCTTTGAGCTTATTTTACCAACAGTTAACGGTTCGTTGGGCAATGTTTCGTAGGGTTATCTAAGATGAAGATCTGGAAATGGCGTACACACCCTATCAAAAGTTTGGGGTCACCCCTTCACCAACATGTCATCGTTTTTAGGCCCATATCTCCGCCAAATTAGTCAACCAATTACTTTTCTATGTTATACGATAGTGACCCCAAACTTTTGGCCGATGCACCATTTTGAGGTTTGAACCCAAACTTTTGGTCGATGACATCAAGAGTTTATTTACTTAATAACATTTTTTCCAGATTTTATAGCTAAGGTCGGTAGAAAGCACCTGAAATCCAATAGAAAATAGGTTATGTTACCGCTCTCATCTTGAAATTTGGTCGACCTAATTTCCTGCGACACTGCCGTAAGTTTATATTCATTTTTTTTAGAAAATTTGTCAACTTTGGGTTGAGTTTACATACAAATATTTTTGTAAAAGTTTCACCTAAATCATGTTCAAAGTTACTTTGATTTATTATCTTCTGAATAAGACCTAGGGTTTTAAATCGGACGCAAATTGTTGGAGATATGGGTATAAAAAATTACATGTTTGTGAGGAGGTGACCCCAAACTTTTGATCGGAAGTGTACACTTCTATATAATTGTCTATAAATGTACATGAATTTCAATATTCATATTACAGAAAGGATATAAAACAGTGCCGCCATGATAACCATGCAAAATATGGTATTCTCTGATAAAAAGAAACTTTTTGCAATCAATAAATAATACTGCAACGCTCCCTAAGAATAATAAAAAAAAATAAATGCATCCAAAAATTATAATATTAAATGCACAAGAAAAAAAACAGAATTCTCCGTAGATAAGCATATTGTTATTGTCTTGAGGATTTTTTCAGGAATTCTTGAAGAATTTCCTTAAAAATTCCTGAGGAATTTTCCTCAGAATTCCTGAGAATTTTTCTCTAGAATTTCTGGGGATTTTTTCCAAGAATTCCTAGGAATTATTTCAAGAATTCCTGAAGAATTTTCCAAAATCTTCTGAGGATTTTTTTCAGGAATTCCTGAAGAATTTTCCTAAGAATTCATGAGGAATTATCCTAAGAATTCCTGAGAAATTTTCTCTAGAATTTCTGGAATTTTTTCCAAGAATTCCTTGGAATTATTTCAAGAATTTCTGAAGAATTTTCTAAAATCTTCTGAGGATTTTTTTTTCAAGAAAATCTTGTGAATCCTTCCAAGAACTCCTGGGAGAAATTCCTCAGAAATTCTTGGGAAAATTTTCCAGGAATTTATGAAAAAAATACAGGAGTTCTTAATATAATTCTCCAGAAATTCTTGAAAAAATTCCCCTTGAAAAAATGTAAGGAATTCTTTGAAGAATTCCGTGGATTCCTTGGGAGATTCTCCCTAGAATTTTTGAGAAAACTTTTCGGGAATTCTTGGGAAAATTTCCCAGAAATTTGTGAAAAAATTTCCCAGGAATTAAAAAAAAAATGCCAAAAATTCCTGGGCAAACAAATTCTTTAAAGATTCACTTGGGAATTTTAGAAGATTTCTTCAGAAATTCTTGGATGATTTCCCCAGGATTTCTTGGAAGAATCCCATAGGAATTTTAGAGTTAATGTTTTGAGAATTTTCGGGATAATATTTAGGGAATTTTTGGGAGGATTCTTTTTGGGATTTTTCTAGAGATTTTGCTTAGTACTCTTGTCAGAATTTTCAAGAAACATTAAGTTTTTTTTGTTAATCATTCTTTGGAGAATTCTCTAGGAGTTTTCGGCCTTTGGGCTATTAAGTAAATGCTACATGAATTTCTTAGAAAAATCTCCTAGGATTCCGAGGAAAAGTTCGCAGGGATTATAGGGAGAAAAGTCCTGAAATTTATGGGAGGATTACTCCGGGAAAATTTCTAAACAATTGTTAGAACAATGTCTCAGGTTCTCAGGAGTTCTTGAGAAAATTCTCCTGGAATTCTTGAAAAAAATCTTCAGTAATTCTTGGAAAAATTCTACGAGAATAACTTAAACTACCAAGAAATGTTTCTTGGAAGAATTCTTTATAATTTCATGGAAGAATTCTCCAGAATTTCTTGGAAAATTTTTTCAGGATTTCTTGGGATATTTTCCCTGGAATTATTGAGAAAATTCTTAAGGAATTCTTGGGAATATTGCCAAGGAATTCATCAAACAATTTCCCAGGAATTTAAAATAAAAATGGCCAGGAAGTTTTGAAAACAAATTCTTGAAAGATTTACTCATGAATTTTTGAAGAATTCTTCTGGAATTCTTGGATGATTTTCCCAGGATTTCTTAGAAGAATCCCATAGAAATTTTAGAGTTAATATTTGAGAATTTTCGGGATAATATTTAGGGAATTCTTGGGAGGATTCTCTTTGGGATTTTTCTAGAGATTTTGCTTAGTACTCTTGTCAGATTTTTTAAGAATCTTTAAGAATTTTTGTAATAATTATCTATTCATTCTTTGGAGAATTAACTAGGAGTTTTTGGTAAACTTTTCGTTGGGTTATTAAGAGCATTCTACATGAATTTCCTAGAAAAATCTCCTAGGATTCCGAGGAAAAGTTCGCAGGGACTATAGAGAGAAAAGTCCTGATATTTATGGGAGGATTACTCCGGAGTTCTTTGGAGTACGTTCCTTGATTTCATGGGAAAATTTCTAAACAATTGTTAGAACAATGTCTCAGCTTCTCAGGAGTTCTTGAGAAAATTTTCCTGGAATTCTTGAAAAAAATCATCAGTAATTCTTGGAAGAATTCTCCGAAAATATCTAAAACTACCAAGAAATGTTTGGAAGAATTCTCCACGATTTTTTGGAAGAATTCTTTACAATTTCATGGAAGAATTCTCCAGAATTTCGTAGATGAATTTTTCAGGATTTCTTGGGAGATTTTCCCTGGAATTCTTGAGAAAATTCTCCGGGAATTCTTGGGAAAATTGACCAGGAAATCGTGGAAAAATTTCCCAGGAATTTATACTAAAAATGCCCAGAAATGTTTGAAACAAATTCTTGTAAGAACTACTTCGGAATTCTTGGATGATTTCCCCAGGATTTCTTGCAAGAATCCCAAAGGAATTTTAGAGTTGATGTTTTGATAATTTTCGGGATAATATTTAGGGAATTCTCGGGAGGATTCTCTTTGGGATTTTTCTGGAGATTTTTTAGTACTCTTGTCAGAATTTTCAAGACATTTTAGGAGTTTTTGTAGAAATTATCTAAATATTCTTTGGAGAATTCTCTGGGAGTTGAGGGAAAATTTTCCTTTGGGTTCTTAAAGAATAGGCTCCTAAAGTCCTATCGGGATTCTTGTTTTAAACCACAATATATGGTTCAAGAGTACATATTTACTCAATTTTTGACGTTTTTATTAACCGTAGTTGAAAATATATAATTTTTATTTTTTTAGCCTTTTGTCTCGTCCCTAGCTTATAACACATACTTTGAGTGGTTTTTTTTCACCGTGTATGTCAGATAGGAACATTTTTGAAATCCCAGTGCGAAAAATGTCGAGCTCAGTCACACAAGGTTGACCTAAAATGTCAAAGTAGAACTATTTACCATTTTACTTATTTCAAATTTTCTCATTATTCCTTTGTTTTTCAAGTTCGAGTAAAGTACAATTCCGATTAGAATACCATGCTTGATCGTATTATTCAATATAAGCGAGATTTCGTCTTTAATTTTAGGACCCTATTCTACAGGAATTTCTAAAAAAATCTTCTAGAATTATAGGAAAAGTTCGAAGGAATTCTAGGAAGAAATATCCAGAACTTCATGAAAAGATTACTCCGGAGTTCTTGGAGTACTTTCCTAGATTTCATGGGAAAATTCCCAAACAATTGTTTGAATATTGGCTAAGGTATTCCGGAAAAATAAATTCATAGAAGTTACTTACTTTAAGTGCAAAATTTTGGTATAACAATTAGTGTGGTCAAACATTTCTCAGCAGTTTTCGAAAAAAAATCTTACCAAACAAATGGTAGTTTTTGGGAATTTTTTCAACAGTTCCACTCAGCAATGGAAAACACCAGTGCTAGTTCAGAATTGAAACACCAATCCGATGTCCTTCTTTCAAAAGCTGCAGTAACCACCAGTGAACAGATTGACTTTGTAGTGGGACTATTGCAAATACTTGCCAACTGCAGATAACGGCGAGAATGTTCCACAAACATTGTTCAGAATGATAAAGAGTGAATGAATGGGCCGCTTCACTCCTGATCGAAGGGGGCACACTTGATTTACATTCAGAGGCGATGAGCTGTAACGCAATTGCCAGGGCAAATCCATACGGATGCTAACGACTATGCTCCAGCATTATACCCTGTTTGCCTAATGGTTTCGTTTCTTTTCAGAACATCGTTGCTCCAGTCAGTTTGTACAGGAGCTCGAAGTTGATTATAGATTTATGGTTGATGTATATGGTCTGGTTGAACGGTTATTGGTATCGAATTGAGACACAATCAAAAGCATTCATCACTTCGCACCACTGTGGGAACAACTTGATAAACTGATGTGAAGTAATTGAGGTCAGATGCAATGCATTTAAAAGACAAATTGAATATCACAATTCAAAAATGCAAAGACAGAAACAAAACATCTTCAATTTCATCCTAGTTCAATATAAATCATAACCATTTCCTCAGCGTTACAACGAACAACCTGAAACAAGAGCAAATCGAAGCACATACGACGAGCGCACTTGATGGGAGAGATCGGAAAAAGTCAAATAACACAAATTGATGCTGCTTTGATATATGAGATAAAAATCCCATAAAACTGGAACCCTTCGATTGCAGTCAACTTGAAGCATGAGGGTGAGTTATTTTCTTTCATTCACCGAAGAGGAAGCATGGCCGGAAGGAAATTTGTGTCGATTACACTAGTTTACAGCATTTTTGAACTCGGTAAGCTGATGATCATTTTTGGTGTAGAATCATGCCCTGAGTTCGAAAACGCGAAGGAAAAAAATTACAGTAGAGTGGAAAATTTTTCGACTTTCCATACAACGTTGATGTTTTGAAATCGATTTTTGTTCTATTTTTAAGCAAAGTCGCTAACTTCAAACATCTCATTCTTCGTAACCAATGCTCCAATTGAGCTGAATTTTTTACTGTAACTCGCCTACATATGATATGTCAAATAAACGCCGAGAAAGAATTTTTAAGTTGGCTTTTTCTTATTGAAAAAAATACATTTCTTCAAAAAATTTTGGGAATTTTGCTAAAATTTAAGAAGATCGTCCCCAAAACTCGCCAATATCTTGAATTTCATCAATCTGACGCAAAACCTGTATTCAGATGATCGAATGGTATTGTATTCAGCTTTTAATTTATGGAAAAAGATTTAAAATTGGTTGAACAAAAGGCAATATGTTTGAATTTTAGTAAATTACATATTTTGAAAAGTTACAAAATTCGATATTGAGGTAAAACTCAAAAACTGTTCTACTTTAATTTTTTAATTTTTTGAAGGTCGGTTTCGAAATCAGCACTAAATTGTGCTTCAAAAATTTTGGTCGTTGACAGAAGTTCACGACTTTCGTTTTATTTTGTAAACTTGTGTTATACAGCGCAAGTCGATTGATGGATAACCCGTAGCTGAAGACTACCTACCTACCAACCCACACATAGGAGCATCAGTAGTAGTAAGAGCACTGGTTTTCCCTTGGTTCCACCTCGAAGGGATAGGGCGGTAGACTTTGGGGAGAAAGCGTGTGTCGTAAAAAGGAATACTTCCAGCGCAGAACTTTGAGCAATGCTGCCCGGGGTTCTGACGGTTCCGCGGGTCATGGTTGGCTTGGGAAAAGTGTCATAAAGACATCATCAGGACCATAAATTTTTGAATTCCCTCTGCGATTTGCTACGTGCTGACTTCTGATGGATTTTTGACGAAGGGATGACGGTGGGTTCTGGAGTTTTTTCTTCTCTCGTGCAAGTGGAATGAGATAGTGTTTTTGTTGTCTCGAATGGTTCCGTTACGATTGTGATATGATTTACAACTTTGAACTAGTTGCACCACAGTTTAGCTGATATTGCTGTTATCTTTATCACAAACTTTTTTTTTTTTGTTTTTGAAAGCTTTCATCGGCAATAGATGTAAACAACATTCCTCTAGGATGATTACTTTGCTATAACGTTGTTTGATTATTGACGTCATTCTTAAAAATAAAACTTGACACACAGCGTTTTGATTTTGGTTATGAAATCCAAATTTATCACTACGATCTATACATGTTCGGGATAAATTCCTATTGATAATGTCATTCTATAATTAAAGTATAGTTCGATATTATTCTAAATAGCAAATCTATGAACTTTTTCATGCCCAGCTATGCGATCTGAGTAAGGTCTTGGCAAATAAGCCAATCATCCTACTGCCAATTCCACCTGAAAATTCCTTTCATCGTAAAAAAAAATCCATTCCAATCTTTCATAATTTAGAAATGCCGGCTGTAAAATCTTGACACATCGAGCCGACCCAATTCTTTTGTGCATTCATCATTCGTCATAAGCCACCATCACCACCGGCAGTGGCAGCCTAGGCGGCGTCGAACGTCAAAGCAGCTGTAAAAGCATGAAACCCAATTTTCTTCAACCATTGACTCGTTTTTTTTTTTGTCGCATCCCCCGATTCACCATTCTTTTATTCAGATTCCTGATTGGCAACCGGGTTCCGGGAAAGCTTCAGTCACAGTCCCAGTAGAAAGAAGGTCATACCTACCCGCTGGCTGCATGACGGAAATCACACACTTGGTGCTTTTCACATCTCGGCTGTCCTCTTGGCTCATTGGAGGCATGGTTGGTTGAACTTGAAAGATATTTCGCCCCTTCGCGAGTACCAGAAATTAAAGGTAAATAATCGTCAAATTGAATTTTCGCACTGCGGACATTAGCTGAGGATTTTTGACTGCCGAAGTCTGGGAAAAGGGTCAGTTTCATAAAGAATATTTTTGTGATGGATTATTATCCTAGATTTTTTCTACTGCTGCACTGTTTTTTTTTATCAAAAAAAGATCAATTATTTCTCAAATATGTGAATTCTCCGACCATCTAGAATAGAAATGTAGTACCGGTCATACCGCTACCGAAATACTGATACTACTGACCAGTTTTTGGTACCGAAAATGCCGGTACTGAGTAATCTCTACTCTTTTCCAAGAATTCCAGGGGAATTTTTCCAAGAATTCCAGGGGAATTTTTCCAAGAAGTCCAGGGGATTTTTTCCAAGAAGTCCAGGGGAATTTTTCCAAGAAATCCGGGGGAATTTTTCCAAAAAATCCAGGGGAATTCTTCCAAGAATTCCAGGGGAATTCTTCCAAGAATTCCAGGGGAATTCTTCCAAGAATTCCAGGGGAATTCTTCCAAGAATTCCAGGGGAATTCTTCCAAGATTTCCAGGGGAATTCTTCCAAGAATTCCAGGAGAATTCTTTCAAGAATTCCAGGGGAATTCTTCCAAGAATTCCAGGGGAATTCTTCCAAGAATTCCAGGGGAATTCTTCCAAGAATTCCAGGGGAATTCTTCCAAGAATTCCAGGGGAATTCTTCCAAGAATTCCAGGGGAATTCTTCCAAGAATTCCAGGGGAATTCTTCCAAGAATTCCAGGGGAATTCTTCCAAGAATTCCAGGGGAATTCTTCCAAGAATTCCAGGGGAATTCTTCCAAGAATTCCAGGGGAATTCTTCCAAGAATTCCAGGGGAATTCTTCCAAGAATTCCAGGGGAATTCTCCCAAGAATTCCAGGGGAATTCTTCCAAGAATTCCAGGGGAATTCTTCCAAGAATTCCAGGGGAATTCTTCCAAGAATTCCAGGGGAATTCTTCCAAGAATTCCAGGGGAATTCTTCCAAGAATTCCAGGGGAATTCTTCCAAGAATTCCAGGGGAATTCTTCCAAGAATTCCAGGGGAATTCTTCCAAGAATTCCAGGGGAATTCTTCCAAGAATTCCAGGGGAATTCTTCCAAGAATTCCAGGGGAATTCTTCCAAGAATTCCAGGGGAATTCTTCCAAGAATTCCAGGGGAATTCTTCCAAGAATTCCAGGGGAATTCTTCCAAGAATTCCAGGGGAATTCTTCCAAGAATTCCAGGGGAATTCTTCCAAGAATTCCAGGGGAATTCTTCCAAGAATTCCAGGGGAATTCTTCCAAGAATTCCAGGGGAATTCTTCCAAGAATTCCAGGGGAATTCTTCCAAGAATTCCAGGGGAATTCTTCCAAGAATTCCAGGGGAATTCTTCCAAGAATTCCAGGGGAATTCTTCCAAGAATTCCAGGGGAATTCTTCGATGAATTCCAGGGGAATTCTTCGACGAATTCCAGGGGAATTCTTCCAAGAATTCCAGGGGAATTCTTCCAAGAATTCCAGGGGAATTCTTCCAAGAATTCCAGGGGAATTCTTCCAAGAATTCCAGGGGAATTCTTCCAAGAATTCCAGGGGAATTCTTCCAAGAATTCCAGGGGAATTCTTCCAAGAATTCCAGGGGAATTCTTCCAAGAATTCCAGGGGAATTCTTCCAAGAATTCCAGGGGAATTCTTCCAAGAATTCCAGGGGAATTCTTCCAAGAATTCCAGGAGAATTCTTCCAAGAATTCCAGGGGAATTCTTCCAAGAATTCCAGGGGAATTCTTCCAAGAATTCCAGGGGAATTCTTCCAAGAATTCCAGGGGAATTCTTCCAAGAATTCCAGGGGAATTCTTCCAAGAATTCCAGGGGAATTCTTCCAAGAATTCCAGGGGAATTCTTCCAAGAATTCCAGGGGAATTCTTCCAAGAATTCCAGGGGAATTCTTCCAAGAATTCCAGGGGAATTCTTCCAAGAATTCCAGGGGAATTCTTCCAAGAATTCCAGGGGAATTCTTCCAAGAATTCCAGGGGAATTCTTCCAAGAATTCCAGGGGAATTCTTCCAAGAATTCCAGGGGAATTCTTCCAAGAAATCCAGGGGAATTCTTCCAAGAATTCTAGGGGAATTCTTCCAAGAATTCCAGGGGAATTCTTCCAAGAATTCCAGGGGAATTCTTCCAAGAATTCCAGGGGAATTCTTCCAAGAATTCCAGGGGAATTCTTCCAAGAATTCCAGGGGAATTCTTCCAAGAATTCCAGGGGAATTCTTCCAAGAATTCCAGGGGAATTCTTCCAAGAATTCCAGGGGAATTCTTCCAAGAATTCCAGGGGAATTCTTCCAGGAATTCCAGGGGAATTCTTCCAGGAATTCCAGGGGAATTCTTCCAAGAATTCCAGGGGAATTCTTCCAAGAATTCCAGGGGAATTCTTCCAAGAATTCCAGGGGAATTCTTCCAAGAATTCCAGGGGAATTCTTCCAAGAATTCCAGGGGAATTCTTCCAAGAATTCCAGGGGAATTCTTCCAAGAATTCCAGGGGAATTCTTCCAAGAATTCCAGGGGAATTCTTCCAAGAATTCCAGGGGAATTCTTCCAAGAATTCCAGGGGAATTCTTCCACGAATTCCAGGGGAATTCTTCCACGAATTCCAGGGGAATTCTTCCACGAATTCCAGGGGAATTCTTCCACGAATTCCAGGGGAATTCTTCCACGAATTCCAGGGGAATTCTTCCACGAATTCCAGGGGAATTCTTCCACGAATTCCAGGGGAATTCTTCCACGAATTCCAGGGGAATTCTTCCACGAATTCCAGGGGAATTCTTCCACGAATTCCAGGGGAATTCTTCCACGAATTCCAGGGGAATTCTTCCACGAATTCCAGGGGAATTCTTCCACGAATTCCAGGGGAATTCTTCCACGAATTCCAGAGGAATTCTTCCACGAATTCCGGGGGAATTCTTCCACGAATTCCAGGGGAATTCTTCCACGAATTCCAGGGGAATTCTTCCATGAATTCCAGGGGAATTCTTCCACGAATTCCAGGGGAATTCTTCCACGAATTCCAGGGGAATTCTTCCACGAATTCCAGGGGAATTCTTCCATGAATTACAGGGGAATTCTTTCACGAATTCCAGGGGAATTCTTCGATGAATTCCAGGGGAATTCTTCGACGAATTCCAGGGGAATTCTTCCACGAATTCCAGGGGAATTCTTCCATGAATTACAGGGGAATTCTTTCACGAATTCCAGGGGAATTCTTCCACGAATTTCCCTGGAATACTTGGAAAAAATTGCCTGAAATTCTTGGAAGAATTCCTTCGGAATTCTCGGGAGAATTCTCCTGGAATTCTTGGGAGAATTCCCCTGGAATTCTTGGGAGAATTCCACTGAAATTCTCGGGAGAATTCCCCTGGAATTCTCGGGAGAATTCCCCTGGAATTCTTGGAAGAATTCCCCTGGAATTCTTGGAAAAAATTGCCTGAAATTCTTGGAAGAATTCCTCTGGAATTCTTGGAAGGATTCCCCTGCAATTTTTAGGGAATTAAAAACAATTAGTTGATGTCATAAACCGAATCCAGGCAATTTCTGCTGATTTATCTTTTGTTCCAGGGGAATTCTTCCAAGAATTCCATGGGAATTCTTCCAAGAATTCCAGGGGAATTCTTCCAAGAATTCCAGGGGAATTCTTCCAAGAATTCCAGGGGAATTCTTCCAAGAATTCCAGGGGAATTCTTCCAAGAATTCCAGGGGAATTCTTCCAAGAATTCCAGGGGAATTCTTCCAAGAATTCCAGGGGAATTCTTCCACGAATTCCAGGGGAATTGTTCCACGAATTCCAGGGGAATTCTTCCACGAATTCCAGGGGAATTCTTCCACGAATTCCAGGGGAATTCTTCCACGAATTCCAGGGGAATTCTTCCAAGAATTCCAGGGGAATTCTTCCACGAATTCCAGGGGAATTCTTCCACGAATTCCAGGGGAATTCTTCCACGAATTCCAGGGGAATTCTTCCACGAATTCCAGGGGAATTCTTCCATGAATTCCAGGGGAATTCTTCCACGAATTCCAGGGGAATTCTTCCATGAATTACAGGGGAATTCTTTCACGAATTCCAGGGGAATTCTTCGATGAATTCCAGGGGAATTCTTCGACGAATTCCAGGGGAATTCTTCCACGAATTCCAGGGGAATTCTTCCATGAATTACAGGGGAATTCTTTCACGAATTCCAGGGGAATTCTTCCACGAATTCCAGGGGAATTCTTCCAAGAATTCCAGGGGAATTCTTCCACGAATTCCAGGGGAATTCTTCCACGAATTCCAGGGGAATTCTTCCACGAATTCCAGGGGAATTCTTCCACGAATTCCAGGGGAATTCTTCCATGAATTCCAGGGGAATTCTTCCACGAATTCCAGGGGAATTCTTCCACGAATTCCAGGGGAATTCTTCCACGAATTCCAGGGGAATTCTTCCATGAATTACAGGGGAATTCTTTCACGAATTCCAGGGGAATTCTTCGATGAATTCCAGGGGAATTCTTCGACGAATTCCAGGGGAATTCTTCCACGAATTCCAGGGGAATTCTTCCATGAATTACAGGGGAATTCTTTCACGAATTCCAGGGGAATTCTTCCACGAATTTCCCTGGAATACTTGGAAAAAATTGCCTGAAATTCTTGGAAGAATTCCTTCGGAATTCTCGGGAGAATTCTCCTGGAATTCTTGGGAGAATTCCCCTGGAATTCTTGGGAGAATTCCCCTGAAATTCTCGGGAGAATTCCCCTGGAATTCTCGGGAGAATTCCCCTGGAATTCTTGGAAGAATTCCCCTGGAATTCTTGGAAAAAATTGCCTGAAATTCTTGGAAGAATTCCTCTGGAATTCTTGGAAGGATTCCCCTGCAATTTTTAGGGAATTAAAAACAATTAGTTGATGTCATAAACCGAATCCAGGCAATTTCTTCTGATTTATCTTTTGTTTTAGTTAAGATTAATTCAGTCTTCTTCGCCTACGCACAGAAACTAACGTATACTATTTTTATTTATTTTCAGGTAAACAATTGGGCGAAATTCCATCCACATGCAAATATTCTCAAGTTAGAAGTAAGTATAACTTATATACTGTATAAGGTTCTATCACAAGAATTATCTTATAAAATTATGTCCTGTTATCTTTATCGAACACAACTTAACGAAATTTAAATCGGCTTCGTCCTCACACCGCATACCGCAATGTGATGCACATCGAATGTTTATTATCGACCACATTATTCAAATTTCAATTTTCCGCTGGAAAGAACAAAAACAGAAAAGTTTGTCTCCGTGGGAGCATAGCCTTGTGCTCCTGACCCACTGTGGACACGATGTAGGGGAGTGTGGCTCAAATGGGCGAAGGTCATTCTCATAATGGTTCATGAACATTATGCAATTCAATTTAAAAGTTTCATTACTTTTACCTCATTACGAACTTTTAAAGTGATTGAATAACCGACCATGCGTCTCCATGATGATCAATTAAGCGCTTTCTTTTATTAATAAAAGAAGCATTAGAGAGCATCAATTAATGCTTTTCTGATAAGCAGTAGCACAAAGCACACGAAGATAGAATTCCCATTTTTTTTACTAGCTGCTCGATTGAATATGTAGAAAAAAAAAGAACAAGATTAACTCTATGTAAGTTAGAAACATACTAATAATAAACCTCAAGAGTGACCAACATCCCGTAAAAATCCCAACGTAAAGTTTTTCATTTATTGTCGAAATGTGGCTAGAGATATCTAATGTTCGGAAGAAAATCAAAGTGGACGGACAGAGGAAAGTAGCATTTGTTTTCCGTCGTGGGGAACAGGGAGGGACAGGGTGACTGCCAAGCGTGATAAAAACAACAGTAAAAGATGGAAAAAAGCATGCTTACCATTTTAAAAATGAATTTATTACAAACTTTTTCTTCTGAATCGGAATGGACCGAAGGTACTCGAGAGCGGTTGTATTCATTCGCCATAACTGGGTGGGAGAAGAGTGTGTCGCCCTTGGATGGACGCTGCTGCAGCAGCAGTAGCAAGTCTTATGAGAATCGAGGGAGTTGTCAAAACACTGCCAACAAGAAACGAGCGCTGGGAAAACTATATTACCAAAATGGTCAAGACGACCAGAAGCCACCGGGTGGTGGATACTGGAAACTGTGGCGGCTGTGACCAGAGGAAAACGGAATGAAAAGTAATGTAATTTTTGTTATAATCCTACAAGGCGGAAAGCCAGAGCTACGGTCACGGATTGGTACCTCGAAGGGTAGCCGAGAGAGAAAGAGAGCCTGGCCCGGGTTGGTTGCTTGAAGTGAAGCGTGGAAAGTTGCGAAACTGTTTGAAAAGTGGAAAAAATGAGAAAAGTTTTCTTCCTTTCGCATTTTTATTCATCACGCTTTGCAAACACATGAAACGTGGGACACAAACGCAGGAGATGACCAGATTTCCTCGGTTGGAGAAAACAAAATGCAGCATCTTGCTGGAAGTTGTTCGGCGGGGTTCACACTGGAATTTGAAATGGCTAAAATCTTAGTGTAATGTAATGTTGAAAGTAACATCCAAATTCGAACAGGTTTCAGAAGGTTTAAAATACTCCGGCCGATGGCAGAACAGTTGAAAGGTTATCTCCTGGAGGATATACCTGGTGACTTGGGATAGGCAAGAGAAACATTTGAAGGACTTTTAGGAGTTGTTGTATTAAGGAACTATAGCCTTTCTGAAAGAATTTTTAAAAGAACATTTGGAGGAATATATGGAAAACTTGAAAATAATTTGGGAGGATTTCTGAAGAAATTTCTGAATAACTGGATAATTTTTTGAAAAATTCCTGGAAAAATTCTTGGAGGCAATTTCTGGATTAATTTCTGAAGAAATCCCTGGAAGAAATTCTGGAGACATTACTTCAGGAAACTCTAATTAAATTCCTGGAGAAAATCCTGGAGGAAATTTTGGAGAGGTTCCTGGAGAAAATTCTGTAGAAGTTTCTAGATAAATTTGTGAAGCAAATACTGAAGAACTAGAAAAAAATCTGAAAGAAATTCTTTCGAATTTCCAGAAGTTTATGGAAATATTTGTGCTGGAATTCTTAAATTAATGTCCAAGATATTCTCTATAACATTTCCAAACGAATAGCTGGGAAGAAATCTGAAAACGTTTCTCGTTTTGGCGATTAAAGCTAACGTCTCAATAGATCTTAAACCAGATTCCTGCCAACTTTCTCCGACTGTATCTCTGCGGGTGCGAATCACTACGCGGCGGGCGGGAAAACCTTCCAACATGCCACTTATCTTCCATCGCTGGCTTCCAGTGCTTTTCTGGCCAGGAAATGACGAAGAAATGGGATCAGCCTGCTACTTTTACGCTTCGCTTGAATCGATGAGCGAGCGGGCGCGCGGCACGGCATCCACGATTTCCATTGCGAGGAATCCTTTGCTGGCTCCCTGACAGTCAGCAAGGCAAAAACGAACGGAGAACGCACGTCTCTTCGCTTAAATATAATTAATGGGGGCGGAATAAATGTTTATGGTTGGTGTAAAATCGGCTGAGGAACGGGTCCTAAGTGAAAACAGAATTGCGAATTATTGTCTAAGTTTCGGAAGCACGATTCGAGATTCGAGCTCGCCGCGCCGCGGTGTGGGTGGAAGGGTGACCAAGGAAACTGGAGCTCCTGGTTGCACGGTCGCGTCGTCATCGCACCATCCGGAACCGGTTGATGCTGGCTGGTGTTTCTTCGGTCGTCTTAGGTGATAGCACTGGATTAGAGGTAATTGAATACTTTTTAAGCCGACACAGTCTTGTTGTCAAAACAGATTTAGGGCCGAGGTGTACGTGTGTATCTGACGAAACGATACACAACACAGCGTTTGGGGTTTCCGTGTTTTAGGGCGAAAGCCGTTGTTTATTTGTGTGCTGCTGGGTCTCGCTTTTCCCAAGAGCCTCGGTGCTGATGATGTACCCGGTGCTGAGATGAATTTCCCCGAGGCCAGAAATTATCCTTTGTTTGAGAAAGTATTTTTGCTGAGGTAGCGCTGGTTACAAAGCTGATGACATTTTGCTGTTTGCTTCAATCAGTTTTCCTGATTGTTTCTCGTTGCTTCAAATGAAGACGGGTGAATTGGAATATCAGTTTATACTCAAATTTGCTGAGTTGGAAAAGATAAGTAAATCATTATGTATAGCAAACGTTATCATGACCTACAATTTCATTATAATTTTCAATTATTTTACAAAAAAAACAACTGTAATTTTGGTAAACTTGAACTTAAGTGTAACAGTATTAATTTAAATATATCAATGATTGTTCCTTCGAAATGTTTAGAAAATTTTGAAATTCAGAAATTTCTCGATGACTTTCTTCAGAAATGTTTTAGTGAATCTTTGAGCAATTTCTTCATAAAATGATCAAAGGATTTAATAAGACAACTATCCATGGATGATATCCAGCAATTGTTCCGTGGATTTATGTAAAACATCCTCACGGTATGTCTTCAGAAATTCCTCCAGCGATTACTTTAAGCATTTTTTTCGAGAAATTCTGCCAGGAAAATACGCATATTTCTCAGAAAATTTGCCTTTCTGAATCAAAATTTCCTTCAGAGTTTTAAAGTTTTCTAGAGACCACTGTAACGTTTTCCGTGTTTTCTAGGAAATAAAAATAAAATATTCATTTTTTTTGAAACTATGGGGAAATAAAATTATACTTGATGTCCCATATTAATTATAAATTTAATTATAAGTTTTTATGCCACATGTTATTATTTCAAGAATCATTGATATTACAGCTCAGATTTAAAATTTGGTTTGCTATAAAAACTTTATTATGTGGGGATAAGAGCTCGATTAGTATTTGGAATTAACTGTAGATGACCATCGAAATCTTAACTAGATAAAACTCGCCTAAATGCGTTTCCTTAGTATTAGTTTGGGTCAGAAATCTGGAATAGTATTTTTGAGGTAGATAAAAGGATTTTGGGAAACCATCTTTCACATTTAATCTTGTCGGCATTGGAGCAAGAAGTTAGCTTTCGTGTTCTAGCGTCATATATTTTTTATTGAAGGTGTGTAATTAATTAATTTTAGAATAAAAACGAAATGGGTGCAAATGATAAGAATTTAGAAGTGGTGAAAGTGAATTGGTGTAACGATTTGTTCTTTTATTTTACTAGTTTTCTAAGTTCCGGATTTAAACACGACAAGCGGAGACTCTGCTTCGTGCAGCTTCGCCCCACTTAAAAAGGTAATCCATTTAGTTGAATTCATTTATATTTAACATTAACTAATAAAGATTCATGTCGGTCCACAGCGTCCGACGACGCTTTTTGTGGGAGCTCGAAAGTTCCCAGGCCATTCAATCGGCCACCTTTTCTGCACGTGGTGCATTTTCGGTCCGTGCTGGTCCGCCATCTTGGCAGCTAAACGGGAGTAGTGGAAATTCCGACCTGCTGAGATTCCCTTGGATGAGACAGTAGAGTATCGGCCAGCCGACACCCTATCCCGCACCTGTAGTTCGACCCCCAACGCACGTAGACCCGGCCTGGCTACGCCGCTGCTGAGACAGCTTGCTCACCCGCCACTTGGTGACTCTGCCGGTCGCCAAACATCGCACGTCATCGGCGTACCCCTCGGCGACCGCCGACCCGTAGCATAAAACCCTGCGCAGGTATGTTTGAACATGGCTATGTTGAACCCACACACACCAACCCAACACTTACACTGTACACGCATCACCGCATGAATCTTTGAAAAGACAATGAATACATAAATGAATTCAATTTGAGTTTACGTTTCCGTTCATTTATCTGCGTACAAACCCTGTGGTTATAAAGTCCGCCCAGGTGATCTAGTTACATCTCACTTTGCCACTTTTTATTCGCTCACCGCTCGCATTTTCGTTCGCTTGCTGCTTCGGTGCGTTTACCTCAGTTTCCTTTCACTTCGGACTTCGTTGGTCATCTACTAATTCCAGTACAACCGTTCGATTATCACCCTAGAGATTGCGCTCATGCTACTTATAGCTTTGTCGGGCAACTTAAACTAACACGACCAGTGGTCTCTCCATAGCGAGAGTGGCGCATAAGCCACTGCGTTTGCGGCAATTTGCTAGAAGATTGGGGGAACGGTTACACCACCTGGGCATTTTTTTTAATTACCGAACGGGATTGGGCCGAAGGGTAAAAAAAATCATAACTCAGGAACGAAGCATCATAGAAACAAAGTTTTTTTTAGAAAATAAACACAAATTTTCTAAGAAATCAAAAAAAAATATGAACTAGAAAAAGGTTTTCACAAAATTTCTGGCAAATAAGTTTTTAATTATTTCTCGCCGAAAACCAATCGATGAACTACCGCACACAAAATTTTCCACAGTTGAGAAAATTCGTACAGAAAAGCCGGAAAAACAATGTCCGAACTCGTGAAAAAATATCAAAAAAATATTTTTGAGGAGGTTATTCCATAAGCTTTAATCGCTGAAATTTTTGGAATGCACTTGTTTTTCGTTCTCGAGTTATAACCAATTTTGTTGAAAATTGTTCAAATGTGTCATTATAAAAAAATGAAAAATCATAACTCAAGAACGAAGCATCGTAGAAACAAAGTTTTTTTTAGATAATGAAATTTTCTCAGGAATACGAAAAAAATATGAAAAGGAAAAAGTTTTCCACAAAATTTTCCACCGTTGAGGAAATTAATAAAAAAAAACCGGAAAAACTATGCCCGAACTCGCGGGAATTTATCAAAAACATATTTTTGAGAAGGTAGTTTCATAAGCTTTGATGGCTGAAATTTTTGGAATGCACTTGTTTTTCGTTCTTGAGTTATGGCCAATTATGTGAAAAATTACCATATAATATATGCGTACATTGAGCTTATACGATGCTTCGTTCTTGAGTACCTTCTCAAAAAATTTTTTTTTGAAAATTTCCCACAAGTTCGGGCATTGTTTTTCCGGCTTTTCTTTACGAATTTTCTCCAGTTCTTCAGTTTTCCTGTTCATATGGTTTTTTGATTTCTGAAATTTGCTTTCATTTCCTTAAAAAAAAACTTTGTTTCGATGATGCTTCGTTCTTGTGTTATGATTTTTCAAAGTAATTAGTGTCAGGGGAAAACAAAGAACTTCCACCTGAGTTTTCCGGGCAAACAGGCGACCCTGAATTTTTCGTAATTTTTTTCTAGTTCATATATTTATAAACCCAGCCTGTGGAAAAATGTTCATGAAAATCTGAGACCCTTTGGCCCAATTTGTACGATAATAAAAAAAAAGTCCACCTCATAAATTAACTTAACCTTTCGTTACTCGCGCGGTTGGCCACCACCACCAGCACCGCGCTGATGCTGAACACAAAAGCAAGATTTTTTCGACTTGTTTTACAGTTGAGCGGACCTGGTGTGATGGTTAGAACACTTGATTATCACGCCGAAGACCTGCGATTGAATCCCACTCCCGACAAAATCGCAAAATGTGAGTTCATCCTTCGGATGGGAAGTAAAGCGTGGATCCCGAGATGAACTAGCCTAAAGCTAAAAATCTCGTTAATACAGATAAAAAAAAACTTGTACGAAATTCAACAGCGCGATAGCTCGAGGCTTAAAAACTCCTTTAAAAAGCTTACCTCAGGTTTCTTCTAAAAGTTCTGCGTGGGTTTCTTTTGGAAGTCCACCATGGATTATTTTTGAAAGTTCGTTTTGAACACTTACATCGGGTTGTAAATAATATCCTCAACTTTCATAGATTGTTTTCGAAATTTCTAGAGAATCTCCTTTTCTCTATTGCATCCTCCAGAAAATTCTTAGAAAACGCCTCTAAAAAACTTCCAAGGTTTACTCAGAGATCCGTACGAGAGTTCGTTCAGGAAATCATCCACGAATTACTTCACAAAGGCTTTCAGTAGTTGCTTTAGGAAATAACCAGTTCAGAATCTTTCAGATATTATTCCAGGGATTCCTTTAAAAATTTTCATGGAGTTTCCTTCAGAAATTTTTCATTGGATTTCTCGAGAAAAATATTTAAGGATTCTTTTGAGAAATATAATATGAATTTCTCCCAAAACTGCTCCATGGATTCCTGCAAAAATTACTCCAGAAATTCTGTCTTATAATCTACCAAAGTTTGGTTCAGAAATTCCTCCGGTGGTTTCTTCAGAAATTTTTCGAAGGATTTTATAAGAAATTGAAATTTCTAGTGCTTCCTTCAGATATTCCCTTAAAAATGTCACTACAATTTTTTTTCCTGAAACTCAGTCAGGCGTTACATTAGAAATTGTTCTAGGGATTCGTTTTACGAATCCTTTGAAAAATTTTCCAAGGATTGCTTCAGACATTCTTTCATAAGTTCTTCCAGTGAGTAACTCTCGCTGAGACCGGCCCACTATTTCCACCTTGTCTTCAAAAATGTTTAAGGTGGCGATTTTCTGAAAGTCATCGCCAAAAAAATAAGGAAAATGCATTTGGTTACTCAAATTGGTGGACCCCTCGTTTGTTAGAGCCACAACATTTGCAGATCCTCCATTTTGGTCAAATGGTGGCTCATTTGAACCGTTATAACTCGAAAGTTTCACCAAAAACGATGATATGACATGATTTACAATGTCATGTATAAATGTCCAATCTTCAATTGATGCAAAAATTTTGAGAATCAGTGATTGCCAACATGGTGAAAAAAAAGTTTGGAATAAAAATCCAAGATGGCGGCCAAAATCAATATGGCCGACCCAACTTTTTTTAACTGTGATTAGTAGCTCTATCTTCCTTCTTTTCAACAACATTTCGTTTTGGGTTGGTTTTTGTAGATACTTTCGAGTTATAACGATTTTAATGAGCCATCATTTGACCAAAATCAAGGTGTCTGCAAAAATTATTGTGACTCTAACTAACGAGGGGTCCATCCATTTAAGTAACCAAGTGAAATAACCTTATTTTTCTGGGGAGGACTTTCAGAAAATCACCACCTAAAACATTTTTGAAGACTCAGTAGTCTCCCCAGAAAAACTTCTGAAAATTTCTTCTGAATTTTGCTCGAGTATTTCTCCTAGAATTTTGTTCTGAAATTACTGTAATAATTGCATTGAAGATTCCCACAGGGATAGTTCTGGAATTCATTCAGAAATTACTGCAGGTATTTATCCAGAGATTCTTGAACTATTCCATCAAAAATTTGTCTGGGAATTGCTCTACAGATTCTTGCATTATTAGTTTCAGTAATGTAGGCAGAAATGTCTCCTGAACTTCCTTCAAAATTTTCTCCACATATTCCACAAAAAAAATCTCCGGCATTTTCTCTAAGGGAGCATCCATAAATGACGTAGCATTTCTTGGTTGAATTTTAACTCAATCCTCTCCTCTCGTAGCATATTTTTCACTATACCTAATACTTGGCTCTGATCGGGATTAATCACCGCGGAATTTCGCTTATTTCTGTGGTTTGGCTCTTTTCGGTGACATAAGTTATGTCACCGAAAAGAGTCAACTCATGGAAATTAGTACTAATACTTGGCTCGTCATACACTCCCAGACTAACCCCTTCCCCATCAAATGCTCCCTTAGAGAAAATACCGGAAATTTTTTGTGGAATATCTTGAGAAAATCCTTAAGGAAGCTCAGGAGCCATTTTTGCCTAAATAACTAAAACTAATAATTCAAGAATCTGAAGAGCAATTTCTAGACAAATGCCTGCAGTATACTTTCTGATTGAATACCTGGATACATCCCTGCGGGATTCTTCTATGCAATCCCCAGAGTTATTCCAGAACAATTTATTCAAAAACATTTCCTAGAAAGTTCAGCAGGATTTTTTTAGCTCAAGAGTCTTTTTTTTCTAGCAATATTTGCAAAAGCTTATTTAGGCGTTTCTCCAGGCATTTATTAAGGAATTCTGGAAGATTTCCACGAATTCCACTAAGTGTTTTCCGATGAGTTTTCCAAGTATTTTTCTATGAAATTAATCAGAAATTGCCCCTGGTGCTCCTTTGAAAGTTACTTTGAGATTAGTTCAGAAATTCCTCATTCAAAAGTACTTCTTGAGATTCTAGTGAATATCGTTTTTGAAATTGCTCCATGATTTTTTTTTTCATAAATTTTTTTCTCGGACTCCTTTTGACATTTTTTCAAGAAATTCAATCAGAAAAACTCTCCAGAGACTTCTTCAGATTTTTTGGGATTTCTTCAGGAATTTCAGTAAATGATTTCTTAAAAAGTTTCTCCGTTGACTTTCTTGGAAATTCCTGTTAAAAATTCTTTAAAAATCCTACGGATGACTCCAAAAATTCTTTCAAGGGTTTCTTCGGGAAAACATTGAGAAATTTCTTCAGGGATTCCTGCAGAAATTCCATCAGGGATTCTTACACAAATTCCAGGATTTTATAGTGATTTGTTCTTGCCAATACGTAACAAATATTTCCCAGGATTCTTTTAGAGATTTCTGAAGAAATTGTTTCAGATACTCCTCCAGGGTTTTTTTTAAGTACTTACCGAAACTGCACCAAACATTACTGTAAGAATTCTTGAAAAAGTCCATGAAGGAATTTCTAAAGAAATTCCTGGAAAATTGTTTGAAGGAATAACTTAAAAACTCCTTTGGAGATTCCTGGAATAAATTTTGGGAACTTTCTGGATGGATTCCTTGACAGCAATTCCTGAAGCTGTTTCTAAAGTTACAAGATGTGTGCCTGGAAAAATACATGAAAAAACTTTTAAAGATGCCTTCTTAATTACTAGAAAAAAATATCATGAAAAACTCGAGACAGAACTGTGGTTGTAATTCCAACGAAAAAAATTGCTTTAGAAATTTCTGAGGGAAAAATCCAAAGAGGAATTTCTGAAGGAATCCCCAAAAATTTTCTGCAGAAATCCCTACAGAAATTACAGATAAAGGTACTGGAATTTCTCAATTAACTTCAGAAGCATCCCTGTGGGATTTTTTGACGAAATACTTGGAAGAACTGCTGGAGATACATCTGGAGGAATTTCTGGAATTGGATTCACAACCCCCTACCCGGAGTAATTTCTGAAGGATAGCCTGCATAAGAAATATAAAATCCGGGAAGAATTCCTTAGAGATCCGCTGATTTTGTTTAATGAATACCTGAAAGAAATTCCAGAGGAAAGGTTTGAATAAGCCCTAAGGAACCTCTGGGGGAAAACCTGGAGGGAGGGACTTTTGAAGAAACCCCACAGGGAATCTCAAAAGGAATTCTTAACGCGGAATTAAAAAAAAAAGGAAAAAATTCTAACAAGATTCATAGCAAAATTCTAAAGTAAAACTTCTGGAGGAAATAATATTTCTGCGGGAATTCCTCGTGAAATATTTGAAAGAAAGCGCGAACTTCTATACCACACCTTGAGGAAATTTTCCTAATAATCCCTAAAGGGTGAAACTTTAAAGAATATTCTGAAGAAACTCATGGACTAGATTCAAGATGAATCTTCCGAAAAATGTCATGCAAAACTCCTGAAGAAAGCCAATAGAAAATTCCTGGAGAAAGTTTCAAAGGAACACATGGCAAGATGCATTCTAAATAGATACCTGGAGAAATGGATAGTGTGGGGGGTGGGAATTCAAAAATTTTAAGAGTGAACATAGGGTTGTGGTGTAACGCTTTAAGCTACAAATGAGATTTTTATTTTCATAAACAACTTTTCTATACACTTACAAATGTTGGTGTTAACTTTTGAGAAGAAGATTCCTTTCGCCGCCTGCGGTTTTTATTTGACTACCCATAACAACATTCTATTTATTTTAATTTCTGTTTATGGTCTATCTCAGTTTTTTACTGTGTAGATATTATACCAAAGAATGAGCTGTGATCTAGTATTAAGTCGGATATTTTTCCTGAGTGGATAATAGGCAATAGTTATAAGCATTTGATTATGATTAATCTCACAAATTTCCACGATTTTGGCTAATCTTTGTATCATAGTTTACTTATTTACTAGGACTCATAATATCAGTTGCTCTAATTGAATACTAATTCACGCTACAAATAAACCATTTGATTCAAATATTATTAGGAAAGCTTCAGTTCGAAGATCTTTGTTGTTTCTCGATCCAGCATGATTTGCATAATATATGCCTGTTTGACGTTCCACGTCATCGATATCTGTCACTTCTTTTCCATCTCCGTGTACAGCGCCGCTGCAACGGGAGGTCTGCCGTTAGAGAGTTAGAGAACTTCTTGCTGAAGTTTATCTAGAAAAGCATGCAATAATCTTCTTTCGATAAAAATTCTGGAAAACAAATAATGCAATACTTATCCAAAGGTTTTCTGGTACAGGTAAAAAAATAACAAAATTGCTCCATAAATTCCTCCAGGGGTCTTTTCTAAAATTCTTCAAGGAGTTCCGTCGAAAATTTTGAGGTTCGTGTCAAGCACTTGGTCAAACGAACTTTCTGTAGGAGTAGTGTAGGTTTGTGCCGCTATCAGCTCGGTCACCTTTTGTTGCAATTCTGCGGTGTTAAATTAAAGTAAGTGAACCCAGAATTCTCAACTTTATTACGATGATTTCCGAAGAAAACTTCCCAAATCAAATCATCATGTTACAGATTATGAGGTCTTTACATATGTTCCTCCAAAAGTGTCACAAAAAAAAATCGCCCACGGGCTACTGCAGAAAATCCTCTAGATATTGATTCAGAAATTTATCTAGGGATTTGCTTAGAGAACTTATTAAACATTCGTTTAGAAAATCCACCATAAATTTCCTCAGAAATTCTTCTACAATATCTTCCCAACAAAATTCTTTCGGCAATTTGTCCGAGTATTCGGCTAAAAACTCCCTCATGGATTCTTTCATAAAACCGTCCATTGATTCATTTGGAAATTTACTTCAGGGATTTGTTTAGAAATTCCTTCTGTTCAACAAATTCCACAATGAATTCTTTCTAAACATCTTGCAAGATTTACTTTTGAAATTCAGTTTTTTTTTTCAAAAAAAAATAAACAAACCTTCAAGAATTTCAGCAGACATTTTACCAGGAATTCCTTCAAAAATTAGTTCAGAGAATCCTTCAGATATTTCTTTCGACATTTATTGAAAAAAATCTCCTGATATTCATTTAATAAAACAATCAACGATGCCTCAGAAACAAACTGCACAGTTTTTCAGAAAATGTTTCAAAAGTTCAATTAAAAATTTGTAGTGGGGATACTTTGGAAAATTTTCAAAGGAATTCACCAGAAATTCGCACAGCTACTTCCAATTTCTTCAGAAATTCCACCAGGCACTCCTTCAGAAGTTCCACAAAGAGTTGTGTAGGAAAGTTGTGTAAGAGTTTCTGCAGAATTTCTTCCAGGAATTTCTTTAGAAAATTCTCAAGAGACTTACCATTTTTCCGAAATTTTTCCAAAAAATCCTTTGGAAATTCTATTAAGCATTTTCTCAAACGATCTTCCAAAGATTTATTCCTATACTTTCTCCGGGGTTTGCTTTAGAAATTGCTCCAGGGATTATTTTTTTTTAATCTGAATTTCTGTCAGATAATGTTCCTGGAGTTTTTTTAGGAATGACTCCAGGGACTCTTTATAAAAAAATTTGTGAGACTAATTTGAGAATTTTCTGCAGGGAATCCTATAGGAAACTGCCCTAGGGCAGGGGTTCCATCACATTTTTTTCGAGGGATTCTTCCAGACAGTTTCCCTTGGCTATTATTATAAATTCGACTAATGATTTCTTCGGAAATCTCTTCAGACTTTCCTCCAAAGATTTTTTACATTTTTTCCAAGGATTGTTTTGAAAAAACTTCACCAGATGTTTCGATAATTCTTTCATGGTCCCTTGTTAAAATCCATCCTAGAAGTCATTTAAAAAATCTTTCTCGAGTTCCTGAAAAAAAAATATTTGGATTTTATGATGGTTTCAAAAACCTCTTCTAGTTTGTTTAACTAAAGATTGTTACTAGGGAAGGCACATTTTCCTTTTTGAAAAAAAAAAACCATCATACAACTATCCAGCTTCAATGATTTATACAGCATTAACTTTTCACTAGTCATCCCTCGGGATGATGGTTCCCGAACCGAAGCAGCTGTTGATGTTGATTGAGGAAAACGACGACAGTACATTTCCATTACATCACCGCCATTTTCCGTTTGGAGAGCCTTTTCGCCTTCTTCCCCTTCCATCAACTAAAGGTGCTGGCAAATGTACAATTCCCAACCTGTTTCTTCGCTACTCTCCGGAAAAGATGCTTCGTCTGTTCTGTTGTGCTACACCTCAATACTCGACACCAGAAAGGGAAGTCGTCAGAAAATGAATGATTCTCATCACATATTTGCGGGATGACGGTGAAATCTGCCAATGACATTACATATCTAAATATTGAATATTGACTTCGTCAGCGATTTCAGAGAAATCCGTAACAGGATAGACTTCATTTGTGTAGCAGTTGATATTTGAAAATCTAGTAACTACACGCTGGTCAGATACACTAATTTGATTCCATGTCCTTATCAAATTTTAGAGAAATGGAAATCGATTTGTCACGAAAAACTAAACAAACATTTCAAAGAACTACCACATCTACGACTAATTAACTTAATCAAGTGGTCCATTGCACAGACCACCCGCCGAATGTGTGCCCAAACGGGAGTCAATTTGAGCTTTATTACAACCACCGCATGGAACGTGCTCATTACCGAAGGGCTCTTGACCCACTGGGCAGTTCATTATCTGCCAACGGCGGGCACCTCTCATATCAGCTTAATTGCGCACTGATTTCGCCCTCTTGTGGAATTAAAACATCAATATTAATTTACCGTTTCCCGGGGCCAATAGCCCCGAAAGCCGCGCGCGGACAACTATTGGATTCTATTGCCGCCGAAACCCCGGAAACCAACCGATAAACCGGGGAATGTTCCCCTGGTGGGGCACGGAAAACCTGGTTATCGTCATTTAATTGGGTGCAAATAAAAGTTACAATTATTTACTGATATCGCGACACAATCGTCAGTCATTACTGCCATTCCGAGTGGTTGCTCTGTTGCAGCAGGTGTATATGCTGTATATGACGATATGTCGAATAATTTTTATTTGTTGTCGCTATGCTCTGCTGGCCGAGCCGAATCGTTTCATTTAATTGCGGCGATAATCGATGGATAACAAATGAGTTATAAATCGGTCGTCCGTCAGATTGGAAAAAGAAAAGTATGTACAAATATGATATTTAATTTTTTGCAGGTCATTGAAATTGTATCACTGGCTGTAGTTAATCTCACCCAGGGAATTCAATCCAGGGATTAAAATATGCTCTCTCTGATATTGAAATAACTTATTTTCTGGGGATCTGGGGATTTCCCTTCCCCTACGAAGCTTTCATCGTTGATTTAAACAGACTTTTTCATAATTTTCATTAATCCTGTTAAATCTTCAATTAATCAACATGAAAGTGATATATTGTAAGATTTTTAAAATCGTTTCTTCAAAAATCTATGATATTCCCTAATCTGAAGTTTTACACAGTGTTCAAATGTTTCCCACATGCTTCGAAATTTTTCAATTTGTATTTTTTATATTTGTAGTTCACCGTCTAATTTTCAGTTCAACCGATCATAGTAGAATAAATTTATAGTAGCTGGCCATTTTGTTTGGAAATCGGCTTTCACTGCTATTTTCATGAATATAACTAGTTCCATAAATTTCTTCTGAAATCTTCTAGTGATTCATTAAAAAATTCTTTGAGGGATGCCTCTAGAAAATTATCCAAGGATTCACTAAAATCCATGCATGGATGGATATCTTCTTAAATTCCTACAAAAACCCTTCAGGCATTTTTTTTTCAGAAATTCCTACATCGAATCCTTTAGGAAAACTTACAGGGCCTTTAAAGAAATTTAACCAGGAATGGTTTTGGAGATTTCTCTGAGAATTTCTTCAAGAATTCTTCCATCAAAAACTCTTAGTATCTCTTGGATTTTTTTTTCAAAGTTTTCTAGTAATTACTCAAGAAATTGATTTAAGAACTTTTTGTGAAACTTTTCCTGCATTTTTTCCGATAGGAAGTTCTCCGGCCATTTTTTTTCGGAAGGTCTTTTACGGATTTCTTTTGAAAGTTTTTCAGAACATCTTCCGCGGTTTGCTTCAGAATTTTCCCTAGAAATTACTTCAGAATTTCCATTAAGAGTCCTTCAGAAATTTCTCTAAGATTTTTTTTAATGAAGCTTCCAAGGGTTTCCTTAAAAAATCCTCCATAGATTTTACCAGAAACCAGTATTTTCTTGGTTGCTCCTTCAGAAATTGTTAATGAGATTCCTCCAAACTCAACGAAATTTTCTACTTATTTTTTCCAAAATTAATCCATGGATCCTTGAAATCAATCAAGATTTTTTCTCAGATTTTCCCTTCAAAATTCAAGAACTGGGTTTTTTTTTTATCGTATAAACTGGGCCGAAGGGTCTCAGATTTTCATAAAACTTTTTCCACAGGCAGGGCTCGTGGATATATGAACAAAAAAAAAATTGAGAAAAACTGTGGGTCGCCTATTTTCCCGAAAAACTCAGGTGTTTTTTTTTTTGTTTTCCCATGACAATACTTACTCTGAAAAATCATAACTCAAGAACGAAGCTTCGTAGAAACAAAGTTTTTTTTTTAGAAAATGAAAGCATTTCCGCGAGTTCGGTGCTCGGGCATAGTTTTTCCGGCTTTTCTTTATGAATTTTCTCAACGGTGGAAAATTTTGAGGATAACTTTTTCCACTTCATATTTTTTTTATTTCTGAGAAAGTCATTTTCATGAAAAAAACTTTGTTTCTACGATGCTTCGTTCTTGAGTTATGATTTTTCAAAAAAAAAAAGGCTTATAAGGCACATTTGGACATTTTTCAACTTAATTGGCCATAACACAAAAACGAAAAAATAGTGCATTCCGAAAATTTCAGTGATTAAAGGTCAGGAAATGACCTTCTCAAAAAATTTTTTTTTGAAAATTTTCTGCGAGTTCGGACATAGCTTTTCCGGCTTTTCTTTGTGAATTTTCTCAACGGTGGAAAATTTTATTGGAAATATTTTTACCTTCATATTTTCTTGGATTCCTGAGAAAATTTGCTCTCATTTTCTAAAAAAAACTTTGTTTCTACGATGCTTGGTTCTTGAGTTAAGATGTTTCAAAGTAAGTAGTGTCAGGGGAAAGCATAAAAATTCCACCTGAGTTTTCCTGGAAAATAGGCGACCCTGATTTTTTTTTCATTTTTTTTTTCTGTTCATATCTCCATGAGCCCTGCCTGTGGAAGAGATTTCATAAAAATCTGAGACCTTTCGGCCCAAACCCGTACGATAATAACAAAAAAAACAACAAATCCTCAACTGTATTATTTTTATGAGTTGGTCGGGGTTCTGCTAAACCGAACCAAAGACCATTTTTTGAAAAATTGAGTTTTCTTTACCATTGGATGAAG